>NW_025766170.1:0-1200000 GCF_003918875.1 Haliotis rubra | reverse complement strand
TATGACTGCAGACCTTAGCAACAACCTGGGCTACCGACTGCGCAGGCGGAAGGAAGTCCTCAGCCAGCGGAAGCTCATCGTTGACATCAGCTTCGTGCTTGGCGTGCTGGGGATCGGATTTGTGATAATAGACACAGAACTTATTTTCAATCAAGTGACTTCTGCGGACTCGGGGTTATCAACAGCATTGCGTGTGTTGACCTCAGCTACGACGGGAGCACTTCTCCTGGCGGTGGTGGCCTATCATGTTATAGGGCTCCGATTGCACATGGCTCGCGCGGGATTCTCCGACTGGAGGTTGGCTATGACGGGTAACAAATGGATTAAACTCATCTTTGAGCTGATCGTGTGTATGATTCATCCTCTGCCGTTCTTAGACATTCCAATACAGACTGTATCAGTCGCCTCACAAGGGAATACCCTGAAGACGTCAACGATCCCAATCAACGCAATTCTGACAATCCTCATGTTTCTCCGGCTTTACCTGTTTGGGCGTTTTATTGTTGTACACAGTAAACTCTTCCTGGATACTTCAGTTCAAAGTCTTGGGGCTCTCAGTCGCGTCAAGATCAACGCCCAGTTCGTGTTCCGTGCGCTCATGTCCACCATGCCCGGTGTCGTGCTGACCACGGTGATGTTTGGGATGTTCATCATCAACAGCTGGAACCTCCGCGTGTGTGAGATGTACACCAGCCCCGTCGAGGACGACCTCGCCAGCTTTCCTCAGGCCATGTGGCTCACAGCCGTCACCTTCCTTACCGTCGGCTATGGAGACCTCTTCCCACACAGCTACTGTGGCCGCCTTATAGCGGGGTGGACCGGCCTTATGGGGGTCGGAATCATGGCACTCTCTGTTGCTGTCCTTGCCAAAAACTTAGAACAGTCTCGCTCAGAGAAGTATGTGCATACATTTGTACAGCAAATAGCTTTGGACAAAAAGCGTAAACACGCAGCAGCGAACATTATTAAACAGATGATCAGGATATATAAAATGAGGAAGGCAAAGCTTCCTGAGAGGTCCTCGCAAATGCTACTCCACAGGACCAAGCTGTTGAAGGCCATCAGGTCCATGCATGAGGCACAGTTCGTGAAGATCCACCTGCAGGAGTGTACAGTGGGGCCGGTAGAACTAGCCACGGGGTTGAACGACATGCAGGCGTGCATCAAGTCTGTCCAAGAGGAGCAGAAGCATCTGGGTCAGAGGATCGCCACCATAGAAGCACTGTCTCTCAGCATGAGTGCACAGGTTCTGGAAATCAAGGAGATCATAGCCAAGAAGAAGATATTCTAGGAGGAGACGACGACAACGACTACGAACATGCGAGTGATGATTCTGAATACAACAACGGTGATCATGAAAATCAGGTGTCCACGGTGTTTACGGAGTTTCGATAAAGGTGATGATGGTGTTGATGACTGCTAATAACGTCAACGTTTCCTGAGAGATTCTGAAGAGGATGTTGGTGATAATGCAGAGGATAATGGCTACCGTGAGATTCTGAACAATGTTAATAACGACGATATCGCTCATTATGAAGCTCCGAAGAGGATGACGATGATGATGACGATAATGAAGATTGAGAGCTCTGTTAGAAAGGCGATAATAGAGATCATAAGATTCCAGTGATGATAGTACCGATGATGTTAACTCCTGGAATTCTTCAAGACAAGACGGAATAACGGCCGGATTGCACTTACTGTGAGATCGGTGCACATGATGCCAATCACTGGAGTCTCTGACATATGGCTGGAATATTGCTGAATATTTCGTTAAATAATAAACAATACACCGTGCACCTGTTGTGGTGAAACATTAGTGAGCATTACAGGGAGGGAGATGTTGATGTTATGAAACATTATTGAGCATTACAGAGCGAGAGAAGCCATGCGCTTGGCAATGAATACAGAAGACATCCTATGACTTAAAAACTAGTCGGTCGAGTTAAAATGTTATGTCCTTCTTCATCAGTGTAGTGTAATGATGCAAGCACAGAGTTACTAGTCCGTTCGCTAGGATACATTATCTTCTTTAATGAGTTTCCACATAAAATGCACTGGGTGTTTGGAATCGTGCAACTACGTGCACATTAGTTGCTGAATAAATAATCATCGCCATTCACTAACCATTCATACTTATAAGGGGAGTGGTTTTTTAGAAATATTGATTTTATGAACAGTTTATGAAAAACGTGCACATTAGTTGCTAAATAAATAATCATCGCCATTCACTAACCATTCATACTTATAAGGGGAGTGTTTTTTAGAAATATTGATTTTATGAACAGTTTATGAAAAACGGGAAATTATTTCGAATATGCCAACGCTTTTCTTTTTTGCAATGTTATCCTTTGATGGTTTTGCATATTTAAGGAAAAGGTTTGGTTTAAAGGGGAAAAGGTGACTGATTTAGGTTCTGGGGCACACACAGCATATGCTGCCGATTAAACAGACTCCTTTAACGTATTTAGATAAGTTCGTTATAACTGAAAATTATGAAACCAAAGCTTAAGTTGATAGAGGGAAGGAAAGATATTCAATTACATTCAATGTTGAGTATGTACACAGTTGACTCCCGTTATATCGAATGTTTGACAGAAAGTAGTCCAATATATCGAGATAAACGAGTGTGATATTTGAGAGTCGACTGATAGTCAATATAATATAACCAAAGATAATACAGTATATCAAACTCCAAACTTCCTCGACATAAAAGCTGATTTTATTGTACCCAAATTATTCGTGACTTCAAGGGATGACGTCACTCAGTATTACGCTTGTCACGTGACACGTATGATGCAGCATTGGTTCATTGCAGTCACATGACCTATATAATGTCAATCAATCTCAGGTTCGGACAGAGTGTGTCCACGCGAAGTAATATATCACCGCATGTAAATAATGTTTTGGCACATTTTTATTTCTTTGAAGAATGTATAGAATTATCACAGACACTATTTGGTTCATTTCAATACAATAATGCACAATAATTTCAAGTTCACCCCTACGGGTATGCTATTATACAGAGTACAGGTCCCAGGGCCATGTTCCTCATGCAATCTTAGCCCTTAAACTGTCCTGTTTCACAAATTTAACAAAGTTTTAAGTCTCATGGGAATATTTTATTAAAATTTAAACAGCGATCATGTGCAAACACTTGTTGATTGGATATTGGACACATTATAATTGCTATTTTAATATTATAACGTTAAGTATGAGTTGCGATCGTCTCAGCTCTAAGATAGCTTTGAGGAACGGCCCAGGTTTGTTTTGTATAATTTCTCCATTGTTGTGTATATGTTTAGTGATGAAGAATTATTGTGCTTGTTGTGTTTTTGTAATCACAGTTTGGACATTGCCTTGTTGTACAGTGCTATATGCAATGTGTAAATGTGTTTGAATTCGAAAAAAATGTTAATTCATTTAAGATAATCAATCATTTCGAAACAATTTACCCCCAAAGGAGCTTTCTGGTAAATTTGTTTCATCAAAATTCTCGTTTATGTGATGATATTTTTTACTAAAACAGCCGTAACTTCGGCATAACCGTTAGTACCGCGGTCTTTACATCAGTTTTAAGTTTATTAAATGTTCAATATTGCATAACAAAATGCATGCTTCATTTCTTGTGAATAATTCATTATCGGAAATTGTGATGCTGAACATAGATTTTGCGGCTTCAGAATTGTTTGGGTTTTTAAGATTGATTTTATATTTTAAGTTAAAGCACGATGGTCCGATGCAATGTGAATAAACCCGTCACGTGCCTCTATAGCCTCTAAGCTGTGAGCAGCGTGTTGCCGCCATAATCAATGCATATACAATATATGTGCTGCACGACTGTTTAGAATATCAGCTGCGTCAATAGGCTAACTGTTTGGAAATATCCAAGGGTCCTCTTGGTAATTTCTTAACATTCCTTATCCGGGATCTGTACATAGATAGGGATGTGTTACAGTGGAAAGTCATTTGTTTCGACTCTGGGGAACCACCACAAATAGCCATAGTTACGAATTATCAATGTTCCATACCTCGTTACTATGACAACACGTGTTCTTGAGAATTTGGACAAGATATCTTTGACGTCTGGTATTATGAAAAATATATTTTTAGTTGATAATGAAGCTGTAAGCCTTCTGACTGTAAGCCTTCAGACTGTAAGTCCCACGTACGTTCCAATATTTGCACCTTCGGGGAGTACGTGTTTGGAAATTGTGTAAGGGCAGATAACTCTTGATGGACGTTTACCACAGTTAAGTTATGAATGTTCACAATATAAAGTTGACTGTCACATAGTAAGCTCACATCTACCAGCAATTACCGGTTCACAACTCGAATGATCTCTCAATGCTAGGTCAATTAATATTATATTTTCATCGATTTCCCAGCTCACGCTCACAGAAATGTCAAATCAATTTTGGACATACATATTTCTGACTTGTAACTGGTACTTAATGTCCGAAGGAAGAATATAAACTATATGCGTGCACGTTAACTTGATAAGAACATTTTGGAAACACTTCGGAGCTTTTAGAAGTTTCTTTTTCATGATACATACAAAGAACATAAAGCAGAATAAATGTATAGCGAGTTTCTAACTTTTCCAACCCGTGCCGTTATTTATGTAGAGAAAACAAAACTTCCTGGTCTCAGCCAGAAATCTTACTTTTTGAGCGCGCAGCTATTAATCTGGTGTGTGAACGGAATCTTCTGAGAGTCGAACATGTGTATATGTCGATATTTCCTCATGACGTCACAGTTTGTTTGCTTGGTTGTAACAAAGTGTAATATAGTTATATATCAACATTTATTTTACCAGAGAATATATTTTGACAGACGTTTATTTACCAATAATGCAGAAATCTAGATGTACCGCACGAGCGTGTACCAACAAATAAACGTGAGTTCCCTCATGTTCAGCCTATCCTGAGTTAGGTTCATGTCAGTATTGCTGTACTATGGTACAAATGTTTACCTGGCAGTGACGCTTAGAATTCTAATTGCAACTCTGAATCGAGAGCGTCATGGCTGGAATCTGCTGCCGTCAAACGTGCTGGTGTGTGTTCACTCCGACCGTTGTGTCTGTGATATAATACTGGTTACGTTTAGAGAAACTCGGAAAACAATTGATTGTCTCACCGGACCTACTGACTCTTGGCGGAAAATGTCGATCGTAGGAAGGAGCTGTTCCAAGTAATATAACATTAAGTTAGTTTAGGGGTTTTAAATACCGTCGGTTTCATGAGACTGGCCGAATTTACAAACTATATCACACCGGACGACTATCTGTCATACCTGGACGAGGTTCAGAATTGATATTTGCCTGGTTGTATTCCGGTTGAAACCAAATAGTATTAAGCACATATTGTGAAATTAGGAACGAAAAAATAATTGAATAATGTTCTATATATATTGTGAAAATAGGAACGAAAAAATAATTGAATAATGTTCTATATATTAACAAATATGTGTTGTTCAAAAGAGATTCTGAATCCCCGGTATGGTGTCCTGGTGATCGGTAAACTTCGGTAGCTCTTCTCCGACTGAAATGGTCTTTTCGTTGTACATACGACTTTGATGTGATAATGTGCTTGAGAAATGACTCTAATTAACCGATGTGATAATATGCTTGAGAAATGGCTCTAATTAACCCTTACAGAAACGTTGGGGTAGTATATGGCAGATATAGACGGCAGGCGTCACAGTTTGTTTAACTTCCGGTTACATGACCTTTGTCCAAGGGCCACAAGGTCGTTATGGCATTTTCTTGAGCAGACTATTTACTTTTTAGTTAGCTAACAGTTGAAGCGACGGGTGATATCGAGGCAGAATGGAAAGGTACTCTCTAGTCGTGGGCTGTACGTTTGTCTTTAACAATTAAACACTGGGTGTTTTGTTACATTGATGTATGCACGAACCCGCCCCCATTGTCTTTCAAGGTCATCGGCCTGAGTGTCCCGCTCATCCTATAACATGTAGGGATATAATGTAATTATCATGTATTGCTTTTGCTAGTATCATATGCTTGTCTTGATGTTTTTAAGCATTGAACGATCTATTAAACCGTTTTTATCATTTGGATATTGTAACAAAAACTGTTTCGCTTGGTTTCGCGAAAACGATGATTTCAGAGTCCGTTATTTCCAAACAGTGGGGAGGTAACTCTCAACGTCACAGTTCTTACCAGCAAACTGTGACAGTAATACATATTCTTTCACGTGACTGTCACACAGCACACTGTACACGTACTCCTGCCATGCTGCAGATTTCGAAAATATTTTTCTTTTTGTATTTAAAACTGAACGTGGAAATTCAATAACCTCCTTTCTAATTAAACCGCCATGTTGTACGAACTGGATGCGGAGGGGTTCAGTCGTACATTGCATTTAAAGACAGTTTCTTTTCCCTAAAGGCTCCGAGTTACCATATTAAAAAACAAACACAAAATGTAAAATGCCGGATGTCCAATGACACGGATCTTGATTTCCTAAAACACGTTTGGCATGATTTAACCTCTGATACCACATACGCTTTATCATTACTATCATGATAATAATACTTATGATAGAAATTAGGATCACGTTTGTCTTTTTCGTACACTAGCACAAACACTGATGTTTTCTACATGGCGTTTGTATTAGAAACCCACCTGCAATTTGCCTGGCTGGGTCGTCAATCTTCAGTTGGAAACACCCACTCTGTAGCTGTATATATGTGATTGCAATGAAAGGTAGACGGTGGCTAGACTGACCCCGTCTACCCAGACACAGCCCACGACTCGACAGAGCACCATGAACCACTATTCTATATTTCATGTTTATCCCATAGTTCATGAATAAAAGCACTGAATGAACAATATACTGGTTATGTCATCATTCATTTTGTTTTTGCCTTTTCAAGTGAGTCAGTATGGTTTTACCCCGCTTTTAGCAATATTCCAGCAATGTCACGGCGGGGGACACCAGAAATGGGCTTCACACATTTTACCCATGTGGGGAATCGAACCCGGGTCTTCAGTCTGACGAGCGAACGCTTTAACCATTAGGTTTCCCCACCGCTACCATTTGCCTTTTCATCTCCGTGTTCATATTTTCGCACAAATCATTATTAATCTTTGTAATAGTTCACTTCAAGGATTCCCAATGTTGTTGGGTATTTTTCAAAGATAGAAGGCCTATTGGTGGCCTTACAGTTTATCATACTACAGTTAACTACGTATACCTCAAACATCAACACGTTTATAAGAGTTTGTTTTTTCGGTCCTGGCCTCTTCCTGTATATTGCTAAAAGTGGCTTAAATACATACTCACTCACTCACTCACTCACTCGATCACTCACTCACTCACTCGATCACTCACTCACTCACTCACATACGTTCACACCTTTGTAAAAGGCCATACTTACTGTAACATCTGATCTCGACGGGTGTATGTTGTGATTTACCCTGCAAACCTATGCATACCAAACCAACAAGGTCATCTACAGAGTTTAACGCTGTACTAAGCAATTTTCCAACTCTTTGACATAATCAAATAATTGAGTCTGGACCAGAAAATCCAGTGACTGACATTACGAGCATCGATAAACGCAACTGGGGTACGATGACATGCATCAGCAAAGGTAGCGCGCCTGACCACGCGATCCACCCCAGACCTTCACAGGGTACATCACCCCATACACCCCTAGATACAACGAATCTTACTGACAGAAATGTCTTTAAAATCCCCCAAAGCGAACCATTTCATGTCGTCGTCTTGACAAACAGCAGACGTCAGAAGTAAACACATCCAGAGTGATCTCCCTTGAATGGCAATCGGATGAGCTCGCTTAAGTTCGTGAGTGACTGGTTTAGCTGGGTTTAACGTCGCTTTGAACAGTATCTCGGTGTATATGGTGCTACTATACGAGGAACGTGATGCAGAATCGGGCGCTACCCTCTTTGTTGAAACCCACGAATGCAAGTAGGTGTTGTAAAAAAACTAGAAACAATCAGAGCGAACCGGAATCGAGCTCACGACAACAGTTTTTGGCATGTAGCTAGAGATTGGACTTTCACACAGCAAAGTATTCAATCAAGTTGATTCGCATGGGTACGAAAGCGGGTTAGGAGAATGTGTACCTTATCTGTGAGTCGGGTATTTGGTAATATATTGCAGTCGTGAGTAACCATTAAGATGGGTTCTATATGAATAACGCCTTGTTTACCATGATCTCACCAGGTTGACCTTTTTCGTGGGTTTAGTCCCAAAAGTTAGACGTCCCAAAAGTCATACATCCCAATTGTCAGACAAATCAATCAGGCATTACTGTGATTACAACCTAGTCTTACCCATTGATATAATGAACCTGTCCCATACACTAACGAGATGGTTTTCACATTTCTACAGAAATACTCTGATCAGAATACTAATGTTGACTGGCTTACTCAATCACTGGGTTCTCCAAATGTATTTTCACAATGTACTTACACATATACTTAAGAAGTCTAAGAAAAAACTGTTCTGTGCATGTATGATCATATCAAATCATAGTTTTCATGAACTATGTATACCTCTCTGGGAGACCCCTCTGGACAATTGTCAACTCTCATGGACAACCCTGAATTATCATGGACAACTATGGACTCCTGTTAACCCCTATGGAAAAGTGTGGACAACTCGGGGCTCTTGTGGACTACTGTGGACTACCAACCGCGGCTTCAGAGCCACACTTCAACTTTATCAGAACACCTCACTAACCCCAGCATGGACGACCTTCACCTTCTCGCGATCACGCTGTCGTTTTTTGACAGCAATTGATGTATTGGTCGTTCATAAAACATGCAGAAAATTTATTTCCGCATGAATTATGTGAGCCTGTCAATACCCATATGTTTCCTCGATATGCACTCAGCTGCAGAATTATGCAAACAGCATCATTTTAACTCACATCAGCTTCCACATCAAATTGCATGTTATTTTTCACAAAAAAAGTGAAATTCAAATAGTTCGACTGTTTATTCTTTACTTTACAGGTGTACAATCGATTCGAGTTCAGACACTTGTTCATTGTTTAGCAACTTTCTGATAGATACTGCTAAGTACTATTTTATCATCGTAGGGACCTTATATTTAACACGTTCATATCGAACAGAGTCGGTTACAGCGTTCGCTCGTCACGCAGAAGACCCGGGTTCGATTCCCCACATGGGTACAGTGTCTGAAGCCCATTTCTGGTGTCCCCCGCCGTGATATTGCTGGAATATGGCTAAAAGCGGCGTAAAAAGGTAAATTCACACACCCACGCACTCGAACAGCGTCGACCTTAATGAACTATAATATGCCTCAAACAGCATTAACGTTCAAATATCACAACAGTTTACCATTTTCAAATTTCGATTTTATTGCTTTTTAATCGAAATGAGGTATAAAATTGATATCTGCTGATTGAATTCAAGGATAGACAAGTGAGGAGAGATTTGCAAAAGCATGTTAAGCCTATTCAAACCATGATATTTTGTTGTTCATGTGTACACATTTCGTTGAAACGGTGGGGCGGTGGGGTAGCCTAATGGTTAAAGCGTCTGCTCGTCAGGTTGAAGACCAGGGTCTAGATTTTCGAAGCTCTCTTAGCGCTAAGATAGTCGTAAGTGCCATACATTAACATTAACTTACGACTATCTTAGTGCCACGTGAGCTCCGAAAATCTAGACCCTGGTCTTCAAAGTTTCTGGTGTCCCCCACCGTGATATTGCTGGAATATTGCTAAAAGCGGCATAAACCATACTCACTCACACGGTAAGCAATGCCAATTAGCATTAAGTCAATACCATCATGGCATACACCTTTCTCAATAATCAATTAACTTTGAGAGAAAGAGTGAGTGATTGAGTTTAGTTTTACTCCGCACTCAGCAATATTCCAGCTTTATGGCGGCGGTCTGTAAATAATCGAGTCTGGACCAGACAATCCAGTGATCAACAGCATGAGCATCGATCTGCGCAATTGGGAACCGATGACATGTGTCAACCAAGCCAGCGAGCCTGACCACCCGATCCCGTTAGTCGCCTCTTACGACAAGCATGGGTTTGAGAGAAAGAACGTTCAGTAGAAACATAACGGTGGTGAGGTGAAATTGGGTTTAACGTGGTACTTAAGAATATTTCGCTCATATGACGACATGCATGCGTGTGTACAGGTATATGTAACTATCAGAAATGTTCAGTCCTGCATGATCTTCGTGTGATATGAATGTACCCACTCTTGTGGATAAGGGTACGTAAGTCCCAAAACTTTCAAAGTCAATTTAAACTTACCAGGATTTATAAAGTAGTATTTTTGCGCTTTTACTTTTGGCTAAAATTTCCTACCATCGCCAGGGACTGAAGGGATGGTATAAATCCAACTAGGGTCCATGCAGGTAGCAAAAGTACTCTAAGTCTCCATGGTCCCTAGTATGGTGATCTACCTTCAGTTGTTGGCGATCTATAACCCGTGTTTTATACTGTATTGTCTTCTTTAATTGGAATGTTTTAGCTTTGCTCGCTAGTTTTATATTCATAGCTGTAATTCTCTGGTATTATTTACTGTCCATCGTCGACAGGTTTTAATCTTCAAAATGTTTTCACTTTTTCTTGTGTAAATTGTTTTCGTCACGATATGGCTGAGATATTGCCGATGTGACGTTAAATATTAACTCTCACTCACTCACTCACTTATTCATTCACTCACTCACTCTTGTGAATAAAAATAATGGGGAAAAAAACAACATTATATTGACTCCGAGCCGACCAGCCCTTGCTGTACCCATTAAAGCAGAGCGCCAGGCAGGGAACAACCAGCCTCGTTCCCTGGATCTGTTGCGCCTGCGCTAACGCTCCGACACTGGGAATCAGGTTGGGGAACAACAATTACCATATTTTAACGTCTTTTGGTATGAGTGAGTGAGTGAGTTTAGTTTTACGCCACACTCAGCAATATTCCAGCTATATGGCGGCGGTCTGTAAATAATCGAGTCTGGACCAGACAATCCAGTGATCACCAGCATGAGCATCGATCTACGCAATTGGGAACCCATGACATGTGTCAACCAAGTCAGCGAGCCTGACCACCCGATCCCGTTAGTCGCCTTTTGTCAGGCTCGCTGACTTGGTTGACACATGTCATCGGTTCCCAATTGCGCAGATCGATGCTCATGCTGGTGATCACTGGATTGTCTGGACCAGACTCGATTATTTACAGACCGCCGCCATATAGCTGGAATATTGCTGAGTGCAGCGTAAAATTAAACTCACTCACTCACTCACTCCAGAGAGACACCTAGAGGATTCTGGTAGGGGACGCAGTGTTTCATTTAAGAATTTAAGACCACCAACTCGGCAGGTTCAGGATGATGTGCATCACTTACTTAAGACATCAGGCTACTGTAAGTTACTCCTAGTCTGGTTGATCTTCATCATCACTGATGGGTTCATCACTGTAGCACGAATGTTTTAATATTCAGGTGTGAGTGAGTCGAGTTTTACGCCGCTTTAAGGTATATCCCGGCTGGAAAACAAAAACAATGGATTTCGCACACTGTACCCATGTGGGGAATAGAACCCGGGTCTTGGACGTGACGAGCGGACACTTTAACCACTACGCTTCCCCGCTGCCTCTAAAATTTAGGATCCCTCATAAACTGTTTGGATGTTTGACTACTTCTGTTAACGTTATACATCATGGAATTAGTTGGCTCTGTGCTCCTTATTGATATTCTGAGGTTGGTTTTGTGTCCAGTTGTCATCATGCTTAGATTTATACCCATTAGCCGTTTCAATAGTTGCCGATTACTTCGACGCGGTCATTAATCTATCAGTTGTTCTTGTGTATTTCGCCAATGTGGTCAGTAGTCACGATATGGCTGAAATACTGCCGCTGTGACCATAAACTTGAACTCACTCGCTCCATGTGGTCAGAGTTGCGTCCCTTCCTATTTTCGGCCCCCATTGGGAATGTAGGCTCTTCGTCCTCCACCCTGTGCTAGTGGGGTACGCAAACGTCGAAGACCAGCGTCACCTCCGACATGAACCTGATACTCCGAAATAAACTGATACTTTTTAAAGCGGCATCCAAATTACACCCAACTAAATTAAACCTCGTTTCCAAAGAAGCATTTTACATGTGCTTCCTAATCTTTGAGTTACTTGAGCAACACGATGATGTTGTCAATGCAAGGGAGATAACCAGTACTTAGTTTAAAAGTGGGCACAACCACCCGCCTTTCGATACCCACAACCCCCACCCGCTTGGTCACCCACGCTAAGCTTCTCTGACCTTTACTATGACAAGTCCAGTATATGTCAGTATGATATAGCCCATAAATTATATATGTTATATTTTCAAAGTGAAACATCTGTCCTAAACTCTTGAATTTCAATATTTTTACTGCAGAGCACAGTGTATTTTTCTGTAGAACTAAATCGCAACTGATTGTGGCACGCCACAAGAATGGCATCTCATCCTACCGGGTACCCAGTTATACTGCTTGGTGAAGGCATGTTTGGAACAAAATTACTTGCCTAAGGAGTCACCATTATCCTACGTTTGCTTCAATTTGGGGCACGACCGAAGAATCTGGAACTCACAGGGGTGACGCTATTCTCAGCTTGAGAGTTGTGGGCAGTGCACAGGTTTACGGGTCACCGGTACTAGACACACACCTATACATTATTCTCCACAAACCGTACATATGAATGTCCAGATTAAATAATCATTGGACATTAATAATGATTCTTTTAATTACTGATAAATTCATCTATGATGATCCGGATTAAGCAAAGGCAAAACGGAATAGGGTGGTCAGATTCGCTGAAATGGTTGATAAATCTCATCGTATCCCCAATGCGTACATTGACGCTCATGATATCAATCACTGGATTGTTTTGTCCAGACTCGAATACTTACAGACCGCCACCACAGAGCTGGAATATTACTGACTGCGGCGGCAAAAATGAAATAACTGACCAATAATAATTGATGATGCCTACCGATATATGTGTTTTCAGGAGTAACGGGGACTGAACAGTTTGTTTCCCAGTTATTGATGTATCAAATGCCTAATTCTATTTTTACATTCAGTGAGTGAGTGAATGCGTTGGGTTTTACGCCGCTTTGAGCAATATCCCAGAAGTATCACGACGGGGAAATGGGCTTCACACATTGTACCCATGTGGAGAATAGAACCCGGGTCTTCGGCGTGACGAGCGAACGCTTTAACCACGAAGCTACCCCACCGCCCCTTTTACATTCAAAAGGGTATGGTGCCCTCCTAATGAGACCGGAACATTGCTTGTTCAATACTGACACTTACACAAATGAGTCTTATGAAATATATTCTGGAAAATGTCCCAAATGTAATAAAATACCTCAGCGTCTGATATATAACCATTAACACATTGATCGGCGTGTGCAGTTTACTTCATCAGTCATCACAAGGATCAATTCATCTGAGTATTCCTTGTCAGAAATGCAAACTAACGAGAAGTGGTTGGTTATAACTTATGATCTAGTTAATAAACCGTTGTTCATAATATCAACCACTTGTTTGCTTGGTTAATACGCGACTGTTCACAGACCATCGTGACATTGTTGAACAGTGCTGACGACGGCAATAAATTAATGAATTATTTACTCACTGATTCTTTCGCATATTTTCTTTGATTGTGAAATAGTTCAGTCTGGTATTTGTAGACAATAACATCCCGTAACCTGAAAAAAGACTCGTACCCCTCTCGTAGCCATTTTACTGAACTTGACTCTGTCTGAGCGCAAAAGCGCAGAGAGAAAGAAGTAGTCTAGTCGCGGAACTATTTCCAAGGGCATGTAACTCTAGTTTACTTGGAAAACAAACATGGCATCCACGCCAAGGAAATTACCCCAAAGGGTATGTTTAACATGCTTAATACTTTCCTACGCCATAATGTTAATATATCCTGGTTATAAAAATTCAGGAAACCCAAGAGGACTATGCAATAATTACAAATACATTTTGACCCAATTGCTTCTCTACATACGCGCATTCTGATTGGCTGGGGGAATATTTCTCCCGGACATGGCTACGAGAGGGGTACGAGTCTTCTTTCAAGTTAGGGAAAGAGGGAGTAGATACGAATGTAACATCCACATGATTCCTTGAGTAAACAAGGGACAGAGATGTGAGTTTGTGCGTTAGTGCATCTTGTTTTGGTTTTGTTTATTTACTTATGCTCTGAATCAAACTTTAAACATGACAAAAACATTTAAAAGATGCAAATTCATAAATATTATAACACAATCGCACGAGTAAACATTCGATTAAACGTAATAACATTAACCCTGTGCAGCGGCCATAAAATCCCGTGCTGGAAGCACGAACCTTATCATCCGAGATCGGACGCATTGTCCACATGGCCAAAGATGTTAACCCTGGCAGCAAACTAGCAGAGTAAGGATGTCATCTGTCGGATGGCTCCACAACCTGCTACACCTGCATACCACAGGAGTTAACGAGTTTAGTTTTACGCCGCTTTTAGCAACATTCCAGCAATGTCACGGCGGGGGACACCAGAAATGGGCTTCACACATTGTACACATATAGGGAATCGAACCCGGGTCATCGGCGTGACGAGCGAACGCTTTAACCACTAGGCTACCCCACCGTTCCACATACGACAGGGAGAGCGGAAGGTCGCGGGTTCGATCCCCGACCGCGTCATACCAAAAGACGTAAAAATATGGTCCTTGTTGGTCCCTGCCTGGCGCTCGGCATTAAGGAGTGGTCGGCTCGGAGTCAATATAATGTATCTGAGTGGGGTATTCACGCTTCACTGCGGCATGGTATCTCAGTGGGTTAGCACTATAAACCCAGTTTCAGCCTGGGCTAGTACAAGCAGCAGCACATACACATTCACACGCATGCACGTCGTCATATGAGCGAAATATTCTCAAGCACAACGTTAAACCCAATTTCACCTCACCTCACATACGACAGGACACGAGGGACCTATTCTTCCCCGGAATCCACACGGGTGGGTGAGCTGTAGTAACCACCATCCTTCAACCCACAGCCAGAAACAGATTTGGTAAACGTGTAATTACCTAACTAATAAATGTTTTCAGTCCAATTGTGTCAACACTGTCTCATTCATCACAGACATACAGACTCAGTGACATGTTGTTCCATTCCCCATTAACTTTAACAACGGCCCAGACACCCCAGTGTGAAATCTCTTCAGTGAGTGAGATTCCCACACATATGCTGTAAAGCCATATGTGACCACCAGCAACGTGTACGGCGACACTTCGTCATCATCGGAGGTAAGCGAGACTGCACGTATGTCGGTAGATGTAAAATGTAATCCAAGGTTCGGCAAATATATATCAACTTACGCTTATTGAACATTTGCACTTGGTTTGCTCGTCCAGTTGGTTGCTTAGTAGCAGACAGCATTAGCACTGGTGGTCTTCGGTTCATGATGATGTGCAAAATACCGAATTTATCTTTGTCAACTACACTGATGTACCAGCTCCCACGACAACACACATTATTGATCTTTTGTTTCGTTTAACGCCGCACTCAGCAATATTCCAGTTGTATGGCGTCCGTCTGTAAATAATGGACCTGGATCGGGCAATCCAGTGATCAACAGCATGAGCATTGATATACGCAAATGAGTGAGTGTTGTATTTACCTCGAGCCTGACATCCAGAGCCTCGACATCACTGTGGTTTTGCTTTCATCAGCAGCACGGAGATTCCGGTTTAGCGTGAGTGAGTGAGAGAGTTTAGTTTTACGCCGCTTTTAGCATTATTTCAGCAATATCGGGGTACACCAGAAATAGGCTTCACATATAGTACCCATGATGGGAATCGAACCCGGGTCTTCCGCGTAAGGAACGAACGCTTTAACCACTAGACTGTCCCATCGCTCCTTCCGGTTTGAATCATCTCAATAGCAATACCATATTCTTGTACATGTAACTGGTGGTAAGGCTTGGGTTTTTTCCGTACAGAATAATCTGCGTCCTAAAATACTGGGATGAAATATGTTGTTATTGTTGTTGTTGTTGTTGTCATGTTTCAGGGTGTAACAAGTTCATATTCTGCCAGTGTGACCGTAATTTTAAATATTATTTGTTGGGGAATTAAATAGACACTGTATTTGTTCAGGATGATATTCGGCGGACGGCGTCTTTGGCCGATGCTCCTCACGAATACATCAAGCAACACAAGGTTGTGGAGAGAGACTTTACGAGCGCTTCCTTCATTAACCGCGCCACGTCGATCTTCAGATGAGTACATTACAGTTGCGACAAATCCGTTTACGGGCACTTTATTCCGTGGGTTGTGGGTTTTACAAAAAGGTGAACAGCTTTCCTTTCTTAATTTGACTTTATAATACTGAAATAATGTTCAAAGCGGCTCGAAAACCCATCCCGCTGGCTCATAATCGGTATGTCACGCCACGTTTTAGTATCGCGATGAGACATTGACTTTTTATTAATAACACTCATTACCTGCGATGTATTTACACCTTTACGTTTCAAGTTATATAGAAGAAGAAGAAGAAGAAGAAGAAGAAGAAGAAGAAGAAGAAAAAATATGGTTTATTACCGTGTAACATGATGAATTACAATAAAAGACATTTCATTATCCCGGGGATTTAATATCAGTATCCGGCCATATGGCCTATAAGACACAATTATCACAGTTATATAAAAACATTGATAATAAAGTGCCTGCGTGCATGTGTGTGGTGTGTCTTGTTTTACACACATACGATATGTGAATATATATATAAAATACCAAGTATTTTATCGAAATTCATATAAATATATCTTAATGATCTAACTAGTTTTTGAGAACATATATCCCATTTCTCCGACAAGTATGCCACACCTCCATTTGCCTAGTGTCAATAAGCATCGTGTAAGTATTTTCAAAATCTTGTCAACAAACAGTAACCTACATGCGAATTCGTTGCATGTCTACAAAATTGAATTTAAGCCTGTCTGAAGCCCAAGGTCACCTGGTGGTCACGTCTTAGGCTAATCTAATGTCGCAACTAGCCGTCCCCGGTCAGCCTCCTCGGGAGGCGGAGGGGGGCAGTCCCCCGAGGTTCACCCTCCAGCAGTACAAGCTTGTGCTTAGTGTATAATTGATCCTGACCGCCACAGCTGGTGCCCGAACAGAGACTGCCGTCACATGTGGGCCTACATTGATGTCAAGGAATCGCCAGCATTATAGCGTGGGCTGGCTTGCTGCACAAGAACTAGAGTAATAGTTACATGGTATGGATACCATCGGACTTCCATACGGGTTTAGCGTGTGACGACCTCCAAGAGACATGGGATGGATATAAGACTTGATATTATGCCGAAAGGTAAGTTTGGGGTTTTCTCCTCATCTCATCTCCTCAATCTCCTCATCTCGAATCATTTGTGTACTCATAAGTTACTGGTTCAGCGAATCAACTTGATCAATAGGTACCGTGACTGACTCTCCACCATGAATACAAGGTGTGGTTTCTGGTCCCTTCACAATTGACATTGACTTTCATACACACATGAATAAACGCGATCGATTTTTACATTGTGCCTTTAAATTTAATGCTGGCCACTGAAGTCGAAGTTTGGACTATAAACAGTGAGTATGTTTAGTATACCTGTCGCTGTAAGTAAGTAATACATGGTTGGAGGACATTGATGGGACGTCCGACTCTCCACTAGTCGAAACCTCACAGTCTTACATCACTTTGTACGATGACGTCGTTCAGGTAAATATTTACATATTTTGGAGTGTTTTTTTCCAAAACATCTAAACCCGTTGCATCAACTCAAGTGATACTGACATTTTACAACCCATTCGGTTAAACCGTTAGCCCTAACAATATAAAAAGACCCTATCACCCCCTTTCTGCGGTGTCAGCAATGACTAGGCATGAACATTGAATTGAATTTTCAAATGATTTTTACCCATATAAAGTCACACATATTTTAATGCCACGCGATTCCTGAATCGTGCTGGATCATTTGAATGTCTATTGCTATGAATATGACTTTTAAATAATTTTCCCCAGGCCCAAACATTCACATGAATTCAATATCATGCCTTGGACCTTACTTTAACACGTATATACCTTTAGTTTGACCTACACAAAGACTGAGTGAACCCTAGGAGTGATTGATTAACACTATAAGCAAGTCAGTAAGTAGGTTTAGATTTTGGACAGTATATCTTTAATAGAACTTCGTAACAGCTTGATCTGGGAGGGAAACCCGAAGTAATATAGGTCTCAGAATGTTCCGTGTTGGTGAACCCCTTGAACACGGGTAAGGTCTTGACATATCAAGAACTCCCTGTCAGAGGTTTCTGATGGTGTAGTCTGCCTCGCAGTCCCTGAACCCAAAATGCTAAAGCCCCAGATGAAGCAAGTCTCGATTCTACACAGGTTCAGGTCTAAATCTTCCATTTCACTCCTTGTCAATATAAATGGAATTATTTCTTTCTATCTATTATATACTAAGCAGCAAAAGAAACGTCAGTTTGGAATTTTCCTTCGCAGAAACGGATAAGTGTAAACTCATTTAATGTTTTGATTGTATATTTTTGACAACATCTCCAACTTTACCTGAGCAAAGACATTCCTTCCCAAACTCAGAATGGAACCCAGGAAATGGTCTCAAAAACGTAACCTGATCTCGGAGATGGTACGATGTTCTCCATGTTTTTTATGCAACTCATGCTGCACGTGCTGTTCACAAGGACCAGCCCTATAAAATGCACCCCCAAACCTGGTTGAAACATTCACATTACAACGTCAGGAGGTTGCCGCAACTCACGACAGCTCAGAGGAACCAGGCGCTAGGAAGACTTGAAGCTGGCCACACTGCACAAGCCGTTGCCAATCATTTCCAGGTCAACGTTCGGACCATGTACAGGCTGCAGCAACGTTTCCGGACCACCAACACCACAAATGATCGCCCCCGTACTGGTAGACCAAGGGTGACCACAAGACGACAAAACCGCCATGTTGTGCGACAGCATGTACAGAATCCCTTCATGCAGGCATTCGAAACAGCACGCCAGACAGTGGGAACACACGGAAGACCAATCAGTACTGATAAAGTACGTCGACGTCTTAACAGCGGGAACCTCCATTGCCGTTGACCTTACCGTGGACCTATCCTCACCCCTCGTCAATGGCGTGAACGTCTACAGTTTGCCCTACAACACCAAAACTTGCGATACAGGCAGTGGAGAACTGTTCTGTTCACAGATGAGAGTCGGTACTGCGTATCAACTGCAGATGGCAGAACAGGAATATGGCGACGACGTGGCCAGCGTTACTCAGACCAATGTGTTATGGAAAGAGACTCATGGGGAGGTGCAAGCATCGTGGTATGGGGTGGAATAGGCCTGAACCAGAGAGTGGGTCCTGTGGTGTTCCAGAGCCTTGGTCCAGGGAGAGGAGGCGGCATCACAGCGGTGCGCTACATCGACCAAGCTCTCAGACCCCACGTCATACCACATTTCGCACGTCACCGGAACAACATTTTCCAGCATGATAACGCCCAGGCCCATACTGCCAGAGCTACACGGGACTTCCTACAGCAGAACGGTGTCTTCATTATCCAGTGGCCAGCCCTTAGTCCTGATTTAAACCCAACTGAACATCTTTGGGATGAAATTCAGAGGAGACTGAATAATGTCATACCAAGGCCGAACACAGCCGATTTATTGCGCCAGGCCTTTCTCAGAGTGTGGTTCCAGATGCCAATGGCCTTCATCAGTCGATTGGTGCACTCCATGCATAGACGCTGTGCTGCAGTTATTGCCGCTCGTGGTGGTCACACTAGATACTGAAGTCAAGAGTCTGAATGGACTGCAAACTTTCACGTAATGTCTTGGAATTGTGCTGAGTTATTCATTGATGTGTCAGGATATTGTACACAAAAAATGTTTTTGATCCGCTTATTATGTCCATATCTGTAATGATTTGATTACAGTGCCTATCTAATTTTGAATTCGTACTGACGGTTTTTTTGCTGCTGAGTATATATATTCAGAGACTAAGCGTTAGTCTACTGGTGGTCATAAAACACTAATTCCGGCGCCTTAGATGGTTGAAGTGAGTGAGTGAGTGTGTTTAGTTTTACGCCGCACTCAGCAATATTCCAGCTATAGGGCGGCAGTCTGTAAATAATCGAGTCTGGACCAGACAATCCAGTGATCAACCCCATGAGCATCGATCTGCGCAATTGGGAACCGATGACATATGTCAACCAAGTCAACGAGCCTGACCACCCGATCCTGTTCGTTGCTGTGTGCGGCGTAAAACTGAACTCACTCACTCACTCATTTATATCACGCCTTAACATAGAGGACCGCCACATAGCTGGAATATTGCAGAGTGCCGCGTTAAACAACAAAACAAAACCTTTGAAGAATAATCAGGCAACTGGTTACGATAACCCTTGCAAACTTAACACATAATATACACTGTATTATGTGAAGACCGATGTTTCATTTCTATCTCTCCTGACATCTTGAGGGTCGGTTGGGTAGCCTAGCGGTTAAAGCGTTCGCTCGTCACGCCGAAAACCCGGGTTTGATTCCCCACATGTGTACATTGTGTGAAGCTCATTTCTACTGTTCCCTCTAATGGTTTGTGTTTCTTGTCAGGTGAAAATCGATATTCAAAGTGAAAGGTATATGACATAAACCATATTGAATTTAAGTTTCATGTGATCAACATCTGGCCGACAACGGTCTACTCATGTATGTGCCCATTTTTTCTTTTATTATGTTCTGGAATTCGCAACATCGATTTGAATAGGAACACACCACAGTCTGTGGAAACAGCTGTCGCCAGGCATATATATGATGTGTGCATGGATTCTGTAGATGAATAGTATTGCAACTTTCTTGCCTTGGAAACCATTAGCATTTCTGGAAATCAATATTTATAGGTATTGACAGATAACCTAATAGTACTTTGTTGGAGTCTGACACAACAGTGAGTAAGAGAGTATGGTTTTACGCCGCTTTCAGCCATATACCAGCAATATCACGGCACGAGACACCAGTCTTATTTTACCAACGTAGGGAATCGAACCAGGGTCTTCGGCGTGACGAGCCAACGCTTTAACCACTAGTCCAACCCCCTGGCACAACAGAGAGATATGGTTGTTCAATTCTTCGCAAAGAATCATCGCCCAATCTACATGCGGATACCTTACATGATGACAATAATAATATCCCAAACTGTCTGTGAGGCGCTAGAAGGTTAATTGTCATATGACTTAATATATCCCACCGGGTACCCATTTTCTGCTGGGTCGACAGAGACAATTGTGAACAAACTCATGATGACAGATGGATACTTTGTCACACAAGACCTGACTGACAGTTGGCCATTTTGTTACGTAAGACGTTATACAAGATTAACTCTTAAAAAAAAAAAAATTCTTTTCCTCTTTATAAAACATATAAACCTATTTTGCACTTGATAATTGTATCACAGAAGGCTAGCTCTTCATGAGAACATTTTGTCACAAAGGGCAAGATGTGTTTAACCAACAATTCACAGTCCGCCACAGTCCGCCATTTCATAATAAACTCAAAACTTTAAATTCAGAACGGAACCTCTTGACCTTATTGTCATTTGTCAAGTTTCTCGCAGTACAATATTTTCTTACTAAAAGTTAATGCCACCACATAATGGTTTCTGAAGAACTGACAGGATGTCATTTTTTCAATATAGCATATATATTAACATGTAGCAGGCGCTATACAAAGTCATATCATGATCAAACATTTATAAACCTGACTGACAGGTCGCCGTCTAATCACTAAACACGGCGTCTGTGAATATTGGGATCTGACAGTTGGACATTTAGTAGTAATACAACGCTGTCTTAAGAGCATACACCTGATTGGTCAATAACATCCATGTGTATTGTTATCCACATGACATTCGACCAGCACACACTGTAAATTTTCGTTCATTATCATCGATATATAATTTGAAATAAAACCCCTTATTTTGATGTGTGCTTTCTCAGCCCATCAAGACTCGGCTGTGATTTCCGTCAAGCATGCACAAGTCAAAACATTGATTACACGACAGTCTCGTTTCCTGTTGACTGGGTTCCGTCCTATTGCGCAACTTAGTACAATAACCAGTCCAGAATTTTGAGACCAATTCATTTAACTGGATACATAAATATTAATCAGTATATACATCTTTTGATACATCTAAGCACTTGTATATTGCAACACTACGCTCCTTATAATCCTTGCAAACACGTCGTGCAGCTTGCTCTGTCGTACAGCGAGCACTGACAAACAGAAACCTGGAAATCGTGGAAATCTCAAAACGAGGCTCCGCCGCTAGAAAAAATTGGCGTTCTGGTACGGACTTGATATTATATCAATCACATTGCGCGTTACAGAACTACACTGAATGACCGCAAAAAACACATAACAGATGTAACCAGTCAGCCAGATGCATTGTGAATCATTTTACGACCTCATCAAACTGGGGCAGTCTGTGACGTCTTAGTTCAAGTCATACTGCCTACAGCTCGCCATAAAATGTAGAAATACGATATTATTAAAGTTTAAAATTAAAATCTATTTGTAAATACCATTTTCTTATGAAACAAGAAATTTGAATTCACTGTAACCATAGTTGTTTGTGATGTCTATTTTCACTTTCACACGAGAAAATTTGGATCGGCTGAAAAGTAGGTCATTGACTGAATAGGTTAAGGAGACTCATGTTTCGGTTTGATGAGGCAGACAGAGGCGGTGTAGTGGGATGTTGGTAGACGCACCTGATGCCGCCGTCACCCAGCGACCAGCCATTTACCGTTGATATATGTACGCGTGAAATGTCTAGGGATGGTGTGTTTAGCTTCATGTAGGGACAGGTATCAGCACTTCCACTGAAAGTGCTATGTGAATAGATTCATCAAAAAGACACGACACATATTGCGTTCGTTTATACCTCATACAGACCATTTACCTTGCATCTTCCTATAACCATATACCCGACATATTTCATTGTGCCACGATTTTTGCACTTTCCCTTGTATGCACCCTGCCGTCTTCCCGCAGACATGCACATTGCCACCTTTCGTAAGATCATACACCCTTCCTTTAGACCTCGAACCTTTGTTCCTTCCGTTATAACATGCTTCCCGCCATCTTCTACAGACCATGCACCTTGCATTGATCGTGTACCCAACACCTTTCAGTATTCCATGTACCTTACACCATACATCAGATCGTGTACCCAACACCGTTCAGTATTCCATGTACCTTGCACCATACATTAGATCGTGTACCCAACACCTTTCAGTATTCCATGTACCTTGCACCATACATTAGATCGTGTACCCAACACCTTTCAGTATTCCATGTACCTTGCACCATACATTAGATCGTGTACCCAACACTGTTCAGTATTCCATGTACCTTACACCATACATCAGATCGTGTACCCAACACTGTTCAGTATTCCATGTACCTTACACCATACATTAGATCATGTACCCCCACACCTTTCAGTATTCCATGTACCTTGCACCATACATTAGATCGTGTACCCAACACCTTTCAGTATTCCATGTACCTTACACCATACATCAGATCGTGTACCCAACACTGTTCAGTATTCCATGTACCTTACACCATACATCAGATCATGTACCCAACACCGCTCAGTATTTCATGTACCTTGCACCTTAGATCATGTACCCAACACCGTTAAAAATTTCATGTATCTTGCACCATGCATTAGATCATGTACCCAACACCGTCCAGTATTCCCTGCAGCTTGCACCATACATTGGACCATATACCCCCAAACACCGTTCAGTATTCCATGTATCTTGGAACATGCATTAGATCATGTACCCAACACATTTCAACATTTCATATACCTTGCACCTTCCCTTAAACAATGCACCCCACACCTTTGATCATCTAATGTATCTTGCACCATCCATCAGATCAATGTACCTTGGATCTTCCGCTAAAATATGAAGCTATCTTACTCCCTTTACATTGTATATGTATTGTGCCTTGGATAGAGTACCCTGCAACCTACCTCTATATTCTGCATCTCACCACCTTGCCTTGGATCAAGTACCCCGGCAAGAAGGTACCCCGATCAAGTACCCCAGGCAACCCGGAATCCTACATTAGATCATCTGCGCGGTATTCCCTCTCAGGTCGATATCATTGATCAAGTTCTGTGACTGATTTAATGAAACAGACATGAAAACAACAATGCACAAATTCCTTCATACACACTATTCATACACTAACGTGGCAGTAGGGTAGCTTGGTGGTTAAAGCGTCTGTTCATCACGCTGAGACCCCCGGTCGATTCCCCATATGGGTACAATGTGTGAGGCCCAGTTCTGGTGTCCCCCGACGTGAAATTGCTGGAATGTTGCTAAAAGCGGCGTAAAACCATAATCACTCACTCATACACTATAACACACACTGGCTATGTAGGTCAAGTAGCAAGCACGTTTGTTCATTATGCTGAGCAGTGTCCTCATCGTGCCATGAATCACCACCCTGCAACGTTGGCCATTAGATCACGTATCTTGCCACCTCCACCTTAACTCTTTCCCTGTCCTTACCACCTTCCGCCTAAAGCACACCGTCATCTTTAAGGTGCCAGCTCACACCGAATTATCTGTGGATTTATATCCTCAACCACTTTATCCAGGGATCGTTACCTAATCATCTTAGAGCTCCCCTGCCTCATCGATTCCGCCTTAGCATTGTGTGTAAGAGCACTCACAATATTCCACCTATCTCCACCAAACCAGGCTGAACACACGAGAGGCGTCCTGGTGATCTGCATCACGGGTGTGGAGGCAATACGTTCTCTTTAACACGGTGTGTACAGACTAGTCTTTTGGTAATGGCGATTTGAATATCATCTTAACGTATTTTTAATGTATTATATGCCTCTGTGACATTGTGTACTGTAACTGTTTCTGTTCGCCAGGTAGACATGAACGATGACAACCCTTCAACTCCCCTGGTCTCCGACAAGTCGAACAGTTACAAATACATGGAGGAAAGCTCGGGGACCAGCGCGGCAAGTGCCCCGAAACCGGAAACAGAGAAGAGAGAAAGAAATCTGGGATCGAGGCTTGAGCTGAGGAAGAAGCTGATCTTGAGACGAAGATGGCTTGTGGATATCAAATTTGTGATGGCGATGTCGGGGATCTTGTTCATGGTGGTTGAAAATGAACTGTACTACTCCAATATGTACGAGAAAGGTACTGTCGTGTCTATAGTGTTGAAGTCTCTGACGTCGATCTCCACTCTAGTGCTGTTGGTGGCCGTCTGCATGTACTACCACACGGGGATGGAGATCCGGATGGTAGACGGTGGCGTGGACGACCCCCTCGTTGTCACACCGGTATACACGTGGGTCATGTTGGTAGCTGAACTTCTGGTCTGCGCCGTTCACCCATTTCCTGGAGATATAAGAATCGCCATGGACTCTTTACGTGGTATTAAAACGTCTTCCAGTATTGATGGAATTCTTTCCGTGTTAATGATGTTCCGGCTGTATATTGTCGGCAAGTTTATGGTGGTGCACAGTCGGCTTTTAACGGATCCTTCTACTCAGAGTATTGGAGCTGTGAGTACGGTTAGAATAAACCCGTTCTTTGTGTTTAAGTGCGCTATGAACAACCACCCAGGTTTGGTGATAACTTTCATTATGTTAACGATGTACACTGTGAGTGTTTGGGGAATGAGGACCTGTGAACTGTATTACACCCAGACAACTGAAGTCGCAAGTTTTACAGAATCAATGTGGCTGTCTGCCATAACATTCCTGACAGTTGGGTACGGGGATCTTACACCAAACACCCACTGTGGACGTTTCATCGCTGTGGTGACCGGTCTCATGGGATTAGGCTCCACCGCATTGTTAGTGGCTGTCATTGCGCGGCGTTTGGAGCAAAGCCGATCGGAACGTTACGTTTACAACTTCTTAACAAGGATACACCTGGAGAATAAACGTAAGAACGCCGCAGCCGACGTGGTGAAGTTGATCATTAGAATCTGGATAAGAAAGCGGCAGTTCAACACAGCTATATCAACTTTTACTTTACTAAACTGGAAATTACGTAACGCTGTTCGTACTATGAGACTGGCTCGGGCGTCACTAGCCGAGATTGACGGCACTTCAATCAGTTTGATTGAGATCAGTCAAGTTATGACGCGGGTCAACGGCGTCGTGGACGCCATGCTGTCGTCACAGAACCAAGTGTGTCGACGACTGCGACTTATTGAAAGCCAGCTTGCAAAGATGCAAACCGCCATGGGAGTAGAAACTCATGAGAAGCCTACGAAGGAACTGAGACGTTCGAAAACTCAGGATTAACAGACACTGTTGTAGAATGTATAGGGCCTGTAAGTCTCGCGAGTGCTACTTCCGGTACTAAGCTAGTTCCCGGTACCCTTTACGCTCGCCAACTTGCGATATGCGGGGCCCAGCTTACTTCCGGTAGCAGATTTCCGGTGACAAGCGTATATTCAAGAACAAGTTCTGGTTCCAAATTGCGCGACCGTCAAATATGACTTTACTAGACCGGACCAAGTGTACAACCATGCTTGGCTGTCACAACTGTTGACAATTGTAATAGTTGTCTAATTTGGGGATGGTTAGATCGGAAATTTGTTATGTCTGCAAGGAGTATCGGTTATTTACTGTCAACCGACAACCATGAGACGTTGTTTGTCACCGGAAGTACTAAGGTCTCGCGAAGTGTCGTGACCTACTTACGGGCCCTATTGTTTAGATATCTTAAGTACAGGTAGTGATTCCCACTATGCACGTGTGAAAAGATGTTTGATGTGACGCGTTAAAGATAAACCAGTATCTGTGATTTAGTTCCCTACTACAGTCGTGTGTACACTGGACTCCCTCGATCACGGAAAACATTATTAAGGCGTAAAAACGTTTCTTTGGCAGCGGCGCGTCAATCATGCGCCTGAATTATTTTAATTTTATAAAATTGGGTCAGGTGAAATGGAAATTGATATCCATGCTTGACAGCTGACGTTATGAACGTCATGAAGCCATTCATTTAAGTTATCTTTTACCATGTTTGTTTGAACATATCGTAGCAACATTACAATTAAAAAAACTCATATGTTTTGTCATTAACTTTTTCTGGTTATATTTTCTACAGTATACTTTTTCTTTTATTGAATTTCTAAAAGTGAAAAAACGTTATGCACAACAACTGAGGGTAACTTGATAATAAATTAATTTTCTTCTTTAGTTACAAATTCACGTCACAGATCGTAGAGGTCATGATTGCATACTCAATTCGTGCCCAATCTTCACTAAAACAATTCAATTTTAGAGAAAAATAACCAGCCAATACTATTATAGTGACAAAGGACCCATTTCTCGGCTCGAGTGGATGTGGACTTCGAAGTTCGAGATATATGTACAAATGTAATTGTAATTGTATTCATAGAAAGATGCGTTTGGGGCCGAGGAGTTTCATCGAGACATGCATGACATTCGAGATTGAAGGAGTCCATTGTATATATCTGTTGATCGAACTGATATGGTGGAAAGGTAATATCATGTATCATTAAGAACACATAGGTCACAGTTTATGTTGATTGTTTTGAAGAATTATAAGGACCAGGACTGAAGTGTGATTCTTCGTGGTGTTGTGGTATCGTTCTAAATGATAAACCTCCGAGAAGAGCCTAACAACGAAAACATTACAATTGACATTAGGAAAACATTTTTACAGACTTAATTACATGTTTTATTTCTTTGATAACACTATTTTCATGTAAACAATCAGTGTATGAAAAAAGCCAAAAACCCAGTCAGACATCGGGGCTGGTACTTCAAAATGTTACCTGCCCAATCTGGATTTAACCAGACTATACTAGACAATCCCAAGAAAATAACAAAACTTTTAGTTGCAAATAATGATTTAATGACCCTGAGACATGCGTTTACTCTCTAATAGTCTATTCGTTTTGAGAGAAATCCGAGTAAAATTTTATCTAAACATTTTACCAAACCATGGGGCTGGCTAGCTGTAAATTTAGACCGTCCGTCAGAAATCCAGCTCGTCTCTGGCGGTCGAACGAGCTTATTTCAAACACTGGAAAAATATGTAACCTACGTTCTTGTACAATAATAACAACCTAGTGATTCTACTTATTCCAAACTGTAAGCTTCTGATATCAGAGGCTAAAGACTTCAGCAGGGAGGCTGTTTTTGTAACTATGGCCTGTATTTTCCTCTGCTGAATCATCTCATGTAACATAGCCTGATGTGGTGGATCTTCATCCCCGGATGATGTTCCTGTATGGATGGTCCAACAGTGATGAAATGAATTATAAACAAGTTGAAGTTTACAGGTGTCGGTTATTTTATCCTTATTGGACTCACCACTTGGGTGGAATCCGTGCATATAGGTTTGGTGTTGACGAAAATTGGAACGTACTCAGGAACAAATCGAACACGAAATCAATTAATCCTGCACGACTAATCGTGGCGGCTTAGTCGACCGCAGTAGCATCCCTCTTAGCATAAAGTCTTTGGCGTCTTTATTGTCATGCTGTATCTGTATGTATAGATCGATATGTTTCACTGGCCTCTTGTATATCTAGCATAGGTGGGTTAATCAAAGGAAGGGAGTCAGCAATTTGACCATTATTGAACGATATCACATCAGTAAAGTTACACGTTTTGGTAAAATCCCTTGTTTTGATATTTGTCTACACAGCACAGATTCCTATTCACACACTTAAAGAAATAGACCCCCATGGGGTGCATGCTTCTTGCCTAAATGTTCCTGTTGCTTCAGCCTTTGTCAATAATCGGTGTGCCCCGTGTGAAGATCCGGTTAGAATTGATCTTCAGCAACCCATGCTTGTCGTAAAAGGCGACTAACGGGATCGGGTGGTAGGACTCAATGACTTGGTTTACACATGTCAACGTATCCCTATTGTGTAGTTCGATGCTCATTCTGTTGATCACTGTATTGCCTGATTCAGACTTGATTATGTACAGACCGCCGGCCATACAGCTGGAATATTGCTGAATGCAACATTCAAATTAAACAACAAACAAATATTTACTCGATGTTGTTGTAAGAGATGGCACATGTTCAATTTCGCGGAAGTTAACAAATATAGGTATTTGGCACATCTCATTAAACCCACCAGGGCCTCCTTTCACAAAGCACTTAGGTGATCGTACGTGACTAAGGTAACCTCAATGCAATCTTAAAGGATGGGAGTTAAGGTTAACCTTAGTTAAGGTTGCTTCGTGAAAGGAGCCCCAGGACTATATGCTGCATCAGGATTAACAGCTACACGAACGGAAGAGGAAAAGACACAATCTTCCGAAGACGTAACACCAGAAGCATTAAACATAATACAGGCAACGTGATACATACATGTCACACTAATAACAGAACAAACACAAAAGGCGAGTGTATATCCAGCTCCTACAGCACTGGTCACAAACACACGCAAAGGCTAGTCAACTATTCACCAAAAAACACAAGCCAGACTAACAGCACGCATATCACTACAACAGAAGACACGCTACACTGTAGAAATAGGAAAGACTAACAGGCTAGGATTTTTGTTGTGAAGCTAGCACTAAACCGTTGGCGCCTTTCCAATTTATCCAGTATCCAAGGTATCGTGGCTAGAAGAATGGCAGCCATTTTATGAGGAACCAGCATCTGTAATCAATATTAGGGAAAATTAGGCTAAGCAAAATGTTCCAGGTTAAATTGCATTCCTGTAAACAGAATTTGTTTTCGGTCGCTGCCTTAAGAAAATATTTTGTCAACCGAAACCCTAACCACTCCTAGAATTTCAAATAGCCAATACTATTAACATTGAGAAACAGGCAACAGCTGTAGGCATACATTGGATCTGCGGTATACGAGCACTTATAGAACTAATTAACCCAGTACAACAGAACCAGTGATCGCCCATTCTACAATGCTATTACAACAATGTTATTGTTAATCTTGAAATGACATGAGAACATATATCCTTGGGTCAGTACATAAACTGTGCGTCATAGGTGGAATGCACGATAACCTTTCGTTTGCCTTTGTGAACTGGAACGATCACTGGTTTCTAGTTACTAGATATAAATACTGGATATGTCGATGTACAGTGGTGACATATCCATTGTTTGTACGGGGTAAGACTAAATAAGATCAGGGTTAGAATTGGTCTTCAGTAATCCATGCTTGTCCTATGAGGCGACTAACGGGATCGGGTGGTCAGGCTCGCGGTCTTGGTTGACACATGTCATCGTATCTCATTTGTGTAGATCGATGCTCGTGCTGTTGATCACCATATTGTCTGGTCCAGACTCGATTATTTAGTGACCGCCGCCATATAGCTGGAATATTGCTGAGTGCGGTGTTAAACAACAACCAAACCAAGCTAAATAGTATTACTAAGATGGCAGGAATGGTTCTCATCTCAAACTCTTTGGGAATGTCTGGAACACTGCAGGGGTGGTAGGGTAGCGTAGTGGTGTAAGGGGGCGGTGGGGTAGTCTAGTGGTTAAAGCGTTGGCTCGTCACGCCGAAGACCCGGGTTCGAATCCCCACATGGGTACAATGAGTGAAGCCCAGTTCTGGTGTCCCCCGTCGTGATATTGCTGGAATATTGGTAAAAGCGGCGTAAAACCAAACTCAGGCAGTCAGTCAGTAGTGGTGTAGGCGTTTGCTCGTCATACCCAAGACATAGATTCGATTCCCCACATGGGTACAATGAGCAACGCCCATTTCATCCACGCTAAGACATTGCTGGAATATTGCTAAAAAGCGGCGTCAAATAATATTCACTCTGAACACTTCCAGTTCAGAGACTGGATGGAGATCTATATTCCATCCCGATAATGTCAAAGACATATACCATTTTCAGGAACCTGAAATACAAAATAGGCTAAAGTTGACAATTCGCATGGTAATGTGTAGTAGAGAACCTTTACTGCTCTAGTGTTAGTCCTTTGGGAAAAGATCAAATTTAATTGACATTACAATTTCAAAGGCAGAGTTGTTGACAGTTTGGAATGAATTGCACTACAAACGGAGAAAGAGCAGAGAGAAGATTACATACGCACATTATATACCTCCCACAATGCAGCAAGGCTATGTCTTGGTTCGGTGGCACGACCGAAAGACTCCAAACTTTGTATCTTTACTACACATTATGCATATTGATAAGATATAACTTTTATACTATAGCTGGCATCCATTAACATTTACGAGGAAATCCATATATTTGATAAGTCTAAGAATAGTTAGATTTGTTGAACCAAGTATATAATCATTTCGTATTTATTTATTCCAAAGATAAAAATTAGACATTCTAGTTTGGCGCACAGCACCGAGAACAATTTGTTTTACCACGTAGTGTACGAGTGTAGGTATAGAATCCCCGGCTCGGCACTAGATAGGAAACAGATGACCAATTGGTCGCCCCCTCGATTCCAGAACCCGGGGTGTATAGGTATGAGTGGTACTTCACTCCAATATTACCGTGACAGGTCGAGTCGAAGTAATACATTCTAATGCAGCGTGTAATCGAACTCCCTAGCAACCATGTCACAGTGGAATGGTGGCAGCTGTACCGACGCCATTACATCGGACTGATGGCTTCCTGACACAGACCCTATAATCAATCTCAAAATGGAGCCTTTGCAAAGTCTAGATACAGCGATGTATGTGCAGGGCTAGATTCCTGTTGAATACGAGTATCGGTATAGTAACAGTTCTAATGGGTACATTTCCTACAATGTTTTGTCTTTCTTTTAACGCATGTAACCATTTATTTCGGATGATTACAGTAACGTATAACAGCTTCACCTTCAGACACTTAAGCTAGAAATATTATAAGATATCGCGGAGGTTTGTACGAGCATATATATTTGAAAAGGTGTGTGTGTAACCGGTGTGGGGGAGATATGGAAACCAACAATTTTGACTCAGTGTTTGCAACATTAAACAATTGTTCACTTGAAACCTATTTTAAATTTTAAAAATATGGAAAACATTTCGTAGTCTTGAATAGCAGGAGCATTATTTATATAGATTTGCCTTTGTAAACTACGGGGTAGTAGAGTAGCCAATTAATTTAAGCGTTCGATCGTCACGCCGAAAACAGGGGTTCGTTCCGTACATGGGTACACAGAGTGAAGCCCATTTCTGGTGCTTTCCAGCGTAGTACTGTTGGAATATTGCTAAATGTGGCCCAAAAAACCTGCTTACTCATTTGTGACCAGGCTTTCTTCTGGTGCTGTAAATAACGGCTGGGAACGCCTACGTAACGTACTCTTAGACATAACACTCCTCTAAGAAGCACATTAACGTCACTTGAAATGTTCATGTTTATTGCAGGGGATCTCTTGCCATTGTCGTCTTGCAGTATAAAGATCAGCCTCATCTTGTCCGAGTCCCCATTGGGAAATGAGAGGTTTAGGATTGTCTTCGCATTTAACAGTCTTAAGCTTGCAACCACTGCATAAAAGCGGGGCAATGTTAACTTGACATGATGCGACCGTATTGTGTTTTTAAGGATGTGCTATAGCTTTCGCAAGTGTACTGGGCGGTAAGTAGACTATCTGACAGGCGTTCGCTCAACGCCGCAGTCTCGGGTTCGATTCCCCACACATGTAACATGTGTGAAAGCCATTTCCCCAAGGCGTTTTATTGCAGGAATAAAGTGGCATAAACGCATATCCACTCACTACCCAACGCTCTGAAGCCTACTTGTATGTCTTTAATGAGGGTATTAACATACGTTGGCACGCTATTTTCGATTGGCGTTGACGTTCTGTATACGCCTTGACCGTACACATGGAAGGTGAGGTGAGGTGAAATTGGGTTTATCGTCGTGCTTGAGAATATTTCGCTCATATGACGACGTGCATGCGTGTGTATGTGTATGTGCGGCTGCTTGTACTAGCCCAAACTGAAGCTGGTTTTATAGTGCCAGCCCAGTGAGATACCATGCCGCAGTGAAGCATGAATACCCCACTCAGATACATTATAGTGACTCCTAGCCGACCAGTCCTTGTTGTACCCGTTAATGCCGAGCGCCAGGCAGGGACCAACAAGTACCATATTTTAACGTCTTTTGGTATGACGCGGTCGGGGATCGAACCCGCGATCTTCCGCTCTCCGGGCGGATGCTGTAACCACTACACCACACATGGAAGGAAGCGACCCACGTGTCACATAAATACTGGCATGGATAATGGCATGAACACCAATATAAGTACCACATGGTCTGCATAGTAAAAACCGTGAAGATCCGGGTTAGAATTGGTCTTCAGCAACCCATGCATGTCGTAAGAGGCAACTAACGGGATCGGGTGGTCAGGCTCACTGACTTGTTTGACAAATGTCATCGGTTCCCAGTTGCGTAGATCGATGCTGATCGTCAGTCACTGGATTGTCTGGTAGTGAATCGATTATTTACAGACCGCCACCATATAGCTGGAATATTGCTGAGTGCGGCGTTATACAACCAACAAGCAATCTTTTAATCATAACCATAATACACATACTTCTCGGTATTCAATGGATCTTGTCTATTTTCCTGTTGTTGTTGTTGTTGTTGTATACGCTGATTTCATTTAACAAAATGACCGCGGATGTCGACTGTAATGTTTCTACGAGAGCGCTATGTTTCTGGAAACCATCAAAGAATATCAATCATAGCATAAGATACAAACATATCATAGAAAAGAATTTTAGGAGCAATGTAATTACTACTAGTCACAAAACATGTCATTAGATATCGATTTTATTGTCCTTATATAAATATGGGTATTTTATTTTGTAAACATAAGGAAACACATTTCGTCAGAAAATTACACTATTCGATATTTCAAAGGGGACATTTTGTATGGCAATCTGTAATAACTAGACTAACGTTTAATATCTTAATATATATAATTTTGATAGTCACAAATAGACCCATTTGAATTGAAAAGGAGCCCCAGGGACGCTTGCTTCACATAGGGTTTTAGCATTGCAGGGAGGGCTAGGCAGTAGGGAAATAATGTGGTTCATGGACTGTGAGACAGACTACGTAATGACCGGTGCTTAACTCTTTCCAGTGTGAATGCTTATAGCACGAGTCTCAGTTCTGACCGACGTCCATAAACACCACCGGTTAATGTGCATGTAAACATCGGCTGAACAATCGGAATGCAGAAAACACTTTGAAGTCGATGAATGAGTGCGGGTCCTGGTCAGTGTTATTATAGCCCTGTCCTCACCAGGCACTAAAATAGGCTATCGACCCAGGAGTAAGTAAACCAGTAGTTAAAGGAGAATCGATCAGCTCCTTAAGGTTGCAAGCTAACGCTGTTAGGTCCCAGGTCATAGAATCACTAATTGTGTGCCCTGCTGTCCTGGCCATTTATTGCCACACATGGTCCTAGGTCCCACTGTATGCCTCGTTCCTCGAGGGATGTTCCAATCTGTGTCAGGAACAAAAGACGCTATGCCCTATGTAGGCCACCACCGGAATCTACAGAAGTCATTTGTACCCACGTAAATCCAGAAGGCTACATACCGGAATTAATTAACCCCGGTTTCAAGACAAGCTGCGCCGTCCAATACTCGTGTATTAAATAGTACGTTTAGCTATTTAAAATGAAGATAGTGTGAGTAATCAGGAGAACGTGTTTTAGGTTCTTCAGCGATAACTCCCATTGCGCCATCCTGGGTATAATCATAGTCAGGCAATACATTCTAACCCGCACTGCTCATAACTCTCATTGGTCATGAATATCTGACGAATAGTTAGGAATCGGGGCAAATCTGACAGCTATGGATTTGAATTGCGTGGAGTGAGAAGTTAACGCCGCTTTCAGTAGCAATCAAGCGATGTGGGGGAAACGGCAATCTCATTAGATTCAGATCTTTTAGTCAGATACCGAACATCTCGGCGTGAGGTTCGTAAGACAGTCTCATAGAATGTCGAGTCAGATGAACCTTCGGCAAACGTTGACCGACCAGTTGAAATTAAAAGTGTGTCAGTTCATGAATCACTCAGTCGTCGGCTTTTCTGCTTCATTTCTTTGTGGTTTTCGATTTTTTATTATGCTAAGAAAAACCTACACAGTACTACCCTCAGGTTTAGTTTGTGTGTTGTTGTGTTACGCCGCACTGTTCCAGCTATAACGCAGCGATCTGTATTTAATCCAGTCGGGACCAGACAATTCAGTGATATAAAAAACAGCATGAGCATCGATCTACGCAATTGAGATACGATCACGTGGGTCAACCAAGTCAGCGAGCCTGACCACCCGATCCTGTTAGTCGCCTCTAGACCAATTCTAACCCGGAACTTCACGGGTCCTTGATATAATGCCCTACTGGGTATAAATGAGGTGTCTCTCGGAAACGACAGGCCCTATAAAATATGTATAAATACAGAAAAAACTCTTGTTTGTACGAATACTTCCCTTACCTCTCCAACGACACTTACAAGGCTAAAAGCTGACTGGTTTCTCAGAAAGTTCTCACGCGACCTTCGATGAAGGTCCTGAAATCTTCAAGATCTGATTTTAAGGAGATTTGTGAACAAATAGAAAATTACCTACTTTCCCCAATGGTCTCACCCATTTGCACTGGTATTGCTAGCTGAGACGACATTCATTCATATCGGTCTCATGAGGTCAAAATTATCTTCCTTGTTTGCTATAACCATGACACCTCAAAATAATCAATATTGATCGTGGGTTGTTCTCCTGTTGCATACTAACAACCCTGCAATATTACCTCAACAGCAATATATCACAGCTTGTCCACCATCTTGGGGTCGCAATAAATGCAGTTAAAATAGCGTCCTGACTACCGAGCCAAAAAACACTCACTGCCCTGTGGGCAATCCATGGGATGCTGGGGAGAATATCATGGGGAAATTGTATGTTTTAAAAAAACTATCAAACGTCAGTATGCTTGCATTCTGAACAATCCTTTCTTTATCCCCAAATTTCTTAGAGACATATTTTGTAACTGATACATGGATTCCTATCATAAATTGAAATCAAAGACATCGTTTCACTTAGTCAGAGCGCGGATGAGAATGAAAGAATGTTATTCGACTCCTAGCCATACTAATTTTCAATGTCATAACAATTCAAAACAATAATGTACATCGACACTTCCATAGTGGTATCAATATCCAACGATTCTATAAATCAGTGAATATTCAAAAGTTCTAATTGTAACATTACCAGTAAGACCCCCTGAGCATCCCCATGCATCTAGGTACTGGGAGGCACGTTAAGCCTACATTGAATAAAAGGCAAAAACCAATTGGTCGTTGGAAAGATGTCATTCACTAACTGCGGTAAAAAGGAAGTTTGCTAGTATTTAAAATGTGCATGTTGCCAAACGGTTTCAAAAATTATACGATCTATCGTAAAACCTCAAACGCGCGCTTCAAGCACACATAATAACAGTGTAACGTGATTGAAGGCTTGGTGAATAAGTGTGTTTAGCATCAAGCCGTAGCCAGCAATATTCCAGCTATATGACGGCAGACTGTAAATAATCGAGTCTGGAACAGACAATCAAGTGATTAACATAATGAGCATCGATCTTCGCAATTGGGATACGATGACATTTGTCAACCAAGTCGGGGCGGTGGGGTAGCCTAGTGGTTAAAGCGTTGGCTCGTCACGCCGAAGACCCGGGTTCGAATCCCCACATGGGTACAACGTGTGAAGCCCATTTCTGGTGTCCCCCGCCGTGATGTTGCTGGAATATTGCTAAAAGCGGCGTAAAACCAAACTCAGGCAGTCAGTCAACCAAGTCAGCGAGCCTGATCACCCGATCCCGTTAGTCGCCTTCAATGGCAAGCATGGTTATTGAAGATTAATTTTAACCCGGATCTTCACGTGTAGAACACAGTTTACTCCTGAAAAGCATGATTACTTTGACCATCCTCATAGTCTCTTCTACTGGACATCGAAGATTCTGGATGCAGAGGTAGAAGGTTTCAACCAACTTTAAATCTGATGTTAATACACACTGTTTCTTCCGTTTCCTAATGAAAAACAGTAAAAACGTGTTACCCCGGAGTGTTTTGAACAATGAAACATATCGGGATATCTGTCGTTCGAGACAAAAAAAGGATTAAATTAGGTGAGGTGAGGCGGAATGATGTTTAACGTTCCATCAAGATGCACTTGTATACTGACGTATTTCCATGTGTGTGAGTGTGTCTGCCTGTTTTACTCCATGACAGTTTTATAATGCTCTCACCCAGTAATCATTCGGCAGATAACCCACTCTGATACACTATTCAGATACACACAGATACACCATGCTGACGTCGAGCCGACAAGTCCCCGTTTCTCCTTAACGCCGAGCCCCAGACAGGGTAACAACAAGTCAGTGAGTGAGTGAGTTTAGTTTTACGCCGCTTTTAACCAATATTCCAACAACATATCGATGGGAGGCATCAGAAATGGGCTTCACACATTGTACCCATGTGGGGAATCGAACCCGTTGGACGAGCGAACGCTTTAAGCACTAGACTACCTCACCGCCCCGGTAACAACAAGTACCATCATGTGTTGTCATTTGGTAGAGAACAGAAACCACAGCAACATTAACGATTTACGATGATACATAAGTCTCATCGTCGGAAACCATATATCGAGTAACATGATAGTGAACGAGACTTCACTTTATAATTGATTCAGAAACATGAATCTAAACGATGGCACCATATTGACTTCACGCATGGTTGCTGGTGATAATTACAGTAAAAACGTTAATGTGAAACTCAAAACCAACACTGAGTTCAAGCGAGGAATATGGGAGCGCCAGATGAGGAGATGCTAGGCGTGACTGCCAGGATGTCCAACATCCTCATCGACAACCACTTGGCGACACACCGCCAACAATACAGAACCGTTCCTCAAACATCATGATAGGCGATTTGAAGATACTTACGAAACGTATCGGAGGTTTTCTCACGACGTTAATGTCACTGTCGCTGACGAGAGTCAAACGAATGTTCCGCGCCGACATCAACCACTATCAACCAGAGACTTCCACGTCGGAAGAACCGTTCTCAGGTAGATATATTCAAACTTGGGTTCTACCATATAAGAATTGTTTGTTCTTGACAAGCCTGTTTTGAAAGTCGGAAAGACAAAGATATCTCATTTTGTACGTACACATACGTTGAATGGTACTCTCTCTTTGCAAAATGGAAGTATGTGGTAAGTCTTTCATTAGGGGGTCATATCAAAGGAAGGACAGCTGGTCTCAGGAGCTTTGTCTCCTCCCTGCCTTCTGCTTGGGGGGATCTGGGCAGTGTGCTCCGGTCATTGCGTTACCTTGGGATATCTAAAAACTGGCATCTTGGCAGCAACGCTATTTAGCCTCAAGCATGTAACTGTTGGGAATATTTTTTTTATATATTTTTTTTAAATTCCCATTATCCCGATGGTTCAGGGAATGACCTCAGGTATTTTTCATACTGTTCTGAAAGTGCGATGTGATGAAGTCATCAGATAGTTGAGGTTCTGCGTTTAGTGTAGGATGTGTAAGGTGATGAATAATATTATTATTTATGATAACCACATATTTTTCTTTAAAAGTACTAGGAAGGTGTCCGAAAACATACGATCAGACCTCACAGCTGTTTATTTGTTTTTTGTAAGCTATAATGAAATAGGAAATAAATCGAAATTTCTGGAAGTAATTTGTAAGATGTGAAAAAAAGTCTGGAACTTCTAAACCATTTGCATTTTAGCAAACAACATATTGCTTTGGGTAGCAATATCAGGCTCGGCGGTAAAAAAATCTTTCTATGTTCTGTTCATTCTCATTCCAGATCTTTAGCCTAAACTGATCCGTAAAACAATGGTTGATATATCAAGAAATTTCATAGCTTGACTTTACATGTGTCTGTCTTGACTCGAAATCAACATTCATATGTAGAATCACAGTTTGTTAAAAATGTATGTCAGTTCTACAAAGTGAATCCTGTGGCTGGTTCATCTCAGCTGTCAGAAGGATACGATGTTTTGTGGCAGTAACGGCTGTATACTCATTTCCATACACATTCAGATGATTGCTGAACAACGAATTTGTATATCAAGGAAATGTTTTGATGAGTAAGCATATTCTGAAAAAGCATAAAGCATCAAGGTATACTTTACGATGTTACATACACGCTAAGCTCAGGGTTTAATGAAGGCCAGACGGTTTCATCTTCGTTACCAGTAACAAACCAGAGGATGATACAGACATGCAAACACAAAATCTGAAAATGGAGTTTATCAGTTTTCTGTCCCCTGTCCGGAAAAGTCCCACTATAATGTAAATTGCCCAAAATAAACCAAAGAAGTCAAGTGTCAAATATCGATAAGACCAGAGCCCACAGCATTCGTTGACACGTACACGCGTGTGTCAGTCCGGGACAAGTGTTAGTGAGTGAGTGAGTTTTTAAGGCCGCTTTTAGCAATATTCCAGCAATATCACGGCGGGACACAACCAATGTGCTTCCCACATTGTAGCCATGTGGGAATCAAACCCGGGTTTTCGTGTGACGAGCGAACGCTTTAGCCACTAGGCTACCCCACCGCCCTGAGTGTTAAGTGAATAGTTTTCTACAGTTTTCCTATGGAAACGGACATGGACCAATATAATATAACATGGCACGATCAAATGTATTATTTACAGAGTATTGTTTATGACATGTTACATATTTTTATAACTAATTAACTTAACATGCCGAATGGAACGTTCACACGAAGGGGCGTGTGGTGACAGTTTGACCCGGCCTCCCCGTGACAAGGGTCTTAATACTTGTAGGTTCCGGAGGTACCACCCAGAATGCACCGTGAGCTACTGAGCCAGGGTAGTACTACATGTGTTGCATGGATTATGCTCTAATACCCTGCCCACGTCTACAGCCCAGTGATAAGCCTGCAGACGTATATTGTAATTATGGTCACGGGAAAACTGGTGGTCATTATAAAGACAGACGTCCTTCCAACAACCTTCTAATCCTTTATTTATTCTTTTCAGAAACAACTCAGAGCTCAGGTAAGCTAACAATAATTTGGCCAGGGTACTAGGTTTTCATCCCAAAAGTGCGATAACTCTCATTTTGACGTAACATAAACGACTGTCATCCGGTGTCATCCGGTCAAGGTTGACGTTTAAATCATCGTGCAGTACATATCTTGTAGTTGATAGTTTAGAATAGTTAGCTGCTCGCCACGTATTCAGTCTGCGAATACAACGCAATATGACATTAAGGAAGGTACCAAGGAATAACGATAATAAAATGAATTGTAACACTTTTTCTAATCCAGAAAAGACCTCGCCCCGTTTCACAAATCTATCGTAGGGCTATGACACTAGCACGTGCTAACCTACCCTTAGCGCAACGATCGTTCCGTGAAATGATAATCTGATGTTACTGACTGAGTATGGTTTTACGCCGTTTTTAGCAATATTCCAGCAATATCACGGCGGGTGACACCAGAAATGGGCTTCACAAATTGTACCCATGTTGGGAATCGATAATCTGATGTTAATAAACTATCAATCAAATAATACAAGCCCACTTCTTTTACAACCAAATATGTCATTTACCACGAAAATGAATCTCCAAACATTTTTTCATACCATCATGGATTCAGCGTAATGAAGTCACTCAATAATAACCATGTGTGAGTGAGTATGGTTTTACGTCGCTTTTAGCAATATTCCAGCAATATCACTGCGGGGGACACCAGAACTGGGCTTCACACATTGTACCCACGTGGGGAATCGAACCCGGGTCTTCGGCGTGACGACAGGACGCTTTAATCATTAGGCTACCCCACCACCCCATAATATCCATGAACTACCATGGCAGAAAATGCAGACGGGTGTAGAACTACTTGGAAATATATGTTAACAATATCAATGATTGCCTCTTTGGGAATTCAAAAGAAAAAAACAAATTAATTTAGAACATATACTTCCCATCAAAAGTTTAGACTCACTAGTGTAAACATAGCCACTTACTTCAGGCAACAGTTCTGAACTAAATTTTGCAAAATATTCCATAATGTTAAAAGGTACTATTTACACATGAACTGATGTATTGTAAAACAAATTCGTAACGTTGAAAAGATTATTGACATGAGTTCAATAAATGATAACAATCAGTGAAAATTGGCAAATTCTTAACAAAACTTTACACCAAAACACAGCTGTTCACATGCATGATATTTTCACCTGCTTTTCAGCAATTTGATGTTTGCAGTTGGTTCCCCCAAGTTAGTGGAGAAATCAATCTTCAATGTAAGCATAATATAAACATAACATATAGTGAGTGTTTTAACTGAGTCTTAACCCTTTGATGGGAAGTAAAGAAAAAAGCCCTAATCAAAATTGAGTGTAGTACAATCAACGAGTCAATTATATTCTAAATCATGTAAGATATTTACATACAGAACACTGAGGCTAATAATATACTCTCCCAAAAAAGAAATGCATATAGGAATTTCAACTGTATTTTCATGTTTATTTTGAAACATCTTGTAGGCTTTATGTGTCAATGAAATATAGCGAAATTGCACACTGGCAATGCAGACTTATCCGTCTTTGGCACCAACTCGAGGAAAGTCAGTTTGAGTGTCACATGGAGACGTGTGGTGGCGCTAGAGTCAATACCTCGTGTGACCACCGTGGGCATCCAGACCTGCACGGCATCGCCTCGGCATCGAACGAATAAGTCTCAGAATCTCGTGTGGCCCAATCGCAGCCCACTCTGCCTGTAGTGCCTGTGCGAGTTGCTGAAGTGTCTGGGGCTGAGGGTTACGGCGTCGCACCCGTCTGTCCAGGGCATCCCACAGATGTTTGATGGGGTTTAAGTCCGGTGATCTTGATGGCCAGGGGAGCACATTGATGTTGTGGTTCTGGAGGAAGTCTCTAGTGTGACGTGCTGTGTGGGGTCTGGCATTGTCCTGTTGAAACAACTCCCTCTGGCGAGCAATGATTAGAAGGAGGTGTGGACGTAGGATTTCGTCACAGTACCGTTGAGCTGTCAGGTTGCCCTGGATCATCACCAAATCATTTCTCCTACGGCAGGTGCTCGCTCCCCACACAATAACACTGCCCCAGCCAAATCTGTCCACCTGGGGAACGCAAGCGTCGGCGAAACGTTCACGTCGATGTCTGTACACCCGCATTCTTCCATTGCGTCGTTCCAATAGAAATCGTGATTCATCACTGAACCAGATTCTACGCCAATTCGGTAGGTTCCAGGTCTGAAAGTTGGTGCACCATTGAACTCGATGTCGACGATGTTGTTGTCGAAGCACAGGGCCAAAATAAGGTCTTCTGGCACGTAAACCAGCCTCTCTCAACCTGTTCTTGACGGTCAGTGCAGAAAGCCTACTCAATCCGGGTATTTGTCGAGTGGTACTGGTCGCCGTAGCTGTTCGATGACGCAGGTGATGTACCCGGATGTAGCGATCCTGCGCCGCAGTGGTCGTTTGAGGTCGCCCACTACGAGGGGCATCTGCTACCGAATTCTGCCGGCGATATCTCTCCCAGAGCCGTAAAATGGTGCTTTGGTGAACATTCATGCGTCGGGCAACTGCACGTTGAGACTGGCCAGCTTCAAGCAAACCAATGGCGATATGACGGTTGGCTTCACTTAGACGGGGCATTTTGCGTTCGTCAACAATATTCCAAATACAGTGAATAATCGACAGACAGCGATCAACCTTTTGTACCCATCATTGAGACTATCTGATCCCCAACTTTCACGTGCATTGCATGTGAATTGTGTATTCTGTGACACTACATGCCGAAATAGAAAATCATGCTGTTAAATACGGGTATTTTACGGATGGTGCGTTTTGTTGTGATGTTTCAAAACATAAACACCATAGGACTCATAAACAGACCAAAACCTTTTGTAAAATGAATCACGTTTTAATTCATTGCTACATGAAATTGCTATTTTCACGATGCGTTTCTTTTTTGGGAGAGTATATTTTAAATACGTTTAAAATGTGTGTGTGTGTGTGTGTGTGTATGTTTTGCTTTGGTGAATTTTGTTCTTTTTAAATAAATGTTTAAATGTGTCAAACTCAAAAGGTACAAAAACACGTCCTCAGCTCAAAATATGATAGATTAATACCACACTATATAACCATGTACGCAATCATGTGTTGAAATATCTCAAAATTTGAATTTCAAATATTTAGTCATGCCAGGTAGGTTCTGAAGGACATATTGACGTAATTTGACCAACTGTTTACTGTGTGTGCGTTATGCAGACACGAATATTGATTGGTAATTTAAAACAGGTTGCCGACTGAGCCAATCAATTACAACTTACTGTTTATCTCAATATATATGTAAAACATTATATTTATCATGTAATGCACGCATGGGCAATCCATTTGTCCTTATACGTGTACAAGGTAGTGTACAGACGGGCTCCATTCATTATGCATGTCGCCTTGCTGTAGGGATACCATTTGGTGACAAGGTATGAAAGTACAAGGAATTTTATTATTATGTGTACGTTTGACGTTTGAATATCACTTTTGTGATATGTCGCCTTGACGTTGGAAGATCATTTGTGTAATATGTCGCCTTGACGTTGGAAGATCATTTGTATGATATGTCGCCTTGACGTTGGAACATCATTTGTGTAATATGTCGCCTTGACGTTGGAAGATCATTTGTATGATATGTCGCCTTGACGTTGGAACATCATTTGTTTGATATGTCGCCTTGACGTTGGAAGATCATTTGTATGATATCTCGCCTTGACGTTGGAACATCATTTGTGTAATGTGTCGCCTTGACGTTGGAAGATCATTTGTGTCATATGTCGCCTTGACGTTGGAAGATCATTTGCATGATATCTCGCCTTGTCGTTGAAACATCATTTGTATGATATGTCGTCTTGACGTTGGAAGATCATTTGTGTAATATGTCGTCTTGACGTTGGAAGATCATTTGTATGATATGTCGCCTTGACGTTGGAACATCATTTGTGTAATATGTCGCCTTGACGTTGGAAGATCATTTGTATGATATGTCGCCTTGACGTTGGAACATCATTTGTATGATATGTCGCCTTGACGTTGGAAGATCATTTGTATGATATCTCGCCTTGACGTTGGAACATCATTTGTGTAATATGTCGCCTTGACGTTGGAAGATCATTTGTATGATATGTCGCCTTGACGTTGGAACATCATTTGTATGATATGTCGTCTTGACGTTGGAAGATCATTTGTGTAATATGTCGTCTTGACGTTGGAAGATCATTTGTATGATATGTCGCCTTGTCGTTGAAACATCATTTGTATGATATGTCGCCTTGACGTTGGAAGATCATTTGTATGATATGTCGCCTTGATGTTGGAAGATCATTTGTATGATATGTCGTCTTGACGTTGGAAGATCATTTGTATGATATGTCGTCTTGACGTTGGAAGATCATTTGTGTAATATGTCGTCTTGACGTTGGAAGATCATTTGTATGATATGTCGCCTTGATGTTGGAAGATCATTTGTATGATATGTCGTCTTGACGTTGGAAGATCATTTGTGTGATATCTCGCCTTGACGTTGGAACATCATTTGTGTAATATGTCGCCTTGACGTTGGAAGATCATTTGTGTCATATGTCGCCTTGACGTTGGAAGATAATTTGTATGATATCTCGCCTTGACGTTGGAACATCATTTGTATGATATGTCGTCTTGACGTTGGAAGATCATTTGTGTAATATGTCGTCTTGACGTTGGAAGATCATTTGTATGATATGTCGCCTTGTTGTTGAAACATCATTTGTATGATATGTCGCCTTGACGTTGGAAGATCATTTGTATGATATGTCGCCTTGATGTTGGAAGATCATTTGTATGATATGTCGTCTTGACGTTGGAAGATCATTTGTATGATATCTCGTCTTGACGTTGGAAGATCATTTGTGTAATATGTCGCCTTGACGTTGGAAGATCATTTGTATGATATGTCGTCTTGACGTTGGAAGATCATTTGTGTAATATGTCGCCTTGACGTTGGAACATCATTTGTGTGATATGTCGCCTTGTCGTTGAAACATCATTTGTATGATATGTCGTCTTGACGTTGGAACATCATTTGTATGATATGTCGCCTCGACGTTGGAACATCATTTGTGTGATATGTCGTCTTGACGTTGAAACATCATTTGTATGATATGTCGTCTTGACGTTGGAACATCATTTGTGTGATATGTCGCCTTGTCGTTGAAACATCATTTGTATGATATCTCGCCTTGACGTTGGAACATCATTTGTGTGATATGTCGCCTTGACGTTGAAACATCATTTGTATGTTATCTCGCCTTGACGTTGGAACATCATTTGTATGATATGTCGCCTTGACGTTCGAACATCATTTGTGTGATATGTCGTCTTGACGTTCGAACATCATTTGTGTGATATGTCGTCTTGACGTTGGAAGATCATTTGTATGATATGTCGTCTTGACGTTGGAACATCATTTGTGTGATATGTCGTCTTGACGTTTGGAAGATCATTTGTATGATATGTCGCCTTGACGTTGGAAGATCATTTGTATGATATGTCGCCTTGACGTTGGAAGATCATTTGTATGATATCTCGCCTTGACGTTCGAACATCATTTGTGTAATATGTCGCCTTGACGTTGGAAGATCATTTGTGTCATATGTCGCCTTGACGTTGGAAGATCATTTGTATGATATGTCGCCTTGACGTTGGAAGATCATTTGTATGATATCTCGCCTTGACGTTGGAACATCATTTGTGTGATATGTCGCCTTGACGTTGGAAGATCATTTGTGTAATATGTCGCCTTGACGTTGGAAGATCATTTGTATGATATGTCGTCTTGACGTTGGAAGATCATTTGTGTGATATGTCGTCTTGACGTTGGAAGATCATTTGTATGATATGTCGCCTTGACGTTGGAAGATCATTTGTGTGATATGTCGCCTTGACGTTGGAAGATCATTTGTATGATATCTCGCCTTGACGTTCGAACATCATTTGTGTAATATGTCGCCTTGACGTTGGAAGATCATTTGTGTCATATGTCGCCTTGACGTTGGAAGATCATTTGTGTGATATCTCGCCTTGACGTTCGAACATCATTTGTGTAATATGTCGCCTTGACGTTGGAAGATCATTTGTGTCATATGTCGCCTTGACGTTGGAAGATCATTTGTATGATATGTCGCCTTGACGTTGGAAGATCATTTGTATGATATCTCGCCTTGACGTTGGAACATCATTTGTGTGATATGTCGCCTTGACGTTGGAAGATCATTTGTGTGATATGTCGTCTTGATGTTGGAACATCATTTGTGTGATACAGCTACTTTGTTGATGCAGTGCCTTGTGTCTTCTAGGCTTGATTATCGCAATGCTCTTAAGCCAAGTTACAGCGAATTCAGAATTCTGCACCTGGATGCGTTACAAAGATACGTAGATCTGAACACATCACCCCTGTATGTGCATAGACATGGTAGCCAATGAGCTGTCGGTGGATACAAGGAGCTAAAGAAATCAGTTATAATTGTTATTTATTATCATATGTCGCCTTGACGACTGTGATACATTTGTGTGATAACCAGATTTTATGTCGCTTACCCGTGAAGGTCAGGGTTAGAATTTTACTGATCTTCAGTAACCCATGCTTGTCGTAAGAGGCGACTAACGGGATCGGGTGCTCAGGCTCGCTGGCTTGGTTGGCACAAGTCATCGGTTCCCAATTGCGCAGATCGATGCTCATGCTGTTGATCACTGGATTGTCTGGTCCAGATTCGATTATTTACAAACCGCCGCCATATAGCTGGAATATTGCTGAGTGCGGCGTAAAACTAAACTCACTCACTTCAACCATCTAAGGCGCCGGAATTAGTGTTTTATGACCACCAGTAGACTAACGCTTAGTCTCACTCATTTAATGTCGCTTGGGCGTGTGAAAAACATTTGTGAGATGATACCCACTTTGTTGCGTGTAGATTTTTATTTCGAGGAAATCTATTGATGATTTAGCATGGTTGTGAAATAATTCAACGATACAGCGTCAAAGTTTATTTTAAGTCAATCAATCCAACGTCATCATATCGTAAACCTGTAAGAGCTTAACATCACTTTCCTACTCATACTCACAGATATTGTCACCCTTAGATTGTTGTCATTTTCATAGAAGTAAGCATTTAACGTAGAGAATTCTTAAGAAAATTCGTAAACAGCTATAACTATTAGTTCAACACACCTTTTCACAGCACAGGCAAGTCAGCCAGAGTGTGTTTTATGCTCGTTCGCATGGTTTCATAGTCAGCATTAATCGATCTCCTACCTCCGACTGGCAATGTCACGTCGATTTCATATTATAAACAATGGTTAAGCAGATTCCTCTGGCAGCACGAATACAAATTGTTGGAATGGCTACAGCTGGAGCAACTAATCGCATCATCAGCCAACAGTTCAACATCAGTGTGAGAACGGTTAAAAAATAGCACGCCTTCACAGATGACAAACATCGCTCACTCCCAATATTCTCCATTAGTCCGTGCATTCTAACAGCTCACAACTCGTCGACTGCACTGCAAGGCACATACGTATTTCCTATGAACGTCGAACCTAGCGGTCAAACATAGGATTGCAGCTTGATTACTGAGGAATACAGCTCATAGCGACTTGTTCGTAGACAATTTTTGACAGTGAAACGGTTCTTGTGGGCCCAATTAGTAGGGAATACAGTTCATAGCTGTCCGTTGACCAGTTTTGACAGTGAAACGGTTCTTGTGGGCTCAATTAGTAGGGGATAGAGCTCATAACGACCTGTCTGTTGACCCTTTTTGACAGAAGGGTGGTTCTTGTGGGCCCAAGTAGCAGGGAATTCAGTTCATGACGACCTGTTCGTTGACCCTTTTTGACAGTGGAGCGGCTCTTGTGGACCCACTTAGAAGGGAATACAGCTCATGACGACCTGTTCGTTGACCCTTTTTGGCAGAAGGGCGGTTCTTGTGGACCCACTTAGCAGGGAAAACAGCTCATGACGACCTGTTCGTTGACAATGGAACGGTTCTTGTCGACCCAATTAGCAGGGAATACAGCTCATGACGACCTGTTCGTTGACAATGGAACGGTTCTTGTGGACCCAATTAGCAGGTAAAACAGCTCACGACGACCTGTTTGTTGACCGGTTTTGACTGTGAAACGGTTCTTGTGGACCCAGTTTGTAGGGAATACAACTCATTGCGACCTGTTCTGTGTTTGTGGTGGTCAGAATTATGATTGTACCTAAACGGAAAATTTAGGGTATACGCTTTTATAGGGTACCTATCTACTTCATGCTGGTAACATCATACTGACGGCAGAAATGCCCGACCCTTCGAACCATTGTTTATTATTTGCACAGAGAAGGAGTTGACAGATAGCCATGAACCCGATAGAACATGTTTTGGACACTATAGAACATGTTCTAAAACGTTCGAACAGGCAGTTAGTTACCTGCACCACGGAACATTGGACAAGATCGACTTGTTAAATGTCTTGACAGTATCACTAGGTTGGTAATCTCCCTTGTCGAGGGGCATGGTGGCGCACCACCTTCCTAAACTATTCAAGCATAGTAAATGTGGCTATGTGACTTTTCTTCTGATTCTGGAGCCGTATTGATAAGATTCTAAGAGTTAAAAATCTTTATTAATACGGCTCCTGATATATCTTTTTAACTCATTTGTTTTATTCATACCCTCAATATCTTGTATCATGTGGACAATGACTGTGTTTAATCTCCCTTTTTGGACGATAATGATAATGTATATTGTAATCCTTTTTTCCCTTTTTGGGGGTGGCGAGGGTATGCTTATTGATCATTTTGAAGCTGTCATCTGTTATGATAAGAGTCCACGATCTAAGCGATATGTCTTGGTAAGTTAGTACTAGCATTTAGTTAGTTAGTTAGCATTTTTGCAGATGTGTGATGATAACGGTGAATATTATGTGACATGTCACTGAATATAAGGACTAACACCTGTAGTTCGCGAAAAGTGTTTGAAAAATTGAAACCTTGAAAAATATTATAAGCAATTCGTCATATGTTTCCAGACGTATACTACTCACACTTTGCTAAGGATCGCAAAAAATCACATCTTTACTTAAAAGTAGATTTATAATTTGAAACTGTATCCATTTAAAACTGGATAAATAATCATATGGTAACCACTCTTTAGGCAAACAGTCACTTTAATCTCACCTTATCCACTTGATACATGAGTAACCATACAAATTGGTTTCATGGCACCAAGCAAGCATTCTGCAAATAATGGAACGAGTCATTCACAAGTATACAACACCTGTCAATAGCAGGTTTTGGATACACAAGATGAAATGACACACTGAAACCTAGGATCCATGCTTACAATAAGCTTAGATATTTAAACCAAATTTGACCCCCAATCATAGTTTTCTGTTGAATCCATGATTTGATCCTTAGCAAAGTGTGAATAGTATATATTTCATTAATTCCCTTTACGACATCCAGTACTGTAGTGTTATATATTCGACAGGTAGACATGAGTGATGACAACCCCTTTCATCCCCTGGTCAAAGAGAAGTCCAACGCCTGGAAATACATGGAGGAAAACTCAGGAAACAACAAACGTGAGACCGCGAGACCGGAAGCGGAGAAACGAGAGAGGACTTTGGGTTCTAAGCTTGAGTTGAGGAAGAAGTTAATCCAGAGGCGAAGATGGCTGGTGAATATCAAGTTTTTCATGGCGATGTCCGGAATTGTATTCATGGTGATAGAAAATGAACTGTACTACTCTGACATGTACGAGAAAGGCAACGTGGCGTCCCTATTCCTGAAGTCTCTGACGTCGATCTCCACCCTGCTGCTGCTGGTAGCCATATGTGTGTACTACCACACGGGGATGGAGATCCGGATGGTGGACGGTGGCGTGGACGACCCGCTCGTCGTCACCCCCGTGTCGACGTGGTTCATGTTGGTAGCTGAACTAGTCGTCTGCGCCATTCACCCATTCCCTGGAGATATTAATATTGCTTTGGATACCGTAAAGGATATTAAAGTTGCCTCCAGTGTTGACAGAATCCTGTCGGTTTTAATGATGTTCCGACTGTACATTATCGGTAGTTTCATGGTGGTGCACAGTCGGCTTCTAACGGATCCTTCTACTCAGAGTATTGGAGCTGTGAGTACGGTTAGAATAAGCCCGTTCTTTGTGTTTAAGTGCGCTATGAAGAAACACCCCTGGTTCGTGATTTCCTGCATTATGTTGTCCATGTATGTAGTAAGTGTATGGGCAATGAGAACCTGCGAAATCTACTTCACCACGACAACAGATCTCACAAGCTTCATGTGGTTGGCGGCTATGACCTTCCTGACAATTGGTTACGGGGATTTGACGCCACATACCCATTGTGGTCATTTGGTCGCCATTGTGACCGGACTCATGGGACTAGGTTCGTGTGCTCTGTTAGTCGCCGTTCTAGCCCGGCGCTTGGAGCAGAGCCGATCAGAACAATATGTGTATAATTTCCTAACACGAATACACTTGCAGAATAAACGAAAATGTGCTGCAGCAAACGTGGTGAAGCTTGTGCTCCGGATCTGGTATTGTAAACGGAAGTATGGTTCCGGAAGTTCGCTGACTCTCCTGAACTGGAAGCTACGGAACGCTGTGAGGACTATGCGAACGGCGCGCGCATCCTTGGCGGAAATTGACGGTACTTCCATCGGTTTGATTGAGATCAGTCAAATGATAACGCGGATAAACGGCGTCATGGACGTCATGTTGTCGTCACAGAACAAGGTGTGTCAACAACTACGGCAGATTGAAAAACAAATGGCCAAACTGAAAGCGAAGACAACGTACCAACGACCTGACATTTAGTTAACGGTGAAAGTACAGTTACAAACTTTCACATCATATATTCGAATTCCGTTCCTCTTTTCGATATTACTATGTCACCTTCAAAACAAGCAGAACATTTGCTATGTTTTGTCATGAAACTTACAAAGTATACCTGTTTTACAAATAAATAGAATTTTACATTAGAAAATATATAACGTCAACGCGAGAGAACAACCATTCACGACTCTCCTACGAAACAGATTCCATAAAGGTAAAAGGCAAAATAGGTGACAATTATCTGAACTGATACCAGGTGTTCGCTTCAGAGCAAGGAGGGTTAATATAACGGATGATTACGAAACAAACGCCAAATGGAAGGCTTTGTGTTATGAACAGAAAGAGGTCGTTAATTCGAAGTGCTGGGAATGATAATGTATTCAGCGAGTTATCCGTACTTCGAGACAAGCAGTGTGACAATACTGGGAATGCTGCCTACGGGAATTGTGTCGAGGCCGTAACGGAATTCGCCATGAGAGATACATCGATTACTGTAGAGGTTCGACTTCTGGTTTCATTGTGTTCAATATTATTCATAATTCATGAAGGTTATGACTTTAATCTACAAATTGTATCTTTCATGTAAGGCTACAGCGGTGATGAGACCTAAATATATGCATATTTTAATATTCATGTTTTTAATTTTTTTGCATTAAGCATCATCCAGCCACAATATATGACGGTATATGAACATTTTCTACAGAACTTGGAGTATATAGGCAGTAGCCACATTCAAGACAAGACTGCGATAGATGCGTGTCTGTTATCATCTTTTTATCTACATGTCTAGAGTGAGACTATGATTTTTAGCAATTTCTTGGCAGGGGACACAACACATGGGCTTCACGTGTTTTTGCAAATTTGGGGAATCGAACCAGTACCTTCAACGTGTCATGAGAAAACGTATGCAGACCGGCCCTATAATAGGGACAATTAATCTGTTATCTTGTGTTTCACGTCTCCTAACTTTGTCCCTCATTAGACTGACACGCAAGTATATTTCTTAATAACCCCCATTACTCCCAAAAGCAGTTAGGTGAGTGAGTTCCGTTTTACGCCGCTTTTAGCAATATTCCAGCAATATCACGGCAGGGTACACCAGGGGACATCAGAAATGGGCTTCACACATTTCCCCACACATAGGGGATCGAACCCGGGTCTTCGGCGTGAAGAGCAAACGCTTTAACCACTCGGCTACTCCACCGTCCCCCACAGCAGTGGACACTGGACGGCAGAAATATTTCCTTGGTGGAAAATACACATTTAGTTGACTGTACACATGTCCTTAAATCGGATTCCACTGTATCATATCCTTGGAAATATATTTGGAACAGACACGACAATATATAATTTCAGAAAGAAATAACATCAGGGAATATGTTAAACGAGTAGAATTACCATTTGTTAATTGCAGCATTGCATTTCCAGTCAGGCGGATGCATGTTTACCAAAGTGTGGAACTCATTCTATTATGGAGAGTAATTGAATGACATCTGAATGAGAACAGACACGTTAAATGGTGGTATGAATATACACTGGTGACAGATAAAAAGTATCTGGTTAGTTATAATTGGAAATGATGCAGAATGTGACATATGTTCAACTACCACATTCAAGTTAAGCCTGTGTCAAGCTGAGCTCCGCTTGACATCGAACAGCGCATGTGATATGAATACATCGTTCCTGTTGTTGATGGTGTATGTGCATTAGTATGTCAACCACCAAACACATTTCTTCACTACAACTGTATGTAAGACAACGATGACTCACTCATGGGAGATGTGCTGAATCGTCTATGGTTTTGGTTAGCCCAAAAATACATGAAGGCGCGTTCGCAGATACAATCGAAACATGGCAACAAATAAATAAAGGGAACTGCAAGCTGGACATCACGCTCAGAGACAACGCTATCAGATGTCACTGTCAAAGATAGGTTGGTACAGAGGCCTAGACCGATATGTCACTATCAGAGAATGGTTGACACAAAGTACAGAGGCCTAGACCGAGATGTCACTGTCAGAGAATGGTTGACACAAAGTACAGAGGCCTAGACCGAGATGTCACTGTCAGAGAATAGTTGACACAAAGTACAGAGGCCTAGACCGAGATGTCACTGTCAGAGAATGGTTGACACAAAGTACAGAGGCCTAGACCGAGATGTCACTGTCACTGAATCAGAGAATAGTTGATACAAAGCACAGAGGCCTAGACCGAGATGTCACTATCAGAGAATGGTTGATACAAAGTACAGAGGCCTAGACCGAGATGTCACTGTCAAAGAAAGTTTGACATAACGTGCAGAGGCCTAGACCGAGATGTCACTATCAGAGAATGGTTGACATAAAGCACAGAGTATTAGACTGAGATGTCACTGTGAAATGAAGGTTGACACAAAGCAGAGGTCTAGACCGAGAAGTCACTCTCAAAGAAAGTTTGACACAAAGTACAGAGGTCTAGACCGATATGTCACTCTCAGAGAATGGTTGACACAAAGTACAGAGACCTAGACCGATACGTCACTGTCAGAGAATGGTTGACATAACGTGCAGAGGTCTAGACCGAGAAGTCACTGTCAAATAATGTTGACATAAAGCACAGAGTACTAGACTGAGATGTCACTGTGAAAGGAAGGTTGACACAAAGCAGAGGTCTAGACCGAGAAGTCACTGTCAAAGAATGTTTGACACAACGCACACAGGTCTAGACCGATATGTCACTGTCAAAGAAAGTTGATGCAAAAGTACAGAGGTCTAGACTGAGATGTCACTGTCAGGGAATGGTGGACACAAAGTACAGAGATCTAGACCGAGAAGTCGTGCCAAAGAAAGGTTTACACAAAAACGAGGTCTAGACCGAGAAGTCACTGTCAAATAATGTTGACATAAAGCACACAGGTCTTGACAGAGATGTCACTGTCAAAGAAAGGTTGATACAAAAGTACAGAGGTCTAGATCTAGACAGAGATGTCACTGTCAGAGAAAGGTTGACACAAAGTACACAGGTCTAGATCTAGACAGAGATGTCACTGTCAGAGAAAGGTTGACACAAAGCACAGAGGTCTAAACCGATATGTCACTGTCAAAGAAAGGCTGACACAAAGTACAGAGGTCTAGACCGATATGTCACTCTCAGAGAAAGTTTAACAAAAATTACAGAGGTCTAGACCAATATGTCACTGTCAAAGAAGGTTGACACAAAGCACAAAGGTCTAGATCGAGATGTCGCTGTCAGTAAAAGGTTGACACAAAATAGAGAAGTTAGGACCGAGACATCAAATATTCGCCCAAACGATTCTAAAACGTGCTAGACCGATACGTCACTTAAGTGAGTGAGTGAGTTCAGTTTACGCCGCACTCAGCAATATATTCCAGCTATATGGCGGCTGTCTGTAAATAATCGAGTCTTGATCAGGCAATCCAGTGAGCAACAACATGAGCATCGATCTGCGCAATTGGGATACGATGACACGTGTCAACCAAGCCAGCGAGCCTGACCACCCGATCCCGATAGTCGCCTCTTACGACAAGCATTGGTTACTGAAGGTTCATTCTAACCCGGACCTTCACGGGTACGTCACTTAAGACAAAAGGGTGATTTTATCCATCAGGATCGAGATATCAGTTCTAAATAATTATTTTGCGACTGGCCTCATGGAAATGCTTGACTGTGATATGTATATGAGAAAAATAAAAGTCGTTTATAGATGGGCTGCTTTAATAAACGACAACTTACACAAAGACGTAAAATAGACAGCCAATGGATAAATAATCGTCATGACACAGAAATAACATCATTGTACGAGAGGTTCCAGAGCCACAAAGCGTTCGAAACGCTCGTAACTGTATAGTTTGTCATAGGCTTACGATACTTTGTGGATCGGGCTGCAGGAATATAACAGAAATACCGTTTAGTAGAATGGTAGGACTGACGATACTAAAATGGTAACAATGTTTCCCCCGCTGGTCATACCGTTATCAAATTGCCCTGCAAGTGAATATCTCTTGCTATAACTCAATACCAATTACCTGGAACATGATATGACACCTGTCACCCATCCGCTCCAGGGCATACCAGCAAAGCCAGGAACCTCTCGCCTACTTCCCGGGGCTTACAAACTCGCACATGTAGCCGATTTGAGAAACAGTTCCCGAAATTCAGTAGTGTTCAGCTTACTGGACACTTACTTATTTACTTACATATGCCAAAACCAGGACATTTGGGACTTACTTTGGGGTCGTTGATAACACATACACATGATATTTGGATGACAATAAACAAGATTTACATATATTCTACTTACAACATTTTGTGTATTGCACCAACGATTGGGTTCTTAGGATAAATTATGCAATATACTATGAATACACAATGCCATTTAGAAAGTGGTCAAATGTAACATGTGTTATATTTGGGATTACACTTTCTCAGAAAAGTACAGTTTCTCCTAATTTCGTTGGTTTGAGTCCCGTCCAGGATTCGAACAGACGCTCTCAGTAATCGCCAGCACAAAGTTGGCTCAGATGGATGACTGTGTGTTGGCAAGTAGATGCCTAACTCTGAAAGTGTCGGTTCGAATCCCGGATGGGACTCAGTCCAAGAAAAGTACTAGAATATGTACTTTATTGAGAAAATGTAATCCCAAATATAATATGTGTTACATGTGCAATATACTAACAAATTCACAGCATTTGACAATACACGTAACACACTGTGTTCATTTCGGAAATCCGAAAAACGGTATTACAAGGGATGTCCCACACTACTGATTTTGTTCCGCGGACAGAATCAGACCATACTCGACGTGGTCTGGCAAACGCTGTGGGACGTCCGGGGTGGATGGTTCCTATTCCCCCATCTAATGGCCGTGTCACGTACGTCTGTCATCTGTGGCATGGATGTTTCCACGATGAAGAATTTCTTCGACTCAAGTTTGGAAGTCTTGGCTTGATTCGTTCGTCCACGTCTCCTCTCTTTGACTTTGTTTTCGCTCTGTGGTTCATGGCGAAGGTTCCTGAAATTGTGTTTCATGATTCCAAGATGGCGGATGAGAGTTATTACATCTGGCAGGATGATGCCTAGCAAGACGATGACTATGATGGCGCCTGCTGTGGTTCCCATGGCAACAGCTGATGTGCGACCATCCTTTTTAGTAGTAGTTGAGAACAACGGGCTTGCTTTCTTGTCCAAGGTAGTGATGGTAGTACCAGCTTCAACATGGTCGCCACCTGGCGTATAGAAAAGAAAATATTAGGGATATTTAGAGCTTGGGTGAACTTGCCTTGTTCCAGCAGTAGGATCGAGTATCAGTAACAAACATTATGTTGGTGGCAGTGGTGGTGGGGGTAGTATTGGTTATACAAGTAGTAGTAGTAGTAGAAGTAGTAGTAGTAGTAGTAGTAGTAGTAGTAGTAGTAGTAGTAGCAGCAGCAGCAGTAGGGGTAGTTGTAGTAGTAGAAGCAGTAGTAGATAGAACTAGTGTCTAGTAGAAATAGTATTGGTTAGTAGTAGTAGTAGAAGTAGTAGTAGTAGTTGTTGCTGTTGTTGGAGTAGTCAGAGAAATGAGGTCTATCTGTCACCGTGGGGGCTTACAATACCATCAGAATGAGGTCTATCTGCCAACGTAATAGCCTACAATACCATCAGAGAAAGGAGGCCTACCTGTCACTGTGGTAGCCTAAAATACATCAAAGAAATGAGGCCTACCTGCCACCGTGGTAGCCTACAATGCTATCAGAGAAATGAAGTCTACCTGCCACCGTGGTAGCCTCAAATACATCAGAGAAATGAGGCCTACCTGCCACCGTGGTAGCCTACAATACATCAGAGAAATGAGGTCTATCTGCCACCGTGGTAGCCTACAATACATCAGAGAAATGAGGTCTACCTGCCACCGCGGTAGCCTACAATACATCAGAGAAATGAGGCCTACCGTGGTAGCCTACAATACATCAGAGAAATGAGGTCTATCTGCCACCGTGGTAGCCTACAATACATCAGAGAAATGAGGTCTATCTGCCACCGTGGTAGCCTACAATATATCAGAGAAATGAGGCCTACCTGCCACCGTGGTAGCCTACAATACATCAGAGATATGAGGTCTATCTGCCACCGTGGTAGCCTACAATACATCAGAGAAATGAGGTCTATCTGCCACCGTGGTAGCCTACAATACATCAGAGAAATGAGGTCTACCTGCCACCGTGGTAGCCTACAATACATCAGAGGAATTCGGCCTACCTGCCACCGTGGTAGCCTACAATACATCAGAGGAATTCGGCCTACCTGCCACAGTGGTAGCCTACAATACCGTCACAGAAATGAGGTATATCTGTCACAGCGGTAGCCTACAATACATCAGAGAAATGGGGTCTACCCGCCACCGTAGTAGCCTACAATACATCAGAGAAATGGGGTCTATCATGCCATCGTGCTGGTCTATAATATCATCAGAGAAATGAGGTATATCTGTCTCCGTGGTAGCCTACAATTTCATCAGAAAAATGAGGTATGTTGCACCATGGTAACCTACAATACCGTCAGAGATATTAGATCTGTCTGCCACCGTGATAGCCTACAATACTGTCAGAGAAAGTAGATCTGTCTGCCACCGTGGTAGCCTACAATACTGTCAGAGAAAGTAGATCTGTCTGCCACCGTGGTAGCCTACAATACCGTCAGAGAAAGTAGATCTGTCTGTCACCGTGGTAGCCTACAATACCGTCAGAGAAAGTAGATCTGTCTGCCACCGTGATAGCCTACAATACTGTCAGAGAAAGTAGATCTGTCTGCCACCGTGATAGCCTACAATACTGTCAGAGAAAGTAGATCTGTCTGCCACCGTGATAGCCTACAATACTGTCAGAGAAAGTAGATCTGTCTGCCACCGTGGTAGCCTACAATACCGTCAGAGAAAGTAGATCTGTCTGCCACCGTGATAGCCTACAATACCGTCAGAGAAAGTAGATCTGTCTGCCACCGTGATAGCCTACAATACAGAGACAGATCTGTCCGTCAGAGCCTACAATATTCAGAGATAGTAGATCTATCTGCCACCGTGGTAGCCTACAATATCATCAGAGAAAGTAGATCTGACTGCCACCGTGGTAGCCTATAATACCGTCAGAGAAAGTAGATCTGTCTGCCATCGTTGTAGCCTACAATATCGTCAGAGAAATAAGATCTACTATAATAGCATCAAACAAATGAGGTCTGTTGATCGACTGGTTTAAACTATTCTATACATCCGTCTAAATTAAGCACCATCCGACATAAGGTATGTTCCAACTATGGTCACAGCAGGTTTAATTCTTGGTGACATTACTACAACGTCACGAACACGTATTGACGTTCAACGTCGACACAGGCCATTCCATGGCGACAGATGGGGTTTCTTGACTTACTAATAAGTGTAAATAAGCTATTTCACTGCTGGAAATCGATATCCATGACTACATTGACATAAAAGGTAGTGTCACATCAACACGAACACATCATCATAATGAAATACAAATGTATATAAAATTATATTTCACTGCAATCTGATCCATGAAAGCTGAAACAGAATTAAATTGATACAACTATAAATTATTGGTTTTCAACATGTCAAACACTGCATACTAAATCTGCAAAATGAAAATATATTCAAAATGTTTAAGAATAACAAAAACAGTACATGAATTAATAAATATGACATTTGAATAGTTCTCACATTCATCAATAAAAAGCTCCATTGTTTAACATGTCATTCAACAATAAACCGTCTCTAAATATCGCGAAAATCAATACCCAGGGCCAATGTGCTTTACGGGTGGGCGGGGTAGTCGAGTACTTAAAGTGTTCACTCATCACGCCAAAGACACGAGTTCGAATCCACACATAGCTGCAATGTGTGAAGCTCAGTTATGGTTTTCCCCGCCGAGATACTGCTCACGTCTCGATGTCCTTTTCAACTACCAGGGTGCCGTTGTACTGGGCGATCTTAGCGCTAAGGTGACCGTAACTCACATACCACAACACAGACATAAGGTAGTCTTAGCGCTAAGGTGACCGTAACTCCCATACCACAACATAGACATAAGGTAGTCTTAGCGCTAAGGTGACCGTAACTCCCATACCACAACATAGACATAAGGTAGTCTTAGCGCTAACTCCATTCCTGTGTCCCTGTGTTTCCCTTCACCTGTTTCATGTCCACCATTCTCTTCCTTCCACTCACCACCCCCCTACCATTCCATTCCATTTCCATTTATCCATACCACCTTTTCCTGTCTGTCCATACTGTCATCCACTGTCTTCCTAAATGAACTATCTTCCACCTTTCCTTTTCCATTCTTCTTCATTTCCATTCCAACCTAATCTTCACCTTTCCTGCAGTTCCATTCCACTATTTCCATTCTTTCATTTATTTTCCTTCTTTCAAATGCTCTTCCTTCATCCACCATTCTTCAAACACCATTCCACGTGTCATTATACTATTCCTTCCTTCTATTCCACTCATTCCATTCTTATTCCTTTCATAAACCTTTTCCTTTCCTCTTTCTTTCTTTCCATCCATTCCTTCATCCATTCTCTTCCATGTCTGTTCTTCTTCCTTCCCATTATTTCATTCCATTTCCTCCATTCCATCCATTGTCCATTTGTCCATTGTCCACCTGTTTCTTCCATGCCATTCTGTCCACTCACCACTATTTCCTTTATGCTGTTCGTGTCCATGCTCCATTTCTCATGCCTGTGTGTCATGCTTTCCTGTGTGTCTGGTCGTCCTCACATTTCTGTGTGCTGTGGTCATGCTCCATACCAGTGATCATGTCGATCTGTCATGCTTTTTTTCCCAGTTGATGATCCATGTGATCGATTGTCATGTCGATCCACTGATCATGCCTCCATTCTTCTGTCCTGTTCCATTCCTGTCCATTCTGTGTGTATTTCCATTCTCCATTCCTGTGTTGGTCATGCTGTCTGTGGTCCTTCTCTGTGTCATTCTGTGTCTGTGTATATGTCTGTCTGTGTCTTCTTTCTTTGTCTTGTGTCTGTGTGTTCGTCCATTCTTGTGTGTCTGTGTGTCTGTGTCCTCTGTGTCTCTGTGTCTCTCGTGTGTGTCTGGTCTCGTGTCCTCTGTCTGTCTGTGTCTCTCTGTTGTCTGTGTGTCTTCGTGTCTCATGGTCTCTGTCTCTCTGTCTCTGGATTCTCGATCGTCTTTCTGTCTCCTGGTCTGTCTCTCTGACTATATGGTGTCTGTGTCTCTGGTCTTGATTCTCATATTATGTGTGTGTATGATATGGTTTTCTGACATGTGTGTGTGTTCTCATAGTGTGATATGTAGATGTGTGATTATGGTCTTGTGTCTGTGACTATATAGATAGATTGAGATGATATGTGTGTATGATATGTGGTATAGACTATGTATGGTGTATATGATATGTATAGATTAATGTGTGTGGCTATCTTGTGTGGGTATATGATATGTATAGTGTATGACTATCATATAATTAATGTGACTATGTATGGTGGTGTATGTATGGTCAGTGTGACTATGTATGGTTATGATATGTATAGATGTGTATGGGTATGTGCTGTGTGTGTATGACTATATTATAGTTAATCTGACTATGTATAGGTATATGACTATGTATGGGTGTGGCTATGTGTATGGGTATATGATATGTATGATGTGTGATATGTATAATGGAGCTGTATAGTCTCATATTCTCTATATAGTGTGTGTGACTATGTATAGTGTGTGACTATGTATGAACTGTATTTATATATGGTGTGTGACTATGTATGGTATATGATGACTATCATAATTAATGTGGCTATGTATAGTTATATGACTATGTATAGATGAATAAGCTATGTGTAGTGTCTTGACTAGTATGGTATATGATATGTATAGTGTGACTATGTGGGTGTGTGACTATGTAATTATATGACTATGTATAGGTGTGGTTGACTATCAATATGGTGTAGACTATGTATGGTGTGTTACTATGTGCAGTGTATGACTATGTATGCTGTGTGATATGGTGGGTGGCTCATGTATGCTATATGACTATGCACAGGTGTGTGACTATGTGCTATTGTGTAACTATGTGTGGTATAAAGGAATATGTATATGGTGTGTGACTATCTTTATGGTGTATTGACTATGTATAGTGTATGACTATGTATAGTGTGTGACTATGTATAGTGAATGACTATGTATAGTTAATGGCTATGTATGTGGTTATATGATTATGTATGGTGTGGGCTATGTATAGGTGAATGACTATGTATAAGGTGTGTGGCTATGTATGGTATATGAGTATGTATGGTGTGTAGACTATATATGGTGTGTGACTATGTATAGTGTGTGACTATGTATGAGTGTATGACTATGTGTAGTGTATGATGTATGTAGTGTGTGACTATGTATGGTATATGACTATGTATAGTGTGACTATGTATAGTGAATGACTATGTATGGTGGTGATATGTATGGTACCATGACTATGTATAGGTGTGACTATGTATAGCAGTGATATGTATAGTGTGTGTGTATGTATATGACTATGTATAGTGTATGACTATGTATATGGTATATGACTATGTATGGTGTATGACTATGTATGGTGTGTGACCTTTAATAATACATGGTATATGACTATGTATAGTGTGTGTGACTATGTATAGTGAATGACTATGTATAGTGTGTGGCTATGTATGGTATATGACTATGTATAGTGTATGACTATGTATGGCATATGACTATGTATAGTGTATGACTATGTATAGTGTGTGACTATGTATACTGAATGACTATGTATAGTGTGTGGCTATGCATGCTATATAACTATGTATAGTGTGTGACTATGTATGGTATATGACTATGTATAGTGTATGACTATGTATAGTGTGTGACTATGGATGGTATATGACTATGTATAGTGTATGACTATGTATAGTGTGTGACTATGTATAGTGTATGACTATGTATAGTGTATGACTATGTATAGTGTGTGACTATGGATGGTATATGACTATGTATAGTGTATGACTATGGATGATATATGACTATGTATAGTGTATGACTATGTATAGTGTGTGACTATGTATAGTGAATGACTATGTATGGTATATGACTATGTATAGTGTATGACTATGGATGGTATATGACTATGTATAGTGTGTGACTATGTATAGTGTGTGACTATGTATAGTGAATGACTATGTATAGTGTATGACTCTGTATAGTGTGTGACTATGGATGGTATATGACTTTGTATAGTGTGTGACTATGTATAGTGTATGGTTATGTATGTATAGTGTCTGACTATGTATAGTGTATGGTTATGTATGGTATATGACTATGTATGGTGTATGATTGTATGGCATATGACTATGTATAGTGTATGACTATTTATGGTACATGACTATGTATAGTGTATGATAGACTAAGGCTTAGTTTCTGAATATATATAATTTTGATAGTAACAAACAAGCCCATTTATATTGAAAAGGAGCCCTAGGGAGACCAGAGATTCAGAACCTGAACCTGAGGAAATCTAGACTTGCTTTATTTAGGGCTTTAGTACTGCAGAGAGGCTTGGCAGTAGGGAAAATATTGTGGTTCAGGGACTGTGAGACAGACTAAGTGTATGACTATGTATAGTGTATGACCATGTATAGAGTGTGACTATGTATGGTATATGACTATGTATGGTATATGACTATGTATAGTGTATGACTATGTATAGTGTGTGACTATGTATAGAGTATGACTATGTATACTGTGTGACTATGTATGGTATATGACTATGTATGGTATATGACTATGTATTGTGTATGACTATGTATAGTATATGACTATGTATAGTGTGTGACTATGTATAGTGTATGGCTATGTATGGTATATGACTATGTATAGTGTGTGGCTATGTATGGTATATGACTATGTATAGTGTATGACTATGTATAGTGTGTGACTATGTATAGTGAATGACTATGTATAGTGTGTGACTATGTATGGTATATGACCATGTATAGTGTGTGACTATGTATGGTATATGACTATGTATTGTGTATGACTATGTATAGTGTCTGACTATGTATGGTATATGACTATGTATAGTGTGTGGCTATGTATGGTATATGACTATGTATAGTGTATGACTATGTATAATGTGTGACTGTATGGTATATGACTATGTATAGTGTATGACTATGTATAGTGTGTGACTATGTATGGTATATGACTATGTATAGTGTGTGACTATGTATGGTATATGACTATGTATAGTGTGTGGCTATGTATGGTATATGACTATGTATAGTGAATGACTATGTATAGTGTGTGACTGTATGGTATATGACTATGTATAGTGTATGACTATGTATAATGTGTGACTATGTATGGTATATGACTATGTATAGTGTGTGACTATGTATGGTATATGACTATGTATAGTGTGTTACTATGTACAGTGTATGACTATGTATACTGTGTGACTATGTATAGTGGGTGGCTATGTATGCTATATGACTATGTACAGTGTGTGACTATGTATACTGTGTAACTATGTATGGTATAAGAATATGTATAGTGTGTGACTATGTATGGTATATGACTATGTATAGTGTATGACTATGTATAGTGTGTGACTATGTATAGTGAATGACTATGTATAGTGTGTGGCTATGTATGGTATATGACTATGTATAGTGTGTGACTATGTATAGTGAATGACTATGTATAGTGTGTGGCTATGTATGGTATATGACTATGTATAGTGTATGACTATGTATAGTGTGTGACTATGTATAGTGTGTGACTATGTATGGTATATGACTATGTATAGTGTATGACTATGTATAGTGTGTGACTATGTATGGTATATGACTATGTATAGTGTGTGACTATGTATAGTGAATGACTATGTATAGTGTGTGACTATGTATGGTATATGACTATGTATAGTGTGTGACCATGTATAGTGTGAATGACTATGTATAGTGTGTATGACTATGTATGGCGTATGACTATGTATATGTATACTATGTATGGTATATGACTATGTATAGTGTATGACTATGTATAGTGTGTGACTATGTATGGTATATGACTATGTATAGTGTGTGACTATGTATAGTGAATGACTATGTATAGTGTGTGGCTATGTATGGTATATGACTATGTATAGTGTATGACTATGTATGGCATATGACTATGTATAGTGTATGACTATGTATAGTGTGTGACTATGTATAGCGTATGACTATGTATAGTGTGTGACTATGTATGGTATATGACTATGTATAGTGTGTGACTATGTATGGTATATGACTATGTATAGTGTATGACTATGTATAGTGTATGACTATGTATGGTGTATGACTATGTATAGTGTATGACTATGTATAGTGTATGACTATGTATAGTGTATGACTATGTATAGTGTATGACTATGTATAGTGTATGACTATGTATAGTATATGACTATGTATAGTGTATGACTATGTATAGTGTATGACTATGTATAGTGTATGACTATGTATAGTGTATGACTATGTACTATAGTGTATGACTATGTATAGTGTATGACTATGAATGGTATATGACTATGTATAGTGTATGACTATGGATGGTATATGACTATGTATAGTGTATGACTATGTATAGTGTGTGACTATGTATAGTGAATGACTATGTATAGTGTATGACTCTGTATAGTGTGTGACTATGGATGGTATATGACTTTGTATAGTGTATGACTATGTATAGTGTGTGACTATGTATAGTGTGTGACTATGTATAGTGTGTGACTATGTATGGTATATGACTATGTATAGTGTGTGACTATGTATAGTATATGACTATGTATAGTGTATGACTATGGATGGTATATGACTATGTATAGTGTGTGACTATGTATAGTGTGTGACTATGTATAGTGTGTGACTATGTATGGTATATGACTATGTATAGTGTATGACTATGTATAGTGTGTGACTATGTATAGTGTATGACTATGTATAGTGTGTGACTATGTATGGTGTATGACTATGTATAGTGTGTGACTATGTATAGTATATGACTATGTATAGTGTGTGACTATGTATGGTATATGACTATGTATAGTGTGTGACTATGTATAGTGTGTGACTATGTATGGTATATGACTATGTATAGTGTATGACTATGTATAGTATATGACTATGTATAGTGTATGACTATGTATAGTGTGTGACTATGTATGGTATATGACTATGTATAGTGTATGACTATGTATGGTATATGACTATGTATAGTGTGTGACTATGTATAGTGTATGACTATGTATAGTGTGTGACTATGGATGGTATATGACTATGTATAGTGAATGACTATGTATAGTGTGTGACTATGGATGGTATATGACTATGTATAGTGTGTGACTATGTATAGTGTGTGACTATGTATAGTGTGTGACTATGTATAGTGTATGACTATGTATAGTGTGTGACTATGTATAGTGTGTGACTATGGATGGTATATGACTATGTATAGTGAATGACTATGTATGGTATATGACTATGTATAGTGTATGACTATGTATAGTGTATGACTATGTATGGTATATGACTATGTATAGTGTGTGACTATGTATAGTGTACGCCCGTGTTTAAGAATTGTTTAGCTGTCCCATGTATGCCCGTATATTAATATTTTACGTGCGTGATGCATGCCTGTATTGTAGTATTGTCTACCTACTTAGTGTACGCCTGTGTTATATATAGTAGCTTAGCAGCATGATGTATGCCTGTGTTGTAGTATTGTTTACCGACCTGGTGTATGCCTGTGTTGTAGTATTGTCTACCTACCTGTTGTATGCCTGTGTTGTAGTATTGTTTACCTACCTGGTGTACATCTTTATCACAGTATCTTTACCTGAGTGTAATATACCTGTGTTGTAGTATTGTCTACCTACCTGGTGTATGCCTGTGTTGTAGTATTGTTTACCTGCCTGGTGTACATCTTTATCATAATATCTTTACCAGAGTGTAATATGCCTGTGTTGTAGTATTGTCTACCTACCTGGTGTATGCCTGTGTTGTAGTATTGTTTACCTGCCTGGGGTACATCTTTATCACAGTATCTTTACCAGAGTGTAATATACCTGTGTTGTAGTATTGTCTACCTACCTGGTGTATGCCTGTGTTGTAGTATTGTTTACCTACCTGGTGTACATCTTTATCATAATATCTTTACCTGAGTGTAATATGCCTGTGTTGTAGTATTGTCTACCTACCTGGTGTATGCCTGTGTTGTAGTATTGTTTACCTGCCTGGTGTACATCTTTATCATAATATCTTTACCAGAGTGTAATATGCCTGTGTTGTAGTATTGTCTACCTACCTGGTGTATGCCTGTGTTGTAGTATTGTTTTACCTGCCTGGGGTACATCTTTATCACAGTATCTTTACCTGAGTGTAATATACCCTGTGTTGTAGTATTGTCTCTACCTACCACCTGGTGTATGCCTGTGTTGTAGTATTGTTTACCTGCCTGGTGTGCATCTTTATCATAATATCTTTACCTGAGTGTAATATACCTGTGTTGTAGTATTGTCTACCTACCTGGTGCGGCGCCTGTGTTTATGAGTATTGTTTACCTGCCTGGTGTACATCTTTATCATAATATCTTTACCAGAGTGTAATATGCCTGTGTTGTAGTATTGTCTACCTACCTGGTGTATGCCTGTGTTGTAGTATTGTTTACCTGCCTGGGGTACATCTTTATCACAGTATCTTTACCTGAGTGTAATATACCTGTGTTGTAGTATTGTCTACCTACCTGGTGTATGCCTGTGTTGTAGTATTGTTTTACCTGCCTGGTAGTATCTTTATCATAATATCTTTACCAAGTGTAATATACCTGTGTTGTAGTATTGTCTACCTACCTACAGGTGTATGCCTGTGTTGTAGTATTGTTTACCTGCCTGGTGTACATCTTTATCATAATATCTTTACCAGAGTGTAATATGCCTGTGTTGTAGTATTGTCTACCTACCTGGTATATGCCTGTGTTGTAGTATTGTTTACCTGCCTGGGGTACATCTTTATCACAGTATCTTTACCTGAGTGTAATATACCTGTGTTGTAGTATCTTAGCAGCATGATGTATGCCTGTGTTGTAGTATTGTTTACCGACCTTGTGTACCCCTTTGTTTTAATATCTTTACCTGAGTGTAATATGCCTGTGTTGCAGTATGTTTACCTACCTGCTGTATGTCTGTGTTGCAGTATTTTACCTGCTTGTAGTCGTGTTTTGCATTACCGTTCACATGCGCCGTGTGGAGTTGTGTTGCCGGTAACATCTGGGCCGGCGAGTCTATATCGAGACAGCTTTAGATATTGAACAGGCAATACTTTTTGAACCGCACATTTCACACACGTATTGCCCAGTACTACCGGAATATTCAGCAATTGTCTACGTGGAGATTGTCTTATATCGGCAGAATTGTCCGGGCAGTGACTGTAAACACAAGGCTGGAACTTAAAGCAGACGTTTTGGTTAGTCTTACCGCACCACTGGAGCTAATGATAGAGGGACAATCAATTTCAGCAAGGTTGACGTTGATCTAATAAAGCTAGCCATCATCGAGCGATCGCCATCCAATGCTTGGAGTCCAACCGCACATACTGACCATGGTTTGGACATCGTAATAATAGGGAAATAGCTTCCCCAGCTCGATGTCAATCTGTTTAGGACGCCCATATCGCCAGCGGGAGGGGAGTTTGGTTAAACACTTAAGCCACTTCGTGAGGTAGGACTCCGAGAAAAGTTTTCAGATAATTTACGTATATAGGAAATCGAACCCGGGTTAGCGGCGTGGCGAGCTAACGCTTGAACCTCAAGGCTAATTCTTCACTACTCTGAACTGACCAGAGGGCGGGTTAGACAGCAAATTTAATCACTTGCAGTAGTAGATATTCTTTAAATATTTGCCAGTCCGGACTAAATTGTTTGTTTCCTCTTTTCAAAGAAAGCAGTCACGTCAAGAATATAAATACGAATGGGCTGAATCCCTGTGCTAAAGAATTGCAAGAATCCTGGTTCAAGACTATCCTCCGCGGTGTTGTGGCTTCAGATTAGGTGTTTCGGTCAGTCTGTCTCAGAGTCCCTGAACCACGTCATTTTCCCTTCTGCCAAGCCCAATCTGCAAAGCTATAACCCTAAATGAAGCAAGTCAGGTTCCTTATCTCCCACTTCACTGGGCTCCTTTTCAATTTAAAAGGAATTGTTTGTTTCTAACAAAATTATATCATATTCAGAGACTAAGCGTTTGTCCAGGTCAGAGGTTGTGATTATGATTTGAAACCTCTGAAAGGTCAGCTGGAATGGATTCTATTTTGCGTCATGGTAGACGATATAATAAAGGGGAGCAATCAAAAATAACTGAGTGTCTCTGCTCCCTTGGTGCGGTTGGGTAGCCTGGTGGTTTAAGCGTTCGCTCGTCACGCCTAAGACCCGGGTTCGATTCCCCACATGTATTCAATGTGTGAAGTCCATTTCTGGAGTCCCCCACCGTGATGTTACTGGAATATTTCTAAATGCGGCGTAAAACTAAACTCACTCACTCACTCGCTGCTGTCTGATATATGGCGGCAGCAAACCAATTTCTAATTGCATCAGCTGACCAACTGACCATCACACGTATATTTGAACACCTATATGTTATCTATCACCTTCATCAGTAAAGGAGGAGTGCATTTGCCGAAGTTACAATGTCATCTATTCTTCGCTTGTTGGCGTAGTAAGCACATACCCTTTGTGCATTTTGTGTAAGTGGCGAGTGCTACAGGTTGAACAGTGCATGTGAACAGGCGGTGGGTGAGGTGAGGTGAGGTGAGGTGAGGTGAAATTGGGTTTAACGTCGTGCTTGAGAATATTTCGCTCATATGACGACGTGCATGCGTGTGTATGTGTATGTGCGGCTTCTTGTACTATTAACCCAGACTGAAGCTGGTTTTATAGTGCTAGCCCACTGAGATACAATGCCGCAGTGAAGCATGAATACCCAACTCGGACACATTATACTGACTCCGAGCCGACCAGTCCTTGTTGTACCCGTTAATGCCGAGCGCCAGGCAGGGACCAACAAGTACCATATTTTAACGTCTTTTGGTATGACGCGGTCGGGGATCGAACCCGCGACCTTCCGCTCTCCGGGCGGACGCTCTAACCACTACACCACGGAGGCGGTCCGAACAGGTGGTGGGGTAGCCTAGCGGTTAAAGCGTTGGCTCGTCACGCAGAACACCCGGGTTCAATTCCCTATATGAGTACAATGTGGGAAGCCCATTTCTAGTGTCCCCCGCCGTGATATTGCTGCATTGCTAATAGCGGCGTAAAACCATACTCACTCACTCACTTTTCGCGAACAACTGCGGCCATCGCTGATCTACAGGTATCACACTTCAGGCATCATGCCATGTTTTCCTTAAGAAACCTAGCTGTTTCTGGAGTTATGATTTCTCTGACGTTTGTGTTTTGTATTTATAGATAACCATATGATTGTACGTACAAAATGATAAGCATGTTTAATGTGAGACAAAAGTACTGCACTTGTTCATAGGTGATCAATGGCGAGAGAACATTATAGAAAATCACATGACTTGATTGTTTTGTGGTGTTTTGTTTGTATTCAACGCCGCACTAAGCAATATTCCAGCTACATGGCGGAGGTTGAAGACCGCGTCTGAAGAGACAACCAACATCATGGGTGGAAGAATAGACGCTGTCAACCAAATCAAGACCCTGATCGCTTTAGCCATAAAAGGCGACTATGCTTGTCGATGACGGATGCGACTAATGGGATCGTTATAGGTCAGTGCTCGCTGACTTGGCTGACACATGTCATCGGTTCCCAGTTGCGCAGATCGATGCTCATGCTGTTGATCACTGGACTTGTCTGGTGTCATCGACTCGATTGCTTGCTACAGACCGCCAGACCGCCGCCATATAGCTGGAATATTGCTGAATGCGGCGTAAAACAAAACTCACTCACTAAGTTAAGTAACAGTAGTATATCTAAATCTTTACAGTGCAGTTTGACCATTATTATCATGGCCATCAGCAAAGCCATGTGTTGTGGATGAGGTGCTGGATACTGCAGACTGACCATACATGTACTGTATTCACGATGTACAGATCGATGCTCATGCTGTTGATCACTGGAGTGTCGGGTCTAGATTCGATTATTTACAGACCGCCGCCATATAGCTGGAATATTGCTGAATGCGGCGTAAAACTAAATCCACTCACTCACTCTTTCATTGAAACCTTTAGTAAAGTGGGATTATGATAGGGAAATATATCTTACCTGCTGGTTTCCTTCACTGTGTGTATTTACTGCAGTTTTGTCCACTTGATGCCAGGGTAGGGTAGCTTAGTAGTTAAAGCGTTCGCTAGTCACGCCTAAGGCCCAGGTTCGATTCTCAATATGGGTACAATGTGTGAAACGCATTTCTGGTGTCCCCCGCCGTGTTATTGCTGGAATGTTGCTAAAAGCGGCGTAAAACCACACTCACTCACTCCACTTGATGCCTGTCTCTCTTGTTTGCCTGTCTTACACTGTCTCCCTGTTTGTCTTCATGTGTTTGATTTTGGTGTCTCAATGTCTCTCCAGGCTGATGTCCCTGTCTGGATGTCTCTTCGTGGCTTAGTCTCTCACTGCGTTTCTCTCAATGATTGGCTCTCTCCATGGTGATGTCTCTCGCTAAGGATGTTTTTCTATGTCTGTGTCTTTCAATGTGTGCCTTTCCATGTATGTGTCTCTCGTTGCGTTCTTTCCATGCCCGTGTCTCTCGTTGCGTTCCATCCATGTCTCTCTGTCTCCCGCTGCGTGTCTCTCAATGTCAGTGTCTCTCGGTGTGTTTTCACCATGCCCGTGTCTCTCGCTATGTGTCTCTCCGTGTCTATACATCAAGCTGTATGTATTTCTATGTCTGTTTCTCTGATGTGTTGTTTTTCCACGTCTGTGTCTCTTAAGGTATGTCTGTCCATGCCTGTACCTTTACCTGTCTGTCACTAATTGCGTTTGTCGCTACCTGTATCATTCACTCCCTACACTGTCAATATTGTAACGAAGGCCAAAAAACTATTTACACCCAGTATTACTAACAAATGACGCATATGAATTATCGTACAAAATATAACAAATATTTTGGGGGTATAGCCTGTTTGAAAATATTGTCTAACCAATATCCTCAGTTCTAGCAGCACATGTAACAAAGCTGATACAAGTGTAACAAAGTAAACTGACCGGATTTGACCATAATCGTTCCATCCACAGAGCACCAGAAACAACCCTGCAACGATTGGCCTTGTATAACCCTTGGCAGTAGCAAATAATACAGATTAGCTGCTAAGTGGTCAATTATTGACCAGCATTGTCTCCCCAAATGAGGACAATTGAGTCGAGATGGAATAATACCCTCTCTCGTTCACAGCATTGTTCGTGTCGGCGAGTGCGGGGCTTCAACAACATGGCACAGAATAAACAGCCGTGAGAAAACAATAAACATGTATCCCACTGTATCTATATGGTCACATTAGGGCTAACATTTACCATAGGGTACCATAGGGTACTTCCTTTAATCATCAACGAGAATCAGAATGGATTTGTCCCAGGTCGAGGTTACTCGACTGATTTATGATATTATGAACTATACTGAAACTTATCCGGTTCCTGGCTTGCTACTATTGGTTGATTTTGAAAAGGCTTTTGACTCAGTTGATAGGAATTTTATAATGAATGTACTTACACATTTTAATTGTGGACCAAGCTTACAAAAATGCATTTCAATTCTCCTACACGATATAGAACCATGTGTTCTAGTAAATGGTTTTGGAAGTTCTTTTGTCAAGATTAGCAGATGCTGTAGACAAGGGGATCCGGTCTCGCTTTATATATTCATCCTTTGTGTAGAAATCTTAGCAATTATGATAAGAAAATACCAAATAATATAGGGTATTACGATGGGAAATATTGAAAGTATCCAGTTTGCAGATGACACTTCCTTGACATTGGATGGTACTGAGAAATGTATATATACAGTGCTAAATGTTTTAACTCTAGGTTTTCTTGACTAAAAGTGAATACAGAAAAAACTAGATTGATTTAGATAGGATCAAAAAAAGAGGTCGAGATATAAGTTGTGTAAAGAGTATAAATATGACTGGTCACAATCACACTTTAACTTGTTGGGTGATGAAATTTGACGCTGATTTAGACTCCATGATAGATATTAACTATTCTAATAAGTTTGAGAAAATTGTGAGAGAGATGAAAATTTGGGAAAGAAGATTACTAACTCCTATGGGAAGAAATGTTGTTTTGAAATCCTTGTTACTATCCAAATTAAACCATCTCTTCTCTTCTCCTGTACACCCAATCCGTCGGATGCTATAATTCAATCATTCCAGAAGAAATGCTTTGACTTTATTTGGAAAGGCAAAAGGTGTTAAAATTAAAAGAAATGTAATGTCTTCTATTACAAGATATGGTGGAATTAATGTTCCTATTGCCAAAAATACTATAAACTCTCAAAAACTATCATGGATGAAGAGACTGTTCTGTTTATCGGTGTACAAATATAAAATGTATAAGCTATATAGTTCAATTGTTGACATCGGAATACATGTTATGAGAAATATAGAATACATGCAAGCTATTGTGTGATTTATGAATTGAATGATCAATGTAAGTATGCTTTATATGAATATGTTGGCATTTGGGTTGTATGCTTCTCTCGAGGGTAATACGGTCTGATGTACGTCTCTGTGTAGCAGTGTCACCCGAGCGGGTAGGCGAGGGATGACTGTGCTACAAAAAGGCGTACATCAGTCTGTATTACCCGAGGGAGAAGCATACAACGTATTTGTCTTACCGACATGCATGTTAAATGTACAAAACATCATTTTATTTTATGTTAAAGATCGCGACCGACTATATGACATGTAAACAAAATGGCGTCTGCCTCTCGACTGGATTTTAAAAATAAGTAAAACATATTCTGACAAGCTTAAAACTGCTATAAAAATGGTTAATTATGTTTAAGTTGAGTGTGCAAACCATTCAATGTATAAAATAGCTTAAATAAAGCATTGAAAGTCGGTAAAATAAATCTGTACAAAGTGAACACAAAAACAGCTGATCGAACGGTTTTCGAACTCCGGGCACGGCATGCGCCATATTATGACGTCATACGATTGTTAGCGCTTCAGCTTCTAGGCGGAGAGCTTGGCGGTTGCCATGGCAGCGGGTAATATTTTTTCCAGTTGTCACCCTCCTGGGAGGGGTGACACGGAAACTTGTTAAAGCGTCATTGACCAATGAAATTAAAGTATTTTACATGAAGGTAAGATAAAATATATATGAACAAATATAAAATGCCTAAGCTATAATAACTGAATAGTGGACATCAGTATATGTGTAATGAGAATATAAAGAATACCAGCTTTTGCATGATCTATGAACTGGTGCATGGAAGTAAGTACGCTTTATATGAATACATATGGCATAATGTATATGAACAAATATAAAATGCATAATCTATTAACAGTTGACTTATACACATCAGAATATACAAGAATACATAGAACACCCTGCAAGCTACTGTATGATTTGTGAATCATCTGGGAAATAAAAAGATACATATAAAAACAAATTACATTTACCTTAGGGGATCATGACAACTACAATCTATGTAGGCTTGTATCCTTAATCTTGTGTCAGTAATGCTTTTTAGTAAACAATTACAGCATTTATCCTGAAATGTAGACAACAGGCAAAAATATACATAATGACAGAAGCCTTGTTTCAATCAAAGAACTGAAGTCATATTACTGTAACAACTTTTTTGACTGAACTTCAAAACATGCAATATTTGCATTTAGGCGCGGTATTTTTATCGGATGAGAGGGCACACCGAATATACAGTTAATGACTCTCAGAATATCGCACAACACAAACCATGGTAAATGAAAAATAAATAATGTTCTTCTCAGACTGTTGGTAAGGCTCTATTCACTGACAGTGCAGTGGACACAATTTATTAAGATGCACCCACAAATATACTTGGGTTTGCTAGTCTCAAATATTATTTCATCAATAGTCAATCAGTTCAAATTGATAGTGAAAGATTAGAGAAAATGTGAATATTCCGCCTCGTACTCATACTTCTTATTCATAAGGGGCGGTGGAGGAGCCTTGTGGTTAAAGTGTTCACTCGTCCCGGGTTCGATTCCCACATGGGTATTATGTGTGAAGCTCATTTCTGGTGTCCTCCGCCGTGATGTTGCTGGAATATAAGCGGCGTAAATCCATACCACTAACTCACTCACTCCTAATCATAGGAAACCAAAGTGGATACTAACTGAACTGCTACCAGTATATATATAACCAGTCAGCCAGCAATCTACCCAGCTAACAATTTCACGTCGTCACAACGTTATGCTGTCGTTGTTACAACGTTATTCCGTTGACTCCCATTTACGTTGTCACAACGTTGTAACGTGACACAAGCTTAAGTTAATCGACGCTAACGTATTTTACGTTGTCTTACGTTCTATTTATCGTTAATAGTTAAATAGTTTTCCCACTAGTGAACAGTGCATAAGAAACAAAGCAGACATTCACTTCAATGTTTATTCGTTAATTTGCGTGTTGTTTTGGTTGTGCGTTTTCTGAAGCTGTAGCTGAATAGCAACAGAGAAATTCTCTGAAAAGTTTTACAGAAAGTCTACCGTGACACCGAGCTATATAGACTAATGCTTAGTCTCTGAATATATATAATTTTGATAGTAACAAACAAGCCCATTTAAATTGAAAAGGGGCCCTAGGGAGACCAGAGATTCTCTAGACTTGCTTTATTTAGGGCTTTAGCACTGTAGAGAGAGCTTGGCAGTAGGGAAAATAATGTGGTTCAGGGACTGTGAGACAGACTACAAGCTATAATAAACGTTGTTATAACGATGTGAAGAGCCCAAAGCATAACATTTCCTCAAAGTAAATTTGCAACGTTGTTATTACGTTGTGACATATATAACGTTATAAAATGACGTTATACTATTGTTGTAACAAGGTTGTGTTACCAACTACAACCTTCCAACGTTGTGTTGTAGCTGGGCGTGTTGCTGGCTGCTATGAACTACTCAGTGTGAAGACAGATGATGTACGTCCTCAATATGACATGAAACAAATCATGTATTTGACTATTGCGTGTGTACCCGACTTTAAAATGCATAAATGTGTTTAAATTTACATTTTAGAAAATATATCTTCAAAACGCTTTTGAAATTATTTGGTTTGCGTTTAGTGCTTAGAAGAATTGACAAGAAAATGTCAACATCATTAACCAATGGCTATGATGCCCAGAGGACGTAACATGGGGAATGAGGTAGAGTGAAATGGAGTAAAACGTCAACTTTAAGATTACAATCAATGATTTAATCAGTAGAAAGGCCTTAGGCCCACCTACATAAAATCTCAATTTATTTAAAAAAAAAAAAGATTCAACATAAATAGCAATGATACGATAGGAAATGAAAGCTAAAGCATCCCTAACATTATCTAAGACAATAGGCGAGAGAGAAGGAATGTAAGGAATGAATTACGTAGTTATTATTGATGTACAAAAGTATATTTCTCAAATGTTTCGGCGATTTTTCTTAATTTACATACTGTGTCTTTACAAAAACGACTGACGTGGAATACTCTCACGCCTACCAATATGCTTGTAAATCGGTAGTTCGCCAATCCTTAATGAAGTAATTCCTCGCCATGCATCCTTTGATAATATATTTAGCAGGTGCGGTTCTATGCAAAATGATTGCTTAATTTCAAAATAACTACCCAATGATGAACAATTACGAATATCTAAGAATAGAGATTGTACATGACACGTTTTTATCTGAGTTTCAATTTCAAACAAAAACTTCTCTTTATTGTCTACCCCCTGTGCTTCCCAAGCAAAACCATATCTATATCTAAATAATATTGTTCTTGTATGATATATTCACGTGTTGCGTCATACCTTGTCTAGGTTGTGTAATATACAGTAACACTGTTTTGGATATCTGTTCAGGATTACTGCACATAATTAACGGCGTGCTCGCACGTGTGTTTGCTGGCTTGTATTATTATCTTAAAACATTATTTCCCTACTGCCAAGCCCTCCCTGCAATGCTAAAGCCCTAATAAAGCAAGTCTAGATTTCCTCAGGTTCAGGTTCTGAATATCTGGTCTCCCTGGGGCTCCTTTTCAATTTCAGTCGGCTTGTTTGTTAATATCAAAATTATATGTATTCGGAGACTAAACGTTAGTGTACTGGACTAATGCTAGTTTTACTTGTAGATAAATGAGATACCCAGACCTGACAGTTTACATATTTTGTTATAATATTTCCCCGAATGTCAATCTTCCTCTGTAACATGGTTTAAAACTGGCCTGACCGGGTCATTGCCGAAATGGTTGGGTACTACAGATATGTGCATGTACGCGGGTACGCTCAGTATACAGGTATGTACCCCAGCCAAAATCGGAACACAGAACAGTACCCAGTATCCTTAGCAACAGAGACTCCATATTCCTTCACCCGAAACCGAAACCGGTTTATGTTGTACTTCCGGTTGCTCTGATTACTAGTGCATGCTGGTTAATGCACTGCACTGCGTGTTGGTTGGGTAACGCCGCACAATATTCCAGGTGGCGGTCTGTAAATAATCGACAAACAGTCCAGTGATCAACAGCATGAGCATCGATCTACCTAATTGGGAACCGATGACATGTGTCAACCAAGTCAGCGATCCTGACCACCCGATCTCGTTAGTCGCCTCTTACGACAAGCATGGGTTACTATAGCCCAGTTCTAACTCGGATCTTCACGGGAGGGAAATACATGGTTGTCTGTTATGGGTACCTGGATTTCCTTTTCCAAAAGAACGTCAAAGCGTGTGCTCGTTGTTATATAGCATAGTGAATAGTTTTATAGCATATTTCATACATGAGAATGACCGTTTCGATCCAAAACTTAGTGAAAATCTTCAGAGTCAAGAATCCGGTAAGCGCACTATACAGTGTATAATGTGTTAATCGTGAGATAACGTTCTGCATTTGATTATGGATAGGCAACATGTCTGCGCACAGAAACCTGCCCGAGTTATCTGAAGTACCCGACAACGACCCATTATAGTGACATTAAAATGGACACACATATACACACGTCCTACGAGGGCGGCGTAGGGCACCTATAAGCTGTGGAGAGTTCCGACCGTCAACTGCGCAATTTCGAAAAGTGTTCCTGCCAATGATTCTGACCAAAACAACCTGTAACCATGACATCAATGAGGAGGCGTTACCAAACCCCTGAAAACGAAAAAATAATCTTGATAATCTTCTTGAGGATGGTGTCAGATACTATTTGCTTGATTCTTAGTACATTTGCATGACAAGACCACAAAAAGCACTTGCTTATGCGTTCTGTTAGCTTCACGTCATCTCGCGGGAATTAGAAGCTCATAAATGGCCAGCAGCTAACGAGCACGTGTCGTGGCAAGTCCCAGATATCCGACTCGCACCACTTAGCCCCTGTATTGAGGAGTGGAAGACACATCGTGGCATTGTTGATAGCAAGGGTCTCGTTATTCTCCTAGTCAATCCCTGTTTACGACGAGGGCTGAGCACTGGACAGAGATTGGAGCATTAAAGGTCAACAGCAGCTTTGAGACCATCACTACCAGACCTTCTTGTAAGCTACTTGGGTAACGACTATCGTTATATGATGCCGTCTTCGGACAAGGATGCTAGCACAACACATCGGATGCAGATGGTTATCGATAAGACGTTTTAAAAATTAAATTAATCCAATTAAATGTGGAACAGGTGAGATGACGTGAAACGTCACGATCAAAATTATTGCACTTTTAATGCGACGTGCATGGTGACGTTCTTGTCGGTGGTATAGCACCGGCCCACTGAGATATACCATGAGACAGTGTGTCCAAAACGGACACCACACTTGCTAGGACATAGTATACTGACCCCGAGCCGACAATACCCGTGAAGATCTTGTCAGACCCGTTAGAACTGGTCTTCAGCAACCCATGCTTGTCACAAGAGGCGACTAACGGGATCGGGTGGTCAGACTCGCTGACTTGGTTGACACAAGTCATTGTATCACAGATTGATTAAGTCAGTGTTACAAATAATTAGGGAAAAATTTTAGTCACTGCTACATAAAAAGTGTCGGACTGAGTCAAGGAAGATGTAAAAGGTACAATGGCAATAGAGCTAGATAGTGTAGATAATAGAATTAAGGTATCACATTAAGTTTCTTGCCTCATTAGCATTTGTTATAAGAGATTCACGTTTAGTTCCCCATTTGTATTGTTTGAATTATTTCATCAGTTTTATCAAGAGAGTCACGTTTAGTTCCCCAAATAGCATTTTTCGATACTTTAATTTTATTTAGTTTAGTTTTCAATTCCACTGCGCAACAGGTATCCTGAAGGACTTGTACTAGCATAGGTTAAGATCATTTACTGCTTGTTACAGAAAAATTCTGAAAATTGGTTTTCACGAATCCCGTCATTAGAGGCGACTAAAGGGACCTGGTGGTCAGTCTCAATGACTTTGGTGACACATGTCATCGTATCGATGTTCATGCTGTAGATCACTGGATTGTCTGGTCCATCTAGCTGGAATATTGCTGAGTGCGGCGTTAAACAACAAACCAACAAACCGAGCCAACAAGCCCTTGTCTAATCATAGAAACAAGAATATTTGGTCAGGTGCGGCCGGCAATCGATTCATTGACCTACCGTTTTCCGACCTTTATCAACAAGTTTCATATGAAATAGTCATTGGTATATTATTTTTAAGTTACTTTCCTGGGATCAGTTCAAGTTGGATTGAAATACATTGAATTTGAACACCTGGAAACTTGGTTAGATCGGATCTGCCAATTATTAGCAAAAAACACAATTAGTGGAATTCACTCAGACAGCAATGAGCAGAGTTTCAGGCTCAGATATATATGAGCGGAGTTCCAGCTCGATCTCAGGGCGATTCCAACGAGTGGCACATCTTGCTCGAGATCGTCCCTACACAGGCAGGCGGGTTGCCGGACAGACTGACAATATAATTGTAAACACATATAGAAATGGACAGCTGAAAACACACTGACGTTGTGCTGGATATTAGGACTTGTGGGCGTGATTACCGACGAGCCCAGAGGATATTCAATTAAGGCTATATATATATCTGATTATAAATAACAGTAATTAAGGAAAGTGACAGAGTGGAACGGGCTGACTGACAAGTCGATATACAATGCAGTGGTGATGAAGACAGAGAATGGGAATTAGCGTCATATAAATAACTGTAATTAGGTTCTACATGCCATGGCTATACAGTATATGATCTTAGGAATTACAGTCGGACAAAGGCTGACCTCCATCAATCCCAATGACAAAACAACTCATTACAGTCCAATCCAGTGTAGTATGAGTGAGTGAGTTGGGTTTTACGCCGCTTTTGGAAACATTCTAGAAATATCACGGCGGGGGATACCAGAAATGGGCTTGTACCCATGTGGGGAATCGAACCCGGGTCTTCGGCGTGACCAGCGAACGCTTTCACCACTAGGCTATCCCACCGCCTCCAGTGCAGTACGAAAGGACAAGGTATTATGATGGACCATTTTGCAAAAAGCTGTATAAGAAATGACCAAGCATTAATTAAAGTTACCAGATTTGTTCATATGAATGTAAACAAATCTTTGGTATGAACTGAACTTAAAACTGCCATAAATGTGGAGAGGACACTGAGGCATATCGAAAAGGATGCTTTTACCGTCTTTGTGATATTTGATCATGAAGAGATGTAAAAACAAGGATTCAAACATAATTTTCAGCATTATCTTGGCTCGAGGGAGGGATCAACGATAATTTTCTCTTAGCCATGGTTGTGTATTTGGTCACAACAGAAGCTCAAAACATGCAAGAGCATGTTTTCACCAATCTGAACTAACCCGCCTTAATTCTGATTTACATTTCCGTACATTCCATATATTTATCTTTCATATAATAATATTTCTTTCGATTAGATCAAGGACATTTATCGGACCTCTTTCTCAACGATTACGGATGAACTCTACGTACGTTTTATACTTTCGTTCCATGTATGCATCCCATAGAAGACAGGGTTTTAATGCAGTGTGGATGAATTTGGAAGATCACTGATGTATTGATTTGAAGAAAAAAACGCCTGAAGGTACACTCCCGTACAACCGAGCGTGCCCTTTCTACAAAGGTTTCAAGAAGCGTCATACGACTCAAGGTCAAACGTATTCAAGGACCTTAGCAATGATTTCAGTATGTTTCATGGTACACATGTGCAGGTCATTTACAAATTCGATTCATCAGGAATGATATCCAATGCAGATCGCCATGTTTATCAAGTGAAAAATTGTGTTTGCATGCATTTGTGATGAATTTCACCGGTTGGGAAAGACACCGGGTGTCATTACAACCGCATGCTCAAGATATCGTCAGAAGCGCAGCGATTCGAATCACTGTTCGGACAATACTTTTTGAAATCATATATTAATTATATGTTATGATTAACATATATTTCAAATTTGAACGAAATCGGTGAAGAAATAAAGATTTTAGAAAATTCTACCGCTACACTAATATATAAGATACAACACAGATTTAAAAAACAAACGGTGATTCGAATCCCTGTGATCAGAAGCCTACAATGTACACTGCTTTCAGCAAAGATATCATGAATATGGAAAAGATTTTGTCGCTTTTTTTACAGGCGGTGAGTATGAGATTCCTGCAGGTGTCGCCCCTCATTCAGTAATGGCGCACTGGAGACCGCGCGTCTGTAGGTGTTACCACTGTGTGATGATGTTTAAACTGATCTGCTGACATGACGAATGCCTCTACTGTATAATTACATTAGCACATGCCAAGGTATAGCTAGAGCATAGACGTTGTGAAGTGTGGAGACAAGCCTACTGCCAGCGTCTTGCAATAACACCCATACTTTGACTGCCACCAGTTCATTGGTTAACCCACTCGATAAGGAGAACCGTGGAGGGAATGTCTGAGGTTAGTTTAACGCCGCACTCAATAATATTCCAGCTATATGGTGGCGGTCTGTAAATAATCGAGTCTGGACCAGACAATCCAGTGATTAACAGCATGAGCATCGATCTACGCAATTGGGAACCGATGACATGTGTCAACCAAGTCAGCGAGCCTGACCACCCGATCCCGTTAATCGCCTTTTACGACAAGCATGGGTTACTGAAGATCAATTCTAATCCGGATCTTCACGGGTCGGAGAATCGTGGAACGATGTGGGCAGTCTACACGGATACAATGTCCAGCATTAAGTTCAAAGGTCTTGTTTAAATGTACTCGCCTCTAAAGGCGTGAAATTTAAAAGTATTCAGCTTCCTGCGCGAAGCAACAGTGGAACCAGTTTAAGATCTTTTGTTGGGTTTGTCCTATTCACTGAATCAATCACTTCAGCTGTCGTGACTTCCAATTACAGACTCTCTCGTTGTGACCTGAGCTTCTGCATCTGTGGTTTAATGGACACTGCAACACGTCGTGATTATCGTGTCACTTCCCCAAATGGGATTCAGCGTCTGTCCAGATAGGCGAAGGGAGGTGGTTCCATCCCCCGCATGGTCATACTGAAAAACGTTACTTGTTGTTTCTCTGACTGCATTGAGGGGATAGAACCAGGCCCCGTAGACGCTGTATCATGTATCTTGTACCTGTTTCTAGCAGAGATACTTTAATTATGATAGCATTATACCAGGAATGAACATGATTATCCCGTAATCTTTGTCTACATATTGTTTAATTTCATATGTCATCGACATAATGACAGATCCCACCACAACAACAATAATACACATGAGAACAGAGAGTGCTCGACGTCAGAAAGCCAAAGTTCTTTATGATTGTGATCCTGTTTTAAACCATTTTTAACATTAACTGAAGAGCAAAAGAAACTATACAGCTAGGTTTATTAAATTATATTTCTCAATTGAAAATATATTAAGTTACAAAATCCAATCCACTGGCGCTTAGCCAGCACGCAAAGAATACTCTACTTCCTTTTGGGTTTTATCTATAATTTGATTTAAAACTTGAACAAGACAATAAAAGTATAAAACACATTACTGCTGATAAATGTTGAAAATGCAGTTTGTCCTTGGAAATCAATAGGTTTGCTTTTTGTCTATACATAGTTCAATATACTCTTCAAAAAAAAGAATTACATAGGCCATTTTTAAAATAGTTTATTGCGTTAGTTTAAGAGTAATTATTTCAATTCTATTGACAAAGAGTTCGCCAAACAAACAGCAGCCTTTATAGATGTGTTTCTGTTTACTTGAGTCCACAAGATGGGGTCAAAGTCAGTATATTGTATGGCCACCTTTGGCAGAAGTGTCTGCGGCGTTGTGGCGTTGACGTATATGTCTATCCCATGGGTGTTCTATCGGGTTTACATCTGGTGATCGGGAAGGCCATGGCAAGACATTTGACGTTAGAGTTGGCAAGGTAGCGGATCGTGACGCGTGCTGTTTGTGAAGTAGTGTGATCATCCTGCATCAACTCCCCCTGTCGGTCCGTAACCACAAGCATGTGACGATGTGACTTCGTTGATGTACCGATTTGCTGTCAAATTTCCCTGAATCACCACTCAATCGGATCTTTGTGCGCTGGCTATCTCCCCCTCCCCCCTCCCCCCCAACAGCATGACACTTCCTCCACCGAATGCAATTGTGGGCAAAACGTTCATTTCTCCGACGGTAAACACTCTGTCTTCCAACTCGCCGGTGAAGAAGAAATCGTGATTCATCACTGAACCAGACTCGACCAGTTTCTATAAGTTCCAGTTCCGGACTTTACGACACCACCCAAAGCGACTGCGCCAAAGGACATCTCACAACTGGCCTTCGTGGTCGAATCCCCACTTCACGCAATCGATTGCTGACAGTTTGGTTGGATAGTCTTTTCAAACCAGGGATGCGTTGCGCAGTCTCCACGGCTGTGGCAAGACGATGACGCAAGTGAGCAGCCCGGATGTAGCGGTCCTGGGCTTGGGTAGTAACTCTTGGGCGGTCACTTCTCGGGCGATCTTCGGAGCAAATGGTCAGCAGGAAACAATCCCAAAGGCGAGATATGGTGCTCATATGAACTTTGAAATGTCGGGCACCTGCAGACTGCGACTCCCCATCTTTAAGGCGGCCTATGGCGATGTTTGGATTGATGGCACTCAGTCGTGGCATGATGATTTCCTCTTCATGACAAAATTAAACACAACGTTTGCGTTTTTATAATGACTGATACTGCATACTTGCACGTGCATTTTGCTTTGCATGTTTTTCTTCGTGACGTTTTGGTGAATATTTCTTCAAACGCTTCGAAAACAAGGGAAAAGTTAAAATTGCCGCGTTTTGGCGCTGAAGCTGTTTACAATCACACCAAGATGACGTTTTGGCAAGAAATAGTATGTTTGTATTGTTTTTGCGCAGCTATATGAGTTCAATATTCTCAAAATCACCTATGCGTTTCTTTTTTGAACAGTGTATTTCAACATGATAGGAGTTATGTGTTTGCAAATTCCTTTTTAAACCAAGTCCTCACTGAACGAGTCTATTTTAACACAAAATTATTCAGCCACAGATTACTTTTTACAAACTTTAGCTGGCATGAGGTGAGGTGAGGTGAAATTGGGTTTAACGTCGTGCTTGAGAATATTTCGCTCATATGACGACGTGCATGCGTGTGTATGTGTATGTGCGGCTGCTTGTACTAGCCCAGACTGAAGCTGGTTTTTTATAGTGCTAGCCCACTGAGATACCATGCCGCAGTGAAGCATGAATATCCCACTCAGACACATTATACTGACTCCGAGCCGACCAGTCCTTGTTGTACCCATTAATGCCGAGCGCCAGGCAGGGACCAACAAGTACCATATTTTAAAGTCTTTTGGTATGACGCAGTCGGGGATCGAACCCGCGACCTTCCGCTTTCCGGGCGGACGCTCTAACCACTACACCACGGAGGCGGTTTAGCTGGCATGAACGATGGTTGAACAGACATCATCATGTTAACAATCGTTTCTTCAATTTTCAGTTCAACTGTGAAGTTCCGGGTTGGAATAATTATTGCTCTTCAGCAACCAATGCTTGTCGCAGTTGGCGACTACCGGTATCGGGTGGTCAGGCTCGCTGACTTGGTTGACACATGTCATTGCATCCCAATTGGGTAGATAGATGCTCAAGGTGTTGATCACTGGATTGTCTGGTCCAGACTCGATTATTTACAGACCGCCGCCATATAGCTGGAATATTGTTATGTGTGGTGTTAAACAACAAACAGATAAATCAATTTTCTATTGTATTAAAAACCCCTTTGTAACTTTGTTTGGCCCATCAGTTATCATAAAGTTTGTTTTGTTTTTTGGGTTTTTCTTTTCATGTTCGAGTTGTTATAAAGTTATATGATGTGAAAGTGGCAGACTATCAGATGGGTCCCACAAACACACGATAAAGTCATGTTTCCAAGAAAATGGCCGTGCATGGTGCACACATCCCACACTATGGAAGCCTATTAGTGCCATAGTCTAAAACAGAACATAATACTTACATGCACGTACATGCTACTTACATGCACGTATATAGTACTTACATGCACGTACATGCCACTTACATGCACGTACATGATATTTATATGCACTTACATGCTACTACGTTACATGCACGTACATGCTACTTACATGCACGTACATGCTACTTACATGCACGTACATGCTATTTACTAGAATATGCACTTACATGCTACTTAGTTACATGCACGCACATGTTACTTACACGTACATGCTACTTACATGCACGTACATAGTACTTACATGCACGTACATGCCACTTACATGCACGTACATGATATTTATATGCACTTACATGCTACTACGTTACATGCACGTACATGCTACTTACATGCACGTACATGCTATTTACTAGAATATGCACTTACATGCTACTTAGTTACATGCACGCACATGTTACTTACACGTACATGCTACTTACATGCACATACATGCTATTTATATGCACGTAGATTTTACATAGTTACATGCACGTACATGCTACTTACATGCACATACATGCTACGTACATGCACGTACTTACATGCACGTACATGCTATTTATATGCACGTAGATTCTACTTAGTTACATGCACGTACATGCTACTTACATGCACGTACATGCTATTTATATGCACGTACATGCTACTTAGTTACATGCACGTACATGATACTTACATGGACTGTGGCCCTAATACACTTCCATACAAGACACTAATTGTCTCGGGAGGTAAGATACATGTACACTAACACCAGTCGGTGTATATTGATTAAAATGGTTTGTTCACGTCACCTTAAAGAGGGCACAGGGGCGGATACAGCTTATCGAGAAAGGTGTGCACAGTTCATTTTGACCAGTTTTAACGAGAGTTTCAATGGTCATTTAATAAACTTTCACGACAAAGGGGTTGGGGGTGGCACCCTGCGCACACACACACACACACACACACACACACACACACACACACACACACACACACACACACACACACACACACACACACCTCTGGATCCGCGTATGGGGCTTCATTTTAGAGGAATCACTCAATAATGTAATGTCATGTCTTGACTAACCTGAGAACTGAACCAGTGACCATTCACTGCCCTAACACGTTCAGGTCGTTCAAAAACCGCTTCGTTTGTCTCCTGGCTCAAACTTTATTATATTTATCCATCTATCGCTCAACGATTGCTCTAATTACACATACACTGTCGAAGCCGAAGGCACTGATTACAACGTCTAGAACCTTGCCGCAAACCTTTGAGCAACAGTGGTCCAGAGACTTGCAGCAAATCAAGTCCCGATAGGCAGGTGGTTTTATATCACACTACATATAGAAATCAATCTCACTCAAATCAGATACGATAACTCCCTTTATGGCATCGAAGTGCTGCGTGGAAGGATGTAAGGTGAATTGGGGCTAAGGTGGAGTTCAAGGTCGTTGAGCGCGTGCAACCCACTATATGTTTGTTTGTTTGTTGTTTAACGCCGTACTCAGCAGCATTCCAGCTAACAAAGGGGAATGTGTGAGTGCAGTTTCTCTTTTCAGACACCTCATATGTAAACCTAGTGCATATTATTTTTTTACATGGAATTTTGCACCTGCCTTGATCCAGGTACAACTGTATATTGCAACAAAGTGTCATCATACACCTTGGCATGGACTGACTGACTGAGTTTAGTTTTACGCCGCTTTTAGCAATATTCCAGCAATATCACGGCGGGGGACACCAGAAATGGGCTTATCACATTGTGCCCATGTGGGGAATCGAACCCGGGTTTTCGGCGTGACGAGCCAACGCTTTATCCACTAGGCTACCCCACCGCCCCCTCATGGAATGTTACAGCACTGTTAACACTACACTCGGCAACATTCCAGCTATATGGCGGCGGTCATATATCGTATAATCATATGTATAATCGAGTCTGGTGACCTGTGAAGATCCGGGGTAGAATAGATCTTCAGCAACCCATGCTTGCCACAAAAGGCGACTATGCTTGTGGTAAGAGTCGACTAACGGGATCGGGTGGTCAGGCTCGCTGACTTGGTTGACACATGTCATCGGTTCCCAATTGCGTAGATCGATGCTCATGCTGTTGATCACTGGATTGTCTGGTCCCGACTCGATTATTTACAGACCGCAGCCATATAGCTGGAATATTGCTGAGTGCGGCGTAAAACTAAACTAACTCACTCACTCGAGTCTGGACCAGACAATCCAGTGATTAACAGCATGAGCATAGATCTACACAGTTTGAATACAATGTCGTGTGTCAGTCTAATCAGCAATATTCAAGATATATGGCGACGGTCAGTAAATAATCGACTCTGGACCAGACAGTCCAGTGATCAACAACATGAGCATCGATCTACACAACTTGGATACAATGACATGCAATGAGCGAACCTGACCACCCGATCCCGTTAGTCGCCTCTTACGACAAGCATGGGTTGCTAAAGATCAATTATAACCTGGATCTGCACGGATTTGTTGGCGTATTACAGCCACTTTTCTTCTTTAATTCGTCCCACAGACAATACATAAACTAGTATGAAAGAAAAAAAACAATGAAGATTTAAGTATTGCACAGTGGACATTTTTAAGAAATGAAAATATTGATATATCAGTTAGTTGGTTAGAAAATTACCAGCGTTTCATTTAAAGCTGGACGCACTTTCATGAACATTTAGGATGCTAGTAATTTTCCACACTCATCACATTTTTTATGACAGCGAGTTGTTTCAGCTCAGTGTGAAGTTGAATTCTCAAGATCAGCGCTCTTCGTTGTGAGCAGATTAAAGGGAAATAACTCTGTAAACTTTCTCCGAGACTAAACTGGTTTTGGTCCGTGATGCACGTGCAGATTGACTTTATATCGTCTGTTGTTGATAACACATGTAATGGTATTAACGCAGCAGGTGAGTACAATATATAAGATAACGGATAATTGAATGTGACAATCACATGAACATGAGGTGTTCATGGTGAAAAATAGCACTATGTACTCCTTAATTATTGAAAGGATAATTAATTTCAAGGCGAAATCGAAGTCTTGTATACAGTGGGAAAATTGCGGCGAATCTGAAGGGGGTCTAACTCTCGGGGCAAGACATCGAAGCGTTGAGATAAAATATTTGTAAATAGCCCTACTGCTGTCCCGTTTGCGAAATACGCACAATGTCGGAAAGCGCACGTTAATTCTGCAAATCATCATCAGCTACTGCTGTTTTCCCTTTCCTGACTTGCACCGTGACGTTATTTCGGACGAGAGAAGTGAGGCCACAATCTGAAAGATATCTTGCTTTATGTGTGTATTGACTCATATATATTCACGGTAAGAGTTCCTCCCGTTCCCCATCCCAAATAATATGTATAAATATTCTAGAATTATAAACAAAACTTAACACAACACAAAATGATTAAAAGTCCAAAATTTAAGTTAGGGCTAGGTTTAGGGTTAGGTTTAGAGTTTGGTTTAGAGTTGGGGGAACGGAAGGAACTCTTTCCATATTCAAAATCAAAATTGTGGATTCATGTTAATTATTATTTTATAAGCGTTTATATACATAATGATTAGTCGTAGAGAACATCAATTACGACAACTCACCATGACCAGACACCACCTTTACACTAAGTTACAGGCCACCCAGACTAACACCGTTCATCCACCATAGAAACTTAACGAATCATTCGTAAAATCTACGATCTTCACTCTTTCAGCTTTGGCATTCTCTTCTCTTCCAAGCTATGGGTTCTTCCACCAAAAGAAGGTGTACCAAGTAGAAGGCTAGAGTGCAGTTTCTCTTTTCAGACATCTCACATGTAAACCTAGTGCATATTAATTTTCTACATGGAATTTTTCACCTGCCTGGATCCAGGTACAACTGTATATTGCCACTAAGTGTCACAAAACTTCTTGGAATTTTTGGCATGGATTGTTACTTATGCTTGCAGCCACTGATTTCTTTGCTTGTTGGTTTGTTAATGCCACAGTCAGCAATATTCCAATGACTTGTGTTATGTAAGTCAGTGAGCTTCACCATCCGATCCGTTACTCACCTTTTATAACATGCATGGGTTGCTGAAGACCGATTCTAGCCCCTAAGATTTGCATGTTATACTCTTATCATTCACAGGCCCCTTTGTTGCTGCAATATTGCAGATTGCTGTGTAAAATAATTTTCACCCATTTACTTGATTCATGGTATTACCCCATCGGTGTCCTCCCATTTGTGAGAACTCCCAGTTGTGAGACACATTAATTAATGGTTCAGTGCACACAGGTGGTGCTTCCCCATCCCTACGATGAAAGTGGGAACAGCCATGTTGCTGAAGAGTACCTGCAGGAGGCATAGTTCATTAATGAGTTAATTAACACAGAAGACATTGTTCGTTGAAGAACATTTATTGTTTTCAATAGATACTGAAATACTGAAAAAAATTATCGTGAACTGGTGATATATTCTACTTGTTGAAGGCCTGCCACAATGGTGATCGGAAAGAGCAGTCAAAGGTTAATAAATACATTTGGATTGATTATAATTACAACAGTTATTGCTAGATTTTTCAAACACGTAAGTCTGAGTAGGTAAATTAATTTCTCTTTCAAATGATCACGAAGTTACCTACACAAAGTGTTTATTTTTTAAAGCCATTTATCTGAGTAGGTTAATTACTTTATCTTTTAGAGTTTCATTAAGTTACCTCCACAAGATTCAGTTAAATAGCTAATCCATAATTAGCTGGGGTTAATCCATTCTATCAGATAGGGGAGTAAGGTGTGTTTTCTTTGCTAATTACCTACTCCACTGTCTCACAACTGGGAGTCTCACAACTGGGAGTTCTCACAAATGGGAGTAGACCAGCCCATCAGTTGAGGCCTTTCATGGTATGGTTCTGTTGCCACATCAGGTCTTTAATTATTCCATTAAATGTGAAAAATGTGTGATATTGTATATCTGAAAGTAGAGACAAAAGACAAGAGACTTTAATGGGCATATGTTGTCTGTGTTTGAAGCTTAGTGTTGCAATTATATGATAGTCTGAAAATAGTCGAGTCTGGGCCAGGCAATCCAGTGACGACATAATAAGCATTGATCTTCGCAATTGGGAAATGTTAACATGTAACCAATTTAGTGAGCCTCACAACCAGATCCCTCTTACAAGGAGTTGCTGAAGATCAATTCTAACCTGTATCTTCACAGGTCATGTTGTCAGCGGCACTGTTAGAGTGTCTTCTCCATTTGGTGATCACATGACACAGGATGCACTAAAGTACAAAATGGCTACTATTAAACTGATCAGTATATTTTGTCATTGAGTAAGTCTTTATTCCCCGATACCAGCTGGTTATTGACAGAAAGGCAATAAAGTGGCGGGCAGATGGGTTTGATGTCTCTCGAGATGGTGAACGGTGGTCACACCAAAGGCCCGGGTTCGATTTCACACTTGGGTATAATATGTGAAGCCCATTTCTAGTGTCCCCCGCTGTGATATTGCTGGAATATTGCTAAAAGCGGTGTAAAACTAAACTCACTCACTCTCGAGATGCTGAAACATCTCATCTTGTGATGCAATCTTGCCGGTATATGCAATGATGGCTAGACCTGCTGAAACAAGTGTTCAGTCACTGATGGCCAACAGTACTCTGTGTTCTGCCAACTTATGTTTTATTTTCAATGATTAATGGTCATAGTTTGAAAGTTATACATTTCAAAGACATTCCTTTTACAAGCTTCTGCTTTAATCTTTGGGTTGAAAATGTCGATAAAACATTTATTTTGAAATATATTTAAATATATATCAAGCATGTAACAGCTGCATATAGTTTAATATTGGTATTAATGAGTACTATTACATAGCAGCTCATTAATTAACTTTGCACATGTTTCATGAGGAATGTCTGTCCTGTTAACAGTCCAAAAGACCGATGAAGATTCAGGTTAGAATTGATCTTCAGTAACCCATGCTTGTCGTAAGAGATGACTAACGACAGGTGGTCAGGCTCGCTGACTTGGTTAACACATGTCGTCATATCCCAATTGCATAGATCGATGCTCATGCTGTTGATCACTGGATTGATTGGTCCAGACTTTATTATTTTCAGACTGCCGCGGTATTGCTGGAATATTGCAGAGAGTGGCGTAAAACTAAACTCACTCACTCTATAGTCTATAAGTTCTAGTTCATGAAAAATAGGTGCGGTGGGGTAGCCTAATGGTTAGAGTATTTGCTCGTCACGCCGAAGGCCTTAGTTTGATTCCCCACATGGGTACAATGTGTGAGCCCATTTCTGGTGTCCCTTGCCGTGATATTGCTGGAATATTGCTAAAAGCGGCGTAAAACTAAATTCACTCACCCACTCATGAAAAATAGGTTGTCACACATTTGGTTTTTGTTCATGTTCACATTTTAGCTCTACTTTAAACAGTTCCTTAGTATGTTGCAGGATACAGGGTTAAGAATATCAAAGCGTCACCTTAACACTGGTATCAGCTATAAATAGACTGACAGTGTCTCACCTAGAGATCGTTTTTTTTGAGCCGGCAGTCCCCATTGTGTTAAGAACTGGTCCCTATGCTGGTCTTAAGAGTGACATTATGTATTGGGTGATCAGGCTCTGTGATATTGTTAATAGCATGTCATCCTACCTGATGTTGGGGATGATGTTGATAGCATCAATCACTGGATTGTCCGGTCCAGACTCATGTAGCTAGGATGTGGCTTGGTGTTAAACAACAAACAAATTATACAGACAGGATAAAAACAACCACTGTGCAATAAGAAAATAAAACAGTTTAAATGGTTTTTATTAATACTTTATAAAAAACACAACATTAAAGGTACATATATTAGTTTTAGTATATATTATTGGAATATTTACTAAGCATGTTACAAAGAATCATTAATCTGTCAACAGCACCAATTGTCTCATGTATGGATCCTAAACTTCCATGTTAAAGCAAAACACAACCCCGTGAATTATATGGTGAAAGATCATCTTACCACATTATAATACACACCCACCTTTTTCATGTTTGGGTTCATTCTTTGAGGCGAAAAATGTTATCATTTTCCTTGATTGCTTTTTTCTCTTCTACTTGTTCCAACAAATTGAAGTCACAATGTCAGTGTTCAGATAAATGGTTGCTGGACACCATTAATACTCCAAACAGATTTTGTTTTCAAATGGCTAAAATTGACAGGAATTGTGTAAGTAACTAAATTGTTTTGCCATTAAATGGAATCAATTTCTAAAAAATTGTAACTGTTTGCTTTATGATGACATTAAGTGTACATTAAAGGGTAATCTTAACTTGGTGATTATTGGTCCTTCCCTAAGATAAAACCCATAATGATCCAGGTTAGAATTGGTCTTCAGCACCCAGGGGCGGTGGGGTAGCCTAGTGGTTAAAGTGTTCGCTCGTCACAGTGAAGACCCGGTTTTGATTCCCCACATGGGTACAATGTGTGTAGCCCATTTCTGGTGTAAAACTACACTTACTCTCTCACTCACTCAGCAACCCATGCTTGTCGTAAGAGGCAATAAATGGGATCGGGTGGTCAGGCTTGCTGACTTGCTTGGCACATGTCATCATATCCCAATTGCGTAAATTGATAATTATGCTGTTGATCAGTGGATTGTCTGGTCTCAATTATTTACAGACCACTGCCATATAGTTGTAGCATTGCTGAGAGCGGTGTTAAACAACAAACCAACCAACCCTAAGATAAAGTTTGAAAAAGATATGCCACTACAGATGAAGATGACGCAAACAGAAATCAGCCAGTCAATCTGAAAATTTCTTTGCACTTGGAGGTAATAATTTTAATAAAGAATACGAAAATCACTCTTGAGATATTTTGAAAATTTTAACTTGATTGAAGTTGTCATTATTTTACATTAAATTAAACACACTCTAAAGTTGAAACCTATCTAAATTACTCCAGTCATGATATCAAGAAAAGGAGCCATAAAAAGAAAGTCAAAATGACCCGACACTTTAGATATCATCATCTCATAATTACACAGCTGTATAGTTTCAAACAGTAATATTTGTGGAAGAGACAGCCTTCTCCCAGGCATAACCCGAATGTTATTACAGTTGCAGCTGATCCCAAGTAAGACTTGAAGATGTTTCCTCAAGAGCTTGTGGTCATCTGCTATGCCAGAGTTCAATCGCCAACACTGTCGCTTTGTGGGGAAACAGCTTCCCCCTGTACTTACCCTCTTCTTCAACATAGAAGGCCTTTGTCAGCATAAATATGGTCAGTGATAAGTCAGTGAGTTAAATGTGTTTGAGACAACCTGTAGATGAGTGCACATTAAGTTCAAGTGATGTGAGACTGGAGTGCATGTTAAGTCATATTTACGGCCCATCTTCTCTTCATCCACTGACATACTCCTACTCAGAAGCATGTTTTTTCACTTAACCCATTGCCTTCAACTGGTTACCAATTCCACCTAGGCCATTTCAAATTTTCTGTTTAGAAATTGAGTTAAAAAATATGTAATTTATGTGTTTCGTACCTGTCGAGTGACTGAATGCCAGTCATATCTTTGTGAGGGAAAATGAAAAGGTACCTCTCCTAATGGGCCAATTTTGGTAGCGCCGTCAAAAAAATGTGTTTAAAAATATGGTAGAAGAAATTGTAAGCCACAGTTAATTCTCAAAGAAATGTATCAGCTAGGAAAGGAAGGCATTCAGTCATATTAAACACTGGGGTTAAAATAACATAGACTCGGCACTGATTCTAAACATATCTTATTATTATCTTCTAAGGAGAAAATATTTCTTAGGAAACCATAAAAATTCATCTGCATTAAATTTTTTTGCCTTTAAAAGTTACATGTGGTTTATTGTTGAGGTTTATGGATTTCTTTTTCTGAGCAATATTATAAATACGTACTGATAACTAGAGACATTACTGAGCTTAAAGAGTTTGGAAACCACAATGGGACCTACAGAATATTAATAGATGTTTTCATGTCAAAAGTTTGGTGTCTACAATTTTTTTCCAATTAATGTACAAAGAATGGAAAAAAAATCATCTTGTAATAAAGATATACTAGTCACTGAATGTGACATTTTCAGAATTTCTACTCCATAAGTGTTGTCTCAATACAACAATCTTTCAATTTGAAGTATATCACAATACTTAATTTACAATATGAAACATATCACGATTGTTAATTCAATTTAAGTTTCGACTTTCATAGGACATTAAGATCATTTAAAAGGCTTGAAACTTCCTGAATATCTGGTCTCATATAAATGTTTCATTTCAATCAATACTTTATATCAGATAAGATTTGAGAGTCAACACCAGTTTGAAAATGACTAGAACAGAAGTCATGTGTTTATATTTCACAATGTGGATGCAGAATTGATTAATAGCGATAACATTTTATCAAAATGAATAAGGACTCATTTTACCAACAGTCATTCTATTGCCATTTTAATAGCTCCGTAGTGCAGCATAAAACTCACTCTCACTCACTCACTCCATGTGGGTAATAACTTGATCAGACTAGCCACCTGACACACTGGGCAGATTCTCAGTGCACTAGACCATGAACGTAGTACTGACTAATTATATCACCCATGAAGATCCGGGTTAGAATTGATCTTCAGCAACAAATGCTTGTAGTGAGAGGCGACTAACGGGACCGGGTGGTCAGGCTCGCAGACTTGGTTGACGCATGTCATCGTATCCTAATTGCGTAGATAGATGCTCATGGTGTTGGTCACTGGATTGTCTGGTCCAGACTCGAATATTTACAGACCGCCCCCCAACAATACACCAACCAACCAACCAATTATATCACCACTGAATATGACTGAAGGAGAATTTGAAAAAGATTATATTAAATTTACATATGATATTTGCTCTAATTCAAATAATGATGAAATTACAAAGAATATACTGAAATCCAACTTGTTTTTCATAATATAAGTTACCTTTATAGCCATGTTATCAATCTTATGTGTGGGTGGAATTTTCTGTGATCATTATAACAGGGCCAGTGGGGTAGCCTAGTGGTTAAAGCGTTCACTCGTCACGCCGAAGGCCCAGGTTCGATTCCCCACATGGGTACAATGTGGGAAGCCAATTTGTTGTCTCCCCCGCCGTGATATTGCTGGAAGATTGCTAAAAACGGAGTTAAACTAAACTCACTCAGTCACTCATCATAACAGATATAATCATATATATTATACCTCCTTTGATAAATTCTATTGCTATTGTATTGTCATTTTATACAATTTGGTACTGACCGTTTTTTGACAAATGTGTCTCATAGGTCAAATATGGCCAAAATATCTTTCAGTCAGCAATTATCGATATGGTAGATGCTATGGTATGGTATGCTATCTGTCCTCATAATATGAAAGACATGCAGCTTGATGTATACACACCTAAATGTGTTCAGGTTTAGCCAATATGTCATTCATCAAGTCTAATTTATCTGAATCAAAATCAATTGAGTCTATCCTGTTATTTCCATGATCTCTTTGATTTCATGTACACTGTGCACATAATTCCATATCACCTTTCCTTACAGACTTTGAAAGTGACATATGCTTTCAACAGCCTATATCCAGTGATACTGTAAATGCACTGGCATTTTCAGGACATAACAATTACTTTCAAATTCGCGATGTGTGTTTCCAATTAGAAATGTATCAAGTGATTGCATAAGGTCAACTCTAAGCCAGTGTGATATTTCCGTGGGTGCATTATTCATCCTGTACTTGTCGACTGATGTCAAACATATTTTCCATATCAAATTTTATGTTTTCTTACGACATAATACAGTTGTTCAAGAGTTAGTTTCGCAGTATTTTTATTTGCGAATGTTTAAGTTTGGTATAGTGATATGAAGTGCTGGATATATCCACATAAAGCTGGTTCCCCTGCATGCACTCATCTGTATCAGAGGAGCAGAGATGCTGCCAAGGGCACATGTCGTTATTAGCTTAGTTACCCCGACAGATTCCCCACTAACTACGCCCTGACGCGCCACCTTGGGAATCCAAAGTACAAATTGAAATTTTATCAAATTTAACATTTCTTGGCAACATGTCTTGAGTTTATTCAGTATTAACCAGATCAAGGGAGTGTCTGCTTCCTGTTACAATTGTGTTTCATTTCATCATTGTGGGTCCTCGCTGCCTGAACCATTAAGGCTCAATTAGATTGTTACAATAATTTAGTTTCTCATTCCAAATGTCTTTTATCTGATATCTTAAATCTTGGCCCTCTGTACAATTTCTGGGAAATAGGTTGATGTTGTGGAAATTTGGTTGACATGGTCCTCTCATGACAGTGGTGTTGCAGACACCCTGAGTTCAATGGTTATGTGAAAGGTCTTGCAGTACAGTGGCCATGTTGACAACCTCATTACTAGGGTTATTCTGTCATGACAAGCGCATTACAGAAACCCTCATGACAAGGGCTGTGCAGAAACTCTCATGACAAGGGCTGTGCAGACACCCTCATGACAAGGGCTGTGCAGAAATCCCCATGACAAGGGCTGTGCAGAAACCCCCATGACAAGGGCTGTGTGGAAACCCTCATGACAAGGGCTCTGTGGAATCCTTCATGACAAGGGCTGTATGGTAACCATCACAACAAGGGCTGTGCAGAAACCTTTGTGTCAAGGTCTGTGTGGAAACCCTTATGATGAGGGCTGTGCAAAAATCCTCATGACAAGGGCTCTGTGGAAACCCCCTCGATGAGTGCTGAGTTGAAACCTGTGGAAACCCCCTGAGGTTCTGAGGGCTCTGTGGAAACCCTCCTGAGGCCTGTTCAGTAAGTTGACAGTAACCCTCATGACAAGGGCTCTGTGGAAACCCTACTGAGGCCTGTTCCCAGTAACCCTCAACACTGGCTTGTGGAAACCCTACTGAGGCCTGTTCAGCAAGTTGACAGTAACCTCATGACAAGGGCTCTACTGAGGCCTGTTCAGTAAGTTGACCGTAACTCCCATGACAAGGGCTCTGTGGAAACTTACTGAGGTCTTGGAGCTAAGGTGACAGTAACTCCTCATGACTTTAACTCTGACTTAGGTCTGGGTCCCTTAAAGGTAGCCAGCCTTGACCGTAGAACTCCCATACTTTTAACACTGCTAGCCCTAACTAAGTGACCGTGAATTTTTTCTCCCCTATACTTTTAACACTGACTTAAGGTAGCTCTTAGCACTAAGGTGACCGTAACCCCATACTAACACTGACTCCCATAACAGCACCCTGTTCAGTAACCCTCATGACAAAGGCTCTGTGAAAACCCTCCTGAGGCCTGTTCAGTAACCCTCATGACATGGGCGGTGTGGAAACCTTCATGACAAATCTTTAGTGGAAACCCATGTGACAAATGCTGTGCCAAAAACCCTCTTGGCATGGTCACCAGATGTATATGCAACAGTTTTTGCAGAAGTATGATGAATATCTCACCATAGTCAAACATATCTGCCATTTCTTTAATTCCATTGTATTGTCTAGAGTAATACTTTTTATGGTGTAATATGTCGTTTGACATCAAAGTTACTTTGGGATAAAGAAAATATAGAAAATGGTGAAGTATGTACTTTAAATAGTGAATGATCCTGACTGTCAGTATTTTGTGGGTTTTTTTTACATTCAGGTTGTACTAGTTTTCAGGGGAGGGGCAGTAATTATAGTGCTTATGGTAAGTTGGAATGCGAATATCTTTTTCAGTAGGAAGAGCTTGTGCGTGCGTGGAGACCAACCTCTGAGTTTATTAAGTCAGTTTTAGATGGGGGGATAGGTGCTTATCTTTCTTTAACTTCCTACCACTTTGTGCACATGAAATTACTTTATATTCTCAAGGATCAGACATAATTGCTTAAACTTGATAAGGCTCTGTTCAGTGCTACTGACGAAGTTAAACACTAGGTTAATCCCTGAAACACAGCTAGTTAAAGGACAACACTAAATTGCATTTTATGTGAGTACATTTGAGCTTTCTGCAGTGTCTACAGTTGATGAATAGTATTCACCAGTCGGCCATAACTGTGATCATGTGACAAAATGGTGATCATGTGACGTCGGCAGGTGTCGAATGTGACCCCCACCCAAGGGACCTTCTGACCTGGCCCTTTTGGAGATTTAAAAAGTCTCACTTGACGAAAGACTTCAACTGCATCACATTTCAGCTGAAGTAGGGTAGTTTAAAAATGTGGACTTCTTGTCTCATAATGTTAATCTGGAACTTTAACCGTCAAGATGGTTTTACTTGCTCACATGACATAATGTGCGAACATGTAGCCTTTAAATTCTTCAGATCTATAGACGCCTATTCTTTTCACTTTAATAATACAACCCCTTTTGAGGAATTGCCACTAAGACAGAAGTATAAATAATTTGATTTTTTATTTCAGTTACATTTGTTACAGTGTTTTTATTACCTATACAAACTACAACTCCGATATGTGAAGTGACTGGTTCTTGCGGTGGGGTAGCCTAGTGGTTAAAGCATTCGTGCATCATGCAGGGTTTGACCCGTGTTCGATTCCCAAATGGATACAATTTGTGAAGCCTATTTCTGGTGTCTCCCGCCATGATATTGTTACAATATTGCTAAAAGCGGCATAAAACTAACCACCACTATTATTATTGTCTGACTGCTGCATCTGTCTGGGGATTCCTAACACATGATACTGAAAAGTCGTTATGTAACTGAAGTGTTAAACTGCTCACTCACCCACTTTTAGGATCTACCTGTATTCATCTGTTCGGGTCAGGTACCCACATAGAAAACTTGGATCCCAGCCCTACTTTACTTGCTCCCCTTACTCATTCACTCACTTACTGTACTCATTCTCTTCACTTAGTTTCTACCCGTGAAGGTCAGGGTTAGAATGAACCTTATGTAAGCCATGGTTGCGACTAACGGGATCGGGTCGACAAGCTCGCTGGCTTAGTTGACACATGTCATCGGTTCCCAATTGCGCAGATCAATGCTCATGCTGTTGATCACTAGATTGTCTGGTCCAGACTCGATTATTTACAGACCGCCGTCATATAGCTGGAATATTGCTGAGTGTGGCGTTAAAATTAAACTCACTCACTCACTCACTCATTCACTTAGTTTCTTAAATTTACTCTTTCACTTTACTCGTCTTTCGATTTACTGACTCAATTCACTCACTCACTCTCACTGATATCTTTTCCAATTCTAAACTATTTACTCTTTCTGTACTATTTCATTAGATCCATGGTGTCAGGTCAATACCAATCTCTGCTGGTGGTCATCAGGCTTGGTGAAGTGATTGATAAGCATTAACTCATTATATGTCCAGTATGATTGGTCTAGACCTCAGTATTTACAGGCCATTGCAAACACCTGGAATAGTGCTGATTGCCATAAACAATTATTCCTTAGATTTGTAAATAAGTCATTGTAAGATATAACAGACTTTTTGTTTTGTTTGTTTATTACATTATTAACGTCGCACTCGGCAATATTCCAGCTATGTGGCAGCATATATAGGGATTATTACATGAGCAAGTGTGTCATACAACTGAACGAAACAAGTGTGAAATTTTGTATTGTCTGAGGGAGGTTTATATAAGTCGTATGACACACTTGCTCAAGTGTAATAATTTCTTTATTATACATTTTATTCATGTACATTTGTGAAGTAAAACATGGTAAGCTAATGTAATGGCCCTGTTAATTGACGTCACGTGTCATTGTTTAATGACGTCACAGCCAACGAAATACAGACACAATGGTTGCTAGGCGAATGTGATATGTGCACATATGATATATATGAACATATATTTTATGTACATTTGTATATGTCTTACAGATTTGTTTTTAGTTTTGTCGTCTATATTACTTAATGACAAACATTTACAAAAATATGTGTGATGATCTTTTTGCTATGAAGTGCTTAACTTTCATGTAAACAAACTTGAGTGCAATTCTACATTCTTGAAAATCTTTGAACTACAGACTTCACACCACCGTCTTTTGTTTGGATTAAGATGAAGAAATTGATCAAGTTAACTCGTCATTACTCAGAGTCTGATGATCCTCGCCTATTGAGGCATCAAATGAGTGTCCGTAAAAGGCATGAAACTGATTGCAAAACCTGCATCAATAACCAAGAACCTCAAGTCTCAATACATTACACTTACCTTCATGTTCCATTAGCCACCAATTATAAATCAATTATTGTCTCTTTTTTTCTTACGTAACAAAGAGACAAGATTTATTTGAGTCGTAAAAATGTTTTCCAAAGTGCAAATTATGGTACGAGGAGGGCTTGACATTTTCCGCAGTGTTGTCTCTGGAATCACTCACAATGTGTTACCCCCTCTCGAGCACCCCACTATAGATCTTCTCCCTTTGTGCAGAGTAATGTTTATGAGAGCTGCATGTAGACATGTGTGCACCCTTTCTTTATGGACAAGATAGTTCCAAGAATTCTAATGCTTCCATTTGCTATTCCGTCGATCAGTAGATGAGTCTAAATGTTTATTGCTTGTCTTGTTTTCGAACATTAACCCTGTACCTGTCTGTACACCTGGAGTAATAAAACATGGACGTTTTCACCTTAACGAGCCACTTGTCGTTGTCTACAGACTCTCCACGCTCCCAGGTCATGCCTTGCCAACAGCTTCAACGTCAGGGGTTACACATGCACCGTGTGCTGAAGTGAGTGAGTGAGTGAGTGAGTTTATATTTAACGTCACATCGGCAATATTTCAGCCATATCGTGACGAGAACATTTGATATTGAAACGACGTGTGCTGAAGTAAGGAGTGAACTCTGGCCCCCGAGTCTTATACTGTCTTTTTTAAATCTGTTACTTTGTGTGGCAATCATTTGCTGGTAAGGGGCGGTGGGCTAGCCTAGTGGTTAAGGTGTTCGCTCGTCACACCGAAGGCCCAGGTTCGATTCCCCACATGGGCACAAAATGTGAAGCCAATTTTTGGTGTCCCCCGCCATGATAATGTTGGAATATTGCTAAAAGCAGCGTAAATCTAAACTCACTCACTCACTCATTTGCTGATGTTGTTGAAACTTGCCAACCTCTTTATACATGAGGTAATAAGACGCTGAGACTGTTGCTCCAAGATCTGTTTTTCTAAATATGTTTGTGATTAAAATGTTAAGAAAACATGACATGTTCCCTAATTGGTCATTTTGAAATTGTGGGAAATGTTCTATGGGCAGTGGGGTAGCCTAGTGGTTAAAGCGATCACTCATCAAGCCTAAGACTTAGGTTCGATTCCCCACATGGATACAATGTGGGAAGCCTATTTCTGGTGTAACCTGCCGTGATATTACTGGAATATTGCTAAAAGCGGCTTAACACTAAACTGACTCATATTTGACTAGGAGTTGACAAATGATATCATTTGAATCCCTCTGCGACTGCGACTATTTGATAGAGGTACTTGAAGAATCGACTCCTGTAACCCTGCGCTGGACTGTGGACCCATGGGGTCATTCACGGCATATTAACTCTACCTAAGTATGAACATATCAATACCTAAATGGCCGTGACTTCATAGTCAGATTGCCACACACGACTTGTTCCACTGTTATAACTGCTTTAGTCTAGCTGTTACGATTGTGTATATTTGTACCATTTACAGTGTGAAATCATGTGGTGGAGTTAATAAGTTCAAACTCATTATTTAAGTATGTAAAATCTTTACTTTGGGGCTGAGAGATTACCCTGTGACAACTTATCAGTCTATGGGACGGACATTTTTGGGTCTTGACGGAGAACTTCAAAGCCAAAATAGTTCTGATTCAGAGGGACCTTTTGTTACATAGGGTCTTATCCGATAAGCCCAGTTTTAACAGAAGGTCCTTATGGATCATTACTCCACAAATCCCAAACCTTAAAAGAGCCCTTCACTGTCATTATCCATTTAAATTCTTTTGTGACTGACAAATGTAGCAGTTTGAGATTCGAAAACTAACTTTTTGCTGGTTGTAGCAAGTTCTTTGATGACAATGACTTTTGGGGTAACAAAATCAAGCAGAAGAAGACTAACAGCTATCTGTCTACCCTCTGGGGAATTTACCCACGAGCTGTGTTACCTGACTTACTGAGTTGTGTTAGCAGAACATCATGTGCACCAGAAATGGGCTTCACACATTGTACCCATGTGGGGATTGAACCGGGTTTTTGGCGGACCACTAGGCTACCCTCATGTGAAGTGGGTTGTACCCACCCTCATGTGAAGTGGGGGAGGAAGAAACTGTTTCAAGAATTACAGTTTATGAATTGACGACAATATTTATTGTGCACATACAAAAACATGCAAACTGATGTGCACACTGTAAAAATATATATGGTGGTCCATTTGGTGTTGTGTCTGCTTTTATGGTTTATGGTAGCATACAATAGTGGTGGTCCGATTATTTGCTATAATCGAAGATTGGTCGCAGTGACCAAATGACCAAGCAATCGATAACATTTTCTCATAATCAAACACAAACAATTTTGAAACTATTAGTTGACGATGGAATATCTTAGAAGTTTTCTTTGATTGGCATTCTAGATCATCATTTTTCATCTTAGAAGTTGTCAGGGCCTAAAAACGTGTTTAATTCTAAGGAAAATCACTTCGCTTACTGAAAAGTCACAACTGAATAGTTCTTGCAGACTCTTAGAAGTTATGCTTATGACAAATCAGTCATCACTTTAATGTAGCAAGTTGCATCATTTTACAATTGATGTGAAATTTGCAAATGCAGTTGGCACAGTTTCTAAATATAACAAAAAAACAACAGAGAACCAACATTTTTTGTTTATCCTTATACATGTGCAATAACAACCTGAACAGGAAAATCTTAAAAATTACGCTGACCAATATTTTTCGATGATTGCTCGTTGGTACTGAACCAATCAATCATCAATTGTGAGATTTCACACAAAAAGAATGATTTGGTTATCAAGTCAAATTTCACTTTGAATTTTTTTACTGGTCTGTATTCAGAATCTTCACTATTTATTAATGTCTGTTAACCATATGTCGGGCGTTGGGGTAGCCTAATGGTTAAAACGTTGGCTCGTCACCCCGAAGACCCAGGTTCGAATCCCCACATGGGTACAATGTGTGAAGCCCATTTCTGGTGTCCCCCGCCGTGATGTTGCTGGAATATTGCTAAAAGCGGCGTAAGACCAAACTCAGTCAGTAACCATATGTCAAGAAAACATGACCTATGATTGTGCGTAGGAATTTGAACACATGTGCACACACACACACACACACACACACACACACACACACACACACACACACACACACACACACACACACACACACACACACATACCGTCCCTCCTTCCCCCTTTGAAAATCATGTAAACCTCTATTAATAGATATCTCCATCTAAAATGCTGAGCATTTCATTTTGTTTCTTTCTCTTTTTGCTTATCTATAATTCCTGCATGCATCTTTGCTTGTTTGGTTAGGGATGGAAACCTAGACACAACTTTGCACTAAGGTTCTGAAGACATATGTTCAATGACAGAGCAGTACTCTCATATCTTTTGTTTCTTGTTGTAAAACATCTTTTATACATTTATCAGGATTTTTTCACAAAAACATAAATTTCCATATCGGCTCATTCTATACAAACATTTCGTGGAAGCTTCACAGGTGTACAAGTTGCAAAGTTATGGAATCGGAAATACAAGCTATGGCATAACTGCATAATTCCATTATCAGAATTCCACGGGTATGAACTATAAGTTTTACGATGATACTGAAATAGGATCTTCGTTGTAGATTCCGAGTTCATTGCCTGGTTTAGCATTAGTCTATCTCTCTTCACTTTGTCTGCCACAGTCTTAATTGATTTGTTTAGCTTTATCTTCTTGAGGAATTTATTTCATCCAGAGATTTTATCTTCCATGCATTCCGAGTGAGATGATTTGCACCTATATGTTGAAATAAATTCAGATAAATTGTGTTTCTATAGCATGTATAGTGATGGTGAGGTGGGATAAGTATGCTTTATGGCAAGAGGTTGCATGAGTAATGATTCATGTAGAAAGGGACATAGATAGACGCTAATGTTGATTGGAAGATAGTAAGCTTATACTGAGGTCCAACACTTCACCTGTCTACAATGTTGCTGGATAAGTTGACTTTTCAAGATTTAGGTGTAAAAAAAATTTAAAAGGATTACGAATTTTCTGATTACAATTTACATTACTGCCTGAAAACCATTTTGCGTAAAATTCAGCCCTTCTGACACCTACTGATCACCGATGAACTTACGACATCAGAAAGATGGTATCTGGAACATTTCAACACATAAATATTACCTGAAAAACTGAGCTCCCTGGCTTTAGGAAGCACACAAGTTGAGTGGCCTAACATGGCAATGTTGTATACATTTAAAGAGTGTTTCAGACAGGTGCAAGTGGTTGTACAGGTATGACAACGCCACCAGTGTTTAAGTCCAAGGCTGTTGAGTGAATGAGTGAGTGAGTTGAGTATTATGCCACTTTTAGCAATATTCCAGCAATATCACAACGGAGGGCGCCAGAAATGGGCTTCATACTTTGTACCCATGTGGGGAATCGAACACGGGCGAACGATGGAGAGAACGCTTTAATCACTAGGCTGGTCCAGACTTTATTATTGACAGACCGCTGTCATAGAGCTGGAATATTGTTAAGGGGCAAACAAGAAACCAACAAACGTGGTCATGAGCCTCACGTACTCTTCTTGCAAGATGTGAGATTTCCTTGTGTTCAGATGTTGTGATTAGATTTTGTGTTAAGATGATGTTGTGATTAGATGTGTTCAGTTGTGATTAAATGTTGAGTTCAGTTGTTGTGTTCAGTTGTTGTGTTCAGTTGTTGTGTTCAGATGTTGTGTTAAGATGTTGTGTTCAGATGTTGTGTTCAGATGCAATGCGATATAGTTAAGTTACATCTCAACTATAGCCACATTCAAATTATTAGTTTGATTATTATTTGTTAGAAGTATGATGTAAGACCAGCTACTAATATTCTGAAAGGTGTATGGGCATCATTCTGTCGAAAGTTTTCACTGGGTTTGTTTCTTAGTCAGTGCTTCAATGCATATACTACATCAAAAGAACCGACCCGTGGTGTAGTGGTTAGAGCGTCCGCCCGGAGTGCGGAATGTCGCGGGTTCGATCCCCGACCGCGTCATACCAAAAGACTTTAAGATATGGTACTTGTTGGTCCCTGTCTGGCGCACGGCATTAATGGGTACAACAAGGACTGGTCGGCTCGGAGTCAGTATAATGTGTCTGAGTGGGGTATTCATGCTTTACTGCGGTATGGTATCTCAGTGGGCTAGCACTATAAAACCAGCTTCAGTCTGGGCTAGTACAAGCAGCCGCACATACACATACACACGCATGCACGTCGTCATATGAGCGAAATATTCTCAAGCACGACGTTAAACCCAATTTCACAACCACCACATCAAAAGAAGTTAAAGAACAACTTAGTTTTTCATGAATTAATTTATTGTCATGTGATTTATATTTTTATTTTATTTTACAGTGTATCTTTATGTATGTAAAATTAGTAATTAAGAAAAAAGCCAGGTTGTTAGAAATTCCATATGTAAACCCTGTGAAGTGGTTTGGGGTGCAAGTCGGGTAGGCCGGGCCTCTTCATGCATGTAATGTCGCTGAGTCGCCTGTTAGAGCAACTGAGTTCCTTGACAAGCAGAGCTGGAGGTTCATATGGCCCCCTCATACTCTGTGGCGGCAGGGGGTCGGGCCTGGCATTCAGGGTGGGGGATTCTGTTTCGTGGTTAATCGACTGAGCCACATCAAACAGGGGATGAGTCTGACTGATACCATTGACAACAATGTGACATGACATGCCTGATATCCCAATGATATCATTGCACCCTCCTCACGACAACCCCATGATGCTCTGAAAGAAATAATGCAGATAGCTGTACAAAACTGTCCCTTTGTCTGCATGAGGAAAAGTCAAGGTATTACATGGCTTGTGATTTAATTACTTCAAAGGGGTACTTGTGTGTGATTTGACGGACATTTGTAACTTGAGAGATTTCTCCCCTAGACTGATACAGATAGGGTGCAGTTTGCCATGTGGGGCCTAATTGAGAGTCCTCCTGATACTGTTTATCATCAGCATCGGAACTCACTGTCACTGAACATGCTCCTTGGTTGATCTGTGTTGTCCATGATACCCACAGAAGTAGACAGCAGATCGGCTGGATTCGACTGCTGATTTCAATGGAGAAACAAGTTTTTGTTAAACTGTTGCTCTTGCTCACTCAAGCTTTGTTAATTGGTAGATTTGTCATAGAAAATTAGAGCTTACCTATTTACCTGGATCTTCATGTTAAGAATGACTCATATTCCTGGACTAATCCTCTGTCCGGGTGGTCAGGAACATGTGAGCATGTGAGGTTCTAAGTTAAACAGCAAAAAGTGTACACATGTAGGTATATGCTGTAATCTGATAAGCACCAAGGGGACTAAATAACAGGACATCATTTGTGAGGATGGTGTTCGGTGCTGGTGGTTTAAGTTGGTCAGATAGATGGATGGATGGATGGATAGATAGCTGGACGGGTGTATGGATGGTTGGATGTTCAACAGTTGGGTGGTTAGTTAATAGAGATATAATATGTTTTCTGTCAATGTTTCAAGGAATGCAAACACTTTGATCAGTTGGATTATTAAAAAGGCTGGTTTGGGGGTCACATCTTGAGGAAAAGCTGCTTCATTTTCTTCTGATATTTTCTGGAACAAATTCTTTCCTGAAAAAGCATCTCTGGTCAGCCTATAATAAGGCAAAAAGTCCATTGTGTATATGAATGTATTCAAATCAACATTGTAAGTGTAGAAAATGAAATCAGAATCAGAATTTAAACATCTGTATTTTTTGAATGACTGACCAGAAAATAGAAAGTGCATCTAACTATAAAGTACTTATCCAACTAAAGTTCCCTAATGGCTCATCAATAAGTATCCATAATGTGAAAACATTGCATGACAAGAAGTTATATGTTAAAATAGCAGATGTAAGCTCTTAGATTATCACAAGAGGAATTAAGAACTATGCCCAGTGTTCTTAATCTCTGTAGGTCGATTAAGTCATCATTGTAACCCTTCTAAGGAAACAACTGTTTTCCGTGACACAGCTGACAGTCATTAATAGACAATTGAAGGGATTAATTCTCGAAGACTTCAGCTCAGCAGGAGTGAGGACCTGCGCTATTTTCATTCATTGTCTTATGATTGGTTGGCAAGATTGGTTTCCAACACGTACAAGATCAAGGGTCATTGAGGCCATGTCACAGTTCCTTGGTGTTGCCATTCAAGAGTTTTCAATTCCGTGTTGCTCATTTGGCCTGGTGGGGTAACATCGATGAAATTTAATCTTCATGTCTTGCTACCCTGTTCTCTTTCATATGCTATGAGTATAAGGTGCTCTGCTTGTTTCCTGTACACTGGGGCAGTGAGGTAGCCCAGGGCTTAAGGTGTTCGCTCATCACGCCAAAGACCTTGGTTTGAATCCCCACATGGGTTCAATGTGTGAAGCCAATTTCTGGTGTCCCCCGCCATGATATTGCTGGAGTATTGCTAAAAGCAGCGTAAAACCCAACTTACTCACTCATACCACTTTCAGCCCATAACAGTTTCACACATTGTACCTTGGTGTGATGAGGCCTCACCCACTACTTATCTCAGGTAACCTGACCCATTATTTCACCTGTGACGGAAATATTTTCTTTTCTATCTGTGGTTGGTTTGATGGGGGATTTGGATGTTTCTGGTTATTCTAGCTATTTTGAGCACCAAATTCAAGAAAGATTATAACTATTATCAGTTGTAGAAAAGCCATGTGTGTTAAACATTAAAAATGCAAACATGTATATGTTAAAAGCTCTTCTTCCTTTTGACTCAAATCTGTTGGGTTCCAGTTGGGGTAAGACTTGAACCATCTGGCAACACTAACACCCTTTGAGGACATGGAAATGTTTACCCCACACTTCCCAAACCTTGCCCTCCTGCTTCCAAACCCTCACCCTCACCTCACCTCACCCACCACACTAACCCTAACCCTCACCCTCCTGCTTCCCAACCCTCACCCTCACCCAGACACTTCCCAGCCCTAACCCTCACCCTCACCCCACACTTCCCAGCCCTCACCCTCACCTGCACACACTTCCCAGCCCTAGCCCCCCCAACCCACATCACCCCCACACTTCCCAACCTAACCCTAACCCCCACACTTCCCAACCCTAACCCTCACCCTACCACACTTCCCAGCCTAACCCTCCCCTAACCCTCACCCCAACACCCTTCCCAACCCTAACCCTCACCCCCACACTTCACCCTAACCCTCACTTCCCAACCCTAACCCTCACCCCACTTCCCAACCCTAACCCTAACCCCCACACTTCCCAACCCTAACCCTCACCCCACACTTCCCAACCCTAACCCTCACCCCCACACTTCCCAACCCTAACCCTCACCCCCACACTTCACAACCCTACCCTCACCCCACACTTTCCAGCCCTAACCCTCACCCTCACACTTCCCAACCACACTTCCCCCACCAGCCCTAACCCTCACCCCACACCAACCCTAACCCTCACCCCACACCTCCCAACCCTATCCCTCACCCCACACTTCCAACCCTCACCAACCCTAGTCGCCTACCCCACCCTTTCTTCCCCCCTAACCCTCCAAGTTACTATATTTTTATTCAATGATTTGTTGCATGCTGACGTTAGAAATTAAGAAATACTGTCAGCTGTTGTTTGTCAGTTAATGTGTCAAAATAGTTGACATATAGAAGCCTTAGTGCACATCCTGTAAAATATGTTTTGTCTTATTTAATATGGCTGATCATGAAACTGATCATTCCTTCTCTTTGGTCCAATGAATTGTCAATTCCAGTGAGTTAAGATTGATCTTTCTCAGGGACTTCAGTTTATTGAATTTTGAAGCAACAAATAAATTAAATTTATCATTGTGAATTCAACATGTCCAATGGAATCAGAGTTGGATGAATGAAATCATGTGGAGGGATTCAAATGCTAAATTTAATTTCTTGTGAGTAATTAAGACTTTAGTTTGTTGTTCTTTGATAAATAATCCCTGAGTCATCCATTGTAACAATAAAATCATGTCTTGAAGCTTTTTATCCCACCGGCATGTAATGCGGTGGGATATAGTCGTCGCCTCGTCCGTCTGTCCGTCCGTTCCCGTCCGTCCGTCCGTAATCATTTTGTTTCCGGAGCATAACTCAAAGACCGTTCGATATTTTTTAACCAAAATTGGTAGATATGTCAAACATAACCTAAGGTGGTGCCTTTTGCTAGTTACAGATTATTGTCATTTTTATTTTTCTCGGTTTCCATGGAAACGATTCGGACTTAGTCCCAAAAGTGAGGGGTGGGCTTCGTTTCCGGAGCATAACTCAAGAACCGTTCTATATTTTTCAACAAAACTTGGTAGATATATCAAACAGATCCTATAGTGGTGCCTTTTGCTATTTACAGATTTTTAGCATTTTTTCCTTTTCTGGTTTCCATGGAAACATTTTGGACTTACTCTCAAAAAGTAAGGATTGCTTTCGTTTCCGGAGCATAACTCAAGAACCGTTCTATATTTTTCAACAAAACTTGGTAGATATATCAAACAGATCCTAAAGTGGTGCCTTTTGCTATTTGCAGATTTTGGCATTTTATTTTCCCGGTTTCCATGGAAACGATTCGACTTAGTCCCAAAAGTGAGGGGTGGGCTTCGCTCGAGCACAACTCAAAAACTTCTCAATGTCTTTCAGCAAAACTTGGCAGATATGTGAGGCAGATCCCAAAGTGGTGCCTTTTGCTATTTGCAGATATTTGTGATTTATTATTTTTTGGTTTCCATGGAAATGATTCAGACTTAGTCTCAAAAGGAAGGGGTGGGTTTCGCTTCCTCGAGCATAACTCAAGAACCGTTCAATATTTTTCGACAAGACTTGGTAGATATATCAAACAGAACCTTAAGTGGTGCCTTTTGCTATTTACAGATTTTTAGCATTTTTACTTTTCCCGGTTTCCATGGAAACGATTCGGACTTAGTCCCAAAAGTGAGGGGTGGGCTTCGTTTCCGGAGCATAACTCAAGAACCGTTCTATATTTTTCAACAAAACTTGGTAGATATATCAAACAGATCCTATAGTGGTGCCTTTTGCTATTTACAGATTTTTAGCATTTTTGCCTTTTCTGGTTTCCATGGAAACAATTCGGACTTAGTCCCAAAAGTGAGGGGTGGGCTTCGTTTCCGGAGCACAACTCAAAAACTTCTCTATATCTTTCAGCAAAACTTGGCAGATATGTGAGGCAGATCCCAAAGTGGTGCCTTTTGCTATTTGCAGATATTTGTGATTTATTATTTTCTCAGTTTCCATGGAAATGATTCAGACTTAGTCTCAAAAAAGGAAGGGGTGGGTTTGTTTCGAGCACAAGTAGAAAAGTTCTTAATATCTTTCAGCAAAACTTGGCAGATATGTGAGGCAGATGCCAAAGTGGTGCCTTTTGCTATTTGCAGATATTTGTGTTTTATTATTTTCTCAGTTTCCATGGAAACAATTCGGACTTAGTCTCAAAAGGGAGGGTAGGTTTTGTTTCGGAGCACAACTCGAAAAAACTTCTCTATGTCTTTCAGCAAAACTTGGCAGATATGTGAGGCAGATCCCAAAGTGGTGCCTTTGCTATTTGCAGATTTTGTCATTTATGATTTTGGAAGCGATTTGCATGATTTCCATGGAAACGATTTGCACTTTTAAAGTCTAAATGATCAAGCTGGACTTTAAGACAATAACTGTCAGATGATTTGTTCTTTCAAAGATGTCACTGGGGGATTTAGGGGATATGTCAATCTGTCCTGATGGACTCTTGTTAAGCGTAGGTCATGGCCATTTGTTGCTTGCTGGAGATGAAACAATGAACCTGTGAAGAAGGCCCACTTGCACAAAAGCGATCATTAGCTACAATCAATTGTAGGCATTTGCAATCGAAATTACAATCGCGATCGTGAACTCTTACCACTCTTGCACAAAAGTGATTGTAGCACAGTTGTAATTCATCTCATTTAAAGGTCACATAAACCCTAGGGGTAAAAATACATAAATCACTAACTGGCATCGCTATAAATGAAACCCCGGCCATTAAAACTACTCATTTCGACCTTTAATTGACTTAAATCGACCTTTTGACAACAGTGCACAATTCTCACCACGAACTAAATTTCAACCAATCAGAGCGGCGCGACTCTGTGACGCCATATGAGGAATAGCTTTGAGGGCCGATGCAGAATTCATCTACATTTTAGGGGTAAATTATCTTGTTTACAGGCTTGTATAAACCTGAAATCGTGACAATTGTTGTGGAAAATGAAAGCTATATGTTCTCACAATCTACTGTCATTTAATTTTGTCTCCTGCTTTGCCTAGTTTCCGAAGTTACAACTTGTTTTCATAGACGCTTCTGTCACAATTGATTGGTGTCGTTAGGCCCTATTTGTATAATGACTGATCCAAATTGATCCCATTTCTGTGTTTTTTTACCTCGATATTTAATCATGTCATGTAAAAATCTGTTTGTATTCTCAAAACAGTGTCGGCCCATAAGTTTTCACATGCAATACAGCAATTAATACTCCCTTGTTGTAACCCGTGTTAGGTGGTATAAACCTACACATGTTATTTGTCATCATTCACTTGATGGTCAGTTAATGAATTTATAACAGGTATAATTAGTGGTAACACACTTAGATTACCCCGACAAAGGTTCCCATTTGGCATTTCTTGTGTCTGAGTAAATATTCAACATTATAAACATCGATCAAAGGATTAACCGATAACACGCTGATTGATTAATTACTTTTATCTTACACAGCCGGAATTGTCAAAAGGTAGTGTTTATGTATGTAGATTTACTAATCTATACTGAATACACTCTGCCGTGGTCGGTGTTCATGTAAAAACAACGCCCTTCTTTCAAAGGATTAACCGCAATACATTGATTGATTGCCCATTATTGGCTAACTAAATTACTGTTTTAAATGAAAGGCGGACATTATGCAATTAGTTGCCAGGTGTGCTATCTTGGGTGACCAATGAGACTATACACCAATACCTGAAAAGATTTATCACTTTTTCAGATATTAAACTGTTAAAAGACACATCATTTGGAACAGTTTTGTGGATATTGATGGATACATTCCTCAAACAAGGTAATGGCCTGATATTGTTCCTATAACTTTAATCTGTTTTAATTTTAATATTTGCATTTTGTTTTTATTCATTTGTCGTAGCATTCAACAGAATCATTGTTTTCACCGCGGAAGTGTAATGAGACAGACAACATACACTAGGTGTGTGTGCGAATTATGATTCACATTGGCAAACTATAAAATGTCTAGATATTACAGTTCTGTTATAAATTCACTATAAGTATCAGCAGATCGCCAGCTTTTATTTAGTTTCAAAATGCATAAAAGTATGATAATAAACTAATTAGGATTATAAGACCAAATATAAAGACGACATTGACTAGTATCTACATACTGGTGAGTGGACATTAACCATGTGAATGTAGCAAGAAATTTATCGCAAGAGTATTGTGACTTCGACTTCACCTCGCCTCGCGGAAGAAATCGCTATGTTATAAGTTGTGTCATGCAAAATCCTTTTTGGTTATGATTCCAATACATATTTAACTATTTAGTAGAAAGTAGTTTTGATTTTCTAACTTGATGAAAACAAACTATAATCTCATTAATTCTAACAGACTTTACGATTTTCAAAATGGCGGCTACTCTGTCGGGAACATCCGCCAGTCTGTGGATAAATGCTATTTAGGTTTGTTTTCACCGAAGTTACAAAAAATCAAAACTACTTTCTACTGGTAGTAAAATATGTATTTTATTGATGGCCAATAGGATTTTGCATGACATAGCGTATAACATAACAATTTCTCCTGGCAGCGAGGTGGGTGTCAATATAATACTACTTACAATATTATTGTTACTTCGACCACAACCTCACTCCGAGGAAGAAATCGCTATGTTACAAGTTGTGTTATGGAAAATCTTTATGGTCATCAATCATATACATATTTTACTATAACTAGTAAGTAGTTTTGATTCTTTAACTTCCGTGGAAGCCGATCTGAACACAAGTAAGATATCGCTTCAGGCTTCCACAACGCCGCTTCGCGACTCACAAACATAACCCATTTAGCACCTAACTGCGCGGGTCCTGTGGAAATCTGTGCATGGTGACACCATCACCCGACCCCTAGGAGCAATTGACGACAAAGCAACGATTCGGCATGTCGCCGCTCATGTCGAAAATCATCAAAATGATGAGCCGCATACACACTTTCTATACAACTAACTGAAAATCGCTCCTCATATGACGCCACTGCAGTGCTCTGGCGACAGAGTTACGTGAACCCGTCTGTGGTTTCGCTGGCGGGCGGCGAGAGGAAGCAGGCTTAATTTTTGGCCACTTTTAATCGCCGGGTATTAATTAACCACAAGTTTTAAAGAATAAATTTGGTGTTCCGTGATAAGACTAACCACAAATCTTCATATGTAATGGTTAAAAGAGTAACAAAACAAAGTTTAGTGGTTCTTTAAAAGTGTACCATCAATTGCCCCAATAACACGGGAAATTTAGCTATTTTGTAGAAGTCAGGATTGAACTTGATGTCCAAAACGTTGTTTATGGCACGGATTGTCCGATGGACGGCGCGAGACACAGAGGACTCGTGAATGCCATGTTGATCACCTATTTTACATTAAAAACCTCCTTTACTCAGGTAACGAAGTGTAACCAGCTACCTAGTTTCAGGGGAAATGGCATGTGAACGCTTGGTTCCATGTTCGATGTGTGACCGAACTTTCTCCAAAAGTGAGAATATGGCATGCCGAGGCAACCTATACCTTGAAATGAGTTAACCTTCCATCAATAACTCCAAATGTGATGTTCTATCTCTGAAAATACATTTCATTTTTTCTGAGACTTCCTCAGCAGTCATGTACGACGCCATTTTTTACCATCGATTGTAGGCATTTACAATAGGTAGAGGGCTATTGTAGGTTTCAATGGTAACTTACAACTATTGTAGGCTTACGATCACTTTGTGCAAGAGGCAAATGACCCTACAATTTCCTTACAATCAGAGTTATGACTATTGTAGAGATACAATCATTTTGTGCAAGCGGGCCCCGGGTTGGAATTGGTCTTCACGAATCCATGCCTGTCATAAGAGGCAACTACAGTCCGTTTGAGTGACACAAGCGATACCAATGAATATCAAATTTTATCATTGATTGTTTACAAAATTTCCACATAAATATAAATAGTACACATGTTTATCATTTACTAATATGCCAACAGCTTTTTTACATTTGAAAATTTGAGTCCGGACTCCACAAAACAAAAAGTTGTTTGAGAAACTATCATCAGTGTTGGTTATTAAGAATATGAAAGTCAATAATCAGAGTTCAGTAATCAATCAATAATTGGTTGTAAGCTTAAACCCCACCACCAGAAAACTTATGTGGGCAATAACAGGACACAATCAAAGCATTGTGCAAAGGAAACAGGCATCGACATTACTATGTTCAGGTGAAACTTCCTGTTTGGAAGAGTTATGAGTCAGGAAACTGTATCAGTTGTTTAGCCTAACATAACATCACTATGTTCAGCCAGGTGATGTTTAATGGGTAGGGTGACATGTGCACCAGGTGGGGGGAGGGTGACATGTTCACCAGGTGGAAGGGAGGGTGACATGTGCACCAGGTGGGGGGAGGGTGACATGTGCACCAGGTGGGGGAGGGTGACATGTGCACCAGGTGGGGGTGGCATGTGCACCAGGTGGAAGGAGGGTGACATGTGCACCAGGTGGGGGAGGGTGACATGTGCACCAGGTGGGGGAGGGTGACATGTGTCACCAGGTGGGGGAGGGTGACATGTTCAACAGGTGGGGGAGGGTGACATGTGCACCAGGTGGGGGAGGTGATATGTTCACCAGGTGGAAGTGAGGGTTCAACAGGGGGTGAGATGTGCACCAGTAGGGGAGGACACATGTTCAACAGATGGGGGAGGGGTGACATGTTTACCAGGTTAGGGGAGGGTGACATGTTCACCAGGTGGGGAAAGTGACATGTGCACCAGATGGGAGAGGGTGACATGTGCACCAGTAGGGGGGGGGACATGTGCACCAGGTGGGGAGACATGTGCACCAGGTGGGGGAAGGTGACATGTTCAACAGGTGGGGGAGGGTGACATGTTCAACAGGTGGGGAGGGTGACATATGTACCAGGGGGGGTAGGGTGACATGTTCACCAGGTGGGGAAGGTGACATGTTCAACAGGTGGGGAAGGTGACATGTTCACCAGGTGGGAGAAGGTGACATGTGCACCAAGTGGGGGAAAGTGACATGTGCACCAAGTGGGGGAGGGCAAGGTGGGGGGGTGACATTTTCACCAGATGGGGGAGGGAGACATGCACCATTAGGGGTAGGGTGACATGTTCACCAGGTGGGGGGTGGGGTTTTGAGATGTGCACCAGTAGGGGGTAGGGTGACATGTTCAACAGGTGGGGAAAGGTGACATGTTCACCAGGTCGGGGAGGGTGACAGGTGGGGGAGGGTGAGATATTCGACAGATAGTGTGTTCATGACGTCTTCACCAGGTATGGGCACAAAATGTGACATGCAACAGGTATTGGAGTATTTGGTGTTAAAACTGAAAAATTACAAGGATGCCAAAATAGTTGTATGAAAATGTGAAACCCAGTATAAGATAAACATATGTATATTGTGGTATGTATCCCATGCAAGTCTGGTTAGGACAGATTCAACACTTTATGCATATATGTTATGCTTTTAAATGCCTTTGGCTTTATTGTGTGGACACAATATTGTTTATAATTGACTGTTGCATCAAACTATAACACTTCTCTTTTGTATATAACATCTTTCTGTATAATAGCTGAATACTTTCTGAAGTGTATGACATCCAACTCATGGGCACTTATGTATGCCAGTCTTATGTAGTGTAATAACAATAAGCAACTGCTGGAATGTCCAAATGAAATACTGCATAAACTGCACTCTATTCAAGCTGTCTGCAGAAGCCATGATTCAATCATTAAAAATATCATAGGTTGGTGTAGTGTACTTTTGAGTACCGAAAAGCTTCATGTCGGGGCATTGTGGTATTTATGTAATGATTGTTAATAACATATTTTGATAATATTTGGTTACTGTTGTAAATATTTGATTGCTCTCGCCTTGTGGTTACAGGCTCATTTGAACTTTTAACTGTTTAGTTTGCTTTTATAAGCAAACAAAAATGTATTTGCTAAGGAAACAAACTGTCCCAAAAGCAGTGAGGTTGACAAGTGAGATGCAGTTTTATGGATTTGTAGCTAGGATTTATAGAAAGTTCTAAAAGAATGGAAAAATATATGTTATTGTTGAGTAAATCCAATGATCATACATGTATTTGGCATTATGGAAACAGGTGATGTAAGTAGAGATGTTATCATTCAGACAAATAGCTTGCTTTTATAATCAATGCATCTTGAAAGGTTAGCACTACGTATTTGTCAAGATAGCTAAAGTGAGTGAGTGACGGAGTTTGATTTTATGCCGCCTTTAGCAATATTCCAGCAATATCATGGCTGGGGGACACCAGAAATGGACTTCACACATTGTACCCATGTGGGGAATCGATCCTGGGTCTTCGGCGTTACAAGCGAACACTTTAACCACTAGGCTACCCCAACCGCCCTGATAGCTGACGAGATATGGAGTCCAAATGTTATATTCACAAGTGTGAAAGCTGAAGTAAATGGCCATGTTTCAGTTTCACTTTTTGATCAACTTCTGTAATGCTTAAACATTAATTAAGCAAGCCTTCTCTATTGCAAACCTTCACTTAAACCAAAGAATTAACACATTTACATATTTTACAAAATGATTAAGAAAGATGCTCAGTGGCTCAATTAATTTACATTCTTTCACATGTTTAATTCTGAGAACAGTGTGTTCTTCAGACTCTCAACAGATGTGCGATCCAATGGTGGTCCTCCGGTAGCTGTACTGGCTCACTCCGTGAAGTCTGGTGCATGTTCAGGCATGTCAGTGGCTGGTAAGCCTGCTGACAGCCTTGAAGACAAAGGAGTTCTGTAGCAGGTCATTTATTACTGACGTACAGAGAATCATTATCATATAATTACAGCCAGACAGACCATTTCTTCAGAATTGCTTCATACGTTGAAGTTGAAAGCTTGAATATGGAAAAGTCAATTATTGAGGTGATAAACTGTACAGTGAGATGAATGTTAAACATTGGCTGCATTAGACATATAATTGATGTATGCTTGTTTCCAAGAAGTTCATACATTACATATTAAACCAGTTTAATCAAATTGCTACAAGAAGGTGTTCTACCTGGACTCCCCACTCCGTTGGCAACCATCCAGGTACTTAAATTCACCCTTGTTTTGTTGATTTTACATTTTATGCTGTGATAATTTATCAAATCCACCATGCAACAGTCCGTGCAACCAGCATGTTTTCGGCTCATTATCAAGACACAAAGTGAAAGTTTTTGTTAGAAATCAGGCAATTTGTACAAGACTCTTCACAAGAATTGCTGTGCCAGCAAAAAGCATTACCATATACAAAAGCACATGTCATTATCTGAAATTAAGGGTTTTTGTATACACAGGCAATGCATGTCCTGATATTTCATTGTTCAGAATATCAACTGCTGGAGTATTCACTCTGTTGACCATTGGAGTGTTCTCTCTGTTGACCATTGGAGTGTTCACGCTGTGGACCATTAGAGTGTTCACTCTGTGGACCATTGGAGTGTTCACTCTGTTGACCATTGGAGTGTTCGCTTGGAGTGTTCAATAGTTCGCGCTGCCAACCATTGGAGTGTTCACTCTGTGGACCATTGGAGTGTTCACTCTGTGGACCATTGGAGTGTTCACTCTGTGGACCATTGAAGTGTTCACTCTGTGGACCATTGGAGTGTTCACTCTGTGGACCATTGGAGTGTTCACTCTGTGGACCATTGGAGTGTTCACATTGGAGTGTTTCACTCTGTTGACCATTGGAGTGTTCACTCTGTGGACCATTGGAGTGTTCACTCTGTGGACCACTCTGTTGACCATTGTGTTCACTCTGTGTTCATTGGAGTGTTCACTCTGTTGACCATTGGAGTGTTCACTGTGATGTTCTTCTGTGGACCATTGGACCATTGGAGTGTTCACTCTGTGGACCATTGGAGTGTTCACTCTGTGGACCATTTGAGTGTTTGCTCTGTGGACCATTGGAGTGTTCTGTGGACCATTGACCATTGGAGTGTTCACTCTGTGGAGTGTTCAAGTGTTCACTCTGTGGACCATTGGAGTGTTCACTCTGTGGACCACTCTTGACCATTGAGTGTTCACTCTGTTGGACCATTGGAGTGTTCACTCTGTGATGTTCACTCTGTTGACCATTGACCATTGTGTTCACTTGACCAGTGTTCTGTGGACCATTGGAGTGTTCACTCTGTGATGACTCTGTTGACCATTGGAGTGTTGTTGACCATTGGAGTGTTCACTTTGTTGACCAATGGAATGTTCACTGTCAACTACTGGAGCGTTCACTCTGTGGACCATTGGAGTGTTCACTTTGTTGACCAATGGAATGTTCACTGTCAACTACTGAAGTGTTCACTCTGTTGACCATTGGAGTGTTCACTCTGTGGACCATTGGAGTGTTCACTCTGTGGACCATTGGAGTGTTCACTCTGTGGACCATTGGAGTGTTCACTCTGTGGACCATTGGAGTGTTCACTCTGTGGACCATTGGAGTGTTCACTCTGTGATGTTCACTCTGTTGACCATTGGAGTGTTCACTCTGTGGACCATTGGAGTGTTCACTTTGTTGACCAATGGAATGTTCACTGTCAACTACTGGAGTGTTCACTCTGTTGACCATTGGAGTGTTCACTCTGTTGACCATTGGAGTGTTCACTCTGTGGACCATTGGAGTGTTCACTCTGTGGACCATTGGAGTGTTCACTCTGTGGACCATTGGAGTGTTCACTCTGTGGACCATTGGAGTGTTCACTCTGTGGACCATTGGAGTGTTCACTCTGTGTTCACTCTGTTGACCATTGGAGTGTTCACTCTGTGGACCATTGGAGTGTTCACTCTGTGGACCATTGGAGTGTTCACTCTGTGGACCATTGGAGTGTTGACTTTTTGAACCATTGGAGTGTTGACTTTGTGAACCGTTGGAGTGTTCACTTTGTTGACCAATGGAATGTTCACTGTCAACTACTGGAGTGTTCACTCTGTTGACCAATGGAATGTTCACTCTGTGGACCATTGGAGTGTTGACTCAGTTTACCAGTGGAGTGTTCACTTTGGTGGAATGTTCACTCAGTTTACCAGTGGAGCCATTGTTGACCAATGGACTGTCCACTCTGTTGACTGGAGGAATGTTCACTCAGTTTACTAGTGGAGCATCCACTCTGTGACCCGAGTGTTCACTCAGTTTACCAGTGGAGTGTCCACTCTGTTGACCAGTGGAGTGTTCACTCTGTCAACCACTTTAGCTTTTATCCTGTTAGTCACTGAAATGTTCTTTCTACTGACCACTAGAGTGTTCATTGTATGAGTCACATTTACCATATGCAGTGGTGAAGTTAACTGAAACATTCACACTGCCTGCATGGTATTGTGAAAAGTGTGTCGTGACCATCTTAAATGTTCTTTTGTTAATTCTCAGTTATTATTTCTTTTTCTGTAACGAAACATTTGAGTTGAGGGAACTGACAGCACAAAATCAAAATAATTCACAGCAACTGCCATATACATTCATCTGTGTTTCAAAATATGTTTTGGGGCCTCTTTTGTAATCAAACCATGTCTTGTAAACCCTAACATTTCCCTTACAAAAATCATTCACTTTCATATGGACATTTAAATTTGGATTTAAATTTATTCCAGTTTGTCATTTCACAGGGTCATAATCTTGGACCCAGCTAAACTCTTGCCTTCTTCTCTCAAGACATCTGCATGACCAATGTTGAAATTCTTTTTAAAAATGAAAGCAGACAGTGCTATCCAGAATGTTCCATGTTCACAAACTAAAATGGAAACTTCTGTCAAGCAGAACATCCAGGTGTTTATAGACATGCCATAGTAAATTGTTTAATGCAACAGTCGGCTACCACAGGTTATGACAGCTCTCAACAAAATAACTCAGACATGGAATTTACTAGACATAGGAAAGGAAGCAATGTGGTTTAAATATGTAGTTCTCTTTTCTTTCATCACTTGTTTTTCTAAAACTCCTAAAAGAAGTACCTTAACACCGTTTTACACTTACTCTCAAATATATACTTCTCAAAGAAGTTAAAGAGTCCTTGTTTTTTTCATATTACTATACTTGATCTGCCATTACAGATTAATGATGACACTATGTAAGATTTAGGTGTTCTTTTACTATTTTAGTAGTATATATTGAGCAAGAAATTGTCAGTCATTTATATTTCAAAATTATTTTAAAGAAGTCCTATGCCATTAAGGACAGGTGATAAGATGAAATCATTAAATCTGAGGGGCAATGGGGTAGCCTAATGGTTAATCGTCTGCTCATCATGCCAGAGACCTGGGTTTGATTCCCCATATAGGTAGAATGTGTGAAGCAAATTCCTGGTGTTCCCCGCCGTGATATTGCTGGAATGTTGCTAAAAGAGGCATAAAACCATACTCACTCACTCATTAAATCTGAAGCTGAATTGCAGGAGTGTAATTACAGAGAGACAAGGACATGTTGGTGGTGACTTCCAGTACAAGAGGTCACTACTACAGAGGGTTGTGTAGATAAGGGCAGTTATGTAACAGCCCAGGGCCATGGGTCATAAGGAAGACCAGCATTCACAAGTTGCTAGAACTCAATTGGTGTGCTCACAATTAGTACAAGCCCTGAATATATTTATTCATTGAACCCTTTCCCAGGGTGAGCGTTGACCTCTTGGTCTTTGACTTTAGTCAATGGGTTCCTTGTGTAAGTTACTAACTTGTTATCTTAGGCTTTGAGTCCTTACACTGATTGAGTCTGAAGCTACAGCCAAAGACGATTTAATATGCTGAGATATTGGTCTCAGGATAAACTGAAAATAATATTGAGATCTGGGTTTAATATACATGGGCTAAAGGTTTGTTATCAAAATGGAATGCCTGTTCAAATGTCGCAGCATTGATTAGATACCATTGTTGATATAGAGGGATTGACACGTATTTTTTGAGTTGATGGTAAAATACTTTTTGTATTGTAAACAAATTACTACAACTTGAGATGGGTGGTGTAATTCTGTTGTTTCTGTTTTTATTGGCATGAAGAAAGGTTCTAACAGAAGATTCATAATAGAGATTTGAGGCAGAGGTTCAAGTCAAGAATGTAATACTGAAGTTATATGTTTTTTCAGCTGGAATTGTGTATGGCCTACAGATAACAATTGGTTTTTGTAATTAAAATAAATCAGGCATGAAGTGATAACACTTTTGCAAGAACAATATGTTGCTGAAGCAAGACTAAAAAAATGGAATTCAAATCTTTCACAAATTATGTCATACTCACTTTCTATTTACTATTTGCTCCTTTGATACATATTTAGCGTAAAGAATAGAAGTACATTATGTTATTCATATGTGTTATGTACAGTTCTAATTTAATTCCTTTTTAATGTTGAAATGAATCTAATAAGTTTCTACCACAATGCTTTGAATAGATCATGCATCTTTTTAGATACAGCTGACATGATGTGACTGTGTAAGGGATGTTACAACTACCCTTTAAATTCTGCCTCCTGGATGCCTGTGTGTAACTATATAGGCCTATTATAGGTATGAGAGCCAGACTGGCTTGCTTCACTGCAGTGACTGACTGATCCACAGCGTGTGTCAAGTCTCTTCAGCCTCTCCCATAGTCCCGAGCCCCCTTAATGCTGTGAGATTCAACACTGGCTGCTCACCATTTCATCAACTCACAAGGGGTCTTTTGGATATGAGGCTACCTGATTGGTCAGTAGTTTTCAGCTGTGTGTGTTAGAACCATGTCTGTCAAGTCTCGTGCTTCACCAGTGGTCAGAGCTGGACTCTGGCAGACAGGCATGCTCAGGGGTGGTTCAGACACCTGGACAGGTGGCCAGTGGTCAAGAAGGGTGTGGGACAGAGAGACTGGTCAGATGGATAACACCTTAACTCATCCTCCTCCGTGTGATATAGATCATAATGCACCTGGTTGATAAAACCTATAACACACCTTGTATGATAAAAAAAGTCCTATGTACCTTGTGATATAGGCATTTTATCTTTTGATCAGATTCTTATAAGAAATGATGGTTGAGTTTTAGTGTTGATCCTGTCTGGTTAAAAGCATGTTGGCAGAGGGTGTTTTTCTGGTTCAGGAGAGTGGATGTGCAAGGGTGTGATGAGGACTGATTGAATGGGACAACTCGTGAAGTAAACCTGTGTTTAACAGCTTTCCAATTTCTTGTGTCCCCAACCTCCCCCACCCTCTGTCCCTCACACCTCTACCCCAGGGGATGACTGGTCTCTATTCTGGAATACAGGGATTGTCATTCGATGGATGTGTATGTGTGAGCTTCGACAGTGACGACAGTGGATGTGTAAAGTATCTGCCAATCAAGGGATGGAGTCCATCTCCTGGTGTATCTTCAGTTTTCTGCTCATGGAACTGGTAAAATACTTTTTTCTTTTTCTCTTTTTGTAAGAATAATACTTCAAGGAAAATTATTTCTGTTTATTCATATTTGTCTTTAAATGTTGGCAATTTCTTTTCAAATTTTAATTCATAATTTTGTAAGTAACAGTAGTTATTTTATTATCAAGAACCAATCTATGAACAAAAGCCCTGTAAAAATACATGAGATAAATCTTTTCCTAAATCAATCAACAGAAAAAATTTCATTGAAATATAATGACTTAGATATGTTTGGTTATAAATTTCTACTTTACAGCACTTAAATCTGATGGTGTTATTTCATGGGCTATGTAAAGTGTTTCAGTACTGTCATTGATATGGTTGCATACAATGCTTTGGTTATGAAGAGGTAGTTATCATTTTTTCCTTAATGGATTATGTACTCCCATTTAGTTTAGAATTGTATTTGTTAAAAAATATACCCCGGGGGGACTAACATTAAGATATAGTAAGGAAAAAGAAACACACAGAGGCCCCAGTAATGGTGTGAAATCTTTTCTTTAGATGTGATAAAACCTGTGTCAGGGTACATAATAGTGAATCAGCCTGTGTCTGTGGACCGATATGCTTACTTTAACACAAAGAGTGCATTTCCCCTTCTCTTAAGTGTTAAATGTCCTTTGATCATCTGCGCACTGTCGACAGGCTATCTGCCAACTTCATACACATAGAGCACTGTATTGTCAAAACATGCCACAAGCCTGCCCTGATGTTGTCATTATCTATGACCTCTGTAGCAGTTAAGCCATTTTTAATTTAACTGTCTGCTCAAACTATGTATACGGCTTTTGGAGTATCAAGAAAAACTTGATTTTTTTTGCCCTCTCATGAAACACTTAAGTGATGAAAAGAAAATGAATTAATGTTGGAAGGGGGTAGGAAAATAAGTACATTGTAAACGAAATGATTTCTTACAGCTGCTTTTTTGTAGAACATCTGAAACAGCATAGCCTCCACATAATCACATCGGTACCTGAGATTTCGTTCTTTGATGTCTCACACCCTCCCTCGTTATAACGCAGACATTTTCTCCCCTTATGTCCTGAAAAAAGGTAACTATTTGACGTTACTGTGGAAACATGTACATGTATTTCATTCATGCAGATATACCCTCATCAGAAAGTAATCCACTTGTCTCCCAATGTGTTATAATGAGGGGGCACCTGATTTTAATTATATACATATATATTATACAGTTTCCACAGGAGAGGATCATTTAAACAACATCTCACCTGTCTCAGACAGGATACTATCGTAACAGATGATGCCCTTCTCATGTACTGCAGTCTGTATCTGTCCTTTACTTGTGTTCCTTTCTATGGAAAACAGATCAAATGAACATTTTCCTTTGAAAATGACAAGCATTTGGAATGGAGGCATGCCAGAAATGAACGAAAGGATATCTTGGGTGATAATTGGGATCAGGACTTCTTAACTACTTATGTGCATGGGTGGCCGGATGGGTTTTAGGCACTGCAGAGTAATGCTTGATATCTTGTGCACAATACCATTGTAGCTTTATTGCCCTCATAAGTTAATGGTGTATTGTTGGAGTTAGGACACTCAGAGAGCTGGAATTAGCTTGTGACACAAGGTGCTGGTCATGTGTTCAAATGCCAGAGCCTAAGGTAGCATGATATCTGTGCAGAGTTGCAGATACCTGTGATCATGGGTTTAATTTCCTGATTAGACTGCCTCCATGGTCTCCCTGATTAGACTGCCTCCATGGTCTCCCTGATTAGACTGCCTCCATGGTCTCCCTGATTAGACTGCCTCCATGGTCTCCCTGATTAGACTGCCTCCATGGTCTTCCTGATTAGACTGCCTCCATGGTCTCCCTGATTAGACTGCCTCCATGGTCTCCCTGATTAGACTGCCTCCATGGTCTCCCTGATTAGACTGCCTCCATGGTCTCCCTGATTAGACTGCCTCCATGGTCTCCCTGATTAGACTGCCTCCATGGTCTCCCTGATTAGACTGCCTCCATGGTCTCCCTGATTAGACTGCCTCCATGGTCTTCCTGATTAGACTGCCTCCATGGTCTCCCTGATTAGACTGCCTCCATGGTCTCCCTGATTAGACTGCCTCCATGGTCTCCCTGATTAGACTGCCTCACCCTGATGGTCTCCCTGATTAGACTGCCTCCATGGTCTCCCTGATTAGACTGCCTCCATGGTCTCCCTGATTAGACTGCCTCCATGGTCTCCCTGATTAGACTGCCTCCATGGTCTCCCTGATTAGACTGCCTCCATGGTCTCCCTGATTAGACTGCCTCCATGGTCTCCCTGATTAGACTGCCTCCATGGTCTCCCCTGATTAGACTGCCTCCATGGTCTCCCTGATTAGGAGCTGCCTCCATGGTCTCCCTGATTAGACTGCCTCCATGGTCTCTCCTGATTAGACTGCCTCCATGGTCTCCCTGATTAGACTGCCTCCATGGTCTCCCTGATTAGACTGCCTCCATGGTCTCCTGATTAGACTGCCTCCATGGTCTCCCTGATTAGACTGCCTCCATGGTCTCCCTGATTAGACTGCCTCCATGGTCTCCCTGATTAGACTGCCTCCATGGTCTCCCTGATTAGACTGCCTCCATGGTCTCCATTAGATCTCCATGGTCTCCTGATTAGACTGCCTCCATGGTCTCCCTGATTAGACTGCCTCCATGGTCTCCCTGATTAGACTGCCTCCATGGTCTCCCTGATTAGACTGCCTCCATGGTCTCCCTGATTAGACTGCCTCCATGGTCTCCCTGATTAGACTGCCTCCATGGTCTCCCTGATTAGACTGCCTCCATGGTCTCCCTGATTAGACTGCCTCCATGGTCTCCCCTGATTAGACTGCCTCCATGGTCTCCCTGATTAGACTGCCTCCATGGTCTCCTGATTAGACTGCCTCCATGGTCTCCCTGATTAGACTGCCTCCATGGTCTCCCTGATTAGACTGCCTCCATGGTCTCCCTGATTAGACTGCCTCCATGGTCTCCCTGATTAGACTGCCTCCATGGTCTCCCTGATTAGACTCCCTTCACGGTCTCCCTGATTAGCCCTGCCTCCATGGTCTCCCTGATTAGACTGCCTCCATGGTCTCCCTGATTAGGCTACCTCCATGGTCACCCTGTTTAGCCAGCCTCCATGGTCTTCCCTGATTAGACTGCCTCCATGGACACCCTGATTAGACTGCCTCCATGGTCTCCCTGATTAGACTGCCTCCATGGTCACCCTGATTAGACTGCCTCCATGGTCACCCTGATTAGACTGCCTCCATGGTCACCCTGATTAGACTGCCTCCATGGTCTCCCTGATTAGACTGCCTCCATGGTCACCCTGATGGACCTCCTGGTCTGATTAGACTGCCTCCATGGTCTCCCTGATTAGACTGCCTCCATGGTCACCCTGATTAGACTGCCTCCATGGTCTCCCTGATTAGACTGCCTCCATGGTCTGCCTCCATGGTCACCCTGATTAGACTGCCTCCATGGTCTCCCTGATTAGACTGCCTCCATGGTCACCCTGATTAGACTGCCTCCATGGACACCCTGATTAGACTGCCTCCATGGACACCCTGATTAGACTGCCTCCATGGTCTCCCTGATTAGACTGCCTCCATGGTCTCCCTGATTAGACTGCCTCCATGGACACCCTGATTAGACTGCCTCCATGGTCACCCTGATTAGACTGCCTCCATGGTCTCCCTGATTAGACTGCCTCCATGGTCTCCCTGATTAGACTGACTCCATGGTCTCCCTGATTAGAATGCCTCCACGGTCTCGATGATTACACTGCTTCACTGGTTTTCCTCTGTGGTCTAGTGGGTAGAGCAACTGCTCCAAAGACAGGACGATTAGTGGTTCAATCCCCCACCTAAAAGTTTTTTAAAAATGGTACTCGTTGTTACAGTGCCTGCTGAACTGCATTACCTGGGAAAACAAGGACTGTTCTGCTCATTAGTTAGTGTAATGTGCCTGAGTAGGGTATCAATGTTAAACTGTGTAAGGTTTAGATATCAGTTTGCAAGAAAAGGGTGCTTGATATTTTTCTTGAAATGCCTAAAATGCCTTCTTGCTAAAATAGGTATGAGTATAATTATTTTTCCGCCACCTTACTAAATGAAATCAAATCATGTCTTCCTTAAAAGCTGCCACCAGGATACTACAGAAACAGTGCAAAAGCAGCATTAAAACCCAAATCACTCACTCACTCAGAAATACACTTCATACCCTATTGCGCTGAACATTGAAGGGGTTTATTCAAGTGCATCTTCAGTCCAGTTCAAGCTCCAGCAGCCTTCTATGGTGGTGTATCACCCTGAATGGATAAGGAAGGTGTGGGGACATGGTAAAATATAAAGTCATATATCCAAGTAATTAGATGTGTCTCCATCATTAGGCGTAGGGTGCAGTGAAGTGTGATACAGTCTGTTATATCAACTTACTTGGCAGAGAGGAGGGAGCAGCGACTTGACTTGGAAGTCGGTGATGTGTTCAGTGTTTGACACAAACCTGCACCTGTATGTATTCACCAACCTCCTGTGCAGTTTATGATGTTCAGTTATGTATAGTTCAGTGGAGATATTTTAAGAATTGACAGCTGTGACATTTATCGATGAAAACAGTTGAAGACTTTTTTAGCTGTCCCAAGTTCGTTCTCTGGTGCAAGGGTTTACTTTAGTAAGACATTAGCTGTACTGATGGGGAGGAATTCAGGTGCTATAAGGACCTTAGGGGGTAATTTGTTCCATTCGTGAAGCATGGGCGCTTTAATTTAGTCATGTTATGTCCTCGCGTGTGCCTATAGTATATCACAGTGGCTATTGTATTTTGCTGTCTGAATTACTGGTTGACTTAGTGCACACTCTGAAACCAAGTGTCCTACTTCAGAACACAAGACAAATGACATGGATGTCACTCTTTTAGATCACATACATGTGTTCTTAAAGATCCGGGACGGTGGGGTAGTCTAGTGGCTAAAGCGTACGCTCGTCATGTCGAAGACCCCAGTTCCATTCCCCACATGGGAATGTGTGAAGCCTATTTCTAAATATTCTAAAAGCGCATAAGACTAAACTCACTCATTCACTCACTCTTAATGATCCAGAAAGGTAGTGGTCATATTTTGAACTTTTTCACGTGTTGCAATTATGGAATAATTTTGGACTACTTGTAATGTGTCCTCAGCCGACAAGACAAGTTTTGAATAAATATTGAATATCCTGCCTGATATTTTCCAGGGCTTTCCAGAAAACAGTGTCTTTCAATGAATAGGAAATTCAAACCATAGCTACTACACCCCCACATTATGGTGTCATAAAATAACACTGAAAACATTCTGACATATTTAAACTCACTCACTCACTCAATGGGATTTGGTGGTCAGGCCCACTGACTTTGTCATCACATGTCATCATATCCCAATTGTGCAGATCGATGCTCATGCTGTTGATCACTGGATTGTCTGGTCCAGACTCGATCATTTACAGACTGCTGCCATATAGCTCGAATATTGTTGAACGTGTCTTTAAACAACAAACAAACAATATTTACAGGTTGCAAACAGTACAATGTTGGGTGGCCCATTCATTCAAGGCCCTGTATTTTGTTGCATATTTGTATCCCAGAGGCATTCAAGAAACCTGTGATCATCAGTTCAGTTCCCAGGTTTATATTTCTAGGTTTGTCAGCACCAGGCACTTGCCAATGGGTTTCATTAAAGTAATAATCAGCAATATTCCAGCTATATGGTGGTGGTCTGTAACCCAGTGATCAATAGTATGAGCATCGATCTACGCAATTTGGATGCAATGACATATATCAACCAAGTGAGCGAGCCTGACCAACCGATCCTGTTAGTCGCCTCTTACGACAAGCATTGGTTCCTAACCCGGATCTTCATGGGACCCATCAAGTAGTATGAGCTGGTAGTCCTGTTTTGTAACATCTTGCCCTAGTTTATGGTTAGGTATTTTGAGGAATGAAGGTTTGGGGTATGTGACATGGTCATCCTTTGATGCCATTCATTCTTTGTGCTTCTGATGGGTGGTGCTTGATGTGATTGTTCTGCCTGTATTGAACAGTTCAAATGTCAATAACATCCTCACAGTGGAATTGTCAACTTAGACGCCAAGCAGCCACTTGAATGTATCAGGATGGCAGTTGTAGGGAAGTAGTTCTATTGTTGTCATGTTTGACTTTGTCAAACTACATTTAGGGAGCATGCATACAACATGTATGATCAGTCAATGAATCGATCCAGGTGAAATGGATCGTTAACCTTCCTGGATAGCATACCTGTGAATATGTCCTATGACTTGGCTGCCAATCAGTGTTAGTACCACTCACTGTTTCATGCTACAAGTAATCAAAGGCTAGTTTCCAATGTTCTTTTGTTGAACCAAACAAGAGACGCATGACAGTTTAACAGGTGGGCACTTCCAACAATGCACTGTTGCCTGATGGTTGACTGACTGGACAGGCCTTGGCCCCCAGACAACGGTGAGACAGACCTAACCGAGTGAACCCACAGCCCTACCTGTTCAATACCATCAATACTAGCCAGAATGGAAATATAAATGCTGCACTTGTTGAACTTTCTAAGGCTGTCATTAGGATGATTCTCTCCATAACAGATGTATTTCAAGCAGAAAGGACACATAGTAAGAGACATTATATGCTCCTGGTGTTTGACTTTTTGTCAAAGATGTTTTGTGTTTCTGGGTATTTGTAGTGTAGTGTTTCGTGATTGTATGAAGTTAATTTTAGGTAAATATATACTTTGGATCATATATGTAGTGGTATGGACAATAGTAGCCTTTATACAAAGGTTTTTCTGTGTTAAGCCTTCATTCACATATGGAAACTGACTGTGCATAATTACTACAATTCATTCATTCATAAGTTGACATCCTGTTATGCGTCTCCATGTGTGTGCATGACATTGTCACAAGGTCAGACTTGTAGGTTAAAGTAGTTACTTGTGGGGGAAACTTAGAGCCAAGACGAAAGAAAACAAATTTGTTACCTGAAGAAATTTCTTTCCATTTGTCCTTCTGTTGGAATTCCTTTCTAGCTATACAGTTTAGAATCCCAGTTCTCATTGTTTGGTCATGGTACCTAATAACGGTTATTGGATGTACATCTAATGTTATACTGAGTGAATACCTAGGAAGACAGGCTCTTAGTTAGTTCTACCATTTTGTTTGCCCTTAGTACTGTCAGTAGTTGAGTGCTATTTAGTTTGGCTCGTATTACTGCCATTTTCTTTTGCCCTTAGATCGGTGTTTTTGTTTTTGTCTTAGTACTGCTGTTTTCTTTCCCCTGTACCACTTCCATTTTGTTTTGCCATAACTTCTGCCATGGCGGTGGGGTAGCCCAGTGGTTAAAGCGTTCGCTCATCATACTGAAGACCCAAGATCAATTCCCCACATGGGTACAATGTGTGAAGCCCATTTCTGGTGTCCCCCGCCGTGATATTGCTGGAATATTGCTAAAAGTGGCATAAACCATACTCACTCTCTTTACTTCTGCCATTTTGTTTGCTTGTAGTACTGCCTTTGCCAAAATGGTATGGATTAGTGTTCATGCAGTCCGCCACTTAATGTAACAATTTCTTGAATACTGATAATACGTGAAAGGTCTTTCAGTCCATCAACTGAAGGCCACAGGTGGACCAGTGGTTAAAGCAACATCTTGTCATGCTAAGAACCAGGTTCTATCCAGCCAGGTGTGCAATTTGTGGAGCCCATTCTTGGTGCCTCCCACTGTGATATGACTGGAAGATTGCTAAAAGTGGTTAAAATCTTACTCCCTCACCCATGGCAATAACTTATAATCCAATTACCATTGTTCTTGGGTCAAAACAGAAACAACATCTTGTATTGCCAGTGCAGTATTCATTTGTCATGTGGAAGGCCAGGGTTAGATTTCTACACATGGTACAATATGTGAGCCCATTTCTGGTGTCCCCAGCCGTGATATTGCTGTAATATTGCTTAAGGTAGTGTGAAACCATACTCACTTGCAATATATTGCCTCATTCGGGATGATGAATGCACTAACAAAACTTAATCACGGATCAACAAAAGGTCCCATGTCGACCACAGACGTAGCTCTTGGATCATGCCCCACCCCGAGAGTGATCACCCCCTCCCATCCATGTAGTTACCTTTGTTACCCCCTCCTTATTCTCACCTGCACAAGCTTTCATTTACTATTTTATTAGCAGCTCACACACAACTTAATTGCTATTTGCATTCCATTGCTTTCAATGGGTGACAGTTAGAGAAGTGGTGACAATAAAAGTTATGTGAAAGAGTTATTTGAGTCGTGGAAGTGGCTACTGAAAATATCCGCAATAAGGGACAGGGAACACCAAAGAAGCAATTGACACAATTTTGGTCAAATTGTATAAGAAAATAAATCGGATAACTTGCTTTTTATAGAATGAAAGTAAGATAAAAGGTACTATAATGATCTATCAAAAATGAATTTGAGTCACTCATAAATTGTCATTGTGAGGTGATAAACTATATGGAATGAAACCATTGGAAGTAGCATTTTTGAATTTTGAGACAGTCCCCGAACCCCCTAAACTGAGAACCATAGAGGTGAAAGTGAAGCTAATCGAACACATCCGGAGGTGGGAACCACACACACTGTTTTGTGACGATGTCCTCGGACCTGTGGACAGAACTGCCAGAGTTCAGGTGTGACTACCAATGTCATTATAGTATTTCTCGTTGACGTGAATCTATGCTCAGAGCCCATCATCCGGCTCCCTAGGGTAACTGACAGAGACAGCAAGGCCATGTCAAATCCTTATTGTGCTGCTTAATTGTCTAAGTGTAGAGAAAAACACATTATAAAAGTCAATAAGTTATAATGTCAGGGGGTTCTTTATGATCTGTGTGGTGGTGTGTGGTCCTGTGCGTAGGGTTTTCGGAAAAAAGTCCTTGGAAAAAAAGTACCGGTAAAAAAGTACTAAATTTGCCTAGGAAAAAAAGTCCTACGTTTAATTGTTTATAACAAATGTTAAGACAAAACTTAGATCTGATGGTTTTTAATACTTTATTCACATACAACAATATAAATTGACAAAAATTTGCATCTGCATTGATACATTTGCAAGAATTTGCTGACATTTACTGAATTTTATTCAGTCTAATGTTGGTGGCCACACCATGGAGAAACTCTGGGATTGATTTCCTCCCTGAAACAATGTCAGTGCACAGTTTCTGCAGACGTTTCTGCATCTTGATGAAAACAGTCCTTGGTTTATTCACAGGCATATTGCCGATGATGTCCTGAGCAATTACAGTCCTCACTGTTGTTTGCTCCTGGTGACTTTTTTTCCGAAGGACTTTTTTTCCTATAATTGTGCTTAGAGATCAGGTCATAAATCAGTTGAAGTTAAGCAACGTTGGGCGCGGAGAGTCCTTCGATGGGTGACAGTTTTGGGCAGCGTGACTCCTGAAGTTTCTTGGACTTCAGTCCTGCCCCACAATAAAGCACATGTGATACATGTGGTCTCACCTTAGGCAAGTGAGTTTGTTCAAACTTGCCTCAGTTCACCCAGCAGAAAATGGGTACCCGGTGAAATTGGTCAGTAGACTATTAACCTTCTAGCGCCTAACAGGCAGCTTGGGTTTTCCAGGGTAATTTAATGATCCTTTGAGCAGGGTATCTACCCTGGAAAATGCGCATTATAAATATTCTTATCTTCTAATGTTAAAATAGAAAGACAAGGCGTTGATGTGAATTTTATTATGGTAGATGCACTGGTTGTCCTGATGACTTGCACCAAATCTCTGTTTTACTCTTGGGCATATGGAAATCATTGCAGTGCTAATTAATTACTTCACTGAAGTATAAAAAGCAATTATAAAGGTCTGTACCTGAGAATGTGTTAAAAGGCTTATTTCAAATGATTGTTAAAATGTCAGGATGATCATTATTATCTAATGCAAGTATGGTTACCAGCTTACCATATTAGCAGTTATATATTAAAATATAAAAAATGTTATTAAAATATTAAACTTAAATAATATTTTTAGTAAATAAGTGTAGTATTATTAGTTTAAAAATTAAGTTAGTACCATAAAATAGTACGATATAATGGTTTTATATATTTTAAGCACATAAGACAATAAAAATATCACTATTTCCAATATATGATGCAACGGGTGAAGCCCATTTGTATTGCTCCCTGTCACCAATTATTGATGGAATGATTGCTAGTGGCATAAAACCAAACTTACTCTGAAACATTGGCATGCAAGGTGGGCAAGGAGATGAACTTAAATAGTCATGTGATTGTATAGGGCTGGATTCTCCAGCTGATTATGTCGGGGGCCTACCTCCTTGTTTCCTGTAGTGATTTATTTTATTTGAGTATATAACTCATGGGTGTTAATAGATGATCCAGTTGATATCAGTGAGCCCTGCCCCCATCATTTCTCCCTGCAGGTGCCCCCTCCCTTCAAAAAGCAGGTACCTTCCCCACTAATAAGCAGGTGTCACTCCCTACCCCCCATTATGAGCAGGTGCCCCTTTAGGTGGAGATAACTGTCAATCATTGCACCGGATATCTAATATATTTGGACAGTCATGACCTGCTATTTTTTTACCAGCTGATATGGTTAATCTATTATGTGTGTACCAACATCAAACATGGTGGTGTTAAGATATAGCTCTATTGTAGGCCAGTAATACAACCAGGACTTACTACAGACCTCAATGTTAGCTTGGGAGATATAGTTCAGACTGCTTTGCAGTTAATAGAGTAGGCAATTGTTGCTGTATGAGATGAGATTAAACATTACAGATAGCATCTCTACATTGGTATGAAAGCGATTGCCCTAAATCTGTGTACCATAGCTAGTCTACTTTAATTGATATGGGTTGAAGCATTGATATGGTTGATGAATTTGTATGTAAGATATACATTTATTTATATGATAAATCATATTTTTGTATGAGTAAAGAATTTTGCATTTGTTTTCAATTCTGACATCTATGAATTGATGGGACTCATGTTATCACATCCTAATTGCATAGACTGATGGATGCTCGTGCTGTTGATTACTCGATTGTCTGGTCCAGACTTGATTATTTACAGACCACCGACAAGCCTTGCCGACTTTTAAAACAAACAGGGTTCGCCACTCATTCGTTCCAGCTAGTATTAGATGTATTAACAACAAATTCAGTGAATGACTTGTCTTCCAATTGTCCAAATTCTAGTCCATAGCAATATCAATACTTGTGTACTAAATTGATGTATTTATATCCTGATTATTTTAAACAATAGTTTTATGATTACCATATGCAATGTTATGTATGGCTGCTGTATGAAAGCAAAACTTGAGAACTGCATATGATGCAAAACAAATTTCCCTTGGGACAATAAAGAATTATCTTATCTTATATAGTTGGTTGGTTTGTTGTTTAACGCACCCTCAGCAGTATTCAAGCTATATGGTGGCGGTCTGTAAATAGTCGAGTCTGGACCAGACAAACCAGTGATCAACAGCAAGAGCATAGATCAACGCAAATGGGATACAATGACATGTGTCAATCAAGTCAGCAAACCTGAACACCCGATCCCGTTAGTCGCCTCTTATGACAAGCATGGGTTGCTGAAGACCAGTTCTAACCCAGATCTTCATGAGTGCGGCATTAAATAACCAACCAACCAACCAACTTTCATATCTACAACTGGGACTGTGTCAGTCTTATAACCGATTTTCAAGATATAACCAATACATTGTGAGGGTTACTGCTTTCCTGATGGATTTCACCATGTGATCAATGTCTGCAATTTTGTTTCCCTCTTCTAGAAACCAAGCAAGGATTAGAAATATCCCTCATGAAGGAATAAAAAATACAAAAGTATATACTTTAATTACATCCACTAAATGTAGTGTATTTATCACATATTTAAAGAAAATATCCTTACAATAATATTGCACAATTAATTTGAAAGTTTGTTTTTACATTCAATGCTTTCATTGGCATAAGTGCAACCTACACCTCTTGAAACTACATACTACAAGCAATTCGTAGACATGAAGGGACCAAATTCCACAAGTGCGTATATTAAAAGTTTGTAAGTCCCCCTGGAGGTTTCTGGAGCCATTATGCCTGTGTGAAAGTGGTAATCCCCAGGTGTATGTTTACACTGTTCCCCCGCCCCTCCCCCACCATTTCAGTGTTGTGATTGATACACCTACTTCATACATCTCCATGTTGAAAAGCAAACACCAATTTGACGTAATATGCCGCATGGTAGACGTTTTTATGTCTCGAGTGGCTCTCAATCATATGTCCCAGGGATCAAGTCAAATGTTTCTGAGATGAGTTTAGATGAAAACTTCTTCACACTATCAATGAAAAATCATGTTAATTTGTCAAACAATGTAAGCCAGAACATAGTGCCTGTACTTTGTTATATAAATCATTTTGTACATTTGCAATGAACAAGAATGATTTCTTGTTTCAGACAGACTCAAAGATTTTGATTTAGTCCCTTGAAGAACTTTGAGGCAGGTCAGAGGAGCAGCCCCTTTCTGGCTCCAAGTGTCATAACCCTTAATCCCTTTGTTGAGCCTTGACACAATATGAGACACTCCAAACCTCAGTTGTCCATATTCTATATCAATCATTTCCCTATCTATTCTACATCATCCCCTTCTGAACTGTTCTCATGGCTTGGATTCGTAACCTCATCCCTGACTGAAGCAGGTCAGCTTAATGTTGGGCTTAATGCTGGAGAATCTGTGGATCAGTTCCATGTTGATAATGATAGTGATAGTATATACCTAGTCTGATGTTATCCCACACACTCACCCTTATAACCTGCCACCTGATCACACCTTTCATGTACTGTTGTATCTCCCCCCACATCCCTGTCAAACTTGCCACACCCTCCCTGTTCTCCCCACCCCACCCTGTCTTCACTGTTTGTTTCACTACACCTGTCAATATCTCCCAAATACTTGTTTCAGTTCCCCTCCTCCCCACACAGACACTAGTTTCAAATCCTACTTCCATGCACTATTCCCTCCACCCCATGCTTGTTTCACTCCCCCTTCCCTCCATGTAGTCTCCCCCTCCCTAATCTACCTGCCATTTATTGACAAAACAGGGCTAGTATCTGGGGACAGTGGAACTGAAGCCTGATAAGCTGAAGGTCAAATCCTCCTCATACTATTTACTCATTTGATACTGCTGAGGTATATCCAATGGTCACTGTGTTTGTTTCCCCCTCTATATGATACGGGTGATATTGGGTGGTCAGTATAGAAGATATTAACTGGGGATATTAACCTGGCTGAAAGGTGCGTGTGGTCAGGGCAAGTGATTATCTTTGCCCAAGATGGTACTTCAAAAATCGGTGACGGAAAGTTTCTTCCAAACTGCACTGTTTGAATCACCTGTTTTGACAAACTATTTTTAATTTTTTAGGTTGGAAATTATATGTCAATCACAACATCTTCAAATCACTTGAAATCGCTTGAATCTGTTGATTCTGGAAATAAGGCCTTGCTGCTCTGGGAATCAGCAGATGCTTGTGAGTTCTGCACCATGGACACAACATGTGAAGCTCATATGTTGTTATTCCCCACTGTGTTATTGCTGGAATGTTGCTAAAAGCAGCATGAAAATTGCTTCACTCACTTGTGGGTTTCAACACAAGTAAATGTAGTAAACATCAGAAACCTGCATTACTTCATAGGGTTTCGGGGTGGTGGGGTAGCCTAGTGGTTAAGGTGTTCGCTCATCATGCTAAAAAAAAAACATTTTCGATTCCCCACATGGGTTCAATGTGTGAAGCCCATTTCTGGTGTCCCCGCCATGATATTGCTGGAATATTGCTAAACCTAAACTTACTCACTCACTCATAGGGTTTCATTGAACTTGTACAGGTCAAAGCAGAGTTCAAGCCTAACCCACTGACTATTCACTTATTGTCCTAACTGGGGAGTACATAAATAAATCAGTTTCGCTTCAGTGTTATGTGTTGTGGCAGTATCAGGAGAGGTATGTATGGTTTTATGTCGTGACCACAACAAATTTATCTTAGTCGCTTGTTTCAGTCTATACGTGTGGCAAAATTAAAACATATTGAACTTTGATAGTAAACAACTGTTCTTGTGAGTTGAGGTTAACTTGTGCTCTCTGAGGTAACTTTCATTGACCCATGCAGCTTTTTTTTATGCCGTGCGAGTATAAGGAATTATTCTGCTCAGAAATGTAATTTTCTCTCAGGTGAGATACACATTATGTAGCAAGACCAGGTGAACCAATCAAACATTCTGAAATGGAGATATGATAATTTTCAACACCTTGAGTTCTACAGAAAGAATTAAAATTAAAAAAAAAATGTTTTGACATTAAATGCTGGGAAGGAAATGAAAATATGTGTATGTCTTTTACTCATCCACTGCTCAAAACATCAGAAACTGTTTTCCAACTCAACCTGGGATATGTTAAATGGGAAAACAGCATTCGGTCAGGTGGCAAGCATATACTTGAATTAAGAAACAATGAAAGCTGAATGTTGAGATACCTGGGTACCTATCAAAAGATTGAGGCAGCTATTTTGACATTTACATGTATCATGTATATAAAGTCTGTGCCAGATATGTTTTTGAATCATTTGCTTGAACAAGAATGTGGAATACATATTTCCAAATGGCCATTAGATACTCTTTGGGAGGTATGCATTCTGTACAGGCTGTATTGTTTGGTGTCAAGGATCTGGTGTACTCTGTACATGAATGTGATCTGATAGTCAGGTTAGATCATCATGTAGTCATAATGGATGACTTAGGAGCCTAGGTCTTGATCGATTTCACTGATATGAGCAGGAGTTCCTGGTATATGGCCATTATTTGTCGGTGTATCACGAGATGCTGGTAGGCTGGAGGTGAAGGGAAGGCCTCAGCTGATGGTGGTGGTACCACTGGTGCTTGTAAGGTAGAGGCCTCATCTGATGGTGGTACCACTGGTGCTTGTAAGGTAGAGGGCCTCAGCTGATGGTGGTGGTACCACTGGTGCTTGTAAGGTAGAGGCCTCATCTGATGGTGGTACCACTGGTGCTTGTAAGGTAGAGGGCTCATCTGATGGTGGTACCACTGGTGCTTGTAAGGTAGAGGCCTCATCTGATGGTGGTGGTACCACTGGTGCTTGTAAGGTAGAGGCCTCATCTGATGGTGGTACCACTGGTGCTTGTAAGGTAGAGGCCTCATCTGATGGTGGTGGTACCACCTGTGCTTGTAAGGTAGAGGCCTCATCTGATGGTGGTACCACTGGTGCTTGTAAGGTAGAGGCCTCATCTGATGGTTGTACCACTGGTGCTTGTAAGGTAGAGTGCCTCAGCTGATGGTGGTGGTGCCAATGGTAGATGTAAGGTAGATGGCCTCATCTGATGGTGGTGGTACCACTGGTGCTTGTAAGATAGAGGGCCTCATCTGATGGTGGTACCACTGGTGCTTGTAAGATAGAGGGCCTCATCTGATGGTGGTACCTTGTACTGATGGTGGTGGTACCACTGGTGCTTGTAAGGTAGAGGAGATGTCTCATCTGATGGTGGTGGTGCCACTGGTAAGGTAGAAGAACTTGTGGTGGTGGTACCATTGGTAGTAAGGTGGAGGAACTCATCTGATGGTGGTGGTACCACTGGTGCTTGTGGTGGTACCACTGGTGTAAGAAGGGACTCATCTGATGGTGGTGGTACCACTGGTGCTTGTAAGGTAGAGGAACTCATCTGATGGTGGTGGTACCACTGGTGCTTGTAAGGTGGAGGGCCTCATCTGATGGTGGTGGTACCACTGGTAGTTGTAAGGTGGAAGATGGTGGTACCTCACCTGATGGTGGTGGTACCACTGGTGCTTGTAAGGTAGAAGGCCTAACCTGATGGTGGTGGTGCCACTGGTACTTGTAAGATGGAGGGCCTCATCTGATGGTGGTGGTACCACTGGTGCTTGTAAGGTAGAAGGCCTCAGCTGATAGTGGTACCACTGGTGCTTGTAAGGTAGAAGGCCTTACCTGATGGTGGTACCACTGGTGCTTGTAAGGTAGAAGGCCTCAGCTGATGCTGGTACCATTGGTAGTTGTAAGGTAGAATGCCTCATCTGATGGTTGTACCACTGGTACTTGTAAGGTAGAGGACCTCACCTGATGGTGGTACCACTGGTACTTGTAAGATAGAGGGCCTCATCTGATGGTGGTACCACTGGTACTTGTAAGGTAGAAGGCCTCAGCTGATGATGGTGGTACCACTGGTACTTGTAAGGTAGAGGGCCTCAGCTGATGGTGGTATCGCTGGTACTTGTAAGGTAGAGGGCCTCAGCTGACGATGGTACTACTGGTACTTGTAAGGTAGAGGACCTCATCTGATGGTGGTACTAACTGGCACTGGGAGGTAGAGGGTAGTAGTAAGGTCTGACTTTATCAGATGATGCTTTATGTACATCAGTACATCATGTCAGTTTTGGCACACAAGTGTTTGATTTGACGTCAAGTTCATTTCGGATTATTTACTTGAACATTCATCGGAAATCAGTTTCTTGTAATTTGTTCGCAACCCAATGGCAGATATTTAGGTAGTGATACATAACACAACAGTGTTTAATTAATGCAGCTTGCAAAATTGTTACATTACAGCACATTAATATACACCACATCTGATAAGTTTTGCTGTATAATATGAATTATTTATTCCTATTTCCCTTGTCCAGGTTGCAATTTGATAAGATTTGTAGCGACCTTACTTGGACAACTTTGGTAATATATTTCGTATCCTATCTTTCATTGTAACTTTATCATAGAAAACCATCATCCACTGTGCATCAGGTCTGTTTTTCTGCCATAAATCCCAATTAACAAAAAGCGAAAGATGCTAACAGCTCTGATATAACTATCCCCAGTCCTGTAACAAATTGGTGTAACTTTTCAACATGGGAATAATTATGTGATAGTTGTAATCTTCCAATGGAAACAATGATGCAGGTGTTTTAGCATTAGAAACAGGCCTGCAATATATTACTGTACCTTATATCCAGATGGGGGCGAATCATCCTCTCTGAAATACACTATAATAGAGGTGGATTGTTGTATCATATTTCTTTTGTTAGACTCTGAACTTGAGATACTGTTTTTAATGAATCAGATTTATGATTATTTCCGTTCAAATAAAGTAACTTTTTGTCTTGTCTTCCTGTAAATAGATTCATGCATTTAAAAAATTTCCAAACAAAAACATGCCATGGTTTAATTTATTTGATGCCATTTGTGCTCTTGTTATCACTCGTTGGTTTGTGACGTATTAAGATCCGAGTTAGAATTGATCTTCAGTAACCCATGCTTGTTGTAAGAGGCGACTAACGGGATCGGGTGGTCATGCATGCTGACTTGGTTGACACATGTCATCGTATCCCAATTGCGAAGATTGATGCTCATGCTGTTGATCACTGGATTGTCTCGTTCGGACTTGATTATTTACAGACAGCTGCCATATGGCTGGAATATTGCTGAGTCTAGCATAAAACTAAACTCACTCACTCAATGGTTTGTCGCTTACAGACTTTGATGCATCACAGGCATCACAGCAATTGTGTTAATGACGCAGAGACAAACTGTAACTATTGATACAATTGTTCGTATCTCATGTTCCTATGTCAGTGATATATTCAAATATCAGTAGTGATATGGCCAACAGAAGACCCACTCAGCTTCTGTTTTTTCTCTCACAATAGGGGCGGTGAGGTAGCCTAGTGGTTAAAGCGTTCGCTCGTCACCAGGGTTCGATTCCCCACATGGGTACAATGTGTGAAGCGTATTGCTGGTGTTCCCCGCCATGATACTGCTGGAGTATTGCTAAAAGCGATGTAAACTTAATCACTCACAATAAACTCTACTGGATGTAATAGAAATGTAGCTCAGAGCAGTGTTAAACCAGATCCATTCACTCACTCAAATGTGATTTTCAGTGTAGATTTGGGCCTACGGTTGTGGGTTTGAATTTCAAAATGGATGGAAAATACATAGTAACTTTTCTGTACACTATGTAATGAAATGATAGGGTGAGTGGTATAGGTTTGACAGTTTTAGAATATTGGTCTTTGACATCAATATTTTCTGCAGCTATTGCAACATAATGTTCATGTTTTTTGGTTCTGCAAAAATGAAAAGGATTAAAATCTGTTTGTGAAAGAAACACATTTGTATGTCTTAGGGCTATAATATTTTGTCAAGTATATTAAGTTGTTTGTCACATGCTAATTCCATCCCTAAAAGCATGTTTGTTGCAAGAGGCAACTAACGGTTGGGTGGTCAGGCTTGCTGACTTGGTTTACACATGTCATCATATCCCAATTGCGTGAGATCGATGCTCATGCTGTTGATCACTGGATTGTCATGTCCAGACTCCATTATTTACAGACCACCGCCATTTAGCTGGAATATTGCTGAGTGCAGCAAACTAACCAACTATCCCTAAATTAACCTGATCAATACAGTGAACACACAGTGAACACAAAGTGAACACAAAGTGAAGTTTGGTCTACTGAGATCTAAGAACATACCATGTATTAATGTATAGAAATCACGTTAAAGGCAGTTTGGATAAGAACAGGGCCCCGTTCCTCAAAGCGATCGGAGCGCTACAACAGTCGTAACTCCCATACTTTAACATAGACTTACGACTGTCGTAGCGCTACAATCGCTTTGAGGAACGGGGCCCTGGACCTCATTTTAGTGGATTTGGATGTATCCATGGATTGGCGTTGATGTTCAAGTATTGACTTGTCACACCTAACACCAGATTTGATTCACTGGTTTCAATATATAGAGAAAGGTTAAAACAAGAAAAAATCAAAGCAGCAAGATGTAACCTTAGACTATTTATCATCTGGATGTTAAGAAACGCCGACTATACTTCAACAAGAAAAATGTGTTTTAGAATGGGCGTGATACAGAGAGATAGGTGAAAGGGGACCAGCCTTGTCTGCATCTTCAATTAAAGATACGTTATAAATGGAATTTTACGGGTGAGATCTCCAGATACTGTAGCTGGAGAGTATAGCTAAGGACTGACGACCCAAGCAGGCATGTGTTCTGCGAGATATCTGACAGCCGGAAACATGGTGCCCCGTCGCAGTCCAGGGGGGTGCTTCTGGGCGAGCACAAGACCCATGGAGCACTAATGACCATGACCTACCTGAAGGTGTGGGTTCTGATAACCACAGCAATGGAAGGTGTACACATTTGTGAGCAATGGACGATCCACCTGTAGATTAAATTCCTGGACTGTTAGAAGGGTGCAGATCGCCATGTCTGCCCCGGAGATACAACAGGTTTCTTCATCAGCTTAATGATAGTGGGCTATTGCACAGAAAAACATACATGAAAGAGTTCTAAAAATGTTTGTCTTTTCGCTCTTTTGTGGGGCATTGGTGCTGATCTCAAGATTGTTTGACGTGAAGGGGAGTGATATGACATGCATGCTTCTTGTGTGGGGGTGGAGACAGGAGAATTGAACACCCACTTAATTTGATATTTGATGGGCGGTTATCATGTCATCAGTTTTCTGAAGATTGTCCCAATACTGACCTGGTTTGGTGCTCGAGTTGATAATAGTTATTTTACATAACAAATCCTGCTATTCGACCTGAATATATACTTAGGAGAGCACTGTCAGTACATGCATTTATTACTCACCAGTTGAAGACATCACTGTTTAATAAATCGACAATGTTATTACACATTGTGTAATAACTCGCATGCTGCCAGAACTATTTGCACTCGGTCACATAACTAAAGCAACATGTTAAAAAAAATGTCGGCTGTCATTCACAGCACATCTCAAAGTCGCGATATTCAACTGTTCTTTGCTCAATTGTTTGTAATAGCGTTTACATGAAAAAAACATATGTTGGTTGAAGTCATTTGGTCTGTTTTTCATACTCCTTGTCTATTTTTAAAACATCAAATTAAATAGGCTAATGTTGACAATCATAAATGAACTGTATTCATACATGTGACCCCTGTGTTATGATGGTGTAATGCACTCGTTCTGTAAGTTGAATTCTGAGATATTATTTTGCTAATGTTGGGTGACTAATAAATAAAATACTAAATGATATCCCATGTAATACCATATTTATGAAACTCATGAATGGTATTGGTATCTAACTCGTTTTCGCTCATTAGATACCAAACCATTCACATGGGACATTGTTAGTATTCTCTATGTACCAACTGAATTCAGTATTTTCCTGTCCAACCAATTCTTGGAGTATAGTTTTAATGTCCTGTGGGGAATTGTGTCCCATAGTCATGCTAGGATCTGCTAGTTGTGAAATCTTCGGACCAAAGCTTGAGGTTGCATCTTTAGAAGTAGTTTGTATTACAACACACTTGCTGCATAATACAGGCATGCTTCACAAGAGGTTATAAAGTTAACAAACATATTGTTATATTATTTCTATTATAACATTTAAAAAATGTAGAATATGAAAACTCTCAATGTTTTTTCTGCAAGTATATTTCTTATAAGTTTGTCTAGTAGTTATTTCTTTGTGTTTTACTGACATGTTACCACCATACTGTTAAAGGCAGTGTACAGTTCAGTGGTTAAAGTGTATGACTGTCACACCAAAGATCCAGGTTTGATTCCATAGATGGGGAAAATGTATGTAGGAGAGACTGGTTTAAACCAACATGACATGTCAGTCAAATATTGCTTAATCATCAAATATTTGTATTCAGCCCCCATACTATTTCTACCAGAAACATAAGAACATTGCAGACTTAAAACTCATTCAGGTAATCAAAATGATCACAATTTGAATGGAAAAGAAACTGACACAGAAGATCTAAGGTCTGTAGTTAACTGTTAACACATATGTTCAACAAATCTTACAGCATTTAACAGCATGTAAAAACATTAATCTTTCAGGTTTTTGAATGTGCAAACAGGTGGCAAGCAAGAGCATCCTCTTGATACCTTTTGGAAAAGCAATTTATATTTAATCATTTCTTGCAAAGTTAAGAAAGTTTTCTATTTAGTTTATGGATTGCTAAAAGAAGCGAAAGATCAGAATGATATACTGGAGTGAATGGGAATTTAAATATACCTGTAAGTAACTTAAAAATTGTAGATAAATATTTTTAAATAACATGTGTAAACACTCCCTTGATAGCATTAAAAACTCTGTTTCAAGTTTATTATTTAATGTTAGGGGAAATGGGGTAATTGTTCTACTGTTCACAAATAACAGTCTGTCATTGTAAATGAGGGGTGTTATGGGTGCCGTTGTACTATGCTGTCTTAGGGACTAAGGTGATGATAACTCCCATACCTTGACACAGACTTATGGCTGTCGTAGTGCTGAGGTTGCTTTGTGCAATGACACCATGGTCACACATACTGGTAATTGTGTGAACTAAATGTATGAATATGACAATCTTGATTTGTGAGGGTGCAATGAGAAATTATTAATCTCAGTGTTTCTTTAAGTTAAATCCTTGAATAGGTGTCAACAATGTTTAGGTAAACAATGACTTGCATGATAAAGATATAGTGAGTCAGTCCATGTGAGATACAGCTCTATGTCCAACACCTCCCTATCTAGACATGGGACCCGTGAAGGTCCCGGGTTAGAATTGGTCTTCAGTAACCCATGCTTGTCGTAAAAGGCGACTATGCTTGTCGTGGTTGACACATGTCATCGGTTCCCAATTGCGCAGATCGATGCTCATGCTGTTGATCACTGGATTGTCTGGTCCAGACTCGATTATTTACAGACCGTAGCCATATAGCTGGAATATTGCTGAGTGCGGCGTAAAACTAAACTCACTCACTCACTATCTAGACTTGTATAAGTCTCTAAGGTAATAATTAATAGTTTAAATGAACATTTCTAAAAAATATATAAATAACAGACTGGCTTCCTTATAATGTCCGCATATATTGACTTGCTTCTTTATAGGATAGAATTACTATAAATCCATGGGCTTAGCATTCAGTACAGCCTTGGAGCAAGGCCACATGATATTGCAAGGGATTGGATCAGTAAAGCAATGGGTCCGTTATCAGTTATTGATATTTATGTCCCATTAGCGGGACCTTCTTTGAGCACTGAACATCATCTTTCTGGTGCCCAGGTCAGGTGTTGTGAATGTGGTCAGTTGTAGAAAATCTTACATGAGAAGTTGTATGGACAGACATGTTTTGATATTTTCTGATCCATGTCTGCGATAGGTGTTTAGGATTACATGTGGTACTAATTGCTCCCCACAATCTGAGAAATCTTCAGTGGTTATCCGTTTTTGCTGAAATGTTGAACAACTGCAATGGGTATTTTTTTTTAATAATGGGTAGAAGTATGTTTGTTTCAAATGCTTATTAACAATGTTATTTTATGCTTTGGAGCATAATACACTGGTGTCTGTTTACAACCACTATATATTTTATGAATAATTTGCTGAATTTTCATTTTAGTTGTTTCCTGTGTAATTTTCCTTGTTTTGTTATTGCTATGCATCATTCAGTTTTTCACTTTGGCTGAAAAGTAATGAAAAACTTGAAATTCAGTTTGTTTGACTGGCAATGTGATTGATGGTATGGCAGCATGCAGAGCTAAGTAGCCTGTAGATGACTTATCTTCTCACACTGATAGGTCAACTAATCGTAAGTTGTTCAGGGATAAGTATCCCCTTATGGCCTCACTCTACAATTGTGGGAAAATTATATAACTAACATTGTTTCCTGGAGCACTGAGTAACTATCTCTTCCTCTCTTCCAGGTGTGTTTCTCGCTGCACAGTGGCCACGTTGAAGCCCTCGACCATCTACCTGCAGGTTAGTTCATTTGTCATGGGTACACTATTGGTTCATCCTAAGTGTGGTGGGGTAGCCTTGTGATTAAAGTGTCTGTTCATCTTAAAGTGTTGGAGGACCCCGAGAGTGTTGGGGTAGCCTAATGGTTAAAGTGTTGGAGGACCCCGAGAGTGTTGGGGTAGCCTAATGGTTAAAGTGTTGGAGGACCCCGAGAGTGTTGGGGTAGCCTAATGGTTAAAGTGTTGGAGGACCCCGAGAGTGTTGGGGTAGCCTAATGGTTAAAGTGTTGGAGGACCCCGAGTGTTGGGGGTAGCCTAATGGTTAAAGTGTTGGAGGACCCTGAGAGTGTTGGGGTAGCCTAATGGTTAAAGTGTTGGAGGACCCCGAGAGTGTTGGGTTAGTTTGGTTTGTGGGTACACTTTTGTCTCATCCTAAGTGTGTTGGGGGTAGCCTAATGGTTAAAGTGTTGGAGGACCCCGAGAGTGTTGGGGGTAGCCTAATGGTTAAAGTGTTGGAGGACCCCGAGAGTGTTGGGTTAGTTTGGTTTGTGGGTACACTTTTGTCTCATCCTAAGTGTGTTGGGGGTAGCCTAATGGTTAAAGTGTTGGAGGACCCCAAGAGTGTTGGGGTAGTTTGGTTTGTGGGTACACTTTTGTCTCATCCTAAGTGTGTTGGGGGTAGCTTTGTGGTTAAAGTGTTGGAGGACCCCGAGAGTATTGGGGTAGTTTGGTTTGTGGGTACACTTTTGTCTCATCCTAAGTGTGTTGGGTGTAGCCTAATGGTTAAAGTGTTGGAGGACCCCGAGAGTATTGGGGTAGTTTGGTTTGTGGGTACACTGATGGCTCATCCTAAGTGTGGTGGGGGTAGCCTGTGGTTAAAGTGTTGGCTGATCCTGAGAGTGTTGGGGTAGCCTGCCTGGCTTGTAGGTACAGTCCTAGCTGATCTTGAAGGTGGTGGGGGTAGCCTGCCTGGCTTGTGGGTACAGTGTTGGCTGATCCTGAAGGTTTGGGGGATAGCCTGGCTTGTGGGTACAGTCCTAGCTGATCTTGAAGGTGGTGGGGGTAGCCACCCTGGCTTGTGGGTACATTGTTGGCTGATTCTGAAGGTTTGGTGGGGTGGGGATAGCCTACCTTGTGGGTACAGTGTTGGCTGATATTGAAGGTGGTAGGGTAGCCACCCTGGCTTGTGGGTACAGTCCTAGCTGATCCTGTGGGGTGGGGGTGGGGGTAGCCTAACTTGTGGGTACAGTGGTGGCTGATCTTGAAGGTGGTGGGGTAGCCTTGTGGTTAAAGTGATTAAAACTTTCACTTAACCCACTGTGCTGAGTTGTACCTTGAGGACGCCAGAAACCTATGCATTTTGTTTTGAATCTCAGTTATGTTTGTAGGTTGGCATTCACTGATCTAATGCTCATGGGTTTCACCAAAGTGAGACCTGCATCACGGCCAGCTTGTGTCATGGTGTATCGGTTCAAAGTGGCTTTAAACCAGACTCTGTCACTGATTCGAACAGATTTATATTCCTGGAGTGAGTGAGTGTGTTTAGTTTTACGCCACTTTTAGCAATATTCCAGCAATATCACGGTGGGGGACACCAGAAATGGGCTTAACACATTGTACCCATGTGGGGAATTGAACATGGGTTTTTGGCGTGACACGCAAACGCTTTAACCACTGGGCTACCCCACCGCCCCTATATTGCTGGAATATGACTAGAAACGGCATGAATACACATTACTGAGGTCATCATTACACACCTGAGAAGATGTTCAGTAGGTGTCAAATACTGCACCATTGACACTGCCAAAGGGCGAGGTGGACACAATGGTAAAACCTGGCAACACACTCTGATCTGCTGCTGTCATACACCAACAACATTGATCAGTACTCTCATTATACTGTAAACACACTCTATCCTTTCTATGAACAAGACCCGTGAAGGTCCGGGTTAGACTGAATCCACAGCAACCCAAGCTTGTTTTAAGGGGACTAACTGGATCGGGTGGTCAGGCTCACTGGCTTGGTTGACACATGTCATCGGTTTCCAATTGTGCAGATCGATGCTCATGCTGTTGATCACTGGATTGTCTGGTCCAGACACGATTATTTACAGACCACTGCCATATAGTTGGAATATTGCTGAGTGCGGCGTAAAACTAAAGTCACTCACTCACTTCTGTGAACAAGAATAGAATTGGTCTTCAGCAACCCATGCTTGTCATAAGATCTAACAGACTCGCCTCATTGGTTGATGCATTTCATTGTATCCCAGTTGCATAGATCATTGCTCATGGTGTCAATCACTGTATAGTCTGGTCCAGATTAATTTTTTTTACAAACCTCCATCATATAGATTGAATAATTCTGTGAGTGAGTTGTCACACAACAAGCAAAATAACACAGGATTGCTATAAAAAGGGTTCATGTAGAACATGGATATTTTTTGCAGAATCGATAATTAGTTATAAGAGCTCACTAAAGTGAAGACACGATGGTGGTTGTATGTGATGAGTACTTGGCCACCTGAGGCCATCCTACAGCCATGATCTGATTGTGTGTCAATCATTGTACCTCAACAGCAGGTACTCTTGGTTTGATGAGTTCAGAGTGTTAGCTTATGGTTTGAACCCGTGAAGATCGGCTTAGAATTTGTCTTAAGCAACCCATGCTTGTTGTAAGAGGCGACTAATGGCATCAGGTGGTCAGGCTTTCTGACTTGGTTGACACATGTCACCGGTTCCCAGTTGCGTAGATCTTTGCTCACTGCATTGTCTGGTCCAGACACTATTATTTACAGACTGCCGCCATATAGCTGGAATATTGCTGAGTGCGGCATTAAACACCAACTAACCAAATCAGGTTTGATTCCTCTCATGGGTACAAATTGTGTGAAGCACATTTTTTGATATCCCCTGCTATGATATTTCTGGAATATTGCTGAAGTGACATAAAACCCCACTCACTCGCTGACTAACTCACTTGCTCTTAAGCCATTATGATTTGGTTGTAGTGATTTCTCAGTTTAATGCAATTACACTATTCCTGACTGTGACATCAACACATTCCTTCCCTCCAACCAACACCACAGTTAATGACTTGCTAAAGAGAACTCATCAAAGATATTTACAGAACTTAGGTACTGTTTAACTGCCAATGTCCATCCATCTCTAGCACAGAATAGTGTTTTGTACTGATGCAACTATTACTGGACACATATTTTGTGAGTGAGTGAGTTTAGTTTTACGCCCTTTTAGCAATATCTCAGCAATATCACCGCGGGGGACACCAGAAATGGGCTTCACACATGGTGCCCATGTGGGGCATCGAACCTGGGTCTTCAACGCGACGAGCGAACACATTAACCACTAGGCTACCCCACCGCCCCCATATTTTGTAATAAATTGTCCTGATTCAGTGAACTTCTCCAGTTCTGTGCGTTTCATGTACAGATTCCACTTGGGAAAGCCCCAGAGTTGGTGTTTCACATAATTGATGTCCGAGCTGATGATTACCTTCCTCAGTGAAGAAGTGGCTTGGCTGATTCTTGTCAGGAGGAAAGGAAACTGACAACAGCAGGTTGCCAAGAATGGTGATTTATTGTAGGAAATCTAAAGAGTTTTTCTCACTTGATATTAATGTTTTCTAGAATTTAAATGTAAACAGGTACCCTTGAATGTATGCTTTGAATTGGTATCATACTTGCAGCAAATTTGGGTAATGTTTTTTATTCCATTTTGTTGATGGATTCTGTAATAATTACATCTGTATTAGATATCATGTACATTAGATTTGGGTTAGAATTGATCTTCAGTAACCCATGCTTGTCGTAAGAGGCGACTAACAGGATCAGGTGGTCAGGCTCGCTGACTTGGTTGACACATGCCATCATATCTCAGTTGTGTAGGGGGCGGTGGGGTAGCCTAGTGGTTAAAGCATTCGCTCGTCACGCGAAGGCCGGGTTCGATTTCCCACATGGGCACAATTTGTGAAGCCCATTTCTGGTGTCCCTCGCCGTGATATTGCTGGAATATTGCTAAAAACGGCGTAAAACCATACTCAGTCAGTCAGTCAGTCAGTCAGTCAGTCAATTGTGTAGAATGATGCTCATGCTTTTGATCACTGGATTACAGACCGCCGCCTTATAGCTGGAATATTGCTGAGTGCTGCATAACATTAAAGTCACTCACATTCATGTGCATCAACTAATTCATCGAATTAGCACAACTATGATAAAATAGATTTTTAATGCCTATACAATGAAAGTAACTCTTGCAACTGCATATATATTAATTTTATTCAGTGAAACTCCCATGTTCAAGCTGTGAGGTGATAAAGATAGTCCCTTGTCACACCCACTGCCTTAAAGACCAATGATAGTGGTGTCACCCGCCTGACCTTCACCATGGAAATCTGACTGGGGGATAAAACTCTCTGTAGAATAATGCTCCCTACCGGTAGGATGTCTTAGTTGGAAGCTAATAACCTCACAACATCACACATTTGCTTCAGATATAATGTGTATGTATTTTATTTGAGTATCACTAAAGTTTTTCAAGCTGTGATTTTTATCTGTGTAAATGTTTATGCGGAAGATTTGAAGCTGAATCATTGTTCCCTACAGGGAGCTGTGTATTTTATTTGTATATAAAACCATGAACAAATAGGAACTAATTTCCATGAAACTGATATTTATTTGTACATTGGATAACTGGAGAATGAGGAATGCAAGTTTTCCCAAAATGCCCTGATCTGTTTTGTTTTAAGCTATTAAAATTGAAACAATATTCTTTAGTTTGAAACATGATTTTTGACCTGAAAGAGATTTTTAATCTTAAGCTCATTATTTTTTACATGTTTTTGTTTGTTTAGCGAATTGCAAAGTCTTTTTATCAATCTAAAAGACCACACTTCCCAATTAATTTCTTTTCCACAAGTGTCTCATAGAGGAATTAATGCTTTCTTAATTTCTTTCTCATCTGGTAATATAGGGACAGAGTCTTGTGAAGATGGTTGTTTGAGAAAGAACAGCCTTGTAGAATCAATACAAAGACGAGATGCAGCACAACATTTAGAGAGTTCCCATTTTGTCTCGAGTTAAATGATTGCCATTGCTTGTGTCAGGAAATTTTTTTTAATTAGAAAAGATACTGAAAAACTGCCTATGCTTTAGTTAAATGACCTTCATTTGCCAAGTGGACTTTGATTAACTTTTATGAGAATTGGATTCTTGTGTGACTTGGAAGACAAATGCAGCTTTTTCAAATTGAAAGAATGAGAGTATTGTAGCAGTAATATGACCATTGAAAGCTATTTGAGAGAGTTGTGGGCTGTAAATGCTGCTGTTACAACCATCACAACATTTTTGTAACCACTGTAAATTATAGAAACAGTATTTATGCATCAGAAATGTTTTTGGTTAATAATAACCTAACACTTTATGACAAGTCTGAATAAAGGGGGCTCTCAAATAGATCTGTGTTGGAGTTCCAAGAGGGGGCTCTCAAATAGATCTGTGTTGGAGTTCCAAGAGGAGGCTCTCAAATAGATCTGTGTTGGAGTTCCAAGAGGGGGCTCTCAAATAGATCTGTGTTGGAGTTCCAAGAGGCTCTCAAATAGATCTGTGTTGGAGTTCCAAGAGGAGGCTCTCAAATAGATCTGTGTTGGAGTTCCAAGAGGAGGCTCTCAAATAGATCTGTGTTGGAGTTCCAAGAGGAGGCTCTCAAGAGGAGGCTCTCAAATAGATCTGTGTTGGAGTTCCAAGAGGAGGCTCTCAAATAGATCTGTGTTGGAGTTCCAAGAGGAGGCCCTCAAATAGATCTCAAATAGATCTGTGTTGGAGTTCCAAGAGGAGGCTCTCAAATAGATCTGTGTTGGAGTTCCAAGAGGAGGCTCTCAAATAGATCTGTGTTGGAGTTCCAAGAGGAAAGGATTTTACTGCCTGCTAGTGGTAGCATGCTTCCAATCATGCTTACTCTGGCTCTAGTTTTGTGATACGCATCATACTTAGATCCTAACATTTTCTATTTCAGTACATTGTCTCATATAGCAGTTTGCAATCCGGGGTAGAATAGGTCTTCACTTGCCATCTTCACTGCTGTCAGTTTGCTGGAAGAGACTCGATTATATTGGAATATTGCTGAGTGCGTAAAACTAAACTCACTCACTCACTTCACTGCTGTTTGCTGGAAGAAATATCCTCAGTTCTTTTGCAGACAACCCAAATTTCATTATTTGCTCAAAATCTCTTTTGGACTATGGCAGAGATTTTCATGTTTGTACACAAATAGGTTTGTTTTAACTAGCTATAGTATCTCAAAATATTGCTCACAGAATTATATCGTATTAAGAAATGCTCAGCTATATGTATGATATGTGTTCTTTTTTTCTTTATTCATCACTGAATTTTATATGCAGTTTGTTTCGTAGGGAGAAATTGAAACCCTTCTTTGAACTGTCATTCTCACATACCTTTGTAACAATTTCACATTTTTAACATGTCCTTTAAGATCACAGGAAATACAAAATTTGTGTATTTATCCAAAGCAATGTCTGCAATATTAGTAACTTTAAACACGACATCATGGCAGCCATATTTACAATTTAAGAGGTATAGAGATGCTGGTATTGCTGAAATAGTAAATGAACCTATTCAGGACAAGGACATCTATCTGAGCAGTCAGCAATGTTTTCTGGTCATAAGAGACAACGTAATGATCATTGGTCAGATTGGGTGACCCATTTCATTGCGTGTCATCACGCCCTGATGAAGTAGATCATGCTCATAATATCATCCACTGGAGTGCCTTGACCAGACTCCATTATATTGTCCTGCCTTCATATAGCTGGAAGGGTGGTTGGGTAGCATTGTGGTTGAAGCATTCGCTCATCAGACTGAAGACCCAGGTTTGATTCCCACATGAGTACAATGTGAGAAGCCCATTTCTGGTGTCCTCTGCCGTGATATTGTGGAAATATTGCTAAAAGCGGTGTAAAGCTAAACTTACTTACTCATATAGCTGGAAGTCTACAATAAACAACAGACCGTGCAGGCTAGGTTAGGTTTATTCTTGTGTGTATGTTTTGTGTGTACAGATACATACATACATACATACATACATACATACATACATACATACATACATACATACATACATACATACATACATACATACATACATACATACATACATACATACATACATACATAATATATGGTGTATGAGAGACATATGTACACATAGGGAGGGGGGTGCAACCCGACCCTTTTGTTCTGAAAGTATGTTAAATGGCCATTGAAACTTGGTTGACAATGAAGTGTGTGCACCCCCCACCCACCCCTTTCTCAATAGTGTGCACCTCTTCTCAAAAAGCTGTATCCTTTCACTGGTTAATAACGGCCATGGGTGACATCATTTGGCTAGTGTTTAATACTTTCACTGGTGGAGTAACCTTCCCATGGGTGGCGTCAGCTCTTTGTTTTGAACTGGAAAGACGAGATGGTTATGCAATGCAATATGGTAAAAGAACGTTTCTTAAACACTCTAAAACCGTGAAATATCGACACAAACGTAAGTGAATTTGACTAAAGCTAAACCAAATCAGTAAATTGCTATCAGAAAATCAATATAATTTATACATACACACACACACACACACACACACACACACACACACACACACTATAGTAACATGGTATAGTACTGGTAACATGGTATAGTACTATGGTAACATGGTATAGTACTATGGTAACATGGTATAGTACTATGGTAACATGGTATAGTACTCGAGTAACATGGTATAGTACTATGGTAACATGGTATAGTACTATGGTAACATGGTATAGTACTATGGTAACATGGTATAGTACTATGGTAACTATGGTAACATGTATAGGTACTTATGGTAACATGGTATAGTACTCGAGTAACATGGTATAGTACTATGGTAACATGGTATAGTACTATAGTAACATAAAGTAACATGGTATAGTACTATGGTAACATGGTATAGTACTATGGTAACATGGTATAGTACTAGTAGTAACATGGTATAGTACTTTGGTAACATGGTATAGTACCATAGTAACATGGTATAGTACTATAGTAACATGGTATAGTACTATAGTAACATGGTATAGTACTATAGTAACATGGTATAGTACTATAGTAACATGGTATAGTACTATAGTAACATGGTGTAGTACTATAGTAGTTACTATAATAAGATGAAAGAATGGGATTTTCTTTAACTTCTTTCGAGTAGTATACTGAGAGGAAATACATACTGTATAATTTGGTATTTTGGGATGCTTGAAATGTTTTTTACATTTGTAAATGGTCACATGGTAAATATCGAGTATGATCAGAAAAACTTGTGAAATCTAAGATAAACTATAAATTGTATGCTAATTTCCATGAATCTGGAAGCAATGTAGCAGGAATGTGCATACTTTTCAGGATAAACATTAGGCAAGACTATCGATGTAGGTTATGAAATTTGAACTTCACATATTGGGCGTAGACTGACAGACTTGGGTGATTGAGACACATGTAAGTGTGCCTGTCTGTGTTTCTCAAACTTTTTAAAGAAATCTTTTGCATGTAAATAAGTGTAGAAAGTTTTTCAGTATTCTAATCCAAGCATGCCCTTTGCTTTGATTTAATATCTCAGTTGTTACTCAAGGTCACAGGTGATGCGATAGGGCTGAAACACTTTAATGTTGCTGATAGGAAAGTGGGAAATAGACATTCAGGAAGATATGCACGTGTCTGGGCTGCACCTGTATGCTGCACATGCACACGTTGCCATGCACATGCTAGAAGGAAGCTGATGCATCAAGTGTGTTTTGTTGATAAATTGTTTCCATTCTAAACAGTGTACTCTGTCAATACCTTATAGGCATCAGTCGGGACCAAATAAAATGCGGTTTTGACAGAGTGCGGTTTAACTAGGTTAAACTTATAGCGCCTCTGCGCCCTCGCGCGGAAGTTAAGCTGTCGTACTGTCACTTTAGCATTAACAAGATGTTTGAATAAGAAACAAGGCAGTGTCTGAATGCACATTCATGTTGTTTAAATCAAATAAAATGTCTGAAATCTCTTAGTAAATTTCAACTGATCATATATTATCGGCAGAATTAAAATTATAAACTATTTTTAGCAATGTTACTGAAAACGATTCTTGTTTATGCTTCGACGGCGGTCTACAATAGAGCAAAAGAGCAAAGTAGCGATGTTTCAAACATCGAGGAAATCATTAAATAAATTGAAATCAACAATAACATTCATAAAAGTTGTCAAGCGTACATATAAAATTACTATTTCCATACTTTTGTGCGATCATGCAATGTAAGTCAAGTCACTGACAAGTTACATCTCGGCTTTCACCGCCTCCGTCTTGGCCCCGGACCGACGGCGGCTTAATGTGAAAATATATGCATGAAGCATTTTTGTCATAGGCCATAACCTAGCACGATATGTCCAATCGTTCCATAATTTACGTATAGGTAGCGATGTCTTTCTTAATATGTTCAGAATAGCATTATTTTACCCAAAACCGGTATCCATTTCCATAATATGATTGGCTGCTTAGGTCACGTGTCTGATTTTGACCAATCCGACCCTTATAAGCAGAGTGTAGTGAAAAGCGTCGTTAGAAACCAATCTTTATCAATAAAATCGCTTCTTACAAATGTGAAAATATACTCGGCAAGAGTACAGTGATATTGTTGATGTTCAGAGCTTTTCGAGCGATACCGCCATCAAGCGATTAAGCCTCTATGTAAGTGACCGCGTGCCACTCACTAATTAACAAGAAACTGATTGACACTTCCGTTTCTGAATAATCTCAGGAGTCAATACCCTTGAATCAACACAATGTAAACATTTGCTTGTTTATACAGTCAAACTGCCCACAACATGTATTAATTACTCAGTGTAAGTGTTACGTTACCACTCACCGATTAACAAGATACTGATTAACACTTCCGTTTCTGAATAATCTCGGGGAGTCACAGCGAATTGTGTTCTTACATCATTTGGACCTAATTGCATCAAAGGGTTACGCCGTCTTTCATGTGCGGTTTTACAGATCCGTTTTCATAACAACTTGTTCGTTGGGACTGAAAAACAATGCCGATATCCTGAATAGACAGATGCCGATGTTTACAGAAGTTTCTAAATGATAATAGCGTGCATTTCTGCGGGACTGAAACTTTGTGCCGATGTAGACAGAGTGCGGTGTTTACAGAGGCGGTATTGACAGAGTCCACTGTACTGTTTATTGTTCACTCAAATGGCCTTTCAGACCTGTTAAATATTTATATTTTGACAAAAATCAGAGTTGGATAGCCTTTGTATGCTCTGTGTTCTATTAGGTGTCATTAAGTTGGCAAATTGTTAAATATATTGTCATTATTTTCCCTACTGGATGAGCTCAAAATTTAAAAAATGAATGGGATGTTAAGCCCGGTTCACAAGAAATATGGTATTTAATTGTTTTGTCATTCTACAATAAAAAAGTGCTTTTTGTATAATCTGTTTATTGTATTTAAATGGCCTTTCAACTTTTCACACAACAGATAAGGGCAGCACATTATTTATTAAGTGGCAAATTGTATTTACAGTCAACATGGTCAAATTTACATGTCAAAAAAAATATTTATATTAGTTTAACTGAAATTATAAATAACTTTTCAAACAGATGAGGGCACACATTATTTACTCATATTTATTTCTTACCCAGTGTTTTTATATTTAACTGTTATCCAATATTTGTGACATGTATCATGTTTGTCTCAGTTGATTATCATGTTTGTCTCAGTTGATTCGTTGGGGGTAGCCTAGTGGTTAAAGCGTTCGCTCGTCACGCCAAAGACCCGGGTTCGATTCCCCACATGGGTACAATGTGTGAAGCCCATTTCTGGTGTCCCCCGCCGTGATATTGCTGGAATATTGCTAAAAGCGGCGTAAAACCATACTCACTCACTCACTCACTCAGTTGATTCATTGCAGCTATGATTCATTCATAGCCACATTAGAAGCCCTAAATGAAGCAAGTCTAGATTTCCTCAGGTTCCATCTCCCTTCTGAATCTCCCATCTCACTGGGGCTCCTTTTCAATTTAGATGGGTTTATTTGTTGCTATGAAAATTGGGTATATTCAGAGACTAAATGTTTTTCTACCCTAGCTACTGTAACCATGAAACAGGCATCAAGAAGAAAATACAACTCTTCAAGTCCAATATAGATGCAGAATGTGGAGACAAATGGGGACCTATTACTGAGTGAAAATACCTTACAGGTTGATGATTACAATGGACAAGAAAATGTGTGAAGCTCTGATATGTTTTGTGTACAGAATATCAAAGACATAATAGCCTGTTCTTGTAACTAATAGTAGATGCTATCAATGTTTCCTTCCTTGAATTGGACAAATAATGATTCAAGTTTAGATTGTACATGTTATCTGAATTTTATAGAAAGTAAGGCAACTGAAGTGTTTGAGAAATGAGGAGATTACAAGCATCTGTAATATTAGTTTAGTTCAGTGAAATAACCATAAATAATCACTTTGAAAAATATTACATGGAGTCTGAACAATGGTTATTATGTGATTCTCTGAGCAGAGATGCTCTGTTTCCTTGATGACCTGTCTCAGAAAATATCTACTTCCCAGTAACTTAAGCTCAGGATAGGTTACGTCTTAATCGACGCTAATTTGAGGGGAGGCAAGTCCGGGGCAAGGAGTAGTGCTCTCCTGATTATAGAGTGCCAACTTGTGGGTAATCTTCTCTCCACCTTGGGCAGGCTCTGTTCACAACCTGTAATTTTCTTAAAAGCTTTTAAATCCCAATTGATGCTTGATTTCTCAACTAGAAATAATCATTTTCAGGCGGTTTATGTTTTTTGCTTCTTTAAATTTTTTAACATTAGGTGTTGCTGTTTTGGGAACTGAAGGATTAGTTGAAATTTATTATGAAAATAGATACAGATGACCAAGATGAACCCACTGTTATTTGTTTCTCTGGGTGAAAGCTCTTCAGAATATTCTTCTCTATTAGATTTAGGAGATAAACATACTGATTTGGAAAATCGTAGGTATATAACGAAATTATAATAGCTCTAAATTTGATTTAAAACCAAATGCGTAGTATGAGGTTTTAAATAAAAAAATTAGAGCTATTATAATTTCGTTATATGCCTCTGATTTTCCAACATAGTACGTTTATCTCCATTCTACCATTACCGTGTTATTAAGATTTTAAAAAAAATATACACTGTGTTGGAAAATCAGAGGTATATAACGTGATTATATACCTCTGAATGACTTTGATTAACCAATCACAATCCAGTATTTACTGAAGTCATGGTAGAATATTTGTTTTTTCATAAAAGAATTTCTTTATTTGACACATTTCTGTAGTAATATGTGTTCCAATGGCAATATGAAATGCTAGTTTATGACTGATTAAAGCAACTCCATTGCAATGCAAAGGTCAGCAGAATCATCATACAGTGTTCATAATTTAGGAGATAAAGGAGTCCTTGAAATTCGCTGGTTTTCAAACTGGGGACCCCATAATGTTTCATTTTTTACTCTGCGGTAATGAGAATGACCCCATGAAAGTTAATAGTTAATTTTAAACACTGTCATATCGTTTATGGCCTTTGTCTCCACTGTTCAGTTTTCCATGGCATGGAATTCCAGATCTGCTTTATAGAATTTACCAGAGGATCTATGGGCCATTGCCTCACAGAATATAGCATTATTGCGTTAAAAACAATGTATATTGCTGTTTAGATTGGTTCATCTGGGTTTGTGACACTACAGGCTGCTTGTGCAGATTCTCGGTTTGAATAAAATGTCAGGAGGCTATGCTGGACCTACAAGGCTATCCATTGGTCAGATTCAGTGATCACTCTACCTCATCCACAAGTATCAATCACAAGATGATCCCATCCAGACAATATTTTGGGGCTGCCATCATATAGCTATCATATTACTGAGAGCATCCGCAAACTACAGGGGGCGGTGGGGTAGCTTAGTGGTTAAAGCGTTGGCTCATCACGCTGAAGACCCGGGTTCGATTCCCCACATGGGGACAATGTGTGAAGCCCATTTCTGGTGTCCCCCGCCGTGATATTGCTGGAATATTGCTAAAAGCGGCGTAAAACCAAACTCACTCACTCCTGGTCTTGAGGGAGCTGGCTTTACTGTAGACTAATGATTAGATTGAAGATTAAATTTATCCAGTGCTTAAAGGATCAGGGCATAATAATGCCTGCTTAATATTTTGTGATCTGTATTTGTTCTAGCAGTGACTGGTCTAGCCAGAATTGATAGAGTGAGTGAGTGAGTGATTTTAGATTTACGCCACACTCAGCAATATTCCAGCTATAGGGCGACAGTCTGTCAAACTACAGAAACTTTACAGGTCTTTGCACTATATATTTTCACTGACTGAAGCTTCAAACGCCACTGACTCAAACTTGAGCAACTTAACTCCTTTCATCTCATCCTGTACAAATATGTTCACACATTTACCAACATCATCACATCATCGCTGACTTCAGCATGCTTCTCCTCCTTCCAGCAGTGTTGAAAGGCGATGCTCTGCCAACCAAGTGCTCTTGCCATCATTCTGACTCAACCTCACAAGTGGTAGTCACCACACATAATCGCACCACACATGGTTTTTGTATAATTATTACACAGTTTGACACGTGATCTTATTTTCTCACCTCGTTTTCACCTATGACTGGCATGAGATAGCTGATGTATGTGTGGGCATGCCTCTCGTGTCTTGCCAATTCATTTGTTGTATAATTAGCTGGGATAAACTACTGTATTTCAGCAGTGTGTTTTACACGGATGACCATCTCACGTGCGGTTTGACAGATTCGAGGTGCAGAGGAAAGAGACACTTAAAGAATCACCTGTTGCATTATGGGATAGATTACACGTCCTGTCAACCTGCTACAATCAACTAAAACTTGATAGCAGATCCAAAAAACATTAATATGTTAGATGCCGATTGAAAGACGCCACAGTCAGTTAGCTGATCCTTGAAGTATGTAGTGCCAGCCAAGATGGGAAGATACTTCTCATTATGGCGCTATATTTAAAGCATTATGGTTTATACTAAGAGACAAAGATTTATGCACTAAATTAGAACTGATTTGGAATCTTTTTATGGTGAGATAAGAAAACAAAAAAAACAAATGCCAATGTTTCAACACCCTTTAAAATGCACTTTGGTGGAAATGTCATATTTATCAATTTCGTTAATAATTTCAGATGGATTCATTAACAGGTCACAAATAATTGTGATCATTGTTACACTTGGATTGCAGCTAGGAAAATATGAAACTGTCCAATGTTTATGTGCTAGTGGTAGAGAAATTGTTTAATGTTTGATCAAAATCAGATTTTCCAGGGTTTTTTTTTTTCATTTTTCAACTTGAGCAAGACTCAACAAGAAAAACTTATTGTGTCTGCATTAGCTCTGCTGATCATCTATCTTGGTGTCTTTACACGAGAGGTGGGCCTCAAACCTTTAACTAATTTTGACACTACATACTACCATTGATACATACTGTCATTGATATGTCAACAGGGTAGAACTGTCAATATGCCAAGAATCGGTTTGTTCATTGTAGGATATCTATCAATGAACTTTACCCCAGATGTTAAATGTGTTCTCACTTTTTTAGGAAAAGAATTTTTCACACAATTCTATTTTAGTCTGTGTGCAAAGGTTTTTATTTTGAAGTAGGTTGTTATGTATCTTATCATCCAGGTCACATGATATGGATGATATGTGGTTGGCTGTAGTGCTTGTCAACACGAAAGCTGACATAATGATGGTACTGTATCTGAATCTGATGTTCCAGACAGACCATTCCTGTTAATGATAAGATGGATGCTCGATTGGTTCAGGCTCAAACCATCTTGGTTATAGACCTTCATAAGTGTTTCTGAATGTGTGAAATATATCTGATACTGATATGAGCTGTCGACTTTATGATAGCATTTCCGTGGGGTTAAGTGGTAAGTGTTTTTATAACAAATGAACTGTGTTTGATATGGATTTACATGAGATCCCATTGGCTGAAGGTCTGAATTGTTGTGGTGTTTCAGTAAATCAAATCATCAAATCACTAGCGCAGACATAGATAGATATGGACGTACAATCATCATCCTTGGCCATCCTTGAGGGGCGGTGGGGTAGCCTAATGGTTAAAGCGTCGGCTCATCATGCTGACGACCCGGGTTCAAATCCCCACATGGGCACAATGTGTGAAGCCCATTTATGGTGTCCCCCGCCGTGATATTGCTGGAATATTGCTAAAAGCGGCATAAAACCCAACTCACTCACTCACTCATTCACTCACTCACTTGGCCATCCTTGAATTTCCATCTACATTGGTTTACCATCTCCTCTTTCCATATATAAGGTCCAAATGCACTAGTATGACCTGTAGCATATTTTAAAGTGAATAACACAATTTCAAGCTATCTAGATTATGGCCCAGTTTCCTTTGTGCAGTATTTTTTACACAAAACATTTTGTCCATCTCCACATGTTTATCTGTATGCCTGTATGACATGTGTAGTATCTAGTCTTGTGTTGCATGCAATGATGATGTATTTCTACCTTTCCTTCTTTTGGGGCATACCTGTGAAAGTCCAGGTTAGAATATTGATCTTCAGTAACCCATGCTTGTCGTAAGAGGCGACTAACAGGATCGGGTGGTCAGGCTCGCTGACTTGGTTGACACATGTCATCGGTCCCCAATTGTGCAGATCGATGTTCATGCTATTGATCACTGGATTGCCGGGTGCAGACTCGATTCTTTACAGACTGCCACCATACAGCTGGAATATTGCTGAGTGCGTGCTTAAAACTAAACTCACTCACTCACTCTTTTTGGGCAATAATATCCACAAGAACTTTTCTGTCAATGATAGTTTTGCTAACAGTCTGCCATAAATTGATATCACTTCCAGATGTTCATCCCCAGTGATGTGATACTTTAATTCACAAAGTGAAAGAATAGGAAATGACAAAACACAATCAGCTAGTGGATTGGACACAGACAATTTTTTGCAAAACAGTTTCACTTAATATACTTTATAACACAGCCAATGTGCTCCAATATAGTCTGTATGTAAGATCAACCTCCAGGATGCTTGGAATAATGATGTAGAAAATCTGTGACCTTTACGTTGTAACTTGGCTGTGATCAGAAACTTCCACTGTCCAATATGTGTTGAACACAAATGCAGTTTTAAAATATGTTGTTTTCTGTTAAATGTTTACAAAAAGTGCACCTGCAAAGGGTCTGATGAATATTGGATAATGTCAAGAACCTTGTGAGGTGTGTTTGTCCAGTAATTTGAATCAGAACACAGGGTAATCTGTTCCATTTGCATGCAAGTGACATTCATTGAGGACCAGGTGTATGTAGAAATGTTCCAATTCCTTACCACAGCGTTAGCCATTCCTTTGTTTAATGACAATGTGGCATTCAATTTCAAGTGAACTGACCCCATGTTAGAATAATTTTGACTTTAGTGAAGGAGCTGGCTTGATCGTCATCCATCTGTCATCCATGTGTGAGCTTGTTGAATCATGTTTTCTCTTGTGGAATTTTTATGTACAGAATAAAAAAGTTAAGGATGCTGATTGTATTCAGGGGATATTTTTGTGAAAAGTCAGTCTTCACTACACAAAATATTCTCCATCATGATCATAGTTTTAGTTCATATATATATATATATGTATATACGTATGTACACATCTTCATTTGTTGTAGCAGTGCTATCAAAGCAGTGTGGGATTTAAAAGATTTAAGCTTGGTTAAAGCATCATTTTATTTAATATATTCAGCAAAGATTTGTGAAACAGAAGTTATTCTTTAGGGTGTCAACTTTTAACAAAATTATACAAACTTAGCTTTTTCTCTTATATATGTATTAGTGGTGTGAGGAATCATCGATACGTATCGGTGCATCGATCCATGGCCCGCCGATACAATGAATCGATACAAAGTTTTACATTGTCGTATATCCCAATACGATACTTCAAATGGGCCACAATACATCGATGATTAACTTTGAATATTGCTGAATCACGATATCTGTCAAGTGAAAAAAAGACTTACTTTTGTTTGATGATTAAAATATATGCTTTCTTATTTTCTCTTCATAAGTAAACGTTTTTTCGGAAATTCTTGCGTCAAGAACTGTATCATACATAGCCCTTGCATGTTATTAACATTCACAAAGTCCATGTATAAACTCAATTATCTCGTTTCCGAATGAATATTGAACAACGCTGGCGGAATTTGACGAAATACTTTAAAATGGTTTTGTTTTGATCTTAAGGTGTTTTACAGTTGGTGTTAGAATTAAAGATTTTAGTATCATGATATGTATCGTATCGCCACCCTTGTACCGGGATTCGTATCGTATCGCAGCATAAGTGCACAATACTCTGGCAATATATCATCATGACTAAAATTTTAGTATCGTGATGTATCCTATCACAGTTTGTATGCCAATACCAGCACTAATATGTATATGCAGGTGTATTCTTGTAATTAATTTTCACCTGAAGCACTACAAGACCTTCAGAAATGAATAATAGTTCACATGTGGACATATCATGATTGTTATACCAACTCAGACCAGTGAGGGTGCGGTGGGGTAGCCTAGTGGATAAAATGTTCGCTCGTCACTCGAAGGCCTGGGTTTGATCCCCCAAATGGGTACAATTCGTGAAGCCCATTTCTGGTGTCCCCACGCCGTGATATTGCTGGAATATTGCTAAAAGCTTTGTAACACCATACTCGCTCTCTCGCTCAGACCATTGAGTTAACAGAAGCAAGAGGTTCATCTCACAAACATGTTTTGTGAATGCATGCCAGAATGTGGAGTAATGATTATCACAAACTTGAATCTTCTACTTTTTGACATTTTTATGTGATAATGATACAAATGGAAATATTCTTCTGCAGCTTTTACATTTATATTTACTGTTTGGTTACTAGTACTTCACATGGGCTTCCAAGTGACCATTATGACTCGTGGGTTGGGCTTCGATGAGACCATTAGGACAAGTGGGATGGGCTTCCAAGAGACCATTAGGACAAGTGGGATGGGTTTCGATGAGACCATTAGGACAAGTGGGATGGGTTTAATGAGACCATTAGGACAAGTGATGAGAGACCATTAGGACAAGTGGGATGGGCTTCCAAGAGACCATTAGGACAAGTGGGATGGGCTTCTAAGAGACCATTAGGACAAGTGGGATGGGCTTCCAAGAGACCATTAGGACAAGTGGGATGGGCTTCTAAGAGACCATTAGGACAAGTGGGATGGGCTTCTAAGAGACCATTAGGACAAGTTTCTAAGAGACCATTAGGACAAGTGGGATGGGATTTAGGCTTCTTCTAAGAGACCATTAGGACATTAGGACAAGTGGGATGGGCTTCCAAGAGACCATTAGGACAAGTGGGATGGGTTTCGATGAGACCATTAGGACAAATGGGTTGGGCTTCTAAGAGACCATTAGGACAAGTGGGATGGGCTTCCAATAGACCATTAGGACAAATGGAATGGTTTTCTAAGATACCATTAGGACAAGTGGGATGGGCTTCCAACAGACCATTAGGACAAGTGGGATGGGCTTCGATGAGACTAATAGAACAAGGGTTAATTGAAACAACTTCAGTGAGACTTGGTGGCTTATGGTGTGCATGGTTCTGATGTAGTTTCTACTTGTAATTTTCATCTGTTGCAGAGTACTCAGTGGTATATCCATCCCAGGTTGATGTGAATGGCAACCTCCTGTCTGATGATCCTGCCCGAACAGTCCGCCATCGCCGTAGTACTGATTCTGCAGCTGTCCGAGATCTGTACCTCAACCTCACTGGAGATAGCGTCCATTTCCATCTCAAACTGAGTATCAACAAGAAGTTGCTAGCACCAGGGTTCAAGGTATATCTCCGGAAACCCTCCAACTTGAGTCATGTTGACGCAGTCACTGACAGTGTGTCCATTGCAGAGACTGACTGCACGTATCGGGGCAAGGTTCTCTCCCATGACAACTCCATGGCAGCAATCTCACTCTGTAATGGCGTGGTGAGTAGAAATCTACCCTATCTCTACAAGGCTACAAGACATTATGATTTGATTTCATCCAAAATTGAATAATCATCTTTACATTTGGGTGTTGGGTCAACAGTTGAGGCGATCACTCAAGTTAAATGCCCAGGTTCAATTCCTCACATTGATACAATGTGTGAAGCTTATTTCCCGCCTAAATATTGCTGGAATAATGTTAAGAACAGAGTGAAACAGTACTCCCTCACTCATCTTTACATGATTACTTTCATAAAAAGAAAAATACACAAAGTTAATTAAAACTGACATTTGCAATTAGTCATCAAAATATGCATGATGGACAAGAAGTAAGACCTGTCCTTCAATCCAATTGTCACCTTGTTATTGTGAACTCAGTTGGCCTGTTTACTTAGCTGTGTTGCAAGTCTAAGGACCTACACACCTACAGGGCCAGTGATGACCCTGTCCAGAATGTCAATATACTGGACAAGGATTAGACTGGGGTAAGCCTGCCAGGGAGGTATTGTCCAGACATGCATTTCACCAAGTGATAACCATGGTTAATTAACAAGCGACTCTGTATTGTCTTTGATGTAATTGTTTGTGGAATGAGTTTGGCTTGAAATGGCTTTGGAGTAAAGCTCAAGTAAACAGCAGACCGGCCCTGTGGCTTCAGTATGGGAGGAGGACTAGTCCACGATGCGGTAGGCCAGGATTATGCTGACACTTGCACGACAGATTAGGACTGCTCTTCCTGCATACCAAATAGATCTGAACTACTTCGATCCTAGTAAACATTATTTTGGATCGGAATGTAGGTAAATAGTTAAAAATAAAATCCATTAGCCAGTGATGTTTAGAGGATATTCTTCTCATTTGTGGAAGTGATGATGGCATAATATTTCCCAGATGGTCTGTGCTCAGATCAATTGGATTCGTTTTTGGTTTAGCACTCCCCACAGCAATTGTCAAGGTTCTCCTTGCACAGAGTGACCTAACATTATGACTGGGCCAAACAATCCAATGGTTGTGGGTCGCATGGAATACTTAACATGTTTGATTTAAGCCCTTCCATCACTCAGACTTAATTTATATTAAATTTACAGGTAACAATAACTTTAGTTATTTAGGGAAAGTGTATAATTTCTCTCATGAGACTAAGAAAGATGTCTTGACCCAGACTGAAAGTCTGCAGAAGAATGTCAAAAATAGCCTCCATTTAAAGAGAACAGTTAAATAGTGGTACCGGCATTGATCATTGTTCTCATTATCAATCACTGGATTGTCTGGTCCAGACTGGATTAATCTCAGGCAGCCGTCGTACAGTTGGAACATTGCAAAATGTGTTAAGTGACAACCCAACCCTTTAACTAAGATGGCATCTGTCACCATCTGTTATTAGTTTCATTAGTTTCTAATGCTTTCAATGAACTTTTGAATGCTTCCATGTGATTGGCAATATTAGCATTTTGTGCCAACACACTCACTCAAAGGAACATTTAAACAAAACTAGTTTCCAGAAAAGTAGGTCCTGGCTGTAGACCTAATCCCTACACATGCTGCTTCATCAGTGTCAGACTGACAAGGTATGTTGGCATCTAGGACAACAGAAGAGACTACTGGGGTCAAAACTACCTCTATAGTAGGTTACAACTGTCAGTCATGACATGTCTATCTGTCCGAGAGTTGACCTACCTATCAGCTGGTAGTTACAGAAAGTGTTACAATACAAGAACTAAGATGTAGTACCTAGTCTAACATCGCGAGAGAATGGAACAGGTAGAATACGTGTTGATAGAGAGTCTTCCTCAAGATTTAGGTTACCCAATAATGCTTCTCCAAAGCACTGGTTAACTTACAGGGGAACATAAAGGGTTAGTAGATACTGATTTCATTTTAGGCAGTTTTTGCTTAAAATGTATGTAAAAAGGATTATGTTCTTGAAAGAAACTCTAATCCTACTGTTAAGAAGTTCAACACACTTTTCTCTCTCCCTCCCCTCCCCTCTCTTATCCATTGGGATGTGGGGTAGCCTAGAGGTTAAAGTGTTCACCCATAGTGCCGAAGACCTGGGTTTGATTCCCCACATGGGTACAATTTGTGAAGCCAATTTCTGGTGTCCCATGCTGTGATTTTGGTGGGATATTGCTAAAAGAGGCACAAAACCAAACTCACTCACTCACTCATCTATTAAAGAGATAGGTCCTGAAATGCCTTTAAAGTTATTGCTTCATCTGTGTTCAAGAATGATGGAAGTGTTACAGGTTGAAGTGAAGACATCATGTTTTCAATAATGTTAAGGATTTGCATGGAAAAATAAATAAAAAGAAGTTGTTTGACATTAGGTGATAAGTGTAGAAGTTGACAAAGGCATAGCCATGTTGGCATCAATGGGGTGGCAGTGAGAACCAGGGTTAAACTGACAAATGTGTTGATCATTATGATGTTTTAGAAGCCTGCAATGTATTGCAATGTTTAGGTAATCTTTCTGTTCATGCTTTTTCACAAAATAGCCTTGGCAATCCTACTCGCCTGATATTTTCATGATAAAGTTCACAATCTCGGGTATTTGTAGCCTTGAAGTTATGTTGACAAATAATGTCTATTGAACTTTAAAAGCTAGAAATTTTGAATTCTTGCTTAAATTTACTACATCACCTGAGAGTCAAATAGTGTCTGGGATTTGAACAATGTGGCAAATATCTGTGTGTGTCTGATTGTCTGCTGGTAGTGGATAATTGCTTGTATACCTCTTTGTAACATGATAGTACACCTGTGGTATAAGTTACAGGCTATGTATCCCAGATACTGCATGTCTTAAAACAGATTCAAGACTTACTATGCATGGAACTCAACAAAATGGAAATACAAAAGTCCAAGTTAAACCTGATTATTCTGATTCTCAGTTTAATGTCAGTTGATTTAAAAAAGATTAGTGGGTTTAATGTGGTGTCTTTACCAAACTGTCTGTTATGAAGGCATTTATTTACGCATGAATATCATGTGTCACTAACATTTAATGTGACTTCCAATCCACTCATTGTTAAAACTAGTCCCTATCCTGGGCCTAGATTTTCAAAGCTCTCTTAGCACTAAGACAGTCGTAAGTTAATGTTAATGTATGGCTCTTACGACTATCTTAGTGCTAAGAGAGCTTCGAAAATCTAGGCCCTGGTCATTAGAGGCTACTTACAGATGTACCCAGTGTGTTGATGGTCATGATATCAAACATTGTATTTTCTGGTCTTCACCCTATTATTTACAGAGTACATTTATATAAAAGGATAAATTCAAAGTGAAACAAAAACAACATGTTTTTCCTACTATTTTCTTGAATTTGTTTCATACTGAGACAAGCACAGTCCTTTTTATGGTCATGGTCCTTTTGATGTAAATAATTCCATTACCGTTTTAAGGCACTATAGTCTCCCTGCAACAGGGTTTGGGAGACTCTAAGTATGTGTGTCTCTGACTCTAAATAATCATTCAGGACAATGTTTACAAGATGTTCATTCTGAATCTGCTGTACCACATTCATTACATCAAAAGCAGCTACAGGAAACTATACAAGATGGTTATCAAGTGGTTTCTGTATCCATACAGACACATTCTTCCCCTTACAACAATTAGCAGCAGATATATCCTTTCTTCCTTGCATCTGAACAGAGATGTGAGATACGACCCCCACCTGCAGTCCGACCGTTGGCGCTGTGTCCCACTGTTGGCGCTACCAATCCATGTTCTACCAGCCCTAAAGCAGATCAGCATCCCCATATTGCCCCAACATGCAAGCAGTGCTGTATAAACACAAACAAATTTCTCTCAAGCTGCACTTTGGTATTTATTTGAGGTCGCTTCACAGGTGTAGAGGGGTGGCCTGTAAGTGAGGAAGAATCCGCTTTGTTGTCAACCATGACACACCAGACGATTGCTACCTTCACATGTTGACCCTCACCTTCTTCTCATTGTTTCTTTAGCTGGATATCATCCCTTCTGTTTGTATCTAGTTATCTGACATTTATCTTTCTAATTCATTAATAAAACCATTGTGACTGCATGTTTAGATTGATAGGAATATTTGGAGCCATATCGGTCAGCAAGTACACTCAGAGAAACGGACAAAGCTGGGATAGGGAGTTGGCGAATATTCAGCCTATTGGTGCTGTCAGATACGGATGATATCGTCAATGTCAAGAGCCATGTGTTTCATGTTAGTGTTGATGTGAACAAATAATCATCATTTAGTGAGTCGAGATGCTTCCTCCCTCAACCCAACCCAGTCAGTGAGCAACCCTACTGACCTACAGTTTTCCCAGATACTTCAACCCAGAAGGACTTGTTGTACATAATGGTGTCCACCACTGTCCACAGTGGCTAGAAGTAACCCTCTCCAACCATCTCTTGTCAAGGTGGCTCTTATTAACCGGTACTCATCATTTTGTCCTCGCAGGCTAAGACCGACCAACACAGGTAGCAGGTCTCTTAACATGCACCAAATCTAGCATAGCAACAATAGCAAATCTCCTCAACAAAGTTAAAATGTTTGCTCCCCACCTTCTCTCCATCTGTAGAAATACTTGTCACTCAGGTCTTTGACTGGTTAATAGGACTTAATCATGGGAAAAAGTTTTATGCTAATAGATTTAGTTGACTTAGGCTTGAGAGTAAATTCTCGTGTGGTGTTTGCTGTCCTACATGTCATCTTTATGGGTTTGGGTTCGGCCTGTTTCTTTCTGCTAAACACAATGATTAATTGCTTTGCTGCCTGTCAATAGTTGGTTAATCAGCACTATTTGGGTGTATCATGTACAGTGAATGAGTGTATGTATGTCACATTTTGTTATCATCGTAACTTCAGGTCTATGTTCATAGCTCCGTTTTCAGAGTTTTTCTATTAATGATTGTATTTTTTCAGCAGAAGTAATTATAAAAGTATAAAGGTTTTATTGTATTCTTGCTATGACAAAACTCCCATTTGACCAGAAAAAGATAAAACTGATGTTGAAACATGAAGTCCCAGTCAGTGAAACATATATTGTAAAATTATTTGGATAAGTTTTTAAGCTTAAAAACTCCTGAAAATTGTTCTTAAGGTCTAATAGGCTTGATGTCAGGTGACCCCCAACTGTTAATTTATAGTTTTGTAAACTGTCTCATGAAGGACCAGGCCAACATGCAGGTTACGTTGGCAGCCGAAGATTAAGTGAGTGTAAAACACTGATTGGAAGGACAAGATGGACATGTTCCAGCTGGGGCCTGTGTTATATTTGCACAGTATGCCTCGGTTTACTGCAAACATAGATAATAGAGCTTACATTTAGGAGACATTTTGAAAGATTTAAGGTTTAAAAGGTGTTAATGTGTAAAAACCTGCATGTTTCATACAAGCTGGAGTGGCAGAGGTGAGCCTTGAGCTGGTTTTACAAGAAGCACAAATAAACACAAACAGATCGCTGAGTAAATATACAATCTTTCGACTTCTTTTGGACAAGCCAGGTGTATTATCTAGCTTAGATACTAACAAATAATGATTAAATATGTCAGAATAAATTACAAAAATGTCAAATATCAAGCTAAAAAACAAATACTTGCATGGTTTTGTGGAATCAATAATGAAATACTATCAGGTATATGTCACTGACTCCAAGTTTCGGAAATACTTTAAGCTATGTGTGACAGTTTACTATATTAGAGGCACATGGTTTGTGGGACCTACCAGAAAAGAAACAGATTTTGTAATTTTTGTAGAAACCATCTTCAGTGGAGGTACATTTTAATTTTATTGTAGTCAGTTAAGAGAGTTGAATCTTTAACAAGATGTATTATACGAATACAAGAAACATCCAAATTACAACATTATGTCTTCATTACTGGGAATTTTAGAAGTTGAGTTGATGAAGAATGATGACAATTTTTATGGATATACAACTTCTTTTATTCCGTGAAAGGCGACGTTTCAACATAGATTCTAATGTCATTGCTTGACAACGACATGAGAATCTATTTCGAAACGTCACCTTTCACAGAATAAAAGAAGTTGTATATCTATAAAAATTGTCTTCATTCTACAAGATTATGTCAAAGGAGGTTAATAAATCTGTTGGGTTGTTTTATTGTCAAACATACTCTGTGTTCACTGACCCTTGTCCATTATTTGCTTGGGTTGTCAGATACATGAAGACATTTAAAATGGAAATTGAGAATCATGTACAGTTCTTTGCATGTGTGATGTTAAATTTGTATTATTTACTTATTTGTCTTCATGATATAAACCAAGAAATAAAGTGTTCTTATTTTGACATGTTAAGGCTATTTAGCTTTATCTTATGTACCATTATCTTCACAACTTACTCAGATAGAAAATATGTCCTTTTAGGTACCTTCACAACTAACTCAGCTGGAACATATGTACTATTACCCTCACAACTTAATCAGTTTGAACTTATGTACCTTTACCTTCACAACAACTTCAGAGCTTTTCACAAGTTACTCTTGAAATGTAAGTACTATTGCCTCTACAGCTTACTCATCTGGAACTAAGTACTGTTACCGTCATAACTTCTTTAGACAGAAAAATATATTTACCGTCACAGTTTACTCATTTGGAACATATGTTCTGTTACCTTCATAGTTTACTCAGCTAGAAATTATGCTTTGTATTGGAGATGCTTTAACACTACGGTTATTTTTAACCATATACAGATTTTCAATGCGATGAGAGGCACAGAACACTCAACAGTATTTGTCATCCTTATGTTTTTCACATGACTGTATTTTTAAATGACAAATACACACAGACTATTTTCCCATTTCTCTGTAAATGCCTGGGAAAACTCAAACACCAGTAATTACAGAAGTGTTGTATCTGATAATTTTAAGGCTTTAAGTTTGAACTCAGCAATTTTACATACATTTGAAAAGTCAGTGTTTGACTACTTGCTTATAATCTTTGCTGCAACCTATCATAGTTTATGAGAAGAAGATGTAGGCAGCCTGACTAGACCTATCTACTGAATACATGCTTAGGCTGACAGTTGCAGCTGATAATATTTTTCAATGACCTGTGGATTTATTTCAGTGTCTGTTTAACACTTCTTAATAATCCCCTTTGAATGATCAGTAAACTTTTCAATGATGACCAGCACATGATGAACCCAGGTTATTACGGATATCTCTAGACTAGCATCTAGTCTCGGAAATCAACATATTTTACAGAAGAAAACTGTTCATAAAAAATGATCACCACAAGGTATAATGAAAAGGAGCCCAGAGATTTCTTCATATCCTGAAACTGTGGAAATCTAGACTTGCCACATATTCTAGACTTGCATGGGCTTTCTTGTATATATTTGTTTCAGGGTCTGTTTAACAGACTTGGATATCTCCATCACATTGTAATTGTTTTATGTAATCTTTGACCCTCCCTTCCTTTTTCAAAGGTGATACTCAAATGAACTCACACAAAATTAAAGATATTTCTTAATTTATAGTATTATTATTAGTTAAAGTATTGTGTAGACTTTAGTGTTGAACTGTCATTCCCGGTTTAAAGTTGTACAAATAAATGTCCAATTCCACTTGCACAAAGATGTAAAATATTGCTATTTGTGTTTGCATGAACTACTTACTTAAATGAAATTAAATTAACATTCTCGCTTCTGTAAGAGGATTCTATTCTGAACCCTCTCACACATTTTATAGCCTTGATTACTCAGCATGTTAGTCAAATTAATCCTGTAAATGGGTTAGTAGTGAAAGCCACTTTCATGGAAGACATACATGTTTAAAAACTTATTATTGGCACAATCTGGCTCTCCATTGCAGACTTGGGTGATATTTGAGGACGTTTTATCAGTATTTCACAGCAAATTAAAATCCATGGTCTATTAAGATCAGACTGGTTGAAGTAGGGAGGTCTAGCCAGGGATTGTATCAAAACCATCCACTCAATTTTGTTGAACATTTACAAAAAAAAAATTCCCAAAAATCTGTTTCCACTTCACCAGTGAAAACAAAAACACTCTTTAAACCTTTTCGTTGGATTCTTTGAAACAAACATGTTAATTGAAGCATGTTCTTTTTCTTTAAAATCATCCATCCTTGTATGGTTGGTACGCTTTACGAGTCAAGTGGTCACATGTTTATGACAATTTTATTCGAGCTAGGTGATAGCTACTTGGCCAGTTTAATCACAGAGGAATTCTCAGGTGCTGTTTGATGTAACCATAGCTGGAAGGATATGTTTTATTGCAGTGCGCAATCTCTACCCCCCATATAGTCAGGCTGCTGGGGGCTCATGGACCCCTGCGTGTGCTGTAGGCCAGATAGTAAGACTGTTGTGGAGATTGCTCTAGAGGTGTATATAATAGAGGAAAATGGGGAGGAAAGGCCAAGTTTGGAAGAGAAAGGTGCACAAGATGGCCATTGCATATCTTTTCTGTTGTGTTGGGTAGCATGAGGAGGGAGGGGGTACAGTCACGTAGGCACAGCAGTTTGATGTGAGGAGCAAAAGGTATGACAGAAACCTGTGGTCATGGGTTTGAATCCCATATTACCATGATTGCAGGTCTCAGTTAGCATCTTAACCAGGCTTATGGGTCTCATCAAAGTTGTAAACTAGAGAGACCTGCTTTCCTCTGGGCTTTCCTCAAGGCTTATAATAATCTCTGATCTAACTGGCACAGCATGACTGCATCATGTCTTATTAATCACTGGTTTGTCTGATCCATACTTCATAATTAACAAGCCACTGTCACATGACTGGTCATATGTAGTGGTGTGTGTGGTCCAGTGCAAAGAGCACAGGCCACAAATAAGCTGAAGTTAAGCAACATTGCTCATGCCCCATGGATGGTTGAACATGTTTGGCATCGTTTTACAGGATATACACTTGCATAACCTTGATTCGTGTATATAAGGGAAGTGCGGGTAAATACATATTTTAATTGCATGATTTCATTTTGTATATGCACTGATTATTGTATTCAAAATGTGATGGAACCTTGTTTCGTTGATTACGTAGTCGGTTACTTTAAAGCACTCTGTACGACATCCCACTGCAGTAAGTATTGACACCAAGGAAAGCACACAACGAAAAGTGAGAAGGTTGGAGCTAACTGTATCTTTTTTACTTGACATTTTGTAAAAATAAAATTTGGTAAAGCTGGTATTAGTGATCTGGGGCTATTTATCTCAATGCTGGACAATTATATTTAGTATACTTGCGTGTAATGCAGAGATTTGGAACTTTTTTGTCAGCGAGGCGTGGCATTGTATGTACATCAAATGTACCGCTTTGTGACGTCAGTCGAAACTTAATTTACGAGCTAGCATGATAATTTCAGCGATCCACGAATTAAGGTTACGGTTCTGTATATCCTGTTTTACTTGATATATATTAAAGACATCATTTAACTGTTCCTGAAGTCAGTTTTCCTTAATTTTAGTCTCAATTTTAAATAGATCTATTATGCAAGCTATATTTAGAATTAGTGTGTAATTGTTGCAAAATATGACAAGATTTCACTAGAATTATTATTTTAACAATTAAAAGGTTTCTGAGAGAACTTTGTTTCCTTACATAATTACCTTCACAGCTGTATAAATCATGTGTTTTATGATTGCCACCCACTCCACATTTTTACCCATGTATTTAGATGTAACAGATAAAACCTTTACCAGATTAGCTTACACATTTAATTGTGTAGAGTTGGCAGAGGTAGGTAAATGTATACCAGTAACAAACAAGCATGGATGATGGCACATTATCGCTTATCGCCACTGTGTCCAGACAGTCATTCTTGGGGATAATGAGAGGCAGCTCCTAATACCTACAGCTTATCACTAGCGGAACACACTCATACCTGCCTCCATATTCCCTCTGTCTTATAGACAATTACCCACAGTCACTCATGTTGCCTCGACGTGGCTGATTGTAGGGACCATCTCAAAAGTGGCATTTGAATTTATTAGAACATTTCTCTAGAAATTGGCTCATCTCCCAGTAAGAAACTTGAGTTTCCTGGGGTTTTTTATTTTCACTTTAATACTAATACTTTATTCACCCAAAAGGAAATTTGTTGTACATCAGATTCTGTGATACATAAAAGCAATGAATAGTACATGTAACAATATGCGAATCACCAAAAGAACACAGAGTTTTTTGTTTCGGGTAACAGTGCATGCAAAAAAATCCTTCAATTAACTGAATTCTCTTTGTCAGCATTGGAAATATGATAATAAGGCTATTGATAACTAGATCGATGTAAACTAATATTTTGAAAAGATTTGTTGAAAGATGAAATAAAGATGAAATTCATTAAGTAGAGACATTTACTAGTATTCTAACAATCACAATACATCAGTAGGCTACTTGATTCATTAACATCAAGTAAATAGTCCAGCTGTGGAGATTTTCAGATTAAAGCAAGATGTTGTATCACCTCATTATATTGTTGACTTACATATTATAGCATTAAATATTGCTGTGTTATTACCTACGAGGGCGAAAATATCGGGGTTCATATTTTTCATACCATGCCCTAGGGCAAAATATCACTTTGTGGTGATGTGACATCATGAGCAAGGCCATGACGTTGCGTTCTACATGCGGCGACAGCGGGTAGCCAGCCTATGTTTAAAAGTAGATTTGGGTTTATTTTCCTCAATTTGACGACTTTGGTAATAAACAGAATATTATATTCGGCCCATATCATACTATGTTTACCACACTCGTGCCTAAATATCGGTATATCCCTCGCTCTCACTTGGGAAATACCAACATCTAGGCACTTGTGTCGTAAACATAGTATGACATTGGCACTCATATAATATCTTCTATATCTCATTTAAACTAACAAAATTTTAGATTGCATGTACCAAACAGTTATATTCTGTTATTCTGCTTACAGAATTACCTAACTTTGAAATCACAATTGTAGACTATATTCATTTTCACCATGTATGATATGCCATTAATTCAAGAAAAGCAGCAAAACCATGTCTAATTCCAAAGAAATTTCCACCGACCCACTCATTCATTTATTGAGAACGATATTCTATGATAGATAATCACTTGAGATGGCCCCCAATAGTGCATGCACATTAATATTGAAATGCTGGGGCATGTTCTTGTCTGCAAGAAGACAGGTGACAAACATTCCCCCTACCTGACCGCAAACACATCTGATTTACAACCTGTACATCAAAGGGTCAAACGAGCTTGTCCAGGTGGGCAGTTCCAGTTGGAAATGGTCTCGGCCACTACAAGACCCTGCTAATGTCATATTTATGAACGCAGACATGACTTTATCAGGCACCCTGCCTCTTACCCACACTGCAAGTGTGGGAATAACGGGTAGTAAACACTCCAGGCAGACACCTCATTTGGGAATAAGTCTATTCATAGATGTTTCAATAAGGAAGGAGTGCATATCATTTTGTGTAGCCTAGTGGTTAAAGTGCTCTCTCGTCACCCCAAAGACCTAGGTTTGATTTCCCCATATGGGTACATTGTGTGAAGCCCATTTCTGGTGTTCCCTGCTGTGATATTGCTGGAATATTGCTAAAAGCGGCGTAAAACCAAACTCACTCACTCCTGGTCTTGATGGAGCTGGCTTTACTGTAGACTAATGATTAGATTGAAGATTAAATTTATCCAGTGCTTAAAGGATCAGGGCATAATAATGCCCGCTTAATATTTGGTGATCTGTATTTCTCCTAGCAGTGACTGGTCCAGCCAGACTTGATAGAGTGAGTGAGTGATTTTACTTTTACGCCGCACTCAGCAATGTTCCATCTATATGGCTGAGGTCTGTAAATAATCAAGTCTGGTCCAGACAATCCAGTGATCAACAGCATGAGCATCGATCTACACAATCGGGAACCGATGACATGTGTAGGATGACCTTCACGGGTAAGACTTGACAGAGTGTTGCTGGTACTGTTGCTGCAATATTGAAATAAACTCAGCTATATGCTGTCTTCTCAACCTAGATGTGTTGTTTGCATCTCGGATGTGGAATCATGATATCCATGGCAGTGGAATGACCAGAGACTGCCATGGGTACCACTTGTCAGTGACAGACAGCTTAGGACTTTCAAGTACTGGTTCTGAAACAATGGCATTGTTTCATTTTTTATCTCCTCAACATCCTGGCAAGGATAAACCCAAATTACAGATCAAGATCAACCATTAAACAATAATTGATCAATTAGTCTCCTTGTGCATATTTCCAGTTACATTGTTCCTAAATTTTTATTTCATGGTTGCCTATGTTATGTATTGGTTGATTTGCATGAATGTCTATATCCAAACTTAATCCTAAAAGGATGCTGGTACCTTTAACTTGAAATGATATTTTCATTCCTATATTCAGTTATGTGCCTAATGGTTAAAGTGTTGGCTGAACCGGGTTCAATCCCCACATGGGCACAATGTGTGAAGCCCATTTCTAGTGTCCCCGCCCGTATTAAATATTGCTTCATAAACTCAGTCAGTCAGTCAGTCAGTTATGTGAACTAAGCATCGTGATATTAAACTCTTCACGCTGAGTTTGAATAAGTCAAAAAGTACTTATGGCATTTAGTGTGTTTCTTGATCAAATGACATTATTGTGTGCAGGGGAAAGATAGTGTTGCCTGGAACGATCAGTAAATTAGTAGACAGTCAACTATAAAATTTCTTGAACATATTTTTGCACTTTAGGCACCCTGTTTATCTTATATTATCTTGTCACAGGCATTAAGTTAATTATCACATTAAAAACATTATCGTTTTTAAAAACATTTTAAACCATTATCATTTTTAATGTGCGAGAATGATAATGATCGTATCTGACCATCAAGTTCTGGGTATCAGAATAGCAACACCTGTTGACATCTTATGACACAAGGAACGGTGGGGTAGCCTAGTGGCTAGAGTGTTTGCATGTCATGCCAAACCCCCAGGTTTGATTCCCACATGGGTACAACATATGAAGCTAATTTTCCCTGCTTTGATAGTGCTTTAATATTGCTAAAAGCGGCATAAAACCATACCCACACCAAAGACACTGGTCAAGATTCTCTGTAGAGAAGAATATCTGGCTGTGTATGGTGATGTGATGGCATCTCAGTCACTGTCACTGTCACTGTCACTGTCACTGTCACTGTCACTGCTCAAATATTCTAAATATTCTAACAGGAATGACAAAAAGCTTTACAGATACATTGCATTTACACACTGAATATGTTCAGCAGAGGGATAAATCAACCATGGCTTTGAATAGCAAACAAAATGCAAGTCAAATTTGGAAACAAGTGACATATTTGTCAGTAAACATCCTCAAGTTGGTTCTCATGCATCCCTAACACTGCTAATACTCCTGGAGTGTTTGACACCCGAACCAATGATAACATAACCAGCAACCTGCCCTAATCAAGCTCCAGGCTGAGACAAAGCTGGCCCTGGCGGACAATGTATACCTGTTGTCAGAGACTTACATACAGGTGTTGACTCTTCGCACACACTCAAAAGGGCAATCATGGCCTGAGACGAGGGTCAAAAGGGCAGCGGGCTGGAGACTGGCCCCTAGGTGACAGTCCCTGGTGAGGGCTGTACACACATACACACATACTCTTCATTAGCTGGGGAGGGGGAGCGTTATGCCCCACCCTTTAAATACATGTCTGATTGTCCCCTGAGTGGCGGCAGGCATGAGGCTATGGTTTTCTGCTGGGGGTCATTCTTGAGTTCCTGCATTGTGATGGGTACATGTTACTGATTGTCTGGGTACAAGAAAGTTTGAATACTTTGATCAGTTGGTTTTTCAACTTTGAAGATGCTGATTGACAAGACTGAATTATCATTCTACAAATTTTGATGAATGAAATATTAATCTTTTACCTCTTAGAACAAAAGTTCCGCAAGTGCTTCTGATTTTTAAAAGAGATTGTCACCATTATTTTGGGTGAAGTAAAATAATATTGATGATGAGATTGAAAACATTTTTACCAACCTGCAGGACCCTGATCCAGAAAACATTGTAGGCTGGAAGATGATTTCAAGTTCTTTACGTTTTTATCATTGACTTATGCAGTCATAGAACCAAGTTTACTCAGAGGAAGAAGGCCCTAGACTGTGTTCTAAGGAGTAGACTGGTGACTATTACTCAAATAGCCAGTTAATGTTTGATTTGCATTCCTTTCTGGTTCAAAGGTGTTCAAACTGATACTTGTTATCAGAGTTGAATATTATTGATAATCATTTGAAGTTACATTACTAAAATTATCAATGTTAATATTGTCTCATTCTGATTTGTTTCCACTTTTATTTCAAAATAAACAGATACTGAATCCCCTGTTGACAAATGTCTGACAATGACTCGTAATAATTTAGTCTATGTGGAGCAGGAAATACAATGAATGTTGCTCAATAATTATTTTGGAGTGTAATTTCTGTCTGTAGATGTTTTAAATATTTTTATGTCGTGAAAACTGTTTCACTAAAACAAGTAACTTGTTAAAGTTTTTTCAAAATGTTTCACACTGAGGTACTTGTAGTTTTTGTCTTCAGTTATATCTTTTTTACATTTTTAATTTTTTTTAATTATATTTTATTTGTCCTGCCTTTGTAACTTGGTGTGTGTGAAACACAACAATATTATTGCCCTCAAGGAGCCTTAAGTGAGTTTTGAACAAATGCACATCACAGAAGACTCACTCACTTTTATATCTGAAGTGGAACCATGCGTCTCCCTAACAGGCCAGTCAGTTGAAGCATGTCTGTACAATATCATTGTCAATCTACATTCTACTCTTTACCTCTAGCTGACCACCTAAGCAGGGACTATTTATTTCACCTAGTAATTATTAAGGTCAATTTAAGGGGTGACTTCCCCGCTCAATGGTAATATCTGTGGTGTCATGCTGTGAACACTGGCCCCCATGATTGTATTGATACCAGTTTTAACTGTGTTTGTGGTGGTTCCGCCCCCACAGACATCATGGCCCCGGGGCATGTTGGGGTACTGACCATTACAATCTACAGCCCTGGATGTTATAGCAACCACTTGCTTTATCAGTGGAGCTTCTCGGGTATACCAGTATCTGTACTACAGTCATATTTATGGAGAATCTCACCCTTGTCTTTTGATATCAAATATATTCAGACCAGTTGTCAAAGGTTTATGACTCTGAGGCTTGTTAGATGATCCAAAATAATTCTTTCACCTTTTTCAGCACTGGTAAACAGTATTTATCAATGTCCAGTGTAGAAAGTTCATCTAACTAGCTTCAGTGGCAGAAAGGTCAGTGATGTCATTTGATTGTTATGTCATGGTAACTGATGACATCACAATGTTAACAAAACCACTGTGAACATTGGCTCTCATGATTTCTGGTGGACCAGCTTGAGGATGTTTACTGACAAATCACGATGGTTGCCAAAGCATTGTACTGTAATTTCATAGTAGTCAAATCTCCTAGGATATATGGCTTGATCTCATCATGGTGATATCTCCTGTGTAAGTCATTTATTCATGAAAACAAAACATGTGAAAGTTACCATAAGATAAGATGTAAATACTTCAAAAGGTTAAATAATACAAATTGATCTTCAGAAATTATAAGAATTCTCATATAATTGCAAACACATTTCTTCTTTTTTTTTTGCTTAATATCAGAATCCTGTAGATTTCGCATACAGCATTGAACTCATACAGATGGATGAGTATCTCATCTGTTTGTAGAAATCTTTTGAGGTGGCGATATGGGAATAATTGATTACCAAACACTGTATAAAAATATAACACATCAATATTTTATAAGAACTATTGCATGTTTATGGTCTTATTGATGCATTTAAACCGCAGGTATCCCCTTCTTTATTGGAGTGAATAAATCTAAATGCCACTTTTAGCTTGAGATACTTAGTAAGAGGCCCAGCTTAATAAGTAATTGGTAACAAAGCACCAATGTAGGGAACAGAACCCAGGTGTTGGGAGTGACAGTTTCCCAGTCTAACAACTAGGCCAACCTAGTATCATAGTGATACCAGGACGTCATATACAAGTGTTTCCCTTAAACAGCAAATACTGCTAACTGTTGGCAACATCCATGTGTCTACATGCGATAATCATGTTCAACAAGATGAAAGCTGGTTCAGATATCGCTTATCCAATGGCTCTTACTATAGAACTTATGATGCAGCAATCTCTCACAGCTTAGTTATAGTGGCTGCACATTTCAGATGGTCAGCATTGATCTGATTGAGTATGTAGAAATATCATAAGTATTGTATTGTACTGTTGTCTCTTGTGATATATTTTTATGAGTTATTTTTATACTAGTTATAAAATAAGAGCTGTGATTTTCTAGTAGTTTTACTGTCCTTCGATCACAGGATTTTACGTTATACATTTATTGATTTGAATATTGATATAAACTGTACTCGTCACAATATGGCTGCAATATTGCCGATGTGACGTTAAGTTTTAACTCACTCACTCACTCACTCATAAGTATTGTGTGATTTGACAGTATGTTATATGGAGGAAGCCTTTTTGTAAGTGAATGAAATGATAAATTTCAGTGTTCAGTGATAAATTAGGTGAAGAAAACATTCTCCATGCAGTAAACTGTGCCAGTATATGGTTTATCTATTTATTTAGAAATGTCACCAGTCTAACATATAGCCCCTGAACTTCCAATACTTAAAGCCCACTTACACTGCAATAAATTACTAACTCAGACATAATGTAAATACAAAGACTTATAAAGTGTCAGTAATGCTATTTTAAAGGAGTGAAGTCATTATTTCTTTCACATTGTACAATACAAATATGAAAGACAGGATGTAGGTGATATAATTTCATATCAGCCTGAAGGCTAAAGATATAAGTGTTTAATACCATATCAATCATTTCTTGTTTGATCATGTCCAATGAAGCATGGTGCTGCCACTTCTATAGCCTGGCACTGTATGGAGCCAAACTACTAGGTGAAACTTAGGTCACGGGTCAGGAGCAATCCTTTCAAATATTTCTTTAAGTGTGGCAAGGCTATAGTATTCGTATTTGTCACTTCAGGGTTATGCTTACATATTTGCTTGTTATGATCATGTAATTTATTGACTCCCAAGAGGATCATAGTGAAAGTTCTACTTGACTTCAGACCAGTTGATCTACTTTTACATTTACGTGGTGTCAATGTTCATCCCTGGAATTATATCAACAGTACTGCCAATTTGTAAGTTTGCAGGGGCACAGGTTGAAGATCCACCTCATTACTGGCACCATGCATTTGGACCTTTGTAAGTTTATAGAGGCAGAGGTTGATGATCCTTTCCAGTGCAACCATTCTGTCCTTGTAGTGATGAGGCAAAATTGGAGGTCAGAATGGATTTGTAAATGTATGTGCACTAGTTGCGATTCAATCCACAGATCATAGGTTTTAATTTCAAATTATTTCAGATAATGACCCTTGTTGTATCAGTACCACCCTCTGCTGATGGATCTCACCTAAAGGAATAACTGACCTATATTACTTTGGAATTTCCACAAATATTACACTGACTACATGATAGAACAGAAATACTCTTTGATCCATTATCCACTGCCTCTGATGGATCTGTCCAAGTTATGTAGGACCTACTGCTCCAGAATCTCCTTGTTACACTTGACACCAGTGACATGGTCAATCAGAGGTTGCTCATTTCAGTTCATGTGTCCTGTTTTCTCAGTGTCTGATTACCTAGTCAGCATAACCTCTCATCTCAGCTGCTTTAGAGAATAGGTGTTAAAATCACCTGCAGCATTAATATCACCACGATAAGGTGTAGAAGAAACATGTCAACTATATTTATTTCCAGACTTTGAGATAAAGTGGTGACTATTACAGCCATCTTAGTTACTACACCTACAGGAATGTGTTTTTAAGGCTCAATTATTGTATCAACTTCACCTTGCCATATTTGTTGTTGGTGAAGCTGCTCTTCAGTAACCAGGGCGGTGGGGTAGCCTAATGGTTAAAGCGTTGGCTTGTCACACCGAAGACCCGGGTTCGAATCCTCACATGGGTACAATGTGTGAAGCCCATTTCTGGTGTCCCCCGCCGTGATGTTGCTGGAATATTGCTAAAAGCGGCGTAAAGCCAAACTCAGTCAGTCTTCAGTAACCCATGCTTGCTGTAGAATCAACTGAAACAGTTCTGTAGGCAGGGCATTACATCTGCTAATAAGCTGTCATCGTACCCCATGGCATGGATCTTTTGTGATTATTTCCAGTATGTAGTTGTGGTACTTCTGACAATTGCCTAAAGTACTTCATTCATTCATGATTTAAAGAAAAGACGGAGACATTTGCTTCACAGTATGAATACTGAAAGTATGAAAGAACAGGCCTCTGCATGAATATAGCTGGTTTTATGCACAGAGATTTCTAAGGAAGATCAGCTTCTTGCTGAAAAAAGACTGGTTTTACACATATTGATTGCAGTGAAATCTCTGTTTGAAAGTAGTGAGGTGAGGTGAGGTGAAATTGGGTTTAACGTCGTGCTTGAGAATATTTCGCTCATATGATGACGTGCATGCATGTGTATGTGTATGTGCGGCTGCTTGTACTAGCCCAGACTGAAGCTGGTTTTATAGTGCTAGCCCACTGAGATACCATGTCGCAGTGAAACATGAATACCCCACTCAGACACATTTATATAATACTGACTCCGAGCCGACCAGTCCTTGTTGTACCCATTACTGCCGAGCGCCAGGCAGGGACCAACAAGTACCCTATTTTAACGTCTTTTGGTATGACGCGGTCGGGGATCGAACCCGCGAACTTCCACTCTCCGGGCGGACGCTCTAACCACTACACAACGGAGGCGGTCTTGAAAGTAGTGGATGTGGTTGATGGCAGATGAGTTCTCAGCTGGAACATGGCCATTTTGATGTGCTGTAGTACACATAGTCAGTGACCCATAAAGATCTGGGTTAGAATTGCTCTTCAGTAACCCATGCTTGCCGTAAAAAGCAACTAACAGGATCTGATGGTCAGACTCGCTGATTTGGTTGACACATGTCATGGTATTCCAGTTGTGTAGATCGATGCTCATGCTGCTGATCACTAGGTGTAGATTGTCTGATACAGACATGATTATTTACAGACTGCAGCCATATATACTCATGGAAACAAATAAGGGAACACATTTTTCCTTTTTCCAGGTTTCTTCACAAGGTATGTATTGCACTGTGGGTGAAAATCTGGAAATAAATAAAGGAACACTTTACTTTCATGAGTTCCCTTATTCGTTTCCATGAGTGTAGTTTGAATATTCCTGAGTGCAGCATAAAACTAAACTCACTCACTTACACATAGTCTGTCTCCCAGACCTTAGAGAATAAATTAAATTGTAGTCCTACTCAAGTCTACACTGACTTAGCAAGTGTAGATTGCCTCAGCTCTAGGCCAGGAATTAAGGACTGTTCTTGGTTCCATTTGGATTTGGTTTTTAGACATATATTTTTGTAGTAAGATGACTTTATTTGTGGGACTAAGTGTCAGCCTATAGCACACAGTGACCACTTTTCAAGATCAGCTCTCTAAGGAAACATGGACAGTTTAGTATGTTGTGATACACATACACTTTTATGGATGATGATGTCCCAGCTGAAAAATGGCTGAGTAAGTATACATGTAGTTCTGTTGTGGAAGATCAGTTATCAGGTGAAAATTGTTATTTTAGTATGTTGTTGTACGACAGCTGGCATAGTCAATCAGTGCTCTCAATATGATCACATATTAGGTACATATTTTTCATCACATGCACAAGATATTTCCCTTGTTAGTTTCTACTGCTTGTAAGGACAAGTGCGAAGAACTTATCACTTATTAAACATTTTGGGTTTGAAAGCGAGATGGATTTTTTTGACTAACAGCATTTGTTTCATGGTGGGCGACTTCACATCAGACAGGAGTGATAATGGCTGCACAAGACAACATACTCACTGGCTTTTAGACAGTTGAAGTATTTCAGTTATAGGTAATGTCAGTGAAACTTCAAATTACAAATACTGTTTGGTGCCGAAGCTGAATAAGACTCTGTTGTGAGGAGAGTGAACTAGTTTAGTTTTACGCTGCAGTTAGCAATATTCCAGCAATATCAATATCTTCGACGTGACGAGCGAATGCTTTAACCACTAGGCTACCCCACTGCCCCATGGTGTGAGAAGAGAAAGGTGCTGATGAAAGATGTAGAGGATTGGTTGAGAAGATTGGACAGTGTCCACTGTAGACTAAAGGAGAGCAATGCTCTGTAACTACGGGATCAAGGGGTATTAAGGGACAGCTCTAGCTGACTACAGGTAGTAGCACAGATACGTACTGACTGACAGGGCTATTATTTGTGAGAACAATGCTTTGAGCTGTTTGATAAAGAACTTCATTTATCCATGACCCTGTTTCATGCTGCAAAAATTGTTATTGAAAACTTGATTCCTCATTTCTGAATTGAGGAATTTTTTTTTGTGTGCAAAATATTTGTGGGTACCTTTGTTAATGGGTAAAGAGAAGAGAAGAAACTTTGTTACTTTAATGCAAGAGGATGATTTATTATGACAGTGTGATGCATACTGAAACGGGGGCAACATACCTGTATTCAATGGTCAGTGATTGTTTTATCTTGTTTGGTTCTTTGTGAAAGAGATATTATAATGTTTGGTTCTTTGTGAAAGAGATATTATAATGTTTGGTTCTTTGTGAAAGAGATATTATAATGTTTGGTTCTTTGTGAAAGAGAAATTATAATGTTTGGTTCTTTGTGAAAGAGATATTATAATGTTTGGTTCTTTGTGAAAGAGATATTATAATGTTTGGTTCTTTGTGAAAGAGATATTATAATTGTTTGGTTCTTTGTGAAAGAGATATTGTAATGTTTGGTTCTTTGTGAAAGAGATATTATAATGTTTGGTTCTTTGTGAAAGAGATATTCAGACATCTTTTCATCCAGGATGGTAGATGTAACCCCAGTTGCCATTCCAAGCTCTTTTAACCCAGTGATTGTTCAGATGAATGGACCGCCTTCGTGGTGTAGTGATTAGGGCGTCTGCCTGGAGAGCGGAAGGTCGCGGGTTCGATCCCCGACTGTGTCATACCAAAGGACGCTAAAATATGGTACTTGTTGGTCCTTGCCTGGCCCTCGGCATTAATGGGTACAACAAGGACTGGTCGGCTCGGAGTCAGTATACTGTGTCTGAGTAGGGTATTCATGCTTCACTGAGGCATGGTATCTCAGTGGGCTAGCACTATAAAACCAGCTTCAGTCTGGGCTAGTACAAGCAGCCGCACATACACATACACATGCACGTCGACATATGAGCAAAATATTCTTCAAGCATGACGTTAAACCCAATTTCACCTCACCTCACCTCACCTCAGATGAATGATTGATGTATTCGCTGACTACCGTCATCAATAACAATGTATGACAAGATGCAATGTGAACATATTGCACACTACAGTGTTAACATCAATGTTAACACACCCTTGGTCTGAAATGACCTTCAGTTCGGAATTCAGGGCAGGCATCCATTGTATTAATGACATTTCTAATCCCCTTACTTACTAATAGTGAGCACATTGATACAAATAATGTCTTGCAGTGACCCATGCTTCAGATCAGGATAGTTTTCTGTATGCTTTATGAATGTCTGGTTACTTGACATGCAACATTCTCCATGTGTAGAATGGGAGAACTGGGTATCATCCAACAGTGACTTAACAGACAGAAGTCACTTACAGTGGCACCTCCTACAGGACCTGTGTAACATCTAAATCGGCTAAATGATTCGTGAATGCCACAGTGTTTCCAGACAGGGTCAGTACCCTGGTTCACTTCCCAGCTGATCCAACCGTTACACGCATAACAACAATTCTACCTTCAGTGGATGCTTTCAGGGAACCTGCTGAGGCGGCAGTATTCCGTGACATGATTAGCGTAATTAAGACTCTGGCATTGGTCGATTGGGTCTAATGAAGATTAATTTGTGCATGCTTTGCTTGGTGTGTTGATCATATCTTCCATGTTCTAAGATGGCAGCACAGACTGAAAGATGATATTTGTAAAATTGGTTATGTCATCGAAATTGCAACCCTGTGAGGTTTCGTTGTCCTGGTATGTAGTATGCCCGTGTTGTGGGTCCTGACAATAGTTTACAGCCTATGTTCTAACCTGGAGAACCTGACAGCACCATGCCCGTACTCCTTGGTATCCTCACAGATTCACTTTGTGTTACAATGGTTTCTCATGTCTTTCTTTAGTCGACCGCCTCCGTGGTGTAGTGGTTAGAGGTGTGCCCGCCCGGAGAGCGGAAGGTCGCGGGTTCGATCCCCAACTGCGTCATACCAAAAGACGTTAAAATATGGTACTTGTTGGTCCCTGTCTGGCTCTCGGCATTAATGGGTACAACAAGGACTGGTCGGCTCGGAGTCAGTATAATGTGTCTGAGTGGGGTATTTCTGCTTCACTGCGGCATGGTATCTCAGTGGGCTAGCCCTATAAAACCAGCTTCAGTCTGGGCTAGTACAAGAAGGCGCACATACACATACACACACATGCACGTCATCATATGAGCGAAATATTCTCAAGCACGACGTTAAACCCAATTTCACCTCACCTCACCTTTCTTTAGTCAGTTATCTGTCAATCCCATGCCAGTACTATACTTTTTATGTCTTTTATTGTTTATTGCCTCGCTAAGTAGTGTTCCAGCTGTATGATAGTGGGAGGTAAATATTTGAATCTGGACCCGACAATCCAGTGATTGATATCATGAGCATCGATCCACACAGTTTGGAAACACTGAGCTAGTGGCTGAGCCTGACCATCCAATTTATTTGGTTGCCTATGTTGTTGTAATGCTTTAAGATAATTTACCTTCAGATGACTGTACAGACCCACCTTTAAGTAATGTTCATGTACTGAAGTACCAGTCTGGTGATAGTACAGGTCAGTTTGATGCCTGTCATGCAGTAATATTGACTAATGAAGCGGTGGGATGTTGTAGTGAAGTCAGGGCCTGTTATGGAAACATTAGCCTTGGGCTGTCTTGATACAATACAGGCCTACCCCAGCGACAGACAAGCAGACCACCAGTCACTGGTTGTAGTAATAGATGTACTCAGGCATAGGGTAGGTTAACATTTGGCTGATTGTTGACTCTCGACTTGAAAGGACAGAGCATAAAGAGAGCATGGCAAACTGTTTATGGTTTAGGACTGGTCAGTTAGGCTGGAGATATTCCATAACCTTGTGTACAGATATAAACACCATTTTTGTTGATACATATATCAATTTCTATTTCTTTTTTTTTCATGGCCCTCTCCATAATTCGAAATTGCTCAGAGTTGTTATAATGAAATTTTACACACTACCCGCATGTTGTCAGTATTGTAACATTGAAATGGCTGTCCAACTCCCTAAATCCATGCATATTTTTACAATATTTTTACAATACTGAATTAAAGCTGTGGAGCCAAAGTTTAAGGTACAGAGTTCTGTCCCTTACTTTTGCAAGGATTTGCTGATTCCTGATGATTTATTTGCTGCATACCCAAACCCATGGGTTTCAGCTATTTGATAAGCATCTGTGATGCATCACTTCCCTCCCACATTAAGCTTACATGCCATGATATAACTGAAATACTGTTCAAAGCAGTTTGAGACCCAACCCCTCACTCATTCACTCAAATGTGCCATTACCTAATAATGCTGAATCAGGACATGTTCAGTTATTCAGCAATAACTCACACTGACCCTCTGTATTTTTTTTTTCTCACACTGAACAACCTAATGGGAATTAGTTCCACACAAATATGTATATTTTCTGTCTGTCTCCTCTGTAGGGACATGGGTGACCCAGGCTTTAAGGCACCATAATTTTGTGTACAGAGTAGCATCCCTTTGGCACACTAGAAACCTATGATCATGGGACCAAATCCTTTTTCCTCACGATTGTATGTGTAGGTTTGTGTGCTCTGTACCAAAATGGTAAATGTCCAAGACCCTGCTCTGTACCAAAATGATGTAATATTTCCACAGACCGCCATATAGCTGGAGAATATCTGCTGAGTGCTTGCCACAAAAGGCTTAAAACTAACACTCGGGTGGTCTCACTCGATGCTCATGCTGTTGATAACTGAATTGTCAGACTTCACTCACCCATCACAAGTTGAGACTCACTTCACTCACCATCACAAGTTGAGACTCACTTAAAACACACACTATATGTTATGTATATATATATGGTTACATCGAAGATTGATTTTTCCACTAACCTGGGGGAAGCAACTGCAAACTTTATGCAGATGAATTGCACAAGGATCATACATCAAATTGCTAAAAAGCATGTGCAAATATGATGCATGTGAACAGCTGCGTTTTGGTGTAAAGTTTTGTTAAGAATTCACCAATTTTCACTGATTTTTATCATTTATTGAACTCATAACAACAATCTTTTCAATGTTACGAATTCGTTATACAATACATCAGTTCATGTGTAAACAGTACCTTTAAACAGTATGGAATATTTTGCAAAAGTTAGTTTAGAAAAGTTGCCTGAAGTAAGTGTCTATATTTACACTAGTGAGTCTAAACTTTTGGTGGGAAGTATAAACCTCTTCCAAAGCAGAGTTAAACCCAGCCTCACTCACTCACCCACCCACCTACCCAAGCCCACCCTCACTCACTCACTCACTCACATGATGTGTTCTCCTCCAGACTGGAATCCTGCGCCTGCCCGAGGAAGACTATGTGGTTGAGCCAATGCCTGCAGCCCTCAGGAAGGGAGATAACTCAGGGACCAAACTACCTCACATCATCTACAAGACTGACCATCTCCCTCATCATAACCTGCACAATCACCAGGCTAGAGACTGTGAGTACAAACAACTGCTTAAATACTCTGTGGTCTACTAACAAGCCAGGGGCGATATGGGAACCATTCTAATACTAAGAAAAGCAAGATTTATAGATGTCAACTTCTTTATTGTGAATAACACAACGTTTCGTAGTGTATGCTTGTCCTTTCATCAGGTTCAAGCATACACTCCGAAACGTCGTGTTGTTGACAATGAAGAAGTTGACATCCATAAATCATGCTTCTCCTATGCATTCCACATCAAAATGCCCTTCAAAGATTTTATTCTAATACCGTTCATTAGATCTGGAAGTATTTCAAGAGACCTGGGTCCCGATCCTTAAAACATTCGTAGCACTATGACATTCATAAGCCTATCAAAGTGAGTGAGTGAGTTTAATTTGACACCACTTTTACCAATATTCCAGCAATATCACGGCAGGGGACACCAGAAATTGGCAAGCTTCACACAATGTGCCCATGTGCGGAATCGAACCCGGGTCTGTCGAGCAAACGCCTTAACCACTAGGCTACCCCACCGTCCCAATCCTATTATAAATGATAGTTATGACAGGTCGCAATGTTTGTGGACTTTGTTTGGGTTTACCTAATCATTGTGTCCACGTACTAGTGGTGGTCCGATTAATTGAAATAATCGAAGATTGGTCGTAGTGAATAAATGACCAAGCAATCGATCACAATTTCTCATAATCGAACATAACCAATTCTGGAAGACTTGTTTTCATTAACAATATTTTTCACATGGTTGGTTTTGTCTGTTACATTTCGTAAGCACTACAAGCTCGTTTCAAGTCAACGATTGAATTTATCTTAAAGATTCCAAGAAATTTATGTTCCTAACATACAAGTCATCCTTTTAAGATGTGAAATTTTGCCAAAAAACCCAAAGAACTACTTGTTTTTACCTTATTTTTGTGTGCATTAACAAATTTCATAAATGATGCTAACCAATTATTTTCGATGATTGATCAGGTAGTAATGAACCAATCATCAATTATGAGATTTTAACCAATTGCCAACACTACCACGTACCAGGATGATTATATTTGTTGGATGATGATTTGACATTATCAAAACTTGATCTTTAGCAAACTTTGAGTAGTATATTACAACACAAACACAACAGCTACCAGACACATATTTGTATGACCAGGTATGTACTTTAAAACAAACAAAAATCCTACCAAGTTTTGTTGAGATTAAAATGTGTTTCCATTTTCCTTCATTTGTAGCCCAGGCAGAAGGGTATACACCCCTGTAATCTCTGGTTACACATAAATGTTAACATGTTTTCCTACACTCCCTTTCCAAAAGTGGTGTCTGTGTATCCAGCTTCACAAAGATGCAGTGCCTCAGTAGGCTTTTCAGAGTTATTCATCAGTTTTAATGATTATACCCCTGCCCTGAAATGGTAGTTGGGATATATAGTCATACTAAGGAATTCCATTCATCAATCTGTCTGTTGGAGGCATATTTTCAACCATAATAAAAATCTATTGGTTAAGATTGTATTTTTGTCAAAATTATAATTATCAATTGTTGTTTAGCTGAAGTTAAGAGTCATGGTTGGGTTTATTAGTGAATGACGCACAAAATATTGTACAATCACTCACTCACTCACTTGTGAAGATCTGGGTTAGAATTGGTCTTCAGCAACCCATGCTTGTCATAAGAGGTGACTAACAGGATTGGAGGGGCAGGCTTACTAACTTGTCTAACACATGTCATCAATTGTGTAGATCGATGCTCATACTGTTGATCACTGGATTGTCTTGTCCAGACTTTAATATTTACTTTTATATTTATGCCGCACTCATTAAAATACAATGTTACCTGTGACCAGAAGAACATATACAAACAAAACAAAACAAACACTCACTCACTCACTCACTCTCACTCCTTTGCTGAAAGTGGCTTTTCTGTTATATCCATGCTTCAACAAATCTCGCCAGAATTTGAAATGCTCACTGTGTATCCCTTGTAATTAATGAAACTCCTGAATATGCATTAAAATGTGATTATTTTGACTCTCTTTTTGTTTGTGGTATTTGACAGTAATTAATATTAATCCTCTCAATATATTCAATGTGCTGAGCTCTCTCTTGGTGCACTGAAGCACTATTCAAGTATCACATTTTCATTACTTCCACCTCCCAGCATACATTGCTTAAGACATGACCAGGTTGCCCCAACCTCATCAATCTCCTAATCATTTTCTCTGCACTGATGGAAACTTGGACTATTTGATGAGACTCATAATTCAGTACCGCTGAGATTCAGTCCTGATATATTTAATAGCTAGGAGATAAATCTCTTATCACCCAGTAGTTATGGAAGGTAGTCCTTGAGATACATTGTTCAATAGTGAGAGATGATGATAATGTTCATTTTCATTAGGTAGAAAATAAGTATTCAAATGAAATGATTCCAGAATTAGGCCACATTTAGATACTTTTATTGTTAAATATCAAGAAACTATTACTGAAATCATGAAGATGTGTTCGTGACATACTCATAATGAAGTGATTTTCTTCATGTTCTTCAAATGCAATTTGTTAAAGATAATCGAGTTAACACCAACATCAGTTGTATGACTTCGTATCCCCCATGTTGTTTATCTGGATGTAATATTAAAGAAAATACCTCACAGATATCTTAAAGTCATTAGCCTTGTCAGCTCAGAGGTGTGGCTAAAATGAATATTTGCTATCAGACATTTTATACATGATAAACTAAATATATACCTTTGACCTTTTCAAAGTACAGCTTGGAAAGGTTGAGTATGAACTTTATTAGTTTGTTACTTAATGTCAGATATGAGATAGTTAAATGAAGAGATCTTAGAAGCATGGCATTTTCAAGTGTATCAGGATAATATTTTGTGAGTAAATATCCTAAAGGATATTGAAATTCAGTTTTAGTTTATTGTTTACTGATCGACTGATATTCATCAAAAGTTGTTCAAATAGAATTCGTAATTAAAGTGTAAGATATGATTTTAGGCACATGGCATGAAATCACATAATAGTTAGATATTCCAAACTGGAAATTTGATCTCAAATGGCAGGACTTGTTCACATTTCAAACCCTGGATATTTCAGATGTCTTTCAGATTTAGCTTTCATCCATATTGCATTCTGTTTGTGATACAGGTGAACATAATCATATATTTTTTTAAAATTTAAACCCTGGATTTTCAGATGTCTTGCCTATGAATTTAACTTTGATCCATAGTGTATTCTGCTTGTAATACAGGTGAACATAATAATTTATTTCGTCAGAATTAAATGACACATCATCTTTCTTAAATATTGCCCTCTTTCAGGAAGTGTAAGAGGAATTCTGTCACTGTTTAACAAGACATGATTTTAATAACTGAGGTATTTCCTCTCCACCCTCCACTGACTTCCCCCTTGCTACGCCCACTTTGTCAAAGATGAGCTAATATTTTTTTCCAAAGACCTCTAAGTAGGCTATTGGTTGGCCATAAAGTTAAGGCAAATCTAATCATGGAGTGATTTGGTACAGTTTGTACCATACAGGTGGACTGGGGCTCAATAGAGAGGAGAAGCCTGTTCTCTTCCCTCGCACTTGCTAACATTTCAGATAATTTCCCCGTCATTTCCCCTTTTGAAATAAATTCATCAGTAACACCTCCCATACGTCCTCATGTAGCACATGAATAAAGTTGGCCCACACATGACAAATCTGACATGTTTAACCATCATGTTTTTTCAAACCAATTCATGATTCAATTATGTTTTTTCACAAGCGTACAATATCTTCAAAGATGGATATTTCGTGGAATAATTCATCTGATATTTTACTGATTTTAATTTAATTTTTTTTGTTTGTTCATTCCTAGGTTATTTATGAGTTCAAAGGATGAACACAAATTTTAATGCTTCTGTTTAAGCTTTTCCTACCTAACATTGCATGATAAAAGGGATGTTTTTTTTCACCTGTACCACAAGTTTGGTGAGGATGAGTTTGAAGTTTCTGTCACAAACCCTGGTATGTGTGTTTCCAGACTAAATATACATATTAAGTATTTTGACAGTTCATCATTCATGTGAATGAGTGTAGTTATAAGGTGATACTGGGCTATGTTGGGTTAGAACAGGAACAAAGCAGGTGCTTGATTCAGAAGAGATAAGATAATCCTATATAATTATGATTACATGTTCATTTGAAGACTAGGGAGCGGTGGGGTAGCCTAGTGGTTAAAGCGTTCGCTTGTCACGCCAAAGACCCAGGTTCGATTCCCCACATGGGTACAATGTGTGAAGCCCATTTCTGGTGTCCCCCGCCGTGATATTGCTGGAATATTGCTAAAAGCGGCGTAAAACCATACTCACTCACTCACTCACTCACTCACTCACTCATTTGAAGACTAACATTTCGTCTCTGAAAATATGCAATTTTTAAAAGAACAAAACGTCCATATACATTGAAAAGAAACCCCATTGAGATGGGATATTCAGAGCCTGGAGAAAATCTAGACTTCCTTCATTTAAGGCTATAGCATTACAGTAAGTCCAGTGCAGTACAGAAAACATGGTTCAGAGGCTGTGAGGTTGACTAGTTCACTGTAGCATGCTCATGATGTGTACAATAAAGTTATGAAGTGTTTGGTAGTTTTTTCAAACCTGCAAATTCAATCTTGTATTTCAAGATACATGGTGAAGAAAGTGTATTCAACAACATTAATTAGTTTAAATCAATATGATGTAGCCAATAGACACAGGTGTAGATACATGTAATGAGCAGAGAAACCAGATGGATTGAAATATAACGAGTATTAGTGTCACATACATGTATGACCTGGTATAGTGTGTTATTATACACAGATATTTCTATACAGTTATTATTTCATCAGGGGCGGTGGTGCCTAATGGTTAATATATACACTATTTCTATACAGTTATTACTTCATCAGGGTGGTGTCTGAAGGCTACCAGGTTCAATTCCCCACATGGGTACAATGTGTGAAGCTCATTACTGGTGTCCCTCACTGTGATGTTGCTCGAATATTGTAAAAAGCGGCGTAAAACCATACTCACTCACTCACTCACTATTATTTCATCATGTGACTGTTCTAATTTGTTTATACAGACACAGATTCCAAAGATGACATTGCTGACTTCTACCCATTCTCTAGACAAGACCTCGAGAAACAGCAGCATCGTGAACGTCGTTCCCCCCACCATGTATACGGCAGCCCACACGACCGGACAGTGGAGACACTGGTGGTGGTGGACAAGGCCATGTTCTGGAAGCATGGCAGGGACAACATCACAACCTATGTTCTCAGCATCTTCAATGTTGTAAGTGTCAATATTTATACAGTCAACCTCGGATATGAAGGGCTAACTATTTGGAATTAATCTGTTTCCCAAAATTCTTGAAAAAAATCATTTGTTTTCAGTCAGTTAGTTCATATGTCCTCAGGTTGCCAATAACTCCATTCTTGACATAAGAGCCATCTTAAATGTTGACTGGTTGGTCATGATGGCATATCCATATTCATGAATGAGTGAGTGAGTGAGCTTAGTTTTAGTCGCCTCTTACGACAAGCATGGGTTTCTGAAGATCGATTCTAACCTGGATCTTCACGTATCCCACATTAATGAAATCTGTAAAGAGAATGACATTCTCAAGTAATGTGCCCTGGCACATACTTCTGTATACTGTTTATAGTGATTTAGATTGTTATTGTGTTCAAAACATTCTGATATTTTGTTCTGGTTGATTTAAACCAAAGGGGAAAGAGTGAGTATTATTGAATGTAGGTGTGGGGGTATATGCTTCTTCCACCCTTTTTGGATTTGGGGGCTTATGCCTTCATGTACATACAACACCAGTTTTGCTGGCTATTTTTTGGAATTGTAAGTAAAAGATTCACTACGTAAAGACTCCTCATGATCAGAGAATCCAAATAATACAACATTAGTGCATCTGTTACGACCCCAACTTGGTGTGTGAGGATATTATGAATTTATCCAACCTTTATATTCCCTCTGCAGGTATCAGAGTTGTTCCAGGACACCAGTATCGGTAACCAGGTGGACATCGTGCTGGTCGGCCTAGTACTGCTGGAGGGGGATGAGGTACGTAACTCAATGTTGCTGATTGTAGAAGGTGATGAAAGGCATACAACAATGTTGCTGGCTGTAGAAGGTGATGAAAGGCATAAAACAATGTTGCTGATTGTAGAAGGTGATGAAAGGCAAACAACAATGTTGCTGATTGTAGAAGGTGATGAAAGGCATAAAACAATGTTGCTGATTGTAGAAGGTGATGAAAGGCATAAAACAATGTTGCTGATTGTAGAAGGTGATGAAAGGCATAAAACAATGTTGCTGATTGTAGAAGGTGATGAAAGGCAAACAACAATGTTGCTGATTGTAGAAGGTGATGAAAGGCATAAAACAATGTTGCTGATTGTAGAAGGTGATGAAAGGCAAACAACAATGTTGCTGATTGTAGAAGGTGATGAAAGGCAAACAACAATGTTGCTGATTGTAGAAGGTGATGAAAGGCATAAAACAATGTTGCTGATTGTAGAAGGTGATGAAAGGCATAAAACAATGTTGCTGATTGTAGAAGGTGATGAAAGGCATAAAACAATGTTGCTAATTGTAGAAGGTGATGAAAGGCATAAAACAATGTTGCTGATTGTATAAGGTGATGAAAGGCAAACAACAATGTTGCTGATTGTAGAAGGTGATGAAAGGCATAAAACAATGTTGCTAATTGTAGAAGGTGATGAAAGGCATAAAACAATGTTGCTGATTGTAGAAGGTGATGAAAGGCATAAAACAATGTTGCTGATTGTATAAGGTGATGAAAGGCAAACAACAATGTTGCTGATTGTAGAAGGTGATGAAAGGCATAAAACAATGTTGCTGATTGTAGAAGGTGATGAAAGGCATAAAACAATGTTGCTGATTGTAGAAGGTGATGAAAGGCATAAAACAATGTTGCTAATTGTAGAAGGTGATGAAAGGCATAAAACAATGTTGCTGATTGTAGAAGGTGATGAAAGGCATAAAACAATGTTGCTGATTGTATAAGGTGATGAAAGGCAAACAACAATGTTGCTGATTGTAGAAGGTGATGAAAGGCATAAAACAATGTTGCTGATTGTAGAAGGTGATGAAAGGCATAAAAATTCTGTTGCTGATTGTAGAAGGTGATGAAAGGCATAAAACAATGTTGCTGATTGTATAAGGTGATGAAAGGCAAACAACAATGTTGCTGATTGTAGAAGGTGATGAAAGGCATAAAAACAATGTTGCTGATTGTAGAAGGTGATGAAAGGCATAAAACAATGTTGCTGATTGTAGAAGGTGATGAAAGGCATAAAACAATGTTGCTGATTGTATAAGGTGATGAAAGGCAAACAACAATGTTGCTGATTGTAGAAGGTGATGAAAGGCATAAAACAATGTTGCTGATTGTAGAAGGTGATGAAAGGCATAAAACAATGTTGCTGATTGTAGAAGGTGATGAAAGGCATAAAACAATGTTGCTGATTGTAGAAGATGATGAAAGGCTTAAAACAATGGGGGGTGAGATATGTCAGAGAATGTTACAGATTCTTACTGAAGATGAAATACATGAAAATATTACTGACTTCTTGATATATCTCTTCCCATCCCTGCAACAATGTTGCTGATTGTATGGAGGGGTGAAAGGCAAAGAATAATGTTACTGAATGGGAATGAGCTGTGTTGTTGTTTGTTTGAGGGTAAGCTGTGAAACTTCTGTTACTTATGGCCAAAGAATGATTAAATACTTAACAGTTACTGAGTTAAGAGGTAAATATGCATTGTAGTTGAGAGCAGGATATTCTGAACCAGGTATCAATTGAAGGTGTGTTTGTGATCAAAGCTATTCTGATGAACAAAGTTCTGGACACATGATGATAAATGTTCTCAGTTTGGATAGGTCTGTGTATGTGTACAGCAAGATATCTAGGATATATCATTAACAGTTGTCACAGCATAGTCCTTAGTCAGCTACAAAGAAACAAAATACCGTGTCAGTGTCTGGTAGCATAGTCCATGAGACCTGTTGCTCAAGATCTGATATGAGGGAAAATCCAGTGGAGTCATGTAATATTTTACTAGTGCTTCATCCATTTATCTGATCTATTCTGCCTTCTTGAGCAAGTGGATAAAGCATCTTGAGCAAGTGGATAAATTCCCTGCATCTGCCAGGAGAAGCGTTAAACTCGTCACAGAAGGCTAATGGTTCAATTCCCCTGGCCCCTTCATATTGCTGAAAATGGCATAGATGTTAACAAAGATGGTAACAAATGGTACTTGATGTTACCTTTCCTGGCATTTATTATTATAAAGGATGCGTCGAGTAACTCGGAGTCAGTGTAGAGTGTCTCAATGGGCTAGCACTATAAAATCAGCATTAATTCGGACATGTACGAGCAATCAAACGCACATATGCAATAATATTAAATGAGACGGTAAAGTTCACTTAATGTTTGCCGAGAGTTGCTTGTCCTTCATATTGATGTTTAGTCTCATTCCCATCCATCCTCCAGCCTGGCCTGCAGGTGAACTTCCATGCTGACCACACCCTCAACAGCTTCTGTCAGTGGCAGTCACTGCTCATCAGCTCCAGTGGAAGTAATCACGACCATGCTATTCTCCTCACTGGCATGGATATCTGCTCCTACAAGAATGCTCCATGTGATACTCTAGGTATGTGTACCTTAGCAGGGGATACCTGTCATACTAAGGTTGGTGTCCACTTAGCAGGGAATACCTGTCATACTAAGGTAGGTGTCCACTTAGCAGGGGATATATGTCATACTACAAGAATGCTCCATGTGATACTCTAGGTATGTGTACCTTAGCAGGGGATACCTGTCATACTAAGGTAGGTGTCCACTGAGCAGGGGATACATGTCATACTAAGGCAGGGGTCCACTTAGCAGGGGATACCTGTCATACTAAGGTAGGTGTCCATTTAGCAGGGAATACCTGTCATACTAAGGTAGGTGTCCACTTAGCAGGGGATATATGTCATACTACAAGAATGCTCCATGTGATACTCTAGGTATGTGTACCTTAGCAGGGGATACCTGTCATACTAAGGTAGGTGTCCACTGAGCAGGGGATACATGTCATACTAAGGTAGGTGTCCACTTAGCAGGGCTCCGTGTGATACTGGGATAGGTGTCCACTTAGCAGGGCTCCATGTGATACTGGGGTATGTGTCCCTAGTGGTTAGAGCGTCCGCCCAGAGTGCAGAAGGTCGCGGGTTCGATCCCCGGCCGTGTCATACCAAAAGACGTTAAAATATGGTACTTGTTGGTCCCTGCCTGGTGCTCGGCATTAATGGGTACAACAAGGACTGGTCGGCTCGGAGTCAGTATAATGTGTCTGAGTGGGGTATTCATGCTTCACTGCGGCATGGTATCTCAGTGGGCTAGCACTCTAAAAACCAGCTTCAGTCTGGGCTAGTACAAGCAGCCGCACTTACACATCCACACGCATGCACATCATCATATGAGCGAAATATTCTCAAGTACGACATTAAACCCAATTTCAGCTCACCTCACCCCACCCTTAGTGGGGTTCCATGTGATACTCTAGGTATGTGGTCCTTAGCAGGGGATACCTGTCATACTAAGGTAGGTGTCCACTCTCTCTCACTTAGAAGGCTCTATGCGATATTCTACGTATGTGTTCACTTAGCAGGGGCTCCATGTGATACTGGGTCATGTGTCCCTTAGTGGGGTTCCATGTGATACTTGGGTATGTGTCTTTTAGCAGGGGCCAATGTGATACTCCAGGTAGCTTTTCCCTTAGCAGGAGCCCTTGTGATACTCTAAGCAGGTGTCTCTTAGCAGGTGCTCCCTATCATATGCTCTTAGGTGTCCACTTACCATGGCTCCAAGTGATGCTAGGATAGGTTACCTTAGAAGGGTGGTAGATGTCCTTCAGGAAGGGTTATGTTCTAGATGATGTGCCCTTGGTGACCAGCTTCAAGTCATCTCTAGGTCAGTCATTTCATTGTACTGAAATGCAGTATATGTTGTGGCTGTGGTTCGATTTTAGACAAATTATTTATAATGTGATATTCTTTTCCTGCAGGTTTTGCTCCTATTAAAGGAATGTGTAACCCCCTACGTAGCTGTGTGGTGAATGAAGACACAGGCCTTGCCACAGCCTTCACCATCGCACATGAGATTGGACACAAGTAGGTCCACTAGCAGTTCCAAGACATGTGAAGTGATTCAGTATAATAATTTAACCATGCAAGTGTGCAACAACAGCTTTATGTAATACATAGCGGATAGTATATGACAGTTTTCACATCCAAAGTTCTCCAGAGGGTTATATGGGGTTTGATGGTTGATATAGGGTATGATATTGAATATGTCATATAACATATCATGTATCATAATATCAGATTGTAAGATGTATCTATTCGCACATATAATAAATGCATTTCATTTTCACCTGGTTTAACAAAAAAACATCTGGCAGAGGTGCAACAATCTGCATCCATCTGGCTGAGGTCTTAAAAGTGGTGGGGCAGTGGGGTAGTCTAGTGGTTAAAGCATTTGCTTGTCACGCCAAAGACCTGGGTTCGATTCCCCACATGGGTGCAAAGTTTCTGACGTTCTGGTGATATTGCTGGAATATTGCTGAAAGTGGGTTAAAACTAAACTCACTCTTAACACTGGCATGACTACACTGTATAGGTTGTAACTGTAATAGGTTGTTGTCATCATGTCATTGCTATTGAATTTAAGAGTTTAGCATTAGTGAGTATCGAGTGGAAAGGTTATTAAGAATATATCGATAGCAAGCCACAAATGAATATTCTTCTTATATATGATTTGGCAACTAATTTGTTGTATTTTTTAGCTTTGGAATGTTCCATGATGGAGAAGGCAACTTCTGCAAGAGGACAGCAGGAAACATCATGTCACCCACCCTCACTGGTCAGAATGGACTCTTCCAGTGGTCATCATGTAGCAGAGGTTATCTCCATAAATTTTTAAAGTAAGGATATCACCACAATATTCCTTGTACCTTTAATCTGTCAGTGTTTATGTGTTTGAATTCCAGTTTTGCATTATGATTCTAAGACTGATAACTAAACCGATCCTTAATTTAACCAATGTGGTCAACTTCTTGGACCGCCATCACTTGGGGCTTTCGTGTCATGTTAGGCTGACTTCATTTTCACCCGTTTTCACGAGAGTTTCAATGGTCATGTGATAAACTTTCAGGACAAAAGGGGGATGTGCACTAGAAATCGGCTTCACGTATTGTAAATATTATAATCGACCTCAGGTCTTCGGTGTGACAAGCAAATGCTTTATCCACAGGGCTACCCCACTGCCCCTTCTGTGCACTAGAACCCATGCCATCTATACAGTTTAACATATCTGACATATTGCCCAAGTGTATGTCAGCTGATGATGTTGTGGTGTTTGTTGGTAGCACAGTTCAGTCACAGTGTCTGACTAATGAACCTCAGCGAGTGGCAGAGCTCAAATTCCCAGAGAAACTACCTGGTCAGCTGTTCAACGCAGACATCCAGTGCAAATGGCAGTTTGGCCTCAGTGCCCGAGTCTGCACATTTGACTTTGGGAAGGTGAGCGACATCTATTCTTACAGAAATCAAATACTTTCAGTGATAAGTTGGCACATTGGCTGTTTTACATACACCAGAGCAACTAAAACCAAGGAAAGATAAATATTTCATTTCTTTTAATTGTCTGCTGAGTTTTAGTTAAGCATATCAGCTAAAAGAATTGTTCATGTTTTTAGGAACAGTATTGTATAGAAAATATAAATAACACATTCAACTTTTTCAAAAAAAATTCTTTCCGTGATACACAATACTCTTTATTAATAATATATCAAGTGTATTTTGAAATAAAATATTTGATTATATCCCTATATAGAGAGGTAAGTAGTATAAACATATGTTATGTTCAGTGAACAATCTATGATGTTCACTGGGTAATAATGTTTTCGTTCACCTGCTTGTAAACAAACAATCTGTCTGAAAAGGTAACATATGTTAACCTCTCTTTTACATAACAGAGAGAGATCTGCAAGAGCCTGTGGTGCTTCAAGGGTGAAACTCTTTGTGAGACCAAGTTCCTCCCTGCTGCTGAAGGAACATCATGTGGCTTTGAAAAGGTAAATATCTACAAGCCAAATAAACCATCTCTCTCATAAGCAGGGGAAATTAGAACTCTCTTGCTCCTGAAATCAGTGTGATTAATATAATGTTACTATAAACACCCACACAGTTAAATATCATGATCTTGAAGTCCAAGGTACATTGAAAGCATAATGTATTACCTGTATCAGTATGTATAGTGGAAAGCTGGGTTAGACAATTGTGCTGATCAGGATTGTATGCAACAGTATTTCAAATCATTGAGGAGTGGTGGGGTAACCTTGTGGTTCTGAAGATCCTGGTTCTATTCACATGGGCAAAATGTGTGAAGCCCATTTCTGGTGTCCCCTGCTGTGATATTGCTGGAATACTGCTAAAAGCAGCATAAAACTAAACTCACTCAAATTATTGAGGTTTAGGAACTAGAATTCACTGACTCTGAGTGTGTTAACAAGAAGGGACAATGTCTTGATAGAATTTGAACACTGATACAATAATGTTCCTTGTGAAAACGCCTTGTAATAGGCGTCTAACAGGATCAAGTGGTCAGGTTCGCTTACTTGGTTGACACGGGTCATCGTATCCCAATTGCGTTGATTGATGCTCATGCTGTTGATCACTGGACTGTCTAGTCCAGGCTTGATTATTTACAGACAGCTGCCATATGGTTGGAATATTGCTCAGTGTGGTACAACAAACAAATTAATATTCCTTGTGTTTATACATGCCATGTTGTGTATCCAGTGGTGCCGCCATGGAAAGTGTGTGAAGTACGGAAACGAAGGACCCCGCCAGGTGGATGGTGACTGGTCACAATGGAGTGAGTGGACTACGTGTACTCGCAGCTGTGGTGGAGGCATCAAGCATCGGTCCAGACAGTGTAATAATCCCCTGTGAGTAGACGATGGATCATGTTTGATGTGTTGATATTTTTAGGGCTTAAAATTGTTCACATATTGCTATTGAATGAGAACCTATTGTGACTTGTATATTCAGACATAATGGACTTACTGGTAAACAAGGATAAGTTGGACCGGTGCAGAGAACGCGTTTACGAGAAGTAGGCGGTGCATCGGCAATGAGCAAACCCATTTGGTTTGTGAAAGGTAGAGGAGATGTAGGCTAGTGCACATGCATTGCATGACGATGAAATTGATTCCGCGCGTATCTGCACTCAGCTTGCCCATAAGACTCTCACGTCGGTGTAGCAAGTTGCACTAGACTTGATCGTGGACAACCTGGAGCCCCTTCGCTAACAATGGCAAGCACTCATACATGCTGATATGGGTCAGTTGTCAGGTCGGTGCTCAACTTATCCTTATTTGCCAGTACATATTTTATGCCCTTCCTTCCCAATCTGAATTTCAACTAAAATGGGAAGTAGTGACTTTTACAGTTTATTGCCTATTTTACTTCTCAGAGGAGAGTCTGTGTCCAAAAGTTCACTATGGTCACACTTGCTGCAGCAAAACCATGCAAAGAAGCTTCCCCACAGTTTCCCTTCACTCTCTCACTCACTCACTCACTCACTCACTCACTCACTCACTCACTCACTCACTCACTCACTCACTCACTCACTCACTCACTCACTCACTCACTCACTCACTCACTCACTCACTCACTCACTCATCTCACTCTTCTCACTCACTCACTCTTCTCACTGGGACTCCTTTTCAATTTACCCAGTAAAAGGAATTCTATCAAAATTATAAACATTCAGAGACTAGTGTTGTCCAGTATGTTGCCAAATGATAAGACATCCACTTTGTCCCAGGACCCATCCAAATGATATGCCGTATACCCAAGGGCCCATCCCAGAGATGTACTTCTATGCACTAGAGTCCACACCTTACCTACAGACTATTTCTACATATCTGATATATGTCAGTTCCTCCTTCTGCCCAAGTGTATGTCAGCTGATGATGTTGTGTTGTTTGTTCATTCATGGTGGTAAGCTATAACCTACAGCTTGCCTTGCTCCCTGCACCTGGTACAGTAAGACACTAAGCAACAGCTTCTGTTACCCTCAGGCCCCAGTATGGTGGGAAGACATGTGGTGGTGACCGGGAGATGTCCAAGATGTGCAGCCTGCAGGTGTGTGGGCGTGGCAGCAAAGACTTCCGCACAGAGCAGTGTGAGGTGTACAACCACAAGTTGTTCCGTGGACACTACTACCAATGGGTGCCCTACAAGGATGTCAAGAACAGTGAGTTAAAATTGTTGTACAGACCACTAGGTGAAGCTGATAACCTTCCTAATGTATTTAGTGGCCTGCTAACCAATATAGGGCCACTATTCGGCCAAATCCACACTGTGCTGGAGAAAGTAAAACTCCAGAATCTGCCGCCCACATGTTATAGTTGTATTAGAGATTTGTGTGTGTATGTGTATGTTGCCATGTTGTCTTGTCAAAGCTTTCAATTTTCGAAGGGTAGCCATTGGTATTTCTATTTTTCCACACTGATTGGTATCTCGGTACTATTTTATGCGAATTTGCACAAAACAATCTTTCATCAAATTTGTTCTGTTTTGGTGAGTCTGTAGGAGCCGAATTGGGGTAAAAGGCCTAAACTATGGGGTAGTTGCAGCAGAACCCCCATTGTCTATACTACTAAAGCTGTATGTCTGTACACAGTTGATGACCAGTGCAAGCTCTACTGCCAGGCTAAGGATTACAACTTCTTCTTTGCCATGAGTGATGAGGTGAAGGACGGCACTCCATGCAGCGACGACACTGATGACATCTGTGTGAAGGGCAGCTGCCAGGTGGGTGATGTCCACATTGTTCATCTTAACACCTGAGCCTATAGAAGATTCTTTAATATAGTATGGATAATATAGTGTTTATGATGCAATGTATATTGAAATATATTTGGTAATGGCCACATGGATTTGAGTTTTAACTGTGTGAAATTCATTTTGTTCTGATAATTAGGTGTTGTAGACTGATACCACACTTAGTATCTATTTGTTGCCATTTTTGGCTGTTGGAGAATATGTAGATTATAAAACCATGTGACTTATGGCGCCATAGGCACTATATCTACCATATGTGCAGAATATTTGATTGAAGTATTGCTCATTAAACATCATGATGTTTCAGCCGGTAGGTTGTGATCTAGTTGTCAAGTCACCAGCAAAGCTTGACCGATGTGGAGTGTGCAAGGGAGATAACTCAACTTGTGAACTCATGATCGGGTCATTCAAGGAGCAGCCAAAACATAACAGTAAATATTATTGAATGTTGTTCAGCTGAACCATGCTCACATTTCTGGGCTTTTCCTGTATATTTTCAATTGCTTTAATAAGTTTTCACAATGGCGCTGTGACCCTTCAAGCAAGGGTAGTTTTGATAAATATAACTGGAAAAGTAGATGATTATCTGTTGGACGGTGTTGATGATATGTAATTCTTAATCAATTCAGTCAATAGTAACACCACTGGTTTTTATCTTCAGCCTACTACCCAATCGTTGTCCTCCCGAAAGGAGCTCGCAGCATCAACATCCAGGAGGAGGAGGTGTCCCCCAACTACCTGTCTCTGAAGAACATCTACGGCCGATACTACCTCAATGGCAAGTGGAAGTTGGACTGGGCTGGGATACACAAGATTGCTGGAACACGTTTCACCTACAAACGCCCCTATGACCGCCCTGAGAGTCTCTACAGCCAGGGTCCACTGCAGGAGGATCTCGTGCTGGAGGTAGGCTGTTGGGGAGAGTGGGGGGATGTGGTGCTTAATGTGAGGTGTAGGGGAGGGTTAGTTACAATGCATGCAGTAAGAAAAATATACAGAAAGGTAAAAACTATTAAGTCCACTGTTTCTTTATTTCAGATCCTGGTGCAGGGTAAGAACACAGGAGTGCAGTATGAGTACACCATGCCCAAGAAGGTGGCAAGGCCCACACCAGCTCCTCCCTCCCACAACTACACCTGGACTGTGGTGCTGACGTACTGCAACCAGCAGTGTGCAGGAGGTACTGTTGTCCATAACAAAGATAACAAAACTACTTGATCAAATGTGGTGATACTTATCCATATATATTATTTACCTGGTGAGCAACACTGCCATCATTTTAGTTTTGCCTATACTTTTGTTTTAAGGTGAGCAGACGGCATCAGCCAAGTGCAACCGTAATGACCAGGAAGAAGTGAACCCTCGATACTGTGAGTCACGGAGGAAACCCCGCACAGGCACCTTCCCCTGCAACACCCAGCCATGTGAACCAAGGTACTGTCACAATCTGGTACCGGTTTTGTTCATCAGCCAAGTGCAACCGTAATGACCAGGAAGAAGTTAATGGTTTTGTTCCCCACCACACCTAGCCATGTAGACCAAGGTACTGTCACAATCCGTTACTGGTTTTGTTCCCCACCAAACCTAACCATGTGAACCAAGGTACTGTCACAATCTGGTACCGGTTTTGTTCCTCAGCCAAGTGCAACCAAGGTACTGTCACAATCTGTTAATGGTTTTGTTCCCCACCACACCTAGCCATGTAGACAGCCAATCTGGTACTGTCACAATCTGTTAACTGGTTTTGTTCCCCACCACACCTAGCCATGTAGACCAAGGTACTGTCACAATCTGTTAATGGTTTTGTTCCCCACCACACCTAGCCATGTAGACCAAGGTACTGTCACAATCTGTTAATGGTTTTGTTCCCCACCACACCTAGCCATGTAGACCAAGGTACTGTCACAATCTGTTAATGGTTTTGTTCCCCACCACACCCAGCCATGTAGACCAAGGTACTGTCACAATCCGTTAATGGTTTTGTTCCCCACCACACCCAGCCATGTAGACCAAGGTACTGTCACAATCTGTTAATGGTTTTGTTCCCCACCACACCTAGCCATGTAGACCAAGGTACTGTCACAATCCAATCTGTTAATGGTTTTGTTCCCCACCAAACCTAGCCATGTAGACCAAGGTACTGTCACAATCTGTTAATGGTTTTGTTCCCCACACCCAGATATGTGCTTATAGGTGTTATTTCTCATGTTGCTGCAGTGATCATCTCAGATAATAGACGAATTAAATGTGTATACCTTAATGAATATGTCCTGCAGATTTAGTGCCATCTGTGTTTGTTAGGGTGAGTAGAAATTTGGGACAACAAGATTATACCCCATGCTGTTTATGATCAACCTGCAGCCACTGGTAAGTCTCGCCCAAACTTCTGTATTTTCAGGTGACATGGCTGCTAAGTTTCTGAGAGCAGCATAAAAAAATCATAGTTGTCATACAGTCAATTGAAAGGGTTTTGTCATACAGCCTGTTGAAAGGGTGTTGTCATACAGTCAACAAAATGAATGTGTTGTTCCAGGTGGGAAGAGGGACCGTGGGGTAAGTGCAGCAAGAGCTGTGGTGGTGGAGTTCACAAGAGGAAGGTTGTCTGTAAACAGAAGATGTCCGCCACTCTGGACAAGAAGGTCAAACCCCGTCTCTGTACTCGCTCCACTAAACCAGCCCGCAGACAGCGCTGTAATACTCAGGAATGTCCGCCCAAATGGAACAAGGGAAAGTGGTCCTTTGTAAGTGTATATTCTAATGTGTTGCTTTGCAATATGACTCTATGATGAAGATGAAGAAAATATTGACCCATTTGTATGATGTTATTTTAGAAAAGATTATTGACTTTCTTGCGTGGAAACCAATCTTTAAGCTCTAATTGTTTTAATTGTTCAAACATAGATGTGATAAGATGAGGTGAGGTGAAATTGGTTTTAAGTCGTGCTTGAGAATATTTCGCCCATATGAAGACGTGCATGCATGTGTATGTGCATGTGCGGCTGCTTGTACTAGCCCAGACTTAAGCTGGTTTTATAGTGCTAGCCCACTGAGATACCATGCCACAGTGAAGCATGAATACCCCACTCAGACACATTATACTGACTCCGAGCCGACCAGTCCTTGTTGTACCCATTAATGCCGAGCGCCAGGCAGGGACCAACAAGTACCCTATTTTAATCTTTTTGGTATGACGCGGTCGGGATCTTATTTGTGATAAGAAATGGATATATCTGGGTATTTGCATGTAACTTGGATGTTTTAACTCTGTAAGGATGCTGATTATGCAAATAAGGTACCTAGTACCTCATGCTTGTTAGTTAGAGCCAAGTACAAATCAGATTGAGGTAACTGGCCAGGGTGTTTTTGATTGCTTACTGACCACCATGAATAAGCCAAATTGGAAGTGGGGTAGCCTAGCGGTTAAAGCAATCACCTGTCATGCTGAAGGCCTGGGTTCGATTCCCCACATGGGCACTATGTGTGAAGCCCATTTCTGGCGTCCCCATATTGCTGGAATATTGCTAAAAGTGGCGTAAAACTAAACTCACTCACTCACAGATGCACGCACGCACTCACTCACTCACCAAATCGGCGACTTTTACTCCGAGTGCTGGCATTAGTTTACAAATGCACCACAGAAGCAGGCATCATGTCACTGAGTTGATCATTTTATCTTCTACAGTGTTCAGCAACTTGCGGCATTGGGGTTAAGAAGAGGGAGATCACTTGTCGCAGCAAGACACTGCAAGGTCAGGTACTACTACCAGACAGTATGTGTCAACAGAACCCTCAGCCTCGCAGCTCCAAAAGGTGTCGTCGTTCTTCATGTCCAGTGGTGCCTCAGCTTCAGTGGGCTGTCACATCATGGGGTCAGGTAAGTTGTTGCTGATGTCATGATAGACTTGCTCAAGTCTCTAAGGTAAAAATTGCTATTTTAAATGATAATTTCTAGAAAATATAAATATCCCTCAAACAAATAGACATCCTTAGATGTACGTCCACTTATCTGGACTTGCCTTTTCAAAGGATAGAATTACTATACATACATGGGCTTATCCTTCAGTACAGCCTTGGAGCAAGGCTAATATTATGACTACAACTAGAAGAAGACATATTTGAACAAACATCAAATTTTTATGATACTGAATTGACTCTAACTGGACCATAGTTATGTACATTTTTTTTTTGGTGCAATCATTTTGATTTTGGTTTATGGTTATAGAACCATTGACTATCAGAAACTGTTCCAACATTGATTCCGCATAAATAATTTTACCAAATTTGGTGTATAGAGAGTCCTAAATCTAATTAGATAGACATTAAGGTTTGTTTGTCAAGAGGCCATGTCCTGTTGAGCACATCCAGAAGTTTGGAGTATTGTTAGACGGGTCTCCTCTTGCAGTGTTCTGTGACTTGTGGAAGCGGCACAAAACGTCGGGAACTGCGTTGCAGCAAGAGTAACAGAGTTGGGAGGTTCCACACCGTGGATTACCGCCAATGCCACCGCCTCACCAGCCCCAACATCACCCTGCACGACAACTGTCAGGTGGGGGACTGTGTCCAACAACCCTCCCCAGAGTGGCACTCATCGTCATGGTCACAGGTAGGGGCAGATAACTCTAAATAGGGACCACCAGTGATTTCCTGTAAGCAATGGAGACTCAAGCAATGAAATTAATCTATATATTTGTCTTGTTATTCATACTGGTATCTTGTTTCAGTGCTCGGTGACTTGCGGTAGTGGAGAGGAGACTCGTCTGGTGCACTGCATCAACCGCCACCTCAGGAAACTGTCAACCGGCTGCAACTCCGACCAGAAACCGTTGGTCAGGAGGCAATGTCACAATCAACCCTGCCCAACGCCAGGTACTGTTTCGCTTTTCACTATCACATTAGAACCCCAGGGCAGTGGAGTAGCCTAGTGGTTGGAGTGTTTGCTCGTCGCGCTGAAGACCCGGGTTTGATTCCCCACATGGGTAGAATGTGTGAAGCCCATTTCTGGTGTCCGCCGCCATGATATTGCTGGAATATTGTTAAAAGCAGCATAAAACTAAACTCACTCACTCACATTAGAACCCAGAGCTGAGTTCAAAGAATTAGATAATCAGGCACAGCGACTCAGCTGATTGGCTGCCATTATTGCTGCATGGTGTATTATGTCGCTGATAATCTAAGTCACTAATGTCACTGGTTCAGGCTCAATATATTTACTGGCCTCAGTTTCATATACTTGGAATGTCTCATTAACAGTGAGTGAGTTTAGTTTTATGCAGCACTCAGCAATATACCAGCTATATGTGGGGAGTCTAGTGGTTAAAGCGTTCGCTCGTCACGCTGAAGACAAGGGTTCGATTCCCCACATGGGCACAATGTGTGAAGCCCATTTCTGGTCATTTCAGTCCACCGCCGTGATATTGCTGGAATATTGCTAAAAGCAGCGTAAAACCAAACTCTCTCACTCCAGCTATATGTTGGCAGTCTGATAATAATGGAGTCTGGACCAGACAATCTAGTGATCAACAGCATGAGCATCAGTCTACGCAATTGGGATACGATGGCATGTGTCAACCAAGTCAGTGAATGTGACCACCTGATCCCGTTAGTCGCCTCTTACGACACGTATGGGTTACTGAAGATCAATTCTAACCTGGATCTTCATGGGTGTCTCATTAACAACTAACTTGTATCTATATGTGTAACATGTTGCAGATAACATGAGCAATTATTGTTTAAACTGATGCATGCAGTAAACACCATGATGTGCATTACTTGAACATCAGTTCCCTTGTTCCAGACCCGGCCTGTCAAGATGAGTTCACATGGTGTTATAGAGTTCCCATACACAAGATCTGTGGTCACGAGTTCTACGGAAGCAAGTGCTGCCATTCCTGTAGAGGGAGCTAGCACACACATGGTTATGAAGGGAGAGAACTCTAAGACAGACTGATATCAAGGGAGATAACTCACATGATGCTTAAAGGATAATTGTTTGAACCACAGACATTGAATCTTATACGCATCACAAGTCATTGAGATTACCCTCAGATTCTAAACAACATTGAGAAGTCAAATGAGTGTGAAAACTCAGCTGATTATATTGCACAGTGATGTTGTCATGACGTTACATGTGTTCCACAAACCATGAATGTTACAAGATTGTGTGTCAAGTTGCTCTTCTGAACTTGAAAATGTTATTGACTCAGGACATTTCAATCTTAACAATTTTGGCAATCCATTGTCACATGTCCCATCCTTGGACTGGAAACTGTGAGAACATTGCATTTAGCTGTGGAAGGATTTCACTTATTGCAGCCTGTAGATTCATTTTAAAGACAATGCTTGACACCATAATTGTGTATAAGACATCAGCCATCATGCTTGTTCTTTGGTGGTGATGTCATTGCATTTAGCTGTGGAAGGACTCCACTTGTTGCAGCCTTCAGATTCATTTAACAGTCAGCACTGGACACCATAATTGTGTACAAGACATCAGCCATCATGCTTGTCCATCTGTTGGTTATGTCCTCCGTGATTCTCATAACCATGGCGGCCAGTATCTCCATGTTATTCGACCGAATTTTTCATCACTGAATCATACCTAGGATGTTGTCATATACATATGTGTCCTGAGTGGATGTTTGGATGTGTGATTGTCACTGACCTGTACATTTTTCCTGATCTCAGTGTATGTTCATGGCATTAGGCATTGCTATTGGGGACTGACTGATAGCAGGGAGGGAGCTGTTTTCACGTTGATGAAAGAGTGCATAGCCATCTGTGGAAACATCATCAAAAGGGCAATCCCAGTACATGTGATATATTCTTTCTTGGGTAACTGATGTTTGGTGATCTCACGTCTGGAAATTATATGTGCAGAAAACTCTCTAACTCTGATCAAGCATTGTAGAGGGGGATAACTCTGATCAAGCATTGTAAAGGGGGATAACTCTGATCAAGCATTGTAAAGGGGGATAACTCTGATCAAGCATTGTAAAGGGGGATAACTCTGATCAAGCATTGTAAAGGGGGATAACTCTGATCAAGCATTGTAAAGGGGGATAACTCTGATCAAGCATTGTAAAGGGGGATAACTCTGATCAAGCATTGTAAAGGGGGATAACTCTGATCAAGCATTGTAAAGGGGATAACTCTGATCAAGCATTGTAAAGGGGATAACTCTGATCAAGCATTGTAAAGGGGATAACTCTGATCAAGACATTGTAAAGGGATAACTCTGATCAAGCATTGTAAAGGGGATAACTCTGATCAAGCATTGTAAAGGGGATAACTCTGATCAAGCATTGTAAAGGGGGATAACTCTGATCAAGCATTGTAAAGGGGGATAACTCTGATCAAGCATTGTAAAGGGGGATAACTCTGATCAAGCATTGTAGAGGGGGATAACTCTGATCAAGCATTGTAGAGGGGGATAACTCTGATCAAGCATTGTAGAGGGGGATAACTCTGATCAAGCATTGTAGAGGGGGATAACTCTGATCAAGCATTGTAGAGGGGATAACTGATCTGATAACTCTGATCAAGCATTGTAGAGGGGATAACTCTGATCAAGCATTGTAAAGCTTGATTCACATTGCAAATAAGTTGTTGTTTTTTGTAAATGTTGGCTGATAACAGCATGGTTTCTACATATGATATTTATGTAAGCAAAGATGTGTAAAGTGCAAAATGATGTAGAACAGGCAATGACAGCATGAACTAAGCATTGAGACAATGTGGCATGTGGGCTAAGCAAAAGGAGTCGATGTTATCTGGTCGGTGCTAAAATGCCTAAAAACATCGTCCAATGATACACTTTTCAAATTGATAGTATTGTGTACGACACCACATCATTGAGTAACTGTTTCTTTATTATTCATCATATTTGGCAAATGACAACAGTTATGTAGAATGACGTGATTCTAGATAACTCAGATAGAGTCAATGTGAGCCTTTTCCCCACTTAAGAAACCTAAAGATGAATCCAATGTACTTTGAATAAGCCCTGCCCAGCTGAAGACAGCTCCCTGGGCTTATTTATAGGAGATTATACACTCTGTATTTTCCAGTTTGTTGTATAATTGTAAAGATGAAAACTGCCAAAACCAATAATTTATTTTTACTAGGATTATTTTAGTGTAGTAGTGAGAGAGGTAGTGCACTGTAGGCATGTTTCTAGTGTTTGTGACAGAGGTAGTGTACTGTAGTCATATTTCTTGTGTTCTTGACAAAGGTAGTACTGTTGATGTATTTCATTACTGGGTGGCTGAATACCTTAATGAAGAATTGATTTACAAATTGATATTTTTCTATAATACCTTTTCCTTTTCTTTTCAGTATAATAGAATGGTATATTTTGTGATGACTTTGTGCATTTAACAAATAATCGATTCAGCGTGATGTATGAACTCAAAGCTAGTTAGAAGGTAGTAGTACCAAGACAGCTGTGTATTTACAAACATATCCTTCAATGCCAAACAATGCATATTGTACATTTGTCAACAGGTGATTGTGATTGTGTTGAACTATGGTTATCATTAAGGCATTTAGAATTTAACCTAGGAATCACTTATTGATAATGTTTTCTTTCAGGTGGTAGGTGTAACGTTTTGTTACTACAAAATATTTTGGAACAATTTTTTCATGTACCCTTGTAAGTTATGTTTGAGTTTATCTTCATTATTCCAGGTATTTCATCAATGTTGTTCTTTGATACAGTTGTTTCACTAACACACTTTATATATTTTTCTAATGGCGCAGTGGGGTAGCCTAGTGGTTAATGTATTCGCTCGTCATGCTGAAGACCCGGGTTCAATTCCCCATATGGGTACATTGTGTGAAGCCTATTTTCTGGTGTCCCCTGCCATGATATTGCTGAAATATTGCTAATAGCGGCATAAAACCAAACTCATTCACTCACTCAGTATATACTGATGGAAACAAATATGGAAAGACATGAAAGTACAAGTGCTCCTTTATTCTTTTCCATGTTTCTTCACAAGGTATGTATTGCACTGTGGGTGAAATTCTGGAAATAAATAAAGGAACACTTGTACTTTCATGTGTTCCCTTATGTGTTTTCATGAGTATATTTCTAACAGTGCTTTTTAGTGTCGTAACAATCCACAGAACTTTGGAATTCTGCATTTTTGCCAAACTTTCACTGTATATGAGTATCAAGTGAGAGACATAAATATATCACATACCTATCAATAAATATATCACATACCTATCAATAATGTGAAGCATTTTGCAAGAGATAGTCAACACAGATATGTGAATTTTAGAGAGTTTATACATAAGGTTTTAAGGTGATGTTTTGATGGACTATTTTGTTTCCATGTATTGTATCACAGTCTTAATGTCAGTGTCACTACTTTGCTTGTTTACAGACCTAGTATTTATATAACACTATATCTTGATTATAACTGATACATTGTTGTACAATTTACTGACACCTATTCCATTTCATACTGTGAAGAGATGTACATTGTGTTGTTTCTATTAAAAGAAAAGACATACAGCAATACTTTAATCTTGAAAAAATATCATCAGTACTGAAGTAAGAAAAGCTACCATCCTGCATAATAAATTGTTCATTGTCATTACTTTGATCACTTTTATGATAGTCATTTTAGCATTTCTTTAACCAACACAACCTCTCTTTAATGTGGACCCCTGTTTATTCAGCAACTGAGGGGGTTAATTGTCAAGGTGGTCTCATGACTTGCATTTAGGAACCCCAGGCTAGGAGGTTTTCATTGTCTTTTGTAAATAAACAGCATATTTATTTATTGTTTACTTTTCATAGTTTTGTACGTACATGCAAACAAATTCAGTATTAATGCTCAGTTTTGTATAAATCATGTGTTCTGTTGTCTTTTTACCCCCTGCAATGCATTTTGCGGGGGATATTAAAAGGGACTCCGTCTGTGCGTCCGTCTATCTGCGTCCATTCGTCTGTGCAAATTTTCCACAGCAGAACATAAAAACCATTCAATAATTCTCCACCAAACTTGACATAGACGGGTATGGTGCCTTTTGGTAGTTTTGGATTTTTTAATAAAATAATTTTTGCATTTCCATGGCGACTGAAACTGGTGTTGGTGCTCTTTTCTGGAGCATAACTTATAACCATTTTTTAATAGTTTTGGATTTCTGAATAAAATCATTTTTGCATTTCCATGGCAACAAGCTTTACTTTGACTGAAATTGATGGTAGTGCCCCTTTCTGGAGCAGAACTTTAAAACTTTTTGATACTTTCTTTCCACTTTGTAGGTATCCAAGAACCTAATGACTTGAATCAACAGTACCACTCTATTTCCAGTATGAACATTACTGATATACATCAAACTGTACATTTTACATGACAGCCTCCGTGGTGTAGTGGTTAGAGCGTCCGCCCAGAGAGCTGAAGGTCGCGGGTTCGATCCCCGACTGCGTCATACCAAAAAACGTTAAAATATGGTACTTGTTGGTCCCTGCCTGGTGCTCGGCATTAATGGGTACAACAAGGACTGGTTGGCTCGGAGTCAGTATAATGTGTCTGAGTGGGGTAGCACTATAAAACCAGCTTCAGTCTGGGGTAGTACAAGCAGCCGCACATACACATACACACGCATGCACGTCGTCATGAGCGAAATATTCTCAAGCACGACGTTAAACCCCATTTCACCTCACCTCACCTACATTTTACATATAAAATAGTTATAACTAGTTGACATTTTCATGAAGAGTATTTTACCATTTCAAGGGATATTGATGTGTGTAAATGATAAAGAAGTTGCACATCAATATCAAGTGTCTTGTATCACCCTACCAACTTCTAAATGCTTAAACAATTGATGGCTTTGTCTTCTTGTTGTATTTGTATGTTACTGCTCTCTGACCAATCAAATTGAGCGTTTCATACTGGGTTATACTTGGGTGGTGTACCCCAACTTTTATCATTACTTGTGAAAGAATCAAGTCACCTCAAAGAACAGAGGCCACTTTGTAAAACTTGTTAAAGCTGACTGGCCTGTACAATTTTGATGGTTTTAGTTATGTGTCATCTTGGCTGTATGTTTTCAAGGGAGTCATATGCATATAAAAAGGGGTGAAGGTCCGGGTTAGAATGAACCTTCAGTAACCCATGCTTGTCATAAGAGGCGACTAACGGAATCGGGTGGTCAGGCTCACTGGCTTGGTTGACACATGTCATCGGTTCCCATTTGTGCAGATCGATTCGCATGCTGTTGATCACTGGATTGTCTGGTTCAGACTCGATTATTTACAGACTGCCGCCATATAGCTGGAATATTGCTGACTAAACTAAACTCACTCACTCAAAATGAATTTACAAAAATAATGACTTGGCAATATGTAAATAATAGAGAATGTATCAACGCTAAATTAGACTTTAAACTATTTCTGTCAGTATCTAAATGTATATCTTCTGATTATGTTATATATGACAATCGTTTGTCTTGCAGCTGCGTCAAATCTACCCAATAGCAAAATTAACCTAGGTATTTTCAACACAGATTGCATCATATACACAAGATGTCTGTGCAATCCCTGCAACAGGTGTCTCACAATGTAAAGCTGACAGATGCTAAATAAGCATTCCAGTGTTAGAGATTTAGACAATACATAGACCCGTGAAGATCCTGGGTTAGAAGTGGTCTTCAGTAACCCATGGTTGTTGTTAGAATTGACTAGCAGGATCAGGTGGTCAGGCTCGCTGACTTGGTTGACACGTGTCATCATATCCCAACTGCATAGAATGATGCTCATACTGTTGATCACTGGATTGTCTGGTCCAGACTAGATTATTTACAGACCACCATCATATAGCTGGAATAATGCTGAGTGTGGCGTAAAACTAAACTCACTCACTCACTGGACAATACACAAGACAATAACCAGTGTACAAATATGTTTATTTATCAGACATACATCCACTGGTCGTATGACTACCATGGAAGACAGTGTACAACTATGTGCTCATAATGGATTACCTGTACACACCTGGCTGCTACTAGATGACGATGATAGAGGTAGTACACGCATACACAAAAGGAAGATGTACCTGCACAGAATGGAGGGGTTGCAAACAGTCATAAATGGGGTATCCATAAATATCTTGAAAGATTTCTCCCCCACAATGGTAAATAGTCCCTGCTGCTGCACAATTTATACCTCTTTTTCAGAAAGTATCTCGGTGAATTTGGTCACTGGTATTTCCATGAATATTTTGAAAGATTTCTTCCCTACAATAGTGAATGTAATCATGTAGTGAATGTAAGTTCCTGCTGCATATTTTATACCTCTTTTCAGAAATTATCCCAGTGAATTTGGTCACTGGTGAAAGGATGGACACCTTAAATTCAGCAACAAAAGAGTATCGATCTCTCGAGAAAGCATTAACACATATGACACAGTACAGTCCATTTGGGTTCAAATGAGAATGATGAATGTTTAAATAACTCGAAATTGGGATAAGTGCACAAAACATAAATAAGACACATGGTCCTGAACCTCTGTACCCAACAGGATCTGAAATCTGACGTTTTATGATCGATCACGATCACACCACTTCATAGTCAGGACACGGCCGGCACTGTTCCACCGGCTCTTGTCACCCCTTGGTGTGAAGAGTGAACATAGAAAAATGTTACATGATAGTTTCTTTAACAACTTTTTCTGTGATTGATCATAAAACATGAGATTTCAGATCCTGTTGAGTGAGTGAGGTTTTAGGACCATGTGTCTTATTTATGTTTTGTGCACTTATCCCTATTTCAAGATATTTAATCATTCATCATTCTCATTTGTACCCAAACGGACTGTAGCTGAGAACATTAAGCATGCAACTAGCCAACATGCAGTTCCTGACATTGGGGCTGGTGACAAAACACCTGGACTGACTGATGGTTATGAATGGTAGCACTAATTCCTGATGTAGACATTGGAGGAACGAGCACACATTTACAGGTTATTCCACACCTAGGTGATATAAGTATTATACTTGTATTGGATAGTATACTCTACAAGAGCATATCCTGAACAAGATCAGCCTCCAATAAACCAACTAGTACCTCATGGATTTTTGCATTATACTTCTTGTAAAGATCATTCTGTTCACAAGCCTTAGTTGATACCTCATTTTTCTATAATGTGCTGGAAGAATATTAGCCTGAATTTGTCCATACATACTGCTAGTATGCTATCACTTTCATGTTTTGGGAGACCTCTGAAAAACTTTCCAAGTCACTTGACAGTATAGTGTTGTCTGGTCACTGTTTGTACTGGGCCTAATTTCTCAAAACAAACTTAAGTTCTACTCAAATTTCAAATTTAGTTTGACAATTTGAAACTGCAGAATTTCTAACTCAACTGTATTTCTAAAATAAAAAAGCCAAAACAATTCAAATAACCTTGTCTACTAAACTTAAACTGTCTACTAAGTTTGAGTAAAAGATTGATTTCAGTTTATTCTGGAAAATGCATTTTCCGACATTTTCTCAAATAGAGTAAAAACGTTAAGTCAAAACTCAGACTTAAGTTTGGTTTGAGAAATCAGGACCAGCTGGTCTTCTAATCAACAATCCACAGTGACTGAGGTACGTAGGTTGTGTAGCTACATGTGACAGCCGAGCAACTCATGAGTGCAGTAGTGCTAGGTGTTACCATTTAATGTCGATATGCTGCAATATACAACAGCGGAATTATCTAATAATCTCTATCTTTTAATTACAATGTAAGAATTCAAATACCTGTTGATTAATTTCTGTGAGTACCTATCATATCAACAAGTACTGTGTCAAGATTTAAATGCCAGGGAGACTTGCAGAATAGACTGATAGCAAGAACAGATTTTCGGAGATACATCAGAAAACTATTCACATGCATGGCTGGACAAGGAGAAGCATTAAGGTCTTCTAAATAGGCACTTTATTTGTTTGAACAGTTGTAGGTTTAAAACAAAGGATATCAATCAGAACAAATTAATTGAACAAAATATCTGAGTTCACATTTAAGCTTTCATATGTAAACATTTAAAGTTTCAATACTTTTAAAACAGATAAAATGCTTTTTTTCTTTAGGAAAAGACAATTTGTTGAGATGTTGAGAAATAAACATTTAAGACATGTATGTACAATTTCAAAGCTGTTATTTTCAACATTCAACTCTAAATCATCTGTTTCCCTGTTCTGTAAAATTATTGTTAGTACATTAACAACTTGATAAAATTTCAATTCATATAAATTGTAGAAAATATATCATGTAAAGTCGGCAAAACTATATACAACATTTCACTATGTACAGGACAGTTTGAGGTACAGGTGTAGACATGACGGTGTTAAATCAAACTGACACCATGAAGAATACAAACTTAACATAAATCTTTAAAACACTACATCAATACAGCCATACAAGAAATGTCACCGTTGCTTTAAGTGTCTTGTTACATTTGTAAGAATCTGTTTCAAAAGAATGACTACTTTTATGCATGCTTCTGTCTGTGCAGCCTGAGAATGAAACCTTGTATGCAAAACAAAAGTTTGTAAAAAACAAAGTATTTTGGATTTGAATGTGAAACATGACATCTCGGTAACCCATCTCATAATTCTGATTCAAACTGAAAACTAATACCATCTAGGTACCATGAAAATATAAATGCTACAATCCTATTGGCTGAGATATCAAACAACTATAACATTTAGCTATTCATCCATATAACAAAAATACAATAACACAAAAACAAACTCACATACACAGATAAATAAACAGGCATTTATGCCATCAACTACAAAAGGTCCGACACGGTTTTCTTATATTCACATTTTTTCTGAACTTATTTGACCTTTCCTTCCAACCATCACATATTTCCAGAATATTGTTTCGTAACGGTTATGAAGGCTTTGCAGTTATAACTTCATACAGAGAGGAGTATCTTAATCAAGATAGGAGATTAAAAAAGGAACATTTAGTGTTCCCTCTTGTAGGTACTGGTCAATATGAAGGTATTTCACTAATAGGAGTGATACATTGTCACCATGATAATCAGGTGTCTTTGCGCCTACTTTTATTTGGGGCACAATAGAGTACAATTCTTATTTAACTTAAACCTAACTGTAAAATACACCCCAGACTAAAGTCCTTTATTTGTAATGTATTTTACATGCATTCAGGGAATATAAACTTGTGCGAACAAATAATCTCCTTTTCACACAGTTATTAAGTTCTGTAAATCCATCTCCTAATTAGGCTCCAGGTAACAGTTATACCTTAACACATGTACAATTCTATATACACAACTCATGGACCCATTCACACAGAGTACAATGATAACCTGAAATGTATACATTTTGAACAATCTACATTTTGAAATACACTTTCAAAGTACAATATGTACAAATATCTCCCATTCCAAAGCAACGATATGCAGTTTCTGTGTTGTTTCGAGTATACGAGGTACTGACCTTAATGTCCTTTCATGAAACTGCCCTTTCCAGTTTAATGACATTGAAGGGTGTAATTGTCAGGTGACTACACCTAGATACCACAGGTAATGTTCATTATCCAGAAAGTCCTTGTCAAAATGAAAGAAAGTAATGTGAATTTCTGCAGCTGGTCACTGATAGGAATTAGGATTAGCCAGTCCTTACGCAGAGTTCCAGCATGTTAAGTCATGGAAAGTCAACCATGGATGTACCTGTTCAAAGACTACAGTTTCAAATGCACTTGCTTTCTAACAATGTTTCCACAAAATGCAATTTTTGTCCCTTTTTCCAAAGGGCACATGTCTTTGTAATGATTTTGGAGAGGGTCATTTTTTGCTGATACAACAACAACCCAAAAATGCCTTCAGCTGTGCTGAGGTCAAGAATACCTCACCAAGATTTACCAAGGGGAAACTTATTGGGTATTTGCATTACCATCCAACGACAAGAACATGCAGAACAATACAATTCACTCACTCACTCAACTGGAGAATATTTTAAACACACTCAAACACATATCAAGGACACACCAATACTGACTTTATGCAGACATATATGCACTCATATATGTACATCGAATATGAATATGTAATAAACATATTCCATACCTTTACAGGCTGTAAAACATACGGAACAATTTAATGGGAATATTTGTAAACATACTGTCCAGTTAGATATATGTTCTGTAAGGATGTGGTCTTTTTTCCTGGTGAAGCTTTACCATCATCATCCACAAACATCTAGACTGGTGAATATAGCATATATCTCACAGGGGGAATAACTGAGGGATAATGTCTTTAACATAATGAACGGACTCTTGAGATAGCCTTGACATTTTGGTTGATGACAACTGACTAGTTCACTGATAAAACTGATACGTCATTATTTATGCCAATATTATTATATGTGGGCAGTTTCAAAGTATGTCCTATTTCTACTTTTCATCTACAGTTATGCAATATTTGAGTCCTTTGAATATGCATTACAAAAATGGATGGAATATAACGTATGTGATGTAACATGAAGGGAGGTAACTGGTGAAGTCTAATGTCAAACTTGTGATATTCTGTTCAGAACAACTGAACCTTCTCAAGGATTATTATAAAAGGATCACAATTTTACCTGTGACATGTTCTTGGTAGTCAACATGCATGATTCTGATGTTAAGAGACAGTTTCTCTTTGATAACATTGACATGGTTAGACAACCTTGTGACCTGGAGTTTTTTGTGTATATACATCATGGGTCTGGATGGGGAGGTTTTCAATAATGCTTTAAACATTGCACTGTTTGTCTGATGAAGCAAGTTTCATTTCAATAATATTGAAACCAAGAAATGAGAGATTTCAAAATGAGAGTTTCATACTTTTGTTGTGAATGAGCATAAAAAAGCTTAATTTATATTTTGGTCACAGTTAAAAGTACAAAGATTGTCTTCACATGCAGCTAATATTATGTTATGATAACATAATTTTTGGTCAGAACCTAAACCTTGCATAAAATGTGAACATGAAATATAAACATACTTTAAAAGAAGACTGATGTATACCACTTCTGTGACGACAATAAATTGCGATGGGCAACAGAAGATTTCAGTAAACTTGTAATATGATACCAGTATCCAATCAATATCAACAGCTGTCACAAAGACTTGTGGAATTGTTGACGATACACATACGTTACTTAAATAATGGAGTAGCTTTTCATCGTTCAGTCATCATGCTTTCATATTTCCACTTGTTGAGTCAATGACAATGACAAAAAAATGACGTCTGCTTTTGTTTAGAAAACAATGTATACTCTCTCACAACATCATCAACATCAATGCTTCCGACACTGACTTGATACAGCAACTGTCAACACTTATTTTTACCCAAATGGCAATGTCTAACAGTCAGACAGCCTTCTGTTTTGGAGAAATCGCAGCTGAAATGCCTTCAAAAACTTGCATACGTTCAGCCACATGTCAGTTGACATGGTGAATAAATACACGACAATGAGAACAAATCACAACCATGCATGCACGAGATCGGAGGTTTCGGGCTGGTGTGAAGCTGGTCCTGTAGGTGGCGCTGATCTCATCTCATGTCCCCTGACAAGTCTTGCAGCAGCTCTTGCGGTAGTAGCGTCGGTCGCATGCCTTGTGTTGCCGGACTAGCGGACACCAGCTCTCTGTGTCCTCACACACTGGTTCTGTGGAGAGGAGTGTGATACGGAGGTAACAGCATGGTCGCTGGGTTACAGGGTCAAACTGGATATAATATATTGCATATTGTACTCAATAAAATGAAGAAAGGGCACAAAGAACTTTACCTGCATTGGACCTTAGAGTATAAATGTTCTAATGACTTAGGTACTAAATATAAACATAAACAAAAGACTTATCAGATGCTCCTGTTCTGATAATGTGTGGTACATTTTGTATTTGGACAGACCTTGTGAGATTTTACAAACTCAGTCACTTTCAGTTTAAAAGAGCATTACACATACATTGTTTCTTATTTCCCTTGTCCGTACAGCGCTAAACCTAGCACCCCCTGTTAAATTCTTGTGACTTCAAAAATATATGATTGTGACTAGCAAACAAACGGACAAATGCAAAGCCTTGGTGTTATATACCAATGTCATCTTTGCTTGATGATTTATATTGAAAAAGTCTGTGTGTTTAAATACACTCAGACGGCAATATTGTAACTGAGGCAGTCAAAGCAGTGGTTGATTCATGTAATCAGGGTACAATCAGCCAGGGTATGCATTCTGACCCTCATATTATCTTATGTATCAGCTCTTGTGATGTGCTAAGGATTGAGTAGTCTGTCGTACAGACCCTGAAGTAAATATATCCAAGAAAGCCCATGCAAGTCTAGAAAATGTGGCAAGTCTAGAAGAAAGTCTCAGGGCTCCTTTTCATTATATTTTTTTTTTTTACTATGAACTTTTTTTCAGTAAAATATGTTCATTTCAGAGACTAGTTGTTAGTCTAAGGATTGAGTTGTGTTGTGCATTTAAATGTGACCTGTTCCATCCTAATGTATTATGTGTATCACCAACATGTTATGGTCATTAAAATATTCGATACCCTTTTCCCAGTTATTCGTTTCTGGGTACTTGTTTATCTTACAACAAAATAATCATAATGTACTAGTATTCAATTACTGGTTGATAAGAAGACGCTGTTTTGTCATCGTCAGTATTATTTGGCATTTAATTGTTTTATTGCTTGATCCCACGACTTAGTCTGTCATACAGAAACAAATATACCCAATAGAGCCCATGGATGTCTAGAATATGTGGCAAGTCTAGATTACCAGTTTCTGAAAATGAAGAGTGAGTGAGTGAGTTAATATTTAACATCACATCGGCAATATCTCAGCCATATCGTGATGAGAACATATTTGACATTGAAATAGAATATATGTAACTGATAAAACCTGTCCACGAATGAAAATGAAGAATGTTTCTGGGCTCTTTGTTATCATATTTTATGAATATACTTTAGGAACCATTTTTCTGTAATATGTGTTCATTTCAGAGACAAGGTGTTAATCTACCCCTGACTAAAAAATCAGGAACGTTATAAAAAAACACACAGATGAATTTCATTTTGATTCTGTTTCAACCACTGACCAAAGGCTTGGAGAGAACAAAAACTGCTACTGTATGTATCAAAGCCATTCATATATACAGTGGATGTCATTTGGTTTGGAAGTATATTGTACACTGAAAACAAAAATGGAAACAATGTCACCCGACAGCTTGCAGTTTTTATATTAGCCATCAAACGATCCTATGCTGTATTTTCCTGTAATCATACAAGCTGGAACCAGAACTTACGATCTTTGGACGGACATATTCCAGCATTGCATGGCCTGGAGGTGTGGGGCTTGCTACGGGACTTGCATGCAAATGGATGTGGTCTTCTCTGGCTGTCAATGCACTTGATGCTCCGTACCTGGATGCCACGCCCACATGTGGCGGAACACTGCAATACATTGTCCTGGTGGTTATTCTCTGAGACAACTAGTCACAAGGACAAAGAGTTAATGGTTTATTTCTATACTTATCTACTCACAAAGCAGAAGGGTTTTTGAAATGTTATTGATGAGAATGTTAATGAGAAGGATGGAACCAAGTCTTAGCTATGACATTTACACTAGTGAGAGATAATTCAGCTACAACAGTCTAAGAAGCTTTGAATTAATTTGAATTAATTTGTATTCTGTACCATCGTTAAATGGACACAAAGCATTGGGTTGGACTGTGTGTAGAAGTGTACCCAAGTATGTGACGATGCAGGTGTGTACCAGGTGACTATTACAGGTGTGTGAGAGTGTGCAGGTGGGTACCAGCTGTCAAATACTAGTGTGCTTGTCAACCAATATAATACTCAAAAATAGTTAAAGAAAACCTATTCTTTCATATTCTACATGGATATATCTTGGATTTCAAAGTAAGAGCCTCTGGCTGCCCCATTAGGAAAAATGTCATGATAATGATCCAAAATTGGATTTTATATTATGTTATGTTTCATAAATTCTTCATTTAAGTTGAAGCTTTCACTGTCAATTTGGCTTCTGAATTAATATATTTAATCCATCATGCCATAAAATTAACATAAAAGAACAGTATTGTCTGTCATTTCTTTTGAGTAGTCTATACAGGTGTGCAAGTGCACCAGGTGACATGTACAGGTAGGTATGTGCAGGTAGGTGTGCTTGCGGTCAAATACATGTGTTGGGTATGCAAGTGGACCAGGTGAGATATGGGTGTGTGTGCACCAGGTAAGATTTGCAGGTGTATGCACTTAGTGATATGGAGGTGTGTGCACCAGGTGAGATATGCAGGTGTGTGCACAAGGCGAGATATGGATTTGTGTGCATCAGATGAGATATGCAGGTGTGTGCTTCCAGGTGAGATATGCAGGTGTTTGCACCAGGTGAGATATGCAGGTGTGTGCACCAGGTGAGACATTGAGTTATGTGCACCACGTGAGATATAGAGTTGTGTGCACCAGGTGAGATATCGAGGTGGTTGCACCAGGTGACAGACACATGCAGGTGCATCAGCAACAACTACAGTAATCTGATGATTTCAAATCCGATATTCTTGTCATTAGATGTCACAGGTAGAATAAAGTTCAGTAAATGGATAAGGGGATGTAACTGTGACAATATTAATATTATTGACAACTTGCACTGTACAGGTATTATTGTATATTCATAGTCTTCCAACTGTTGTGATATACACCAATTTAGATTTTACAGGAGCTTCTTTTACTCCAACACCCCTTATGTTCATGCCCATGTCTCAGGCAAAAATGAGTGAGAGAATGAGAGAGGTGAGGTGAGTTCTATTTGGCGTCAACAGTGTTCTAGCATACTATGGCAGCAAGAAATAGCCTTCACACACTGTCTCCAGGTCTGGATGACTGAAGCTGTGGTAATGCATGGTGAAGCACGAGTCTGTGAGAAGTTGTGAAAGGCCAGTGTGCATGGCCATTGTGCACGGCTTGTGTGTGAGGCCAGTGTGACTGAAGCTGCGTTAATGGATGGTGAAGCATGAGTCTGTATGCAGCATGATAAGGTGTGTAAGGCCAATGTGTCAGGCTGGTGTCAGATGTGTAAGGCTCGTGTGTGGGGGACATGTGTGTCAGGCTGGTGTGAGATACCTATGTGTGAGGCGTGTGTGTGGGGGACATGTGTGTCAGGCTGGTGTGAGGTACCTATGTGTGAGGCATGTGTGTGGGAGACATGTGTGTCAGGCTGGTGTGAGATACCTATGTGTGAGGTGTGTGTGGGGGAGACATGTGTGTCAGGCTGGTGTGAGATACCTATGTGTGAGGCTTGTGTGTGGGAGACGTGTGTCAGGCTGGTGTGAGATACCTGTGTGAGGCTTGTGTGTGGGAGATGTGTGTCAGGCTGGTGTGAGATACCTATGTGTGAGGCTTGTGTGTGTGTTAATCATGTGTGACATACCTATGTGTGAGACATGTGTGTCAGGCCGGTGTGTGGGGGACGTGTGTCAGGCTGGTGTGAGATACCTATGTGTGAGGCTTGTGTGTGCAAAACGTGTGTCAGGCTGGTGTGAGATACCTATGTGTGAGGCTTGTGTGTGAGACCTGTTTGCAAGACCTGTGTGTCAGGTCCGTGTGACTGAAGCTGTGTTAATGCATGATGAAGCATGAGTCTGCAGCAGCAGCAACTATCCCTGAAATGATGAGTGCAGTGTTACAGAAGCTGTGCGTGTGACGGGAAGCTACACTGTAACGGAGGAGGTGGTGCATAGGGGCCGGTGAAGCGAGATTGAGGAGGAGGGGGAAGATCGGCCATGTTCCAAGCAGACATTAATGGACGTTTACACTTACTACTGAACACTTTCACAACGTTAACACAATGTCAGAAGTTCAATAAAACAAATATCTTGCACATTATTACAGAAATGAATCTGCAGTAATATTACTTTTTTCCCTCAAGTAGCAATATTTTGATCTGCAAAATCATTTAATTTGAAATATTACAAAAACAGAAACTTGAGTATAGAAATGAGAATAGATTTTGTTCTGCTTGGCGCTGGGACCGACCAATACACACAAAACACAATACAGTGACGATACAACAAACCACTAGCGTGACCGTTGAGTCACCATGCACACCTTGGACCAGTGCAAAGCATGCCAATATGGCCTCTGCCACGCACGTAGCGCCTGTGGGCACTCAACGAGCCAACATGTCTCCTCCATTGCCACGTTAGGTTTGCGATTGTGTTTACACTCATTATCGGTGGCGGGCGCATGCTTGCCATGTGCATCGACTTGATTACACTTGAGGTATCTCGACCGCCTCCCTTGACCGCACGTTCGTGAACACTAAGGCAAGAAAGCATGGCGTTTTTCATTCAACCAGTTCATAACTACGTAAGCTTATTGTGGAAGCAAGCAGCTAAAGATTATATGTATATGATCATCTAACTATACTTCCTTCCTTTGTTACCACAGTAAGGAAGAAGTGTTGATGGGTTAACCAAACACCCATCTCCTTTCAACTCATTCTTACCCTTGTGACAAAAAATTACCTTTTTGCAAAATACAGTATACTCTGGTTATGGAGGATATTTAGTCAGAGATGAGCCTTAAAATCACTAAATAGTGAATCCATTTTAAAAGTGAACTAGTTAGGCCTCCTTTGAAATAGTCATGAAAAAATTATTGTTATTATCAAATCCTCCATAACTGTAAATTTAACTGTATACCTTGCATGAAGTCAGTTGTTCAAAGGTTGTAATCCCTAGATAATAAAGTCACCGGTTCTCTGGTAATGCTTTGAAGGCAAGTCGGGTGCTCAATACGTTTAGTGTGGAAAAGGTGCCCTTTAAGGGTGTAATGCCTTTTTTAAATTCCAAGCAGAAATAAAATGCTTTCATGGAGGTGGTTCACTGACTAGTGTGTTTTTTTCTATCCTATTGTTCCAAAAACATCAGAACTGCTGCTTGCTGGGTTTCAGTGATACACACAGCATGTCAGGAGATACTTTACATTATTTTGCAGGGAGGTAATGGCATGGCAAGCTAGAATGTCCACCCATAAAGATCCTGGTTAGAATTGGTCTTCAGCAATCCATGCTTGTCGTAAGAGGCGACTACCAGGACTGGTTGGTCAGGCTCATTGACTTGGTTGACACATGTCATTGTATCCCTACTGTGTAGATTAATACTTATGGTGTTGATCACTGGATTGTCTGGTCCAGACTTGATTATCTACAGACCACCGCCATAAAGCTGGAGTATTGCTGAGTGCAACGTTAAACAAGATTTAGATTGAAGCACCTAGTTAGTTTGAAATCATGAGCAAAAGTGTAAGTATACTGTACAACACCCAACAAACACAATTTCACAAGAATGTAAAAATCACATTAAAAAACAGAACACAATTTCATAAAACTGTCAAAAAAATTCAAAACAAAGAACCAAACATAACTGAAAGCACTTTGTTTCTGCAATATACTGTGCATATTGTGAGATAATGTTAGGCAAACATGCTATTCAAATACATGTAATATATAATACTTGCATTTTACATTTTTCTAACAGACTGTATAATTTGACAGGATCATAGAGCAATCCATGAATTACCTCAGTGGGCAATGTTATTTTAGACAAGCAGAAGCTGAAGCAGTTTATCATATAACTCTCTGTTTAATGCCCAGAGTTCTGTTTTTAAGCATTTATGACACATTAATCTTTTCCATCTCAGTATTCAGTATAAGTGATATCACCAGAAAAATTAAGAAAAATATTTAACTTTCACTAGATATTGTTTGAACTTACAGGTCCCCATGGCGACAGCAGCCATTCATATTTCTCTTTACAGAGTGGCATTTTGCATACACGGGCCACGTTGGGTTTCTTCAGCCCGGCACACTCCTCCTCCGACAGTACACGGAAACCTCGCCTTTCACGACGACGGCATATTATACGCCGATGTTGCATGCCTTTGCCACAAGTTGCCGAGCACTGCAATCAGAAAAAACTAGTACATCTATGTCTAGTGTTTGTTGACACATGATCATTGCTGTAACAGATTCTCAGTCTGAAAAAGACCCAACAATGAAATCTTAACCTGTTCTTCTGAATCTGCAATCACCACGAAATGCATTGCTACAGATATCCTCATCTCGTGATATCATGACCCATCTATACCTATATCATCTCATGATATCATGTCCCATCTATACCTATATCATCTCATGATATCATGACCCATCTATACCTCTATCATCTCATGATATCATGACCCATCTATACCTCTATCATCTCATGATATCATGGCCCATCTATACCTCTATCATCTCGTGATATCATGACCCATCTATACCTCTATCATCTCATGATATCATGACCCATCTATACCTCTATCATCTCATGATATCATGACCCATCTATACCTCTATCATCTCATGATATCATGACCCATCTATACCTCTATCATCTCGTGATATCATGGCCCATCTATACCTCTATCATCTCGTGATATCATGACCCATCTATACCTCTATCATCTCGTGATATCATGACCCATCTATACCTATATCATCTCATCATGCCCCTAGGGATGTAGTTATAACTACTTCGTCACCATGTCCCTCCTATAGCTTCATCATCTTAACATGCCCAATCCAAACGTTTACTGTGCCTCCTTCAATAACTACATTCACTGTGCCTCCTTCCATAGCTACTTCACACTGTGATTCCTACCATAGTTACATCAGCTCACTCTGCTCACTCACCGTGCCCCCAGCTATAGCTACATCAACTCACCATGCCCCCACCTATAGCTACGTCAACTCACTGTGCCCCCAGCTATAGCTACATCAACTCACCATGCCCCCAGCTATAGCTACATCAACTCACCGTGCCCCCAGCTATAGCTACATCAACTCACCATGCCCCCAGCTATAGCTACATCAACTCACTATGCCCCCAGCTATAGCTACATCAACTCTAGTGCCCCCACCTATAGCCATCAACTCAGCTATAGCTACATCAACTCTAGTGCCCCCAGCTATAGCTACATCAACTCACCATGCCCCAGCTATAGCTACATCAACTCTAGTGCCCCCACCTATAGCAACATCAACTCACCGTGCCCCCAGCTATAGCTACATCAACTCACCGTGCCCCCAGCTATAGCTACATCAACTCACCATGCCCCCAGCTATAGCTACATCAACTCACCGTGCCCCCAGCTATAGCTACATCAACTCACCATGCCCCCAGCTATAGCTACATCAACTCACCGTGCCCCCAGCTATAGCTACATCAACTCACTGTGCCCCCAGCTATAGCTACATCAACTCACCATGCCCCCAGCTATAGCTACATCAACTCACTGTGCCCCCAGCAATAGTCACTAATGACTGACTCACCTTGCCCCACTTGCCCACATGCCACTTGGACGGACACTGTTGAACATTACAACGTCTCTTTCTTGCAGGTTTGGGAAGGTGTTTACAGAATCTCCGCTTGAGGCGACGATCTTTGTGCGAGGACAGTTTCTGGCGACATGTTATCTTCCGTATCTGTTTCCCACTACCACATGCCTTGGTGCAAGACTGCCACTCCTCCGCTGACCACCTGACATATTGTAACTCAGCATTCACACGGGTACATCATGTCAAACAAGCATCATCATCTAGACATAGGCTGGGAATTTGGCATCATGGAGCAGAATCCCTTAAAGAGGAGTACATGTAACAGGTGATTAACGGGATTGGGTGGTCAGGCTCGCTGACTTTGTTGACACATGCCATGGGTTCCCAATTGCGCAGATCGATGCTCATGCTGTTGATCACTGGATTGTCTGGTCCAAACTCGATTATTTACAGACCGCCGCCATATAGCTGAAATATTGCTTAGTGTGGCGTAAAACTAAACTCACTCACTGTAAAGTCCTATCCATGAAACTGTAAATTGTTCTGACCTTCAGTGACTCATCTAAACATAATATGAATACCAATGAATTGGTTAAAACAGAATTACACCTCCACTAATGAACAATTAGTGACTACTTATTCACTGAACCAAGATAGTGAAAAATCTTCAGAAGGCCGCAGTCAGTGTGTTCTCAACACTAAGAAGTCGCCAGTCAATATGTCCAACCCTAAGAAGGCCCCATTCAATAGGTTACCTGCCCTGCACTAACCTGGGAGGACAAGGCTGAGCATTACATGGGAAGAGGCCAGTCTTGGGTTTGCGGCGAGCATCACAGTACTTGTTGTCCACCACCAACCGGAGATCACGCCGACATGATGCAGTGACATTCTTCTTCCCTGAAGATTACAAGGATGAATAGTTTCATCTTTGATTATGTATTTCTCAAACAAAAATAACTAATATCCAGCTATTAATTCAAGCCAAGTTAAGGTCAAACAGATCCTGCTGTCAAGGCTTTTCCTACCTTTAATGCAATCAAGAGTCAGTGAGTGAGTGAGTCTAGTTCAACATTATTGAATGACATTTTGAGGAAATTAATTAACAAGATTACAATTAATATAAACGTTATTGAATGACATCTTGAGGAAATTAATTAACAAGATTACAAACAAAAGTCCGGATATGCAATGAACATGTTTTATTAAGAGAGAGTGCAACAACTGGATTAATTTGGTAATTCAAAATGGATTTGTTGAAATACTATTCTGATTGATCAAGACAAGATGTACGTACAATGTAATGATGTAGGTCCTAATTCCAGCTACTGGACATACCATTTTGATTCAGATTTTAAGGTTCAAGTTGGGACCTTGGCCTATCTATGAGATCAGCTTTTGTAAAGTCATATACAGATTCCAAATACATGGACTAATGAAAACACATCCCATCCCACCATGACCTCACCCCCTCAACTCAAAGGACCAATACCTCCCATCCAATCCCCACCCCTCCAAGAGTTCTGACAAGCTCACCTCCAGCACACGGCTCTGTGCAGGGCGACACGGATACACTCCAAGTGTACATCACTTTGTGCTGAATGGGTCGTGGTGCTCTTGTTGTGGTGGTGGTGGTGGTGGAGGTTGTTGGTGCAGGGGTCAGCCGCAGCTCTGCTGGAGTTTTGGGAATGGTGTATTCATACACAATACCAGGGTTGCGGTCTTGCACCAACATCTACAAGGTAACAAACATAACATCATAACACAATCATCTTCCCAATAGTATCTTCAAAGCAGTTCAAATCCAACTCACTCACTCTGAGGTGAGGTGAAATTGGGTTTAACGTCGTGCTTGAGAATATTTCACTCATATGACGATGTGCATGCATGTGTATGTGTGTGTGCGGCTGCTTGTACTAGCCCAGACTGAAGCTGGTTTTATAGTGCTAGCCCACTGAGATACCATGCCGCAGTGAAGCATGAATACCCCACTCAGACACATTATACTGACTCCGAGCCGACCAGTCCTTGTTGTACCCATTAATGCCGAGCGCCAGGCAGGGACCAACAAGTACCATATTTTAATGTCTTTTGGTATGACACGGTCGGGGATCGAACCCGCGACCTTCCGCTCTCAGGGCGGACGTTCTAACCGCTACACCACGGAGGCGGTCCACTCACTCTGAATACCACACTTATCCCCCAGCTCACGACATGTTTTTTATCTGAGCAACTGACAGGACACTTGGCAGGCATTTTGGCCACCAAATCCTCACATGGTATTGTGAAACTACTTTAACTCCTAACACAAAGAACTGATAAACCTGGCTATGAATGTTCAAAATATCTGATTTCATTGTGAACATTGTCAAGATTCAGACTAGGATATACTCAAACACAAATACTCTCTTCAGAAATAAGCTACTTTTCATGAAGAATTATTCTCCCTCGTTTGATGTATTAGTTCAAAAGTTTGATTTCTGATAAATAGAAGTTCCTTCCGTTCGATGAAGGGGAAAAACATTATCCAACAGAATCAAACTATCAGAGCTCTGAGTGTAAGTCAAAAATATTTCCAATCATTTTCATTCCAATCAATCAAACACCATCTGCATTCTTGGATAAATGATTTGAGTGGAAAGTCAGTCAACCATTGATCTTCCTCTTACTAAAACAATTAGCTGCATCACAAGGTCTATACATCATTTTGCTATTGGATCTCTTCACAAATGGTATTGGGAGTGTGACTACCTCCAGGACGAGATCCTCTCCCAGAGGCCCGTCTGACTCCAGTGTTTCAGGGTTGCTGTATGGCCGCTTGTAGGTAAAGTCAGCCCCTCCAAGTTTGTAGATCCCAGGCCAAGCCACAGCTCGGTTGCCATTGAGGTAGTACCTGCCGTAGATGTTACGCATGGCTAGGAAGTTGGAAGAGATTTCCTTTTCTCGTATTCGGATATACCTTGCAGACTTGGGTAACACAGCAATTGGGAAATAAGCTGCAAGAAATAGAACAAATTCAGAATGACGTGAGTGAGTGAGTGAGTTGGTGGGTGGGTGAGTGAGTGAGTGAGTGAGTGAGTGAGTTGGTGGGTGAGTGAGTGAGTCTACAGTGGTGAAGGGAGCAAGTGAAATGCAGGAGTGTAGGGAGCAAGTTAAGCTGTAGGTTCTTATCCTACCATCATAAAGGTTTGTAGGGTTGAGTGAGTGAGTGAGTGAGTGAGTGAGTGAGTGAGTTGTTGGGTGGGTGGGTGAGTGAGTGAGTGTGTCTACCACTTTGGTGAAATGCAGTTCAAAAACATACTATACACTTCATTAATAGACAACAAGAAACTATCATAAAACGTTTAAACCCCATTAAGAATAGATTACAGTCAAATAATTATTTGACCTCTAAACAGTGAGCAGCATTTAACATTATAGCTGTTATCACTAACTAATTCCCATCACAAACAAAAGACTTCAAGAACAGGTGTTTCTGGAGTGTCTTGTGTAGCTAACATGATCGGAAGGTGATACATTGTTGATAAGGCCACTTACTGTTTAATCTGGGCTGCTGTGTGTATTGTCCTTGGATCAGTTTACAGGTGGAGTTATCTCCCTCGCACACACCACAGATGTCATTCCGGGCAGCCGAGCCGATGACCAGGTCACATCCCACTCTCTGCAACAGACACCAGATAGTGTTATTGCAACAAACAGTGTGACTTTCCGCAGCCATCATCTAGCCATGATACCATCCCAGTATCCTAGTACAGCTGTAAGATATGTCAGGATCATCATATCTTAGCAGAGTTGTCGGACATGACAGATCTCACACATCTTAGCGGAGTTATTAAATATGACAGGTTCACCATACCACAGCAGAGGTATCATACAAGGCAGGATCCGCATATCTTAGCAGAGATGTCAGACAAAATGGGATCAGCACATATCTCTTAGCAGAGATGTCAGACAAAATGGGAGGATCAGCAGAGTTGTCATTATCTTAGCAGAGAGAGTTGTCAGACAAAATGGGATCAGCAGAGTTGTCAGTATCTTTAGCAGAGATGTCAGACAAAATAGGATCAGCACGTTTCTTAGCAGAGATGTCAGACAAAATAGGATCAGCAAAATGGTTAGCATCTTAGCAGAGTTGTCAGACAAAATGGGATCAGCACAGAGATGTCATCTTAGCAGAGTTGTCAAAATAACATCAGCATTACAAAATAACATCAGCAAATATCTTAGCAGAGATGTCAGACATGACAGGATCCCCATATGCAAGTCGTCAAGAATGATTTAGCCATCCTCTAAACCCTAAACCTTAACAAATATAGAGTTCCTAGTGAGTGAGAATGGTGCCTTCAGAAATAGTCCAGAAATATTGTATTGGGGACTCCAGGAACAAGTTCCACATAATATGATATATTAAACCAACCCTGGTCTTGAGTAATAGGACCAAAAGCCTTGACTATACTACTAACCAATGAGTATTTCAAACATGATCCTACATTTTAAGATTAAATCAAAACACTAATAAAGGTTATAAAAGGCCAACTTCTGAAAAGTTACTAAACGATGAATCAAAACATGAGATTATTTCCACATGGCACTGTGTAATTGTACAAAGCAGCTCATTCAATATGTCTGCCCTAGTGTCCATGCTTAAAATATCTGAGCATCACCAATGCAGAATTGCTTTAAATGATTTTATAGGAATTGTCAAATATATGAAATCTTGGATGGATTCCAAAGTGCAACATGATGACACATAGGGAAGTGAAATAGTCTATTCCTACCTTGCAAGCACCTGTCACGCAGATGTTGTCATGGTTACAAGAGGTACCATCAATAGCTAGATGCTTGACTGTGAACACAAAGTTTTGGGTCTCGGCCACACAATACAGCTTACACGGGTCCTGTGCTGCAAGTAACAAACCATATAACATTATTTCAACAGGGTCAAATAATATTTGGGGGTGGCCTGAGCTTTAACACTGTGTGAATAAATGAATTGTATCATCACATGTGGAGATGAGTGAGTAAATATGGTTTATGCAACTTTTAACCATATCCCAAGAATATCACAGTGAAGAACACCAGAAATGGGTTTCACACATGAGTGAGTGAGTGAGTTTAGTTTTACACTTCACTCAGCAATATTCCAAGCTATATGGTGGCGTTCTGTAAATAATCGAGTCTGTACCAGACAATCCAGTGATCAACAGCATGAGCATCGATCTACGCAATTGGGAACCGATGACCACCCGATCCTATTAGTTGCCTCTTATGACAACCGTGGGATACTGAATATCAATTCTAACCCGGATCTTCAAGGGTAGTTTCACACATTACACCTAAGTGGGTAATCAAACCCAGGTCTTGGGCATGATGATCAAATGCATTAACCACTAGGCCACCCCACCTCTCCAAGTGTTGTGATGGGGTTTAAAATGTTTTGCTCATGATTATTGCTCTTGTATTATTACACACAAGCACGTGTGTGGGGCTGCTTATATTAATCCAGACTATTTTTATCTTTTTAATAGTTAAACTTCATATGAATAATACAAAGATGGTTAAAAAAAGCTATCGTGCAATTCAAGGAAAACAAGAAATAAGGATGAGTACTCAAGATTATGGTTGGTTGGGAACCAGGAAGTGCTCATATAACTCTGTTACATGTAAGGAACCTACCATTATACAGCTTCTTGTATGGCTTCCACTGCAGGTACCAGCCCTTGAATGGCTTCTCATTGTACGTGGAGCACTGGACTTCAAGGAAGTCATCATCCCCATAGGGGCAGGCCTGGGGACATACACACAGCTCTGTTAGACTCCATACAACACACTACTTACACACAGATACTGATTCTTGTATTACAATATGAGTGATCAGTTGGTGATAGGCATTAGCTTTAGTATTGTATATGTAATGATGTCACCTTTGCATTACAGATGACGGTCTCCTGTGTGAGTCCTTGGCAAGGCTTCCCTCCGTACTGGGGTCTGCAACAACAATGTAATACATTGTGGGATACTGGGTGACACAGTCATATATCACACAGTCATACACCAGTCATATATCACAGTCATACACCAGTCATATATCACACACTGTCATACACTAGTCACATATGATGCACAGATATACACCAGTCATATATCACACAGTCATACACCAGTCATATATCACACACTGTCATACACTAGTCACATACGATGCACAGTTATACACCAGTCATATATCACAGTCATACACCAGTCATATATCACACACTGTCATACACTAGTCACATATGATGCACAGATATACACCAGTCATATATCACACAGTCATACACCAGTCATATATCACAGTCATACACCAGTCATATATCACACAGTCATACACCAGTCACAGAATACACACTGTCATATGCCAGTCATTTATCACACATTCATATGTCAGTCATATATCACACAGTCATACACCAGTCACATATTACACACTGTCATACACCAGTCTTTTATCACACACTGTCATACACCAGTCATTTATCACAGTCATACGTCAGTCATTTATCACACACTGTCATACACCAGTCATTTATCACACACAGTCATACACATCATTTATCACAGTCATACATGTCATTTATCACACACTGTCATACACCAGTCATTTATCACACTGTCATACACCAGTCATTGATCACACACTGTCATACACCAGTAATTTATCACACACTGTCATACACCAGTCATTTATCACACACAGTCATACACGCCATTTATCACACACAGTCATACACCAGTCCTATATAACACACTGTTGGATATAGCACATCTGTGCACATACCAAATTTATCAATTGCCATGAATGAAATGTGTTTGATATTCAGAATTACTTTTAGGGTAACATGAAATGCAAGACTGACCTGAATTGCCTCTTACCGAAATCCCAACATAGACAGTAAACAAGAGACACCAATTTGAGCAATATTCTAGCCACATCACCTTAAGGGGAGGTGGCCACCCATATGGCCTTAGCACATTGTAGGTATTACATGCAGGTTTTGAGGATGACAAGGGCATGCTTCAACCCCTGGGAACCCCACAGTGCCAACCATCGCTGAGCATCCAAACACCTACTTGTCTTCCATACATAATCCTGCTTTTATGAGATGATCACAAGACACTTTAGAGTAATCAAATAGTGGGCCAGGCTCCCATCAATCAGAACTGTGTACACCAAGCAATCTGTTACACAACAATCATACTAAATCTATTATCTACCCTATCTGTGCTTCCTCACAACAGAGAAAGTGAGTCTTAGCTTGGATTAAGACAGCCGCCACGCTTCACATGATTAGCAATAATAAAACATTTATGGCAATAATTCCTGTCAGCCCTTGAGTCTCACCTTTGCCCCCAATAAGGGGGCACTGTCCCTGTTCTGAACACACCTCCAGGAACCGGTCCTCCTACAGGAGGTACACAAGCCTTAATCCCACTGTATAAGAATGACAGGCCTAATTCTGAAAGCGGCCCCTAGACCCCACAAATACAACTCAAGCAGAGAGCATTCACTGTATAATCAGAAAATTATAAAGTATAAAGTTTTGAAGTTGTTTTTCTGGTGTAAGAAATCAAAGAAGAAAAGTAGCCCTCCCCTTCCATGGCTGCCCTCAGGGCTATACAGTTCTTCCACTGTAGGTAACAATAGTTCTAGTGGGCACCTGCACAGAAAATAACAATGATTAGCTGTGTCCCTAATCCTAATTGAGCCTTTGAGCACACAAGTCTGAAAGGTTTAGTGAACCATTACTCACAATGTATGTTTGTAATAGTCTTCAGGTTGACGACAAGACAATTATTCTCTTTACCGATGTGCCTGTTGCATTCAACAATGAAGCAGTGTTTAATGTTGGCGGCATTGCCACTAGTACAATGTTGACTTAAGCTGTAAATGATGCTTATCCAGGAAGGACAACAGCTTCAGACGTAGGGCATTAGTAATAATATCAGCGCATCTTACACTACACACAACAATCAATTATAGGGACGCCTCTACTTAGCCTCTTGCTCCACTGTGTGAAAATCTTTGTCACTAAACCAATAAAACATCTCACAGAAGACAATTTTATTAGTCCCAAGCACACAGACAGACATCTCTAATGTTATGGGATAAATTTTTGTTATCTAATTCCAAAGACTCTTTTCCATTATAGAGTTTCAACAAAGATAAAAATGTGTTGGATGTGGCCTTGCAAACTGTACAAAACAGGAAACGAACAACAATGTCTTTGTTCGGTTACCTCTTTCAGACATTTGATAACAGATACACTCAGTGACAGACACAATATATTAAAGGATTTCCAATGGATGTGGGATGAGGTGGACTGTGCCAAGAGATACTTTGATAAAAAATAACTTTATTTCAGAGGATTATTCTGGCTGAATGCACTGTACCTCAATTGAAACAATATCAGTCTCTTTATCAGTAAGGTTGCCTGACTTTTAAGTGCAATTTCTCATGGTGTTGGTTGTGTTCTGATGACATGCTCTCAGGGTAAGATGACATACAAACGGGTCTGACTATCTGTCACCTCGTATCACATAACCTCACTTTACCCAATGTTACTGTCACACTATTCCACCTCCGGTCACACTATTCCACCTCAAGTTATTCCACTTCAGGTTACACTATTCCATCTCACCTCAGTTATTCCACCTCATGCCACACTATTCCATCTCACCTCAGTTTATTCCACCTCATGTCACACTATTCCACCTCATGTCACACTATTCCACCTCATGTCACACTATTCCACCTCACCTCAGTTTCTTCCACCTTTTGTCACCATATTCAAACACACGTCTGGTTATTTTATTTCACCTCAAACAAGGACCTGATCCAAGGAACCATCACTTAACTAAATCCAGCATTTAATTTAAAGATATCTGCTCTTTAGTATTTTGGAATTTTTCACAGATCTCTTTCCCATGCATGTTATGATTTGTTTTTCATCACATCTCAGCTTTCAAGCCATATATATTGTTATTGTTCTTTTAATCACAAGCAATCTTAAGGAAAACCTTTATAATTAAGCAATCAGGTATAATTTAACACAAAATATTATTTGTTATTTCTATTTTTTTGTGACTTGTGGTGCACACAGCATAATACTTAAAACATACTCACAGGGGATTGTTACACTCCCGGCTCCGTGACTTGACTCCCTTGCCGCAGGTCCGAGAACACTCGGTCCACTTGGTCCAAACAGACCAGTTTCCGTTCACTGGCTTTGGTCCATGGCGTCCATATTTCACACATTTACCTTGGCGACACCACTGAAAGAACAAGGTGATGAGTTAACTCTGCGATACAGGAGAAAATGTTAAGAATTGGAAACTATTTGAATCTGATTGGTAAATCAGTCGTATCAAATCACAATAATGATGGTTGAAACATCCACATGATTGCAGAAGCTAATATTTACATAAAATATCTTTTTCAGTCATGCTGTTAGGCATTTTGTACCATTATGGGTTACAAAATCCAGATTCATACATAATTCAAAACATGAGTGCCAATACATTTTAGAACAAAAACATGATACCAGTTGAGAAGGGTAAACGGTATTTCAAGTTTAAGGGATAACAGAAAGATTGAAATGTAGCACCTTTTCGATATCAATTACAAGGTCATAAATTTGTGTCAGAGTGAGGAGAGTGACAATACAGTGGTGATGTGTGGATTGAGCTATACCTTAAAAAATTGCTTTATTTTCTTTCATCATGTCTGCTTGAACTTGTTTTTTGGAGTACAAGCGCGTCCGGTAATTCCGCGCGTCCGGTAATTCTGCACAATAGCGTACTTCCGTATAGAGGTAAACATCGTCTGCTACCACATTTACGTTTGAAATCGGGACCTTTCTACAAGGGACTGGCTTTTAATCACTAAAGGTAAGTAAATAACAGTAATTGACAGATACATTGACAGTTTTACGAAAATTCGTTTTCTTCAGACTTTTAAACCTTTTTCTTCATTCTTCATAATTGGATTTAATATGAAACACTCTTCTTTACACTGATGAAGTGATTTTTTAAAATAATCTGGCCCTAATATGCTTCCATGCTTCGGATCTCCAGCTGGATGTTATGCGCATCAGTTGCTGCGCAGAATTACCGGACAGCAAGCGATGTCGTCAGAACGCTGGTAAGGTCAACCGTATGGCATAATGCAACGTTAGAATCTTATAGTCATCAGGAAAAACTTATATTTCTAGGTAAATATGATGCATACCAGCATGTTTAGTCACGTAAACAACCAAAAATAAGAGACGTTAGTTGCCGTGTTGCGATCGATGTGCTTAGGTGCGCGGAACTACCGCTATTGTATCAGTGTATCGAACTTTTAATGCCAGAAAAATATAATCATATAACCAAACAACACAAAAAGTGTAAAACTTTGCCTAAAGGCTGAAGATTTGGTTTCAAGTTTAACTTTATTAAATGGTTAGAATGGTTTGCGTGTTTGTTTGTTGTTTAACAGTGCACTCAGCAATATTCCAGCTATATGGAAGCAGTCTGTAAATAATTGTGTCTGGACCAGACAATCCAGTGATCTACATCATGAGCATCATCTACCCATTTGGGATACAATGACATGTCAACCACCAAGACAGCGAGCCTGACCACCTGATCCTGTGAGTTGCCTCTTACAACAAGCATGGGTTGCTGAAGAGTGAGTGAGTGAGTTTGGTTTTACGTCGCTTTTAGCAATATTCCAGCAATTTCACGGCGGGGAGACACCAGAAATGGGCTTCACACATTGTACCGATGTGGGGAATCGAACTCGGGTCTTCAGCATGACGAGCCTATGCTTTAACCACTAGACTACCCCACCGCCCCTGTTGCTGAAGACCAATATTAACCCGGGTCTGGAATCATTGCTCATAACATCAACCACTAGTCTGCCTGTCTGTGACTCAATCACATACATGCCCTCACAACAGCTGATATAGTGCTGCCTGAACTGAGACCATTCACTCACTTGCTGAAATCACCTTCTTTATAGCGGATTGTCATTTATTCAAGGAAGCAGTAAATTTAACATTTGTTAAAAAGTGTCTTTTTTCGAATCAGCAACAAATAAATGTCACTGAACAATAATCCGTCCTATCCGGAGTTGCTTGTGAGTCAACAAGCACCTGTTTGTCAATCCCTATCAATCAACCAGCACTCTTCAGCTAGGTATGATAAACATATCCAGAGGGCTGACCGATGGAGTCTGTACACGGTAACACTTACAAATGATTTGTTGAAAGAATTTCAAGAATTCCTGTTCATGTCAAGAGTTTAAACGAGGCACGCCCCAGTATAAGTTTGTAACTACTGGTGCAATGCTTAAAAGTTATCAAATGTTGTAGGAAGACGTCACCTTGCAGCACCAACCATCACGGAGGTGATCAGTGCACAGACACAATCAGATCCCTTTACTATAAGCTACACTGACCTACTCCCAAGGAAATATGCCCGAGTTTTTCCAATTGTCACTACATGCACGAAAATAAACATCAACCTGCTCACAAATCTCCTGACATTTTCCTTGGAAAAATAAGATGGTGTTCTTCAGCTCTCATTCAGACCGAAGCTTAGATAATACGTTTGAATTAGCCTAGGGCAGGATATGATATTCTAATTTTGTTTTTATGTAAGAAAATGTAAATCAAACAACTGTCATCAATTTAACAGGTTTGTTTTTTTCAGACTTTGTTTAAACATCACAGAACAAACTATAGATCTAATTACAGTTCGAGTTTGTGTCTGGTAATTCAAGTTTTTGTTATCGGATGTCATCTTTTATGCTGCAGTTGAAGAAATATTTGTTCATGAAGAGATACACATCCTGACTGCAACACTAGGCTGCCAAATACATCTTTTTACGCATGTAACATAGATGTGACACTTCCAGATTTCCTCATCAACCCAGACAGGGAGTGATAGCTGTGTAAGACTAGCAAATGTGAAATTCTTTGATTACTGAGTGATATGTTCCCACTGAGTGGACCTTAAAAACTGCCTTGATAATTACATGTCAGCGAGATATCTCAACAATCGCTAAATGTATTTACATTTACACTGATTTTGGAATGACAAAATCTAGGAGATGCAACTCCTGTTGAACGGGGAAACACATAAACCTGGGTGTAATAACCCTGTATCTGCAGCTCTGCCCCCATGTCACCACCTTGTGCCTACTACTCTCCCCCCATGTGACCAAGCTATTCCTACTATTCTCTCCAATGTGACCAAGCTGTGCCTACTACTCTCACACAATGTGACCAAGTTGTGCCTACTACTCTCCCCAATGTGACCAAGCTATGCCTACTACTCTCCCACAATGTGAACAAGCTGTGCCTATTACTGTCCCTAATGTGACCAAGCTATGCCTACTACTCTCCCACATTATGACCAAGTTATGCCTACTACTCTCCCACAATGTGACCAAGCTGTGCCTACTACTGTCCCTAATGTCACATAGCTGTGCCGACTACTCTCCCCCAATGTGACCAAGTTGTGCCTACTACTCTCCCAGTGTGACCAAGCTGTGTCTACTACTTTCCCTCCATGTGACCAAGATGTGCCTACTAATTTCTCCTAGTGTAACCAAGCTGTGCCTACTACTTTCCCCCAATGTCACCAAGTTGTGCCTACTACTCTCCCTCCATGTGACCAAGCTGTGCCTACAAATCTCCCCTAATGTAACCAAGCTGTGCCTACTACTTTCCCCAAATGTCACCAAGTTGTGCCTACTACTCTCCCCCAATGTGACCAAGTTGTGCCTACTACTCTCCCTCCATGTGACCAAGCTGTGCCTACAAATCTCCCCTAATGTAACCAAGCTGTGCCTACTACTTTCCCCAAATGTCACCAAGTTGTGCCTACTACTCTCCCCCAATGTGACCAAGTTGTGCCTACCTACCATACCCGCACCACAAGAGGTTCCTTCTGCTGCCGGCAGGAACTTGGTTTCACATCGCTTGTTGCCCCGGTAACACCATAACGCCTTACACGTATCCTGAAGAAAAAGCACAATATTTTAATACAGGGATGAGAATGGGTATGCGTGAAAAAAGAGCAAAATGAGCCGAGGAAAAGACGACTCAGATGAATGACCCCAGTGTGATCAAATCACCAAAATCATGAATTCATTGCAGTAATTCATTGTAATATCTGTATCTGCTTGTCAGTTAACTAAATGAATCAAACATATTACAAGCATCATTCAGGTGAGGTGAGGTGAAATTGGGTTTAACATTGTGCTTGAGAATATTTCGCTCATATGATGACGTGCATGCGTGTGTATGTGTATGTGCGGCTGCTTGTACTAGCCCAGACTTAAGCTGGTTTTATAGTGCTAGCCCACTGAGATACCATGCTGCAGTGAAGCATGAATACCCCACTCAGACACATTATACTGACTCCGAGCCGACCAGTCCTTGTTGTACCCATTAATGCCGAGCGCCAAGGCAGGGACCAACAAGTACCATATTTTAACATCTTTTGGTATGACGCGGTCGGGGATCGAACCCGCGACCTTCCGCTCTCTGGGCGGACGCTCTAACCACTACACCACGGAGGCGATCAGCATCATTCAGACAGGACACAGACAGCACTATGAGATAAGTCTCTCACCTTCCCAAAGTCATATGTACAAAGCTTGGCCTTGCTTCCAAACTGCCACTTGCACTGGACGTCAGCATTGTACAGCTCACCAGGCAGCTTGGTGGGGAACTTCAGCTCAGCCACATGCTTGGGTTTGTCCTCCAGGCAGTCGGCTTGAGGGGTGCTGGGGAATAACGCAGAGTGAGTGAGGTGGGTATAACACCGCTTTGAACACTATTCCAGTTATAACAGGTGTCAGTTTGAATGTTGTCGGGGAATAATGCAGTATGAGTGAGTGAGTGAGATATGTTCCAGGCTGCTTTGATGAGTGCTGACTCCTTTAATCTTCAAACAGTCAGCAAATAAGGGATTCATCTTACATCCATACTGGTAAGCGAACAGCTATCGCCATATTTTAGCAGTATTTACAAAATTACTCGTTCGTTAAATGAATGAAACATAATTTAATTATGATACTTAATTAGGTATTCACCGATGTGTCCAGCCCGTTCACTGCCGCTGATCATGTTTTATATAACGCCGAGGAAGGGAATCAATGCGAATCATGGCAGTATAAAGGGATGTTTTTTCACAACTAATTGTAACAGTTATCGCCATTCAGAATTTCTCATGCCATTCGTGAAATGATATATATTTATATCATACAGTAACCTAGAATAATTGATTGTGTGACTTTTTGAGTGTTTCTTTTACAGTAAATTGATAGGGAATGAATCAGTTAATGACTTGTGAACTTGAACTTGCTATTATATAGGTTGTGGGACTAAGTTAAAATTATTTTATAGGGTTCATAACTTAATCTTATTTTTCTCGATGTTACTTGCCGTGAAGAATTTTCTCTTGCTGTCCTTTATTGTTGTCAAATACCGTGGGGAAAAATACCGGAATTGTAATTGACCGGAACTGCGCATGTGTGATACAGATGTATTGGCGAAAACTGTTACGCGGCAATAACTGTTTGCTAACCAGTAGTATTTTTTAAACACCAAGATTATTTAGGTTAATGATATCGGATTATACCCAGACATCCAGATAAATATTATTCTCAAAAATAAGTTATATACTAAAAAACATCAATAAGCTTGATTTTCATAGTTTCATCCACGGATGGATGATCCATCAAGTGTGATCTGTTCTATTAACTGAGGGGAGATAACCTGCTGAATAAATACATGTTACCCTTGTTTGGAGAGAAGAATAATGTTTTTAAAAGTTACGTAATGACATGTTCAAACCATGGATAGGTTTGATGAGTACAGAACGTTTTGCTATGAATGTATGATCATGTCAGCAACCCATAAAGCCAGTCTATCGTGTATGTACCCACAGCTGACTCACTCACTTGAGGAACTTTGTGAGGTAGGCCCTGCTGCACGTGGACCACTGGAAGAGTCCATCTTTCCCCATGAGGGTAGGAGCCATGATAGACCCTGCACTGTGAGTACAGTAGTTCCCCTCGCCATCATGGTACATCCCGAAGCTGCAACACACACAAAACATTTGTCACATCCACATCCACAAACAATATCCTAAGAGTGAGTGAGTGAGTTAAGTTTTACACCGCACTCAGCAATATTCCAGCTATAAGGCGGAGGTCTGTAAATAATCGAAGTCTGGATCAGACAATCCAGTGATCAACAGTATGAGCATCGATCTGTGCAATTGGGAACCGATGACATGTGTCAACCAAGTCAGCGAGCCTGACCACCCGATCCTGTTAGTCGCCTCTTACGACAAGCATAGTCGCGCTTTTGTGGCAAGCATGGGTTGCTGAAGACCTATTCTACCCCGGATCTTCACGGGTCAAATCCATAAGAAAGAAAATAGAAATCTGGATAAAACATGAAGAGTGGCTTGTCCAGTTAAGACTCAGTTACTGTTTGTTTGTTTATTTGTTTGTTGTTCAATGCCACACTCAGCGGTACTCCAGCTATCCAGCTGTAATAATTGAGGCTGGATCAGACAATCCAGTGATCAACAGCATGAGCATCAATCTATACAATTGGGATATGATGACATGTGTCAACCAAGCCAGTGAGCCTCTTACGATAAGCACGGGTTGCTGAAGACAAATTCTAACCCACACCTTCATGGGTACAGTGACATATAGGTATAAAATTTTTGAACATACACCACATGTTGACAAGTCAGTATACAGATGTTTGATAGGCATTTAGAAGTTGGTAGGGTAATACAACACGCTTGATATGGATGTGCAACTTCTATATTATTTACACACGACGTTTCTGGGCTAATACTTCCCTTCATCAGGTGAATGACAGTGAATAGTTACAGAGGTATATATAGTATGTACAGGAAGCCACAGAGTTGTTATTACAACAGATTGGTGAGGGGGATTAAGTTAAATAGGGTATACATACTGTTTGTACAACATGTTTACATAGAGTGAATGACCATAGATGGAAGCCAGTATACAGTGATAGAGATTAGGTGATTGGGATGTACAATAATAGAAATTAGGCGATGGGATGTACAGCATGTTTTGGTAAACACCATTGTTGGAGGGAAATTAGTTAATGCACCAAGTCAGTATAGTCTCTACGTACTTGTGCCCCATTTCGTGTGCGATGGTGAGCGCTGTGGCCAGTCCTGTGTCCTCATTGATGGTACAGCTTCGGATTTGGTTACACATGCCCTCTATGGGAGCAAAACCTGAACACAAGGGGAATAACTCTCAATACTTCCAGTGTACCATTACATATAAACTGTTAGAAATACTGACACAAGCAACTCTTATTTCGACAGAAAGATACAAGTTTGATCATAACTGCTGAGAATAAAGACATTTAAGATCTGGAGTATGTCTAGGCATTAACTGCTGTCTAGCCGATGATGGATGAGTCCTGAACTGTAATAATGTAAACTACAAGGGCAAACATTCTGACAAAAATAATGAAATTTTATGTTGATGACAAAAAGTATGTGTAAAACATTCTGCAGCAGAGTGAGTGAGTTGGGTTTAATGCTGATCACTGGTATAACATCATTCCTGTGAAGTGTGAGCTTACTGTGATGAAATTCCAAATGGATGCAGGTCTTAAACATTTACCACTTCCATGAAACCAATGAGCAAAGGTATGGTGCCAACAAACCCAGAACATAATTTGGGTGAAGTGGGATTTGAACCCACAATCACTGTCTATGGTGTGACCAAGGGGTTCAACACTCGACACACTCACAACTGGGCTACCCTGGACCCTGTTGTTGCTGAAGTGTATGATAGATGTCTATAGGGTGCAAACTTTTGTGATCATACATTGACTTCTGTCAGCATGGTCAACTGGGCTACCTGCTCACACTTCATACTGGTGTTATGATAAGTAGAATGAGTGAGTGAGTTTTATGCCATTTTTAGCAATATTCCAGCAACACCACAGCAGGGGACACCAGAAATGGGCTTCACACATTGTGCCCTAGTCTGTCTCACAGTCCCTGAACCACATTAATTTCCCTACTGCCAAGCCCTCTCTGCAGTGCTAAAGCCCTAAATAAAGCAAGTCTAGATTTCCTCAGGTTCTGAATCTCTGGTCTCCCTAGGGCTCCTTTTCAATTTAAATGGGCTTGTTTGTTACTATCAAAATTATATATATTCAGAGACTAAGCCTTAGTCTAATTGTGCCCATGTGGAGAATTGAACCCGGGTTTTCGCCGTGACATCTGAATGCTTTAACCACAAGGCTACCCCACCGCCCCAGGATAAGTAGAGGCAAGTGTTTGATGGTAAACTGTATCTTGTTTTAATTCAATCAGAACAGGGATAACTGCCTCTGTGCTTTATCAGCTTTCAACAGAGACAATGTACTCTAACCATATCACCTCCCATCAATGTTAACTAAGAAGAACAGTTTCTCAATGTATATGAACAGCAGAGAAACCAGATGGCTTTTAGTAAACAAAACAACCTGGCATTTTGAGTCCTGCAAAGAAGGGCTGCATTACAACACTGAGCTGTACACCAGTGGAAGTATAGCAAAAACATAACCCTTCCTAACTCTGACATTTCATTCATGAAACCTATACAACTCAGTTCTTAGACGCTGGAATGTTTTGGTTCAACTCCAGAATAAAGCTTACACTTCTTTCAATATTGTTTAACTTAGTTTCCATGACAACGCAAGAAATAATTTTTGAATGCCAACAGGAACTATTCACAAACAGAAGTTTTTAGCTCAAAGGGAAATAGGTTCTGGTAACTTGGATGATTCTTGATTCAAGGAATTCAAAACTACTGACAGCTAACTCAAATCTTATGATGCATTACTATGTAACAGCTCTGTTTTCAGAAAGAAATACAGGCATATAGGGCAGAGGTAGTGAATGAGCATAATTAACATATGCTCCCTGAACACAAGAAACAAATGATTGCAGCTGAGAATATTACAGTAAATTTGGCTTATAATGAACTACTGTGTAACAAACTGATGGCATAATGAACAGTTGTCCCAACCACTTGCTGTACATATATTAGTTGAAATACATGTAAAGAACTATGATTTTAACAAAATAAAATTAGTGGTCCTTGAGGTGGTGGTGAGGTGAGGTGAAATTGAGTTTAACGTCGTGCTTCAGAACATTTCGCTCATATGACGACGTGCATGCATGTGTATGTGTGTATGCTTATACTAGCCCAGACTGAAGCTGGTTTTATAGTTCTAGCCCACTGAGATACCATGCTGCAGTGAAGCATGAATACCCCACTCAGACACATTATACTGACTCCGAGCCGACCAGTCCTTGTTGTACCCATTAATGCCGAGCGCCAGGCAGGCACCAACAAGTACCACATTTTAACGTCTTTTGGTATGACGCGGTCGGGATCCAACCCGCGACCTTCCGCTCTCCGGGCGGACGCTCTAACCACTACATCACGGAGGCGGTCAGTCCTTGAGGTCATTATTACCCTAGTGTAGTGCATGTAAGTCATTTATATATTATTGTTTTTAGAGTAAAACTATGAACCAAATTGTTGTTAAAAAAAATTACCGGTACCCAAAAAAATCCCTCAATTAATGAATTTTTTTAAGGAGATGATTTGAATAATATCTAAATTCTGCTTATTGTTGGAAATGTTGAATATTGTGTCAGGTGATAAACTATACTGCTGTTGAAACACTGTAGGAATACGGTCCCTTGTTGAAATATTCTGGTAACATCATGCAGGAATTAGCTCATCCATCGTACGTATGTAGGGATATTAACTTTGATTTTCAGTTTGAGTGAGTGAGTAGGTTTAGTTTTACGCTGCACTCAGCAATATTCCAGCTATATGGTGGCAGTCTGTAAATAATCGAGTCCAGACCAGAAAATCTGGTGATCAACAGCATGAGCATCGATCTACACAATTGGGATACAATGACATGTGTCAACCAAGTCAGCAAGTCTGACCACCTGATCCCATTAGTCGCCTCTTATGACAAGCATGGTTTACTGAAGACCAATTCTAACCAGGACCTTCACTGTTCAATCTTCAGCTTGAGCAACCAACTCTTTAACAAATGGCCTGAAACCATAAATGTTCAAAAAAAGTGCTAAAAGACAGTAATGCAGAACAGAAAATTCATGATTCGTACCAAGTGTATCACAGGGTGCATTCTTATAGGAGCAGAGATCCATTCCAGTGAGGAGTATAGCATGGTCATGCTGGCGACCGTTGGCTCCAACGAGGAACCGGACTGCCAGGTACAGAAGCTGTTGAGTGTTCGATCTGCATGGTGGCTCACAACCAGACCTGGCTACGTAATAACAACACTATGAGGGTTTTTTCAAAACAGAAAATGTTAAAGACAAAATTATTTATGTTAATGTCACACAATCTTGATAACTTTCTTCAGTGTGTATTTGGCAACTCCAGCTATCTCAAAGTTTCCCATGTGTTTTGATAACGTGGAGATAATGTTCCTGGAGTGTCATGAACTGAGATACACACATTACTTCAGGACTGAGTATAACTAGAGTCAATAAAACACTAATGAGACATATGTTCCTGATTACTTAACACATTTTATCATCCAAATCTTGCTTCCACATGGGATATCACTTGAATGAGAACAGTGATGTCTCCTAGGAGACAGTCGATCACAATGCTTTACAGACCATTGTGACATCATCAGTTACTAACATGTCACAATCAACTAACATTACTAATGTCTGGTTAGCTTACTGTTTACACTGAAGACATTACTGTTTACATTGAGATACTACTGTTTACAAACTGAAGAAGTTGGAAGAATGACTTTGGATGATAAATGGAATCTTAACCTCATTCCTTTCGACATCAAACATACCATCACTTGTCAATAAAATTAAGAGAAATTCCACTGAGACTCCCTGTATCTTCACACATGTTTCAAGACAGATAAACTTTAGCAATATGAAAGAATCTTTCTGTTCTTTACGTCTGTGGAGTACAACATACAACATGTGCCATATTTGGGATTACACTCTCTCAGTAAATAGTTTAACATCATGGCGGCTGGCACTTTACAGTACATTTTCATCACATGGATCAGAGTTTTGTCCTTATAGGATTATTTCACAAGATTGCCAAGAGTGAGTGAGTGAGTTAATATTTAATGTCACATCAGCAATATTTCAGCCATATTGTGACGAGAAAATATTTGACATTGAAATTGAATATGTGTATATTACGAAAATCTGTCATCAAAGGACAGAAAAACAACTAGAATGTCACAATTAGAATTAAAACTAGTGATGAAAGTTAAACCTAAGAGCACTATTTGGACAATACAATATAAAAACAGGCTATAGATCACCAACAACTGAAGGTAGATCACCATACTAGGGACCATGGGGACTTACAGTAATTTTGCTACCTGCATGGGCCCTAGTTGGATTTACACCATCCCTTCAGCCGCTGTAGGACAAGTTTAGCCAACAGTATAAAATAACAGCATTACTGCGTTTAAAAATCTGGTAAGTTTAAATTTAACTTTGAAAGTTTTTTGACTTAAGATTGCCAAGAACAAAGACTCTATCATATAACAATGTCCTAACTGCTTGACCCCCTTGTATTACCAGTAACAAGGCTTGACACGGTGTAGACTGGGAAACACTAAGTCAAGCTTTAAACAACAAAGTCTATCAGTGCCTTGTCAAGTGATGCCCAGCCAAAATGTGTCACCTTACCAATACAGTTTATGCTTATAATACTTGGATGATTTCCGGCATACAACAGGTCATGAACACTACAAAACCTTTCAGAACATCCCATTGTGCAGTCAATAACAGGAATAATCACAACTTGTATGTCAGCTTACCTCTTCCAGTAGAATGAGACCAAGAGACATATCAGCTTACACAACTCATTTTAGCTTACCCCACCTCTTTAAAAGAATGGGTCCAGCCTCCATGTAAACTTACACCACCCCTCCAGCAGAATGAGACACCTACCCATGTCAGCCCACCTCACCCCTCCAGAGGAATGGTCCCAACCCGCATGTCAGCTTACCTCATCCCCCTCCAGGAGAATAAGACCAACCAGGACTATATTGATGATGCTCCCGAGGCTCTGGTCCTCAAACAGCTTGGATACCTGTAATGAATCAAACATGTTGAAAAATATTTGCAGATGAAATAGCTCCAACTAACATATAGACTCTGCTGATTTGACATTTTCTCAGTAAACTTTAAATGAATTCTATAAACTCCTCAAATAGTCTCCTCAAATATTATTTCCATGTCATTATACCACATGATTTCTAAAAATTGTTATAATGTACATCATATATGTGTGAAATGTATCTATATTTCTTGTACCTGCTGAGTTTATATATGTAGTATATATAATATTGCCACTGTTTCTTCATGGAATGCTGTGCAATAAATATCTTATCTTATCTTATCATGAACCAGTGAAATTTATGCAAATTCAAGTCTTTTGATGCTAAAGACCAGAGTTAGATTCCCCACATGGGTACAATGTGTAAAGCCCATTTCTGGTATCCTGTGCCGTGATATTGCTAAAAGCGGAAGAAAACTAAACTCAATCACTCATTCAAGTCTTTTGCCTCTAAGGGTGATAATTTGTCCACATATATGCCAATTTTCACTAAAAATACTTTGTTTAAACTTAAGGTGCATTTTTATTGTTTCATGGTTTGACCATCTGGACATACAACACGCTGACCAAGATACACATGGACATTCACCATTGACCATATGCCACTGACTCAATGTACCACCATGTAAGTAAACATACATCATTGTAAACTGTTAAACGGTAGCACTCATCTGAATTCCATCACAGAAACTGTGTCATTTCCCTCCCTTTCATCCCCACCCTACTCCAGGCGGTGTTAGTAAATAGCAAATAATCTGACAACTACATAAATGACTTAACTATATCATGACAACCTGCCTTGAAAGAAAGTATTTCCTCTTTTGACAAACACAGACTGTATCCCGAGCTATTCACCTAAAGGAAAGGTGTGGCCTTACAACATGTCTTCAGTACAAGTGGCATGCCCTTTCAGTACTGGTCATATCACACAGTCCTGTATTGACCAAGTTCCTTGCTAATTATCAGCTTCCTTCTTGTTGAAATAACGCAAAGAATGTCCGTTAGCTTGACCAAAAGTGGTTTCTGACTTGATACCAAGTAAAAAGCCCAGCATATACACAAAATTAATATATTGGCTAGATTCAGTATACATTACAATACACTCAGAATAGGTCTAGAAGAGAATCATAACATATTACCAACAGTTATCCAGAAATAATATCCACAATTTAAAATAAATTAAAAATACTTTTCATGTATATACATGTCAAAATTTTGGCTTAATTCTCACACTGTTTCCATTCAATTAGATCTGTTGTAAAGTGAAAGTGTTAGAATGAACCTCCTTTGTATGCATACAATGTCTAACTTTTCATTCTCGAGTTGTTCGGAGAGCGCTACTCAGCAGTACTTTTGAACTGGAACTGGCGCTATATAAATGTTTTATGATGATGATGATGATGATGATGTATGATGTATCGTGAATGTATCTATATTTACTGTGTGTACATATCTTGTACTTTGTAGAATATTGCCATGTTTTCTTCACGTTATTCAATACCTGTTTTATGTCCACAATTCAAACTAAATATGTCCAGAACTGTCAGTATATATAAAAGCTTATATGCCCAGATGACTGATTAAGGCACATATTTTTTTCTTTGATAACATCTTTCATATTTAAAATTATTATCTTGCTGTCTTGATTTTAAGACTTACCATATTAAACATGATATACTCATTAAAAAAAGTACGGGAAGCTGAACTTTCAATTTGGATAGGGGGTATAAGCATTAGCAAACTTTTCAAAGACAGACATCAATGCTCCACCATTTATCTTTATCACCACCTCTAGACACAACGCATGGGATGCACGTGCACAACGCAGTAGCCCCATACACATGCATGGGGTGTTATTCTTGATTTTGACGGTTTTCAAGGTCGACTAAATCACTGTAGACCAGTACTTATGACAATCATCTAGCATCACACAGTTGTTAGTGTTTGCTTCTAGCCGTTATTGTTGTTGTCTTTTTAAAATGAAAATCGTACACATGCAAATTTCACGTCATAAACCAATGATCTTTCAAGAACGATTCCTGTACAAACAACTACAGTCATAAGGAAGTGCAAGTGGTGATGCACTCTCCAAGCATTCATTATTTTCATATCAACATTGGTTGACTCTGATATATCTCCCAAAATTTTTCAATCGTAAATTAAAAATGAAGTTCTCCTACTTTTTTAAAGAGTATATTAGAACTTACCATATTAAACAGGGTGAGTGTGTATGTTGTTATATTCTTGTCGCCATGGTTATGGTACATTGTTTTATCCACCACAACCAGCATCTCCACTGTTCGTTCCGTGACTGCCTGGGTCTGTGGCCATTGCTTCCTACTGGCACGGCGCCATCGCCATTGTCCATAACTGTCATCCTGGAATGCTTGGGTAAATGCTACCTCAAAAGAGAAACAAATAAACTCAAATAAGTAAGTGTACAAGACAAACTGTGCTGCTGTTTTGACCGCCTCCGTGGTGTAGGGTTAGAGCGTCCGCCCGGAGCGCGGAAGGTCGCGGGTTCAATCCCCGACTGCGTCATACCAAAAGACGTTAAAATATGGTACTTGTTGGTCCCTGTCTGGCTCTCGGCATTAATGGGTACAACAAGGACTGGTCGGCTCGGAGTCAGTATAATGTGTCTGAGTGGGGTATTCATGCTTCACTGCGGCATGGTATCTCAGTGGGCTAGCACTATAAAAAAAACCAGCTTAAGTCTGGGCTAGTACAAGCAGCCGCACATACACATACACACGCATGTACGTCATCATATGAGCGAAATATTCTCGAGCATGACGTTAAACCCAATTTCACCTCACCTCACCTGCTGCTGTTTTGAGTGGTCTTGGTGTTTAAAGTTCTATTCTTGTCATGATGGTGGTGGTCTTTGTGGGAGTGTTTAGGATTGTGTCATTTTCGTGATGGTGGTGGTGGTCTTTGTGGGACTGTTTAGGATTGTGTCATTGTCGTGATGGTGGTGGTGGTCTTTGTGGCAGTGTTTAGGATTGTGTTCATTGATGGTGTTGGTGTTTGTAGACAACTGTTTAGGATTGTATTCTTGTCATGATGATGTTTGTGGAAATGTTTGAGATTGCGTTTAATTTGTGATGGAGGTGGCGTTTGCAAAGGTGTTTGTGTGGTGGAGGTATCTTGGATGGATGAACTTCATTGAGGAAAGAAGCGATGGATTAGGTAAGAGTAGAGCTAGTGATGATGGTCACATTGCTGAATGAGAAGGGGATTACTATGATTCACTCTGCCTTGAATAACTGGATGTATTGGTTTACTCTGAGACATTCACTGTTCTTCTTGTGCTGAACAGTAAGTACTTGATGACAGTGGCTGATGACTGGGACAAGCTGGCCAAACATCACCAGATGGGGACCATCAGCTTCTGGGATGAATTCCTAAAGACCTGGCCTGACCTGACAAAGCTAATCTCCAACACCCGCTAATTGTTCTACTTTCCTTCATCACCACAACTGTGGAGGATGAAAACCATAGCAAGTATGGCACCTGCCATATCACAATTTCTCTTTCAACTCACAGCAGCCTGGGTGGCAGGCAGATCAAGCTGTCTCCTGACTGCCCAATCTACCTTGTTAGTTTGTAATTATATGTTTGTTTTCCTGAACCTACTGAACTTGGTAGAAAATACCAGGCCAGATGTACCATATCAAAATATTTGATATTGCCAGTGGAACACTAAAGTCACTTAATGGAACCTGCCAAGCAAAGTGTTATGGCGAAGAGGAAACTAAATATTTGTTGTTTTCGTGTAAACACTGCTTCTCGGTATCCTTTCTGGATGATAATGTTTCCAAACCAAAACAGGGAGAAAAGAACTTCACACTGACTGTTTGAAAAAAATGTGCTGATTCCCATCTGAAGTAATATAAATATTGCATGGACCTGTATAAATTACATGAAAAAGAAGCAAGCTTTAGATAAAGCTTGACCACAAGGGATTATTTTCAAGTCACGCTTGTTCTCGAGAGAGATTGGAGGCTAATAACTAGATTCATTCTTGTCCTATGGAGAGAAGGAAGGCTACAGACTAATTTCACGCTTGTCCTACAATGAGATAGGAGGCTACAGACTAGGTTCATGACTGTCCTACAGAGAGAAGGAAGGCTACAGACTAGGTTCATGACTGTCCTACAGAGAGAAGGAAGGCTACAGACTAAGTTCATGATTGTCCTACAGAGAGAAGGAAGGCTACAGACTAAGTTCATGACTGTCCTACAGAGAGAAGGAAGGCTACAGACTAGGTTCATGACTGTCCTGTACACTGACTAAGTTCATGATTGTCCTACAGAGAAGGAGGCTACAGACTAGGTTCATGATTGTCCTACAGAGAGAAGGAAGGCTACAGACTAGGTTCATGATTGTCCTACAGAGAGAAGGAAGGCTACAGACTAAGTTCATGATTGTCCTACAGAGAGAAGGAAGGCTACAGACTAGGTTCATGACTGTCCTACAGAGAGAAGGAAGGCTACAGACTAGGTTCATGACTGTCCTACAGAGAGAAGGAAGGCTACAGACTAGGTTCATGATTGTCCTACAGAGAGAAGGAAGGCTACAGACTAGGTTCATGATTGTCCTACAGAGAGAAGGAAGGCTACAGACTAGGTTCATGACTGTCCTAGAGAGAAGGAAGGCTACAGACTAAGTTAATGACTGTCCTACAGAGAGAAGGAAGGCTTCAGACTAAGTTAATGACTGTCCTACAGAGAGAAGGAAGGCTACAGACTAGGTTCATGATTGTCCTACAGAGAGAAGGAAGGCTACACTGACTAAGTTAATGATTGTCCTACAGAGAGAAGGAAGGCTACAGACTAGGTTCATGACTGTCCTACAGAGAGAAGGAAGGCTACAGACTAAGTTCATGACTGTCCTACAGAGAGAAGGAAGGCTACAGACTAAGTTAATGACTGTCCTACAGAGAGAAGGAAGGCTACAGACTAGGTTCATGATTGTCCTACAGAGAGAAGGAAGGTTACAGACTAGGTTCATGACTGTCCTACAGAGAGAAGGAAGGCTACAGACTAAGTTCATGATTGTCCTACAGAGAGAAGGAAGGCTACAGACTAAGTTCATGACTGTCCTACAGAGAGAAGGAAGGCTACAGACTAGGTTCATGACTGTCCTACAGAGAGAAGGAAGGCTACAGACTAAGTTCATGACTGTCCTACAGAGAGAAGGAAGGCTACAGACTAGGTTCATGACTGTCCTACAGAGAGAAGGAAGGCTACAGACTAAGTTCATGACTGTCCTACAGAGAGAAGGAAGGCTACAGACTAGGTTCATGACTGTCCTACAGAGAGAAGGAAGGCTACAGACTAGGTTCATGACTGTCCTACAGAGAGAAGGAAGGCTACAGACTAAGTTCATGACTGTCCTACAGAGAGAAGGAAGGCTACACTGACTAAGTTAATGATTGTCCATCAAAAAGAAGGAAGGTGACAGACTAGGTTCATGCTTGTCCTACAGAGAGATGGGATGATGTCCTATATAGTGGGCCAACTGATGTGTGACAAGGAATTTGGATGATTGGAGATTGATGTTCATACTACAAGCTACTGAATTTTTCTGTCAGTACTAATTCAATTGCATCCAGACTATAGGATATAATTAGGCCAGCAACCCTTTTTCCACATCAGTATCAAAATTCCTTTTTAATATGTAAACACTGAAATTCACAGTTTTGTGAAAAAACTCACTCACTCACTCATTCACTCACTCTTTCGGCATGATGCAGTGGCAGATCAAATCCCAGACCCTCAGTTCTCCAGGCAGATCCTCTGTCCACTAGACCAAGGAGGTGACCAACAGCATCATAAAATAACTCTCATTCACTCCCAAACCCATCCATGTTGTTTGCTTGTTTTTCAAAAGGGCACTTACCCACAATGTACACAGAAGACATTGTTATAAGACCCTAATGCCCATTTGTTCATGCCAGAAATAAAACAATCGAATTAAACAAAGAAAAAATCAACATACACTTTTTAAACAACCTGTATTTTCAGTTATATTAAATTTCATATTTTGCCCTGTGGAGAGCCTTTCTTCATGCTAGTGCAAAAAGATCAATCCACCATTTTCCATTTACACAGCTGTATATGAAATAGGACAAATTCTTACAGATGGTTCTGGTCTCAAAAACAAAAGGAATTCCTTGACACCTTTTGTCAAAATAATTAAGATAATTTCACCTCTAAGTGTGAAAAATATACTATAGACTGTGAAGTGAAGTTATTGAATGCATTCTTACCAGAGGATTTTGGGGATTCAAACATCCGTTGATGACTTGTCAATATTGACAGTTTGTGGGGCTTGCCAATTGTATTGTCAAGGTCAAGGTCAAGAACAATGTGATGCTCGAGAGGTTCGATGATATAGTCTTCTTCAGCTGTGCGTATAATTCCTGTCTGCAAAGAAAAAATAACTTCTGAACATTGTCCTTAAAGACATCGAAAAACACGATATTCATAAGAATATGGACACTATCGCCTAATTATATAGCCTTTGATCAGGTCAAACTGAATGGTGTTGTAGACAGACAGACAGACAGACAGACAGACAGACAGACAGACAGACATTCCACCTAATCTATAGTCCGTTTGGCTCAAAAGTGGACCTTGTCCTCTCTTTGCACTCCTCCCTCGTAACTAATAGTGAACCGTATCAAAATTTTAATGATAGTCTGCAAAAAACTCACTGAGTTGGTCTGATGCGTTGATTATGATCAGCGTTTCATATGTGTACTAGCTTTTCAGTTAGATTACAATTCATCAGTCCACTTTTGAGCCAAACGGACTATAGGCCTGGGGCTCCTTTCACAAAGCACTAAGGTGATCGTAAGTCACTAAGGTAACCTTAGTGCAATGTTAAAGAATGGGAGTTAAGGTTAACCTCAGTAAAGGGTGCTTCGTGAAAGGAGCCCCTGAGCAATAATCATGACCTTGTTTCTCCACAGACAACAATTAAACCAGCTTCTGTGAGACAACTTTGCTCCAATATCATATAGAGGAGTGTCCTATCCCACAGTGTCTGATCTTTGCACTCAGAAGGTTGTGAGCCTAGCTTAAAGTATGGGAGGAATGACCACCTTTGTCTAAAGATCTCTTTATTGAACAGGGGCAGTGGGGTAGCCTAATGGTTAAAGCGTCTGCTCGTCACACTAAAGACCAGGTTTCCATTCCCCACATGGGTACAACGTCTAAAACTCATTTCTGGTGTTCCCCGCCATGATATTGCTGAAATATTAACAAAGGGGCATAATACCCAACTCACTCACTCACTCTTTATGGAACAGAGCTTGGGATTGTGAGAATGGACTTCACAATAGAAATCAAACTCAGGCCCCGTGTGGGATGACAGTGAAAACACAAGCCACACACCTGCCCCATAATATATAACTGATATATGCTTCACTGTCTCAAAGATGAATGAAGTGCCGTAATATATTTGAAAAATCGGTGGTATTTCTGTGAGATAGAAATCAAACTAGGCATGATAATTAGTTGCCTCCATGTTAAGAGTTCAGACTCAACATGGAAACAGCAAATGAGGTAACCGACATGTGGTATATTTGATTTCAGATATGGAGAATACCACCCACGGTCTGAGGATACCTTGCTTAATCCCCACTGGCAATAATGGTTTTCAGTTTTAGCGTCACTTTTTTGACATAACCACTCAGCATACACACTCCTCGTGCTATAACAAAGAGTCTAGACTACATGGAATGCTCTTGCAACACAAAGCTTTTCAACTGATGATGACGATGACATTTATATCTGTGAGGGCATACTAGAGCCGTTACCCAACTAATTTCAACCTGCTGTTGACTTTGATAAATCACGCAAGCACTTATATCATCATAAAATTCTGTGATGGAGAGCCCTAGCTGGGATTGAGCTACCTACTCGGCTACCCGAGGTCGTGTCACTGTTAGATCTTACTGCCCCGTCATCGGCAGACACATTGTGTAAAATTGCAATCAACTTATTGTGACTGTTTTACAATAGCATAAAGTTTCAACAATGTGTGACTAGACCAGATCAGTCATCAGCTTAGGGAATTATAAGACATTCTCCCCAAACCCATTGTATTCCTGAATTGTTGCATGGTAACCTTATCATTACTGATGATTTGTCTGGCATATGATGATACGAGCCTGTCGTTATCAAAGTGTTTAACAATACCAACAAATACAGTAGTGTGTATCAGAGTAGAAATGTCATAACTCCTACCTACGTGTTATACAACTGACTGCCATACAGAAACTGTAGCATTATGTCATGAGTGCAAGTGTTCATACACAAGTTATTATGAGTGAGTGAGTGGGCTGGTTTTAACACCAATTTGGACAAACTTTCAGTTATGTTAGTTTTGTGTTCTAAAGCTAGGTTCATCCCCAGTCCAGGGGTGAAATACTCTGATTGAGATTTAGGTTCATCCCTGACAGTGTGTGGGATGTATACCCTGTTCCAGAGCGAGGTTCATTATAGACAAGGTGTGAGATACCCTAATCTAGATCTAGGTTCTTCTCAGACAAGGTGTGAGATACCCACATTTAGAGAACAGTTAATCCAAGACAAGGTGTGATATACCCTGATCTAGAGCAATGTTGATCCTAGACAAGGCGTGAGATATCCTAATTTAGATCTAGGTTCATCCTAGACAAGGCGTGATATACCCTAATTTAGATCTAGGTTCATCCTAGACAAGGTGTGAGATACACTAATTTAGATCTAGGTTCATCCTAGAAAAGGTGTGAGATATCCTAATTTAGATCTAGGTTCATCCTAGACAAGGCGTGAGATACCCTAATTTAGATCTAGGTTCATCCTAGAAAAGGAGTGAGATATGCTAATTTAGATCTAGGTTCATCCTAGACAATGCGTGAGATACCCTAATTTAGATCTAGGTTCATCCTAGACAAGGCGTGAGATACCCTAATTTAGATCTAGGTTCATCCTAGACAATGCGTGAGATATCCTAATTTAGATCTAGGTTCATCCTAGACAATGCGTGAGATACCCTAATTTAGATCTAGGTTCATCCTAGAAAAGGCGTGAGATATGCTAATTTAGATCTAGGTTCATCCTGTGACAAGGCTTGAGATACCCTAATTTAGATCTAGGTTCATCCTAGACAAGGCGTGAGATACCCTAATTTAGATAATCCTAGATATAGGTTCATCCTAGGTTCATCCTAGACAATGCGTGAGATATCCTAATCTTGATCTAGGTTCATCCTAGACAAGGCATGAGATATCCTAATCTTGATCTAGGTTCATCCTAGACAAATACCCCAATTTTAGATCTAAGGTTCATCCTAGATGAGATATACCCTAGATACGCTAATTTAGATCTAGGTTCATCCTAGAAAAGGTGTGAGATATCCTAATCTTGATCTAGGTTCATCCTAGACAAGGCGTGAGATACCCTAATTTAGATCTAGGTTCATCCTAGACAAGGTGTGAGATATCCTAATCTTGATCTAGGTTCATCCTAGACAAGGTTTGATGCCCTGATCCAGAGCTAGGTTTATCCACCAGTCCTGATGTGAAACACCTTCTAGAGCTAGGCTTATCCCCAGTGCATCAGTGAGATACATTATATAATATCATGTATAAGAGCTAGTTTCATCTCAGACAAGGTGTAAGATACCGTGTTTTCTCGAGCTTGGTTCATCTCAGACTAGGTGTGAGGCACCTACATTTAGAAGAAGGTCAATCCTACACAAGGTGTGAGATACCCTGATCTAGAGTAAGGTTCACCTTAGACAGAGCGTGAAATACCTTGTTTTAGAGCTAGGTTCATTTCAGAAATGGTCTGAAATACCTTGTTTTGAGCTAGGTTCATTTCAGAAATGGTCTGAAATACCTTGTTTTAGAGCTAGGTTCATTTAAAAAATGGTCTGAAATAGCTTGTTTTAGAGCTAGGTTCATCTTAGACAAGGTGTTTTTGAAGACCCTATTTTAGAGCTAAGGGTGTGAGATATGCTGCTCTAGACAAGGTGTTAGATACTAGGCTCTAGCTAGGGTGTGAGATACTCATTGTATCCTAGAGTGAGATACCATGTTCTACAGTTTGGCTCATCCTAGACAAGGTGTGAGATACCATGTTCTACAGTTTGGCTCATCCTAGACAAGGTGTGAGATACCATGTTCTACAGTTTGGCTCATCCTAGACAAGGTGTGAGATACCATGTTCTACAGTTTGGCTCATCCTAGACAAGGCATGTGAGATACCATGTTCTACAGTTTGGCTCATCCTAGACAAGGTGTGAGATACCATGTTCTACAGTTTGGCTCATCCTACCCATGTTCTACAGTTTGGCTCATCCTAGACAAGGTGTGAGATACCATGTTCTACAGTTTGGCTCATCCTAGACAAGGTGTTAGATACCATGTTCTACAGTTTGGCTCATCCTAGACAAGGTGTTAGATACCATGTTCTACAGTTTGGCTCATCCTAGACAAGGTGTTAGATACCATGTTCTACAGTTTGGCTCATCCTAGACAAGGTGTTACATACAATGTTCTCAGTCAAGGATCATCCTGGTCCTGGTGTGAGAGATCCTGTTCCAGAGTTCATCCCGGTGCATGTGTGAAGGTTGTTACACACGACTGCAGTCAGCAATATTCCAGCAGTATCACACCAGCAGGTGTCAGATGTTCACAGACTGTAACAGGTTGGACAAAGTGGTTGAGGAGTCAGTATCCACCTCTACACCCCGTCTGACATTCACCCATCTCACTGCCGACATCTGATAGCCGACTGTAACACCACGGAGACCGTGTGGAGATGGCTGTATCCTGACTCTGACAGAATCAGAGTAAGGTTGGTGTCATCATCGCTGCATTTCCAGCTGTGAGACAAGATGGATGATCAGTGCCAGTTATCACTAGATACAGCCTTCCACAGAGCAAGTGAGTCCTGTCCCATCACCTTCATAATCTACCCTACAGTAGTCACTGGAACACAGCCAAACTAATAGGAGGGCATCTTCTCACAGAAAAATATATCAAACCTCCTGAATGACGACCATTCTGGGCTAATTCTTTACAGGGATAATATGTTATTTGTGCCATACTGTATTTAGAGGGAATGCTTGTCATAAAAAATACTAATTGTATCAGTTCCACTAACAAATTTCTTATGATGAGCTAGTTCAAATTCAAAGGACACATACAGACTACAAATAGATACTGACTATCTGACTTTTAACATATGTTAGGTTTGGGACTACTCTTTTCAGTAATGTACTGGCTGTAGTACTTTTTGGGATTCAGTCACATCTGGGATTTGAACTCCACTCTCAGGGTGAGACACCTAATGGCCAGGGCCCTTATTCAGTCAGACCTAAGAATCTGGGATTTTGATGCAGTCCAATGTGTTAGAATGGGCTTAAGAGGCACCTTAAGAAGTTTCGAGAATAGCTAGCCAGCACACAAAGTCAGTGATCTAACCCACTCAGCCACCTCGGCTTCAACAAAATGGAAGTCGGGCAACTGGTAGTCTAAGCCACAGTAGTAGACAGGATGACAGTCCTGGACCAGGGTAATCTAAGGCTTCATTTAATAGATAAAGCCTTAGTTGGACCCTTCCCATTACCATCTACTACAGAGCTTTATTTCATAAAATAAGCAAAATGTCCCAATGCGCTTCCTCCCAAGGGGAATTGTGCCGGCTGCTATCACACATGAAACGGTGGGATACGAACTACTTGCGCAGCTTGCGCAGACTATACATAATGGGTCGACTGAGCTACCGCGGACTTAGCTGAAGTAGGTCAGTTTAACGGGTAGATCATGCGCACCCACGCATCACGTGACACGTTGTCTGGAATCAATAATTCCTGTCTGCCTGACCCATCCTCAAGTAGTTCATTTTATCTATATCCATGTGCCGCTATGACACTATGTCACGTTGACCTCGACGAAACAGTTTAACGTGAATCGTCTAGGATCTCTTTGGTGTTGGTAATGAAAGCTTGCTGGGCTTTTCGTACCCCCTGTTCTATGTACTTTTTTTTCTCGTCTTCGCTGATAGTAGTACTTTTACGAGACTTGGACCGGATTTCTTGTTTCATTCTATGATATTTTGCGAGTTCAGAGAGGACTAAACGAAACTCCTCCTCCGAGATTTTGTTATCAGTGAGTGCCGTGGAAATATGATCATCTATTGTGTTAAGCTTTGCTTCAGCCAGAACCCTGATCTCATCATGCTTCAATGCCTTACGTTGCAGTCTGCGAGAAACAAACTTAAATACCAATCCAGCCAACCCTGACACCCCAGCCGTTATTTCGAGTCCCAGCACTATGGGTGCGGCCACGATGGTTGTCAGCAACCCAACACCTACTACCCCTAGTCCCATGCTAGTTGCCATCAGGGTAGTATCGGCCCCATCCACGATGTTGAAAGCTCTATGGTACTTCTTACACAGTGCTTTCCGCTTATCACGATCTTGTTCTAGTTGGCGTCTTACATCACATAATTGTCTCAAGCGGAACCCGTCTACGGTTTCCAGAGTCTTCGCTACTTCATCTATACCTGGATACAGTCCCATCCTATAATATATATTACAAAAGATAATTTAATTGGGCATCACTTAATAGTTGGCCAACGTACCTGAGGCTTATAAAACTTAGATTCTCGTATGTGTAGATACGGGAAGGGTCAATAGGTAACTTTTGGTCTATCTCAACATCATAGCAGTTTTTTATGGGGGGTAGTAATCCCTGTTGGGAGTCCCCCAATCGTATCACGAATCTGCAAGATAAAAAACCTGATGTTAAGGGGTCGTTACCCCAACGTATTGTTACACCAGGTAAAAGTTCCAAGTTTGGGGATGGGTCAAGGTCATCCAAATCAAACTTATCCTTGTAACCGACTTCTACGATGAGTGTGGAGTTTGTTTCCATACCCTAACCCTATTATGGAATGATGGTGGTGGGTGGCTATTAACTGAGACTTCCTGGCTGAAATTAACAGGGTGTCCCTAGACCAATATTCAGAGTTAGAAACTATCATCCTTTCAGTTGGAATGAAAGACGTGAGCAAGGTACCGTTGTTCCTAATTTCAGAGACATAACCATCTTTGTCTAGTGAGATATAAGGTGCGGTGGTGGTCACGTTGATCACCCATTTAGGTTCTTTAAAGACTGCCAGGTCCTGCCGTATGTACACACCGTTGTTAAATAATAGGGCGTATGAGGTGTTTTATGACCAGGCTTATCAAATCCCTCCGTGTCCCCTAGATGCGTTAAAAGCGTAGTGTTGGGGTGAAGCCAAGACATTGTTATAATACTATTATGATATAATTTCCAACTAGTGTTCTGGTACTAATTCAGGGATATAGCTCAATCCCATAATATATTTTAATTGGGTTTCATTTAACCTTCGATTAATGTACTTAAAGCCGATAATACTTAGATTAGCGTGTGTAAAAAAAGCGGGGTCTTAGCTCTACGTCCATTAAAGAGGCGAACCCCATCAAGGGTTGGTACAGGGTCGTTTCCTGATACCTTAATAATACAACAACGTTGGTTATTACACCTGGCTTCCCAACCTATCACCATATCATCTATAATGCTAATATAACTAAGTCAAACTTATATCTCGAGATAGGCGTCTATGATGAATGTGAAGTTTTCCGCAACATTTCTAAAACCTCTTGGTAATCGAGTAATTTGATCTCTATCTTTACCCTCCCACTGTCTGAAGCTAACATGTTGCCGAGTGGTCTGGTATTGGTATGACTTGTACACTAGATTCGGAACGAACGATCCTATAATCATACCGTTGTTCCTAATCTCGGAGATAGTATTCTTTTGTTTCAGGGAGATATAAGGTGAGGTGAGGGTTAAGTTGACTAACCATTCAGGCTCTTTAAAATCTGATAACGACACCCGCCTATACACGTTGTCTTTCAAGTGCAGGATGTATAAGGTGTCTTCCTCACCAGGCTGATCGAATCCCTCCGTGTCCCCTAAGTGGATTAATCGTAGTGTTGGGGCGAATCCAAGACATTGCTATATTATTACGAGATAATTTCCAACTGGTTTTCTGATAATAGTTCAGGGGTGCACTTCACCCCATGAAGTGTATGTTGTCGGGTAGGAAGATCTTGGTTAGTGATATAGTGTCTTCCACGACCGGTGACACCCTGCAGACTGGTTTTGGAGTCGACACCCACCATGCGTAAGCGTTGCAAAGCGTGATACTGTTGTTGTTTCCCCACGGAGTTTGACCCCTTCACGATCTCTACATCATTCGCGATGGTTCCCCTAGGTAGACTTGGATGACCAGTGTTGAGTTAAGCGGTAGACTCTCAGGATCCTGACCACACCTTGAATTCAGACACCAACTGCAATACCACGTTTTGCATCCCGCTTTACTTTCGATAGCATGTGGGCTGCCATACTGGCGAGTGGGCTGATGACTCACCTTCGTCTCTGAGTCGGGATGTAAGCCACGAGCAGGGTTCCGTTGTTCCGCGACTTTGTTTAGGTGGTTGTCTTTATTATCCGTGAACATTAGTAGGGGGCCGAGGCCTAATATTGAGAAACCAGTCGACTTTACCCGGTAATAACACCCACTTGTCATCATCGGTGAAAGCGGTATATGGTTTGTTTGAGGCGGCGGTAGTGCTCTCAACATCGGTTAAGTCGAACAGTTTGCCCCGTATGGGTATATCATCCAGTTATCATCGGTGGTGACAAGGGTGTACTTAGTGTTGACTACGCTCTTGAGGTTATCTACTATATCACTTAGGTTGCTAGTACCACGGAAACTTCAGCAGCGTTTATAAATGCTGTTTTAAGTTGCAAAGTACACTTTACCATCTACTCGAGTGTCGTCGAATCCAGCGTGTGTCCCGAGATCGGGAGATCCCCACATTGGTGCATTTTTCAACTTCATTCCGGGACCTTGTGCTGGTCATTTTATGTGCAGCGTTAAGCTGAGGTATCCTATATTCCGCGAGATTATGATTTATATCTAACACCGATATTATCAGCTCAGGGATGTTGTCCTGGGTTAACCTCTTATATTGCCACGTTGAAAGCGACTTCGGTTCTACCGTCGTTGTATTTCTCCGTTTTAACGATGCACTGCTCTAAGTATAGTTGAAGGGTGGCCTCCTTGAATATTGTCCGTTATTGCTAACCTGGTTGAGATGAATGCACAGCTCTCGATGCGGTACTAGGTCGGGTAATTTAGTGCCTGTGGCGGTAGTCGTTGGTTTTACCTCGTCAGGCTGCATACCGAGTGTCCTATACGCCAATGAATTAGACCCTAGCCTCAAGGAGTTTCTTCCGTTGTTGATTAACACCACTGTACCGTTTGAGTGCGTTCATCTTGAGTTAAACTCCCAATGGTTTGAATACCTAAATTAAACAGAGAGCACGCTGTAGTAACCGTCAATTATCTTGTTGCTAAGCGCCACCTCTGAACAGTTTATTGTTGCTAAGCGTTGATGTTAGTCCATCGTGGTAGGTAGGTTATATCGCACAGTGCTACTTCGAGTTGACCCGGCGTGTTATCGATCGGCGTCGTCAGCTGAGCGGCCTCGCCGCTCGTTATTCCTGGGAGTGTTATGTACATGTTATATAAACTCATTATATAATAGTTTTAAAACATGAAGATGATGTGAAATTAAGCTGATGGATTGTATTTCGGCCCCAGTTCATAGATGTATTCGATAAGTATAAGTTTTGGGTGACTAACGTTAAGACAGTGCAGCTTGGTTCAACAACCCGATGCAGTTCTGGCAGAATCAACTCAACCCGCCGTGTGGTAGTGCTACAGCGGGGTGTGGTGTATCCGACACTTTCGGCGTGGACGCTGAGTCAGTCTGTGTTCCGTTTCCGTGTACTACCAGGTCAGGCGTATCCTCAAAGAGATCAGCGCCCGCTCTCACAGGAAAAAGCGTGGAATGCAGTAAACAACCAATCACGATAGGCGGACCTCTGAGCGTATTTACAGCGAATTGAATGTCGACACTAAAAGCGGATTGGCGTTTGCGGGACGAACCACGGAGTTAGGTATTCCTATGGATTCACAACATGCCTCGTGGAAGCCAGCGAAGTTGAAAGAATGGGATGGTGAAGCGTTATCATAACTTACGTCACAACAAGCGAGTGGGATGACCGTTATATGGCATTCGGCGACAGCAAGGATTATCGAGTTTGGAGGTTCGAGCAGGGTGGTGACTGGAAAAATTCATGTTGGAATCGAAGGGTATACTTCGTGCGGCACCGAGCGGCGAATGACTTCGATTGAGCGTGCGTGTGGGCACTGTTGGGTCGCGCCAGGCGCATAGCGCGTTCAAATATCCTAGGCAAAGGGACTGCTTACGGCGGCTCAGAAACAGTTAGTTGTCAGCGTTGAGGATGCTATCAATGCTCCAGTTGATCTCGAGTGCCATCAAAGCGCTACCAAGGCGTGTTGGAATATGCCAGGTCGAAAAGTCGACTTCGTGTTCGGCGTGGGACTGTACATGGCTCGGCGATATGCAACTGAGAATAAAGAAAGTGGTGGGCTACAACAATGAAATAATTTATAGCCACGGCGGACCAAAAGTTGAAGCGTCAACCTCGATGTCAACGTCCCCGTCCCACCACCCACGACCCGGTGAAAGCGGGTATAGTGGCGCCATCCCGGAACCTAGGGTTCAACACACACCTACAGCCCCAGTCTGCACCCACTGTGGGTTCACAGCACATCGATAATAAAACAGCCATGGTGGTTGGTGGGGTGGCTTTGGGGCTCATTTGGTTAAAAATTCCTTAGCGCTCATTACACCAAACCAGCTACTGCGGCGATGGCTGCCCACAGGTTTTGACTGAGCCACGCGTAGCAGTTTTAGCTAAAACACTCAGCAACCGAGGCGATGCTACCCAGGATGCGGGTAGGGCTTGGCGACCTTACCAACCAGTTTAGCTAGTGTTTCCCCTAGTTTTTAATCCACTCTTTAACACCACCTGTGCCACCACGCCACCACTTGGGGGTGTGGGGGTACCCCACTCAGTGACACCACCAGGGTTGATATGATGAAGCCCAGTGCAGTCAAAATGCTGGCGATGGTGATGCCTTGTTCCGCGGAACAGGATTCGGATCCTGTCAGCTAAGCGTGGTGTCTTCATTTAGGACTTCGATCGATGGTTTCCGTTACTCTACTGATCTGAGATCGTGGGACTTCCGGTTCGAGGCGGATTCCAACCCGAGTCCGTCTCGTCTTCCAAGTTTTTATTCTCTCCTCGATCGCGGCGTTTCATATCATCGTCTTCAGTTTCGGTTAGTTTTATTTTCACCATGGCGATGCGCTCATCGACTTCGTTCAGTTTACCCATGTTGTTAACAGAGTTCTCCGCGTACATGTTTCAAGGCTTCGTCTAAGCCTGCGCCATGAAGAGTTCTCTCAGAGGAAATTGAGACCCGGCAAGGGTTTGTCATGATCGTAGCCAATATTTTTCGATACTGTCTGGCGTTTCTTTAAGCGTTCCTAGTATTGGCTCTGGCTGCTTGCAGATCTTGGGCCGGTCTTAGGAGGAAGTTTAGGTCGTAGCGCCGCCCGTAATCTGAAAGCCTAGTTCATCACGGATAAAGTTACTACCATGGCGACTGGTGAGTGTTGATAAGGCAAAGCGGTTCTCTCGTCGCTTATTCATGAGATCGATCTCGGGTAAGCCTTCAATGCATAGCGTGCCCTTATTATCGACTGTAAACTTGGAATAGTCCCTCCCCAGCGGTTTGATGTCTTCTCTATTTTCAACTGCGTTGTAATAATGGATTGACAGTTGGCTGTGCGAGTTCACCACTTAATGAGGATGAAACATCATCCAGGGCACTATTATCCCACATATCCTCCATAGGGATATACTTTCGGCCATTATTTAGTATTAAAACTTATATATTTCATTTATATAACAATGTGCGGTAGAAAACTAGATCCTTTCAGAAGATCGAGAGCCACTAGGTGTCAAAGCCGTCGCGTCAGTCGGTGACCATCACCAACAATCCCAGCAAGATAGACCAGAATCAAAGCGCTGCTGGTTAGATTTCCAAACCTTGGTAGCGAATGACCTCATTGTACCAGGCACTGTTAGACTGGCGTTCAACATCCGCGTTGACCTCCGACAGCGACAAGCGAGCTAGTGCGGAGCGTGGAGTCGAGCCATCATCAAGAAAGCGACCATCAAGATCACCCGGCAGCGAGGTGCTTGAGTATCGGCGATAGCGGCGTCTTTCACTGCTACAAGGACCTCTGGAAGCGAGGAGAAGCGGCGTCAATGGCGTGTACCAAGGTATCAGTAAATCGACCAGGTCGGCGCGTTGGGTATGCCTTCCGCGGCAGACCAGTTAGACAAGCTATCAGGCGGTGAAAAGGCCATCGCTCAAGCGTCACGGGAACCGGTTCTGCGTGCGCTTCGACTTCGAGTTGCTCCACCGGAACAGCGCCGTTTTACCAAGCAGCTGGGTGATGATAGGCTTGAATCTGAGCTCCGTTTAGCGACTACAGCAAAGTAGTCGCGTCGCCCGAGCGGTGATGAGGCCAGTTATACCATAGACAACATCTCTCTGAGTTCGACATGGTCACTAACCGGGAGCTGGCAAGGCAGGTTGAAACCAGTACTTTCGGGTAATGTAGCCATCCTATGCGATCGTATGCTGAGGCATAGATCCATCGTGCGGGATAAGAGCGACACTGTGTGGAATATCAACCTGAGCGTGCGGTAGCGATCGATGAAAGGCATCCTGGTGCGTCCCGTGGAGGATTACGAACGTTCGGAGGGACAGCGAAAGTTTTCAACCCAGAGATCGAAAGGTGGAAGTGACCATCGGTGCCCAACCAGCTGTTTAGTCATGGTATGCGTCGCGTACCAGCAGTGGGATGAGATAAAAAGCTGCCGAGCAAACATCCATATATAGCCAAAGACCTGGACCTATCATCCGTGCAAATCGGTGAATACTTAACTAACAAGTGCAGCTGTGGTTGGACATCGCGATCCACGGATGGCGATAAACTACGGTAGCGGCCGTAGAATAGACAATGGTAGCGAAGGAATTACTATCCAGATTACCAAGAAGGCTCAACCGGCTGGCAAGTTGAAATTATATCTATGCGTTATTATGGATCGCAACTTAATATAGACAATGGGAGATTCGTGCAAGCCATCTACTGATAGTATTGATTTGCCCGCGACCCACACTGCGCCATAGTGTCGCGGGCAGACTGGCTGTGGGAAGACCGTTTTAGTGTTGGATATGTTGGAGGGTACTACAGGGATGTGTTCGATCACATCGTTATCATGTGCCCTACTCTGAGCATGAATAAAACGTACCGCGGAAAGACCTTGGGTTATGGCCGGACCCTGGCGTACACAGAGTCGATCGGGGCCGCGTCTACAGGACTGGTTGAAAGCTTACCATATGAAATTTAAAGAAAGTCGGCGTTGTTCATACTGGGCGACTGCAGCGCTAATCGCGAGATAACAAAAAGAGAGATATGCTATCGTTACCTGGCATTTTCAGGCCGACCGCATAAAAGCACAGCGTCTGGGTGCTAGCGCCCAGAAGTTCAACTTCGGTGTTGAAAGACCTCAGGGAGCAGGCGCGATGGGTGGCCTTATTTCACTGCAAGGACAGGGATTACGTTCGAAGAGTGTTTGAGAGAAACGATGTGATGAGTAAATTAGAAGCGGGAGCGGGTGAAGAAACAGCTCGCTGAAACTAAACCACGCTAAGCTCGTGCTTAAGACAGACCAACCAGTAGCCTATAGTGTGTTTTAGCTTAGCAATGCTTAGCAATGCTTAGTAAATTCTTAGCAATGCTTAGCAAAGCTTAGCAATGCTTAGTATAAATACTTAGCATTTAGTTATAGTTATGGTATTTGAAGTGCTTTCGTCGTGTGCAACTTAACATTTATTTCTCTGTGTTTTAAACATATCGTATATTATATAGTTAAAACTAAAACTTACTTGTTACATTATAGGATGGAGTGTGAGGAGTTGCTAGAGCAACTGTTGGTACCCAAATACAGGTGGATGATGATAAGCGAGAAACTGGTGGCGTTGGCTGTTGGTGGCAAAGCCAAACATTACTTTGGGAGTACACTCCGGATAAAATTCACAAAATGTCAGCCGAAGAAATCGATAAACTGTATGCGCTAAATCTGACGAGGCTAGACTAGGTTCAGAAATGACAAAGACAATAGGATCGGCTATGACCCAGATATACACTGGTATTGCGTCATACTTCCTTCCCATCCCCGGGCGTCGACTTTACCTGTGGGAAGACCTAGAAAAGACCCTTTTATCGAACCGCCTTGAGCTCTATTAGCTGCGAGCTGTATCACAAATATGGTATGTTGCTAGCCCGATTCTGGCGGCGATTATCACGACAAAGCATTGTCAATTTGAGAGGAAAAATAATAATAATAGTATAGATGGATGCTGCACAGGAGACCCCAAAGGAGGAGACCCTTCAGAGAGGAGACCCACCCCAACTGGAGGAGACCCCCTCACGGGTGACTGTGAACCCTCCACAGTCACCAGGCAGAAGAATCCTAAGAGAGTAGCTGCGGTAAAAAGCGGTGGTGTAACCAACATAAAATTATCAGGGTGACTCACCGGGCGACTCTTGTTGGTTGTATGCGCAACTGCTGCGTGGCTATCTACGTGGTTATATACCACGACCCAGGGAGGAGAAACCCTCCCCACAATTAGAGGTCAACCCACATATCATGTTATAATTTAATATATTTATATCATATACATAATGTCTGAGGGAAAAGCGTTAAGTCAGCGGCGCGCCACGCCACCGTGGTGTAGCCAGTCTAGCCGTAGGATACGCTTCGGTTGACCAAAATGGTGCTTAAACAACCAACTATCAAGCTAGATTTCAACCTGCAGGATATGGGTATGCTAATAATGAACCTTGGTATGGCGATGGCCACAAAAGACATCCTAGTAAAACAAGGAATAATACCTGAAGATATTATGAAATAAATATAAGGATGGCTCGATTGCTATGATGGTGGTGATTGGTGCGTTAGTGAATGCCCTGGCATTTTCGGGAGTAATTTCCTCTTCTCTAAACTCACGAGAGTCACCTCGCGGCTGAAATACAGGCGGAGAGGAAGCGGCACGATCTCGCTATTGAGAACTTACAAATAGCACAGGCCGAGTCGCTAAACAACGCCTCCAGCGGATCGATTACATTAACGAACAACTCAGGCGTGAAAACCATGCCGTTCAAACATTCCACGATGTCGAAGCGGCCTTGGCGAGACAATACTACTTATTAACTGGTAAGCGATTGGAGCCACTACAGAAGCCAACACTTTCGCTCAGTACTACACACCATCCAAGGGACAAATGGACCGTGAACTGACCTTCATAGCTGGGTATAAGCGACTGCTTTGGTTGTGAAGCAATTAGACTAATACACATATAAATATGTTAACATGTATAGATGTGAATACATACTTATGGGAAAGACCCGAGACCTGTGGTAGGGTATCACGGTACTCATGGGTACTGTTATTCCCACATGGGAAGTCCCAACTACTACGTGTTCTGTGTGTGGTATAGGGGTCAAAGGTCACTATTGTTTATGTAAAGCTCACGGGGCTGAGCGTAGTCAGACATCACCTCATCTACGAGAATAAAAAGGTCTACATAAAAGAGCGTGGCGATTTCTCAAGATAGACCCCAATTAGAGATTATTACACACTTACGTATAGATATGTTTGTGGAACTTGATCCCAGTGAAGACATTGAATCTCAGGTAAAAACATACTCAAAGATAAACTAAACTTCAGATTTCAGGTAATATTGAAAATGGGGTATGGATTAAAGATGGTGTTAAGTATACTCGAGTCCCTTAAGTATGTGTGGGGAACATCACGACTCAACACCAGATAGATTGTTTTACAAGTATATCGGAATACCTGCTAAACTTCAAGGAATACTATATCAAACAGTGTGAGCACTGGATCGAAACAGCCCATCTAAAAATAGTTCATTGGGGTAACGGAGAGGATATATGATTTTTACATTTCTGGTGACCCAATTAGACATTAATTCCTTAGGTGTAATGCGCAATTATGAATACTATACGGTTAAATGCACGCACTGAACGCAGCTAGGTAAGTATTTAAGAGGCTGGCGCATGCGGCGTTGATAGGAATATAGATGTCTCAGATATTAAGCCCCTGATAGATGATAAAATAAAACAGGAACTAGCCAGTCTTGGAAGTATCAAATTTCAAATCACAATTAAAATGACACTTTCGAAAAGAGCGTGGGGGATGTTACCGAGTGCGTTCAGCCTTACTTCGAGGTGTACAAGAGGTCGTGACCCAGATAGAGACTATAAACACATCGATCGATACCAGTTTTCAGCAGATACAGGAATACCTAGAGCGCTACACACACTTGGGATCGGGTGGGCTGTAGATAAAATCGATATTGTCTATCTAGACATAGCTAACTTCGTGCCGTTCAAAGCGGATCATACCTAGACTTGCCCCTACTATAAGAAAAAACATGCCATAGTCAGCGTTAAGAATAGAGGAAGCGATTGCTTGAGATTAGCTATCAGATCAGCTTTGTTTCCAGCTGACACTCATTCAGACAGGCCTTCTAGTTATCCCCAAGACGATGGACTCAACTGGGATGGTATAGATGAACCAACCACCATATCTCAGATCACTAAAGTAGAAAAACAGAATAATCTAGCTATAAATGTCTTTGGACACGAAGGCGACACAACAATAATACACAGGCTCAGCTTCGTTGGTGGGGAAGCGTGTTATCAATATATTCATGATCCAACGAGGTGAAAAGTATCACTACGTGGATAAAACATTTCAATGTCGGTTGTTGTCACGATCAGTCCGAAACACAAGAGGAAAAAACACTTTTGTATCGATGTCTGCACGGTTTCAGCCGAGCTGATTTATTAGAATCCCACCAGGAGTATTGTCAAGGTGTGGGACAGGCGGCTATCTGCGATCGACATGCCCGAGGAAGGTGACAATATCCTAAAATTCTACAACCACAAGCACCAAATGTCCGTTCCTTATATATCATATACGCCGACTTTGAAGCATTGGTCAAACCAATTAAGGTTGTTGGGGGATACCCCAACCACACTCAAAACACAAGAGCATGAAGCATGTGGGTTTGGATACATAGTCGATCCGTTGTGGCGGTGAAAGCGAAATCTCCGTGGTGTACAGGGGTCCTGGCGGTTGAAAGGTTTCTAAAGTGTTTGAAGGAGGAAGAAGAAATTATTAGGGAAAAAGTTGCATAGAATGCGCTCCCATGCGTATGACCCGAGCCGACAGGTTAGCTCACTCCCGTAGCATTAACTGTCACGTGTGTGACTCACCACTGAACGGTGATTCGGTGAGAGATCACTGTCACATAACCGGTAAGTATAGAGGCAGCTCATAGCAGATGTAACCTCAAGCTTAGAATCAACCCTAAAACAATAAACATTCCCGTTGTCTTTCACAACTTGAGAGGGTCGACTCACACTTAATCATGCAGGCCATCGCGAAAATCGATGGTAATATAACGTGCATCCCCAACAACATGGAGAAATATCTCTCTTTCAGCTTAGACGGACTTAGGTTCATTGACTTTCGTGTCAATTTCTATTGTCGTCATTAGCCAGCCTGATCAAAGCCAGCGATACCTTCCCTATCACCCGATCGATACACAGGCGCCGAGACTAGATCTCTGCTTATGAGGAAGGGTGTGTATCCCTATGAGTACATGGATAGTTGGACTAAGTTAGCGAGACCAGACTACCTCCCATCAGAGAATTTTACAGCAATCTGACCGAGTCGGAAATATCCGAAGACGATTACTCGTACGCTATTAATGTATGGAATAAACTTGGTTGTAAAAACCTGGGTGACTATCACGATCTGTACTTGAAGATGGATGTACTACTATTAGCCGATGTATTTGAGACATTTAGGAGGACATGTATCAAGCAGTATAAACTAGATCCAGCATGGTATTACACCAGCCCAGGTCTATCGTGGGATGCCTTGCTTAAAAAGACCGGAGTTAAGTTGGAATTGTTTACAGATTATGACATGCACCTATTCATTGAGAAAGGCTTGCGAGGTGGGATCTCCATGGCAACCAAGCGATACGCGAAAGCAAATAATCAATACGTGAATGACTACGACCCTAGCAAACCAACCAATCACATTCTCTATCTCGACGCCAACAACCTGTACGGATGGGCCATGAGTCAGTATCTACCAACAGGGGGATTCAAATGGGTATCATCCGATTTCGATATTATGAGCATCGGCGGATTCGAACAAAGGTTATATCCTCGAGGTTGACTTGGAGTATCCCAAAGCATTACACGAATCACACAACAGCTATCCACTAGCTCCCGAACGTATGAGGGTTAATCCAGACTGGATGTCTGAATACCAACATAACTTGTTAGATAGGCGGGTGACGGGCGTTGAAAAACTCGTGCCTAACTTAATGAATAAGACCAAGTACATAGTTCACTATCGCAACCTGCAGCTGTACCTGTCGTTGGGTATGAAACTGGTCAAAATACACAGGGTGCTCGTGTTCAACCAGAGCCCCTGGATGGAGCCTTACATCAGAATGAACACGGACCTCCGAAAGCTTGCTACCAGTGACTTTGAGAAAAACTTGTATAAGCTCATGAACAACTTCGGTATTCGGTAAGGCGATGGAGAACCTGAGGAAACGCGTGGGCGTGAAGCTGGTTGGTTCGAATGAGGAGGAAAAACTCAGGAAGCTGATCGCTAACCCTGCATTCAACCGTAGTAAGATATTCGATAACGACCTGGCTGCCATACACATGAAGAAAAGTCACATAATATTAAACCGGCCTGTTTACGTTGGGATGAGCATCCTCGATTTATCCAAACACCTGATGTATGACTTTTATTACAACGAGCTTAAGAAACAATACGACGACAGGTGTGAAGTGCTGTACACTGACACGGATTCCCTGCTGATGGAGATTCGAACCGAGGGCGTGTGCGATGACATGAAAAAACACCTCGATTTATGCGACACCAGCGATTACCCCAAGGACCATGCCATACACAGCACGGGTGAATAAAAAGGTCCTAGGTAAGATGAAGGGCGAGTGTGTGCTGGCACACCCATAGCCGCAGTACATAGGTTTGAGACCTAAGATGTACTCCATACTGAAGGCCGACAATGGTGAAATCCGGAAAAGCTAAGGGTGTTAAGAATGCGTGGTGAAACAACACATCAAACCGCGCCAGATTCAAAGGAAGCCCTGTTCAAGACCGGTACCTTTAGACATAAAATGAACACACTTAGAAGTGATGGGCATAGGATATAACGGGCTGACTATAAATAAAACATCATTATCCCCTATGGATACCAAGCGTTGGATAGCTATTGATGGGATAAACACGCGTATGCGTATGGACATGAAAAAAATTGAACCAAGAACATAGGTATAAATAAATAGTGACATGTCACGGAACCAGAAAAATTTGAGGCTATTTACTACAGTTCGTGGATATTGGAAAGGAGCTAGCGCTGTAGATAAGCTATCTAAAATAACTTCGAGTATCCCGGAGGAGGTCAAAACATGGCGAAAAACAAGCACTTTGGCAGATCTATTTGCCGCACCACGCTCGTGCCTAGAAGGAAGTTTGGTATTAACATACCTAATAGCGTTCACCAAGCAGACCTACTATTTCTACCTCACGACAGGGTGAGGCGTAAAACCTACAAGTATGCCCTGACTATCGTGGATGTAGCCAGCGGTATAAGGAAGCTGAACCATTGACCGCGAAAGACTTCGAATCAGGTGGCTCAAGCCATGGAGCATATACAAGCGCCAGTCCGCTGGCGTGGCCAACAGAGCTCCAAGTTGACCCCGGACGTGAGTTTATGGGAGTTGTGTCGCAGTTGCTGACTAAGCACAAAGTACACGAAGTGAGGGCGTGGCACGGTTGGAGCCCATCGCCAGCCAAGCCATAGTAGAGAGATTTAATAGGACTTTGGCTGGCGTTTATTTGGGTATCAATACGCTCAGAGATGACCAACCCAGGAAAGCGATCGACGGAATGGGTTGAACGGCTCCCCTAAGGTTGTGTCTGCCATAAATCATGAAATCACGCGACTCACTGGTAAGAAGCCGGCAGAAGCTATCAAATTGAAATCAATAATATCAGAGTCGGCCGCACCTTTGCGTGGGAAGGAGAAACAGATACCAGACAGGGTCCTAGTTAGGTATCTCTACCAACCTGGAGAACATGAAGGGGACGCTCGGAAACGAGCTACTGATCCTATATGGTCAATCAAAACTTACAACATAGATAAAGTTGACATGAAAATAGATGAACCTACCTTGTATTTCTTGATGGATGGCCCCGGCAGAGGGTTTGTGAGAGAAGAATTATTAATCGTACCGTATGACACAATGCTACCTCCCACCAACACGACATAGAGGTAAGATACCCGGTGGGGTTCGTATCCCGCCGTTTCGTGTGATAGAGGCACAATTCCCCTTGGGGAATACATTTCTTTGGGACATTTTGCTTATTTTATGAAATAAAGCTCTGTAGTAGATGGTAATGGGAAGGGTCCAACTAAGGCTTTATCTATTAAATGAAGCCTTAGATTACCCTGGTCCAGAAGCCTCACTCTGTCTACTACTGCATGGCAAATACCCAAAGCAAGGAATGTTGAGTTACTTTTACAACTTCAACATTTACTGACAAAACCCAAGGCAAGGCAGTGTACATAGGATTGCAGTTACAACAGGGAGTTGGTGATCTGATGTCCCAGTAGTCTCCAGCACACAAATACATCTGGAAGTGGGCTATCTAGATTGGCCAGGGCTATATAGATGGACTGTCATTCATCATCGCTGTATGATAAGCCAGTTTGTCTATATATCTTCTGTAAGTACATCAACACATCGTTTTCAGTTACAAATTGATGCCAGGCGGTTCAAGGTAGGACAGTATTCAGCAAATACACACAAAACGGATCCTGATTGGCTGACAGATGTGAGGGGGCATTTCAAACGTACTGACATTATTTCTTAGAGAAGATTTTGTGCTGATTCAGGCTATATTATAGAAATATCACAAACACATACATACCTTTACACATACCTATTAAAGTATTAGTTCTTAGATCTTTAAGTATGATACTTGAACTATAGACTACTCTCCAACTCCTTAATTATAGGCAGTAACATTGCAATTGAAAATAGTATATAAATACAGTTTGTTTCATCTCAATACTGAAAACACGGAAATGGCTACACTAAAACTCACAAACCTTCCAAACTGGGCATGCTGAGTAAATGAAAGAATTTGACAATCAAACCATGAACATTCTATACTAGAACTGTAAGATGACAATTTGCTTGGTGTAACATGAACATTTGCCCACTGATCATTGTGACATATATAAGCCATATTATTTTCCTCTCCTCCCAGCCCCTACTGCAATGTTATAGCAAATCCAGATTTTAGATTTCATGATCTGAAGCTCCCATCTCAATGGGGATCTTTTCCAAATGAAATATAGCATCAGTGCAGAGCTTCAACAGTTCAACACCATAACCTCCAAAACATACATAAAGAAACGTAAACCTAAAGCCATCTCTGGGCCCCATTTTAGTTACAGTAACATGAACCCTTGTACAGTGACTTCTTCTCAATAATCAATCCTCTTCCACATATATTTATTGATATGGTCCCTAAGAAACAAGCCTGCCCCCTACAGTGAGATAATAGAAGGAAACTTTGACACTATACAATGGATAGTTCCTGGGTCTTCTAGTATTCAAGGTGACCATCTCTCTGTGGATCAAATCCTCAAATCCTAAACACAAAACTGAAAACAACCGATAGAAAAACAAACAGCCATGACATCAATAGTAAGTATTCTCATTCGAGTGGCTTTTGAAAACAAGGATGTATGGGTTAGTTAATCCCCACAGAGCTTCTCTGGAACATTATGGACCAGTAACATGGCATTTTAAGCTGTAAGACATATTCAAGTCATAGGAAAGGGGAACTGCATAGGGGGTCCAGCGCAAAGTAAACAGTGAACCAACATTTGTCTGATCCATGTTGGGAGACATGATCTTCCCAGCCAGACTGACACAATGAGACAAGAGACTGATGTGATGATAGTATTATGTTCTCTCTGGGCCCAATGCATCCTCTGAAGCTGCCATTCTACTGATTAGCAGTGGGGGAGAATGTCTTCACATGGACATGAGAACTGGATATCATCAACATGACTTCAGGATAGAATGTCATCATATCGACATGATGACTTAATGTCAAAGATTGACTTCATATCACACTGAGTTGAGACTTGAATGTCCTCAGGCTGATGTGCCCAAAGAATGTTCCATGATTCATATTAGATGAATGTCCTCTAACTGATGTGCCCAAAGAATGTTCCATGATTCATGCTATATGAATGTCCTCTGACTGATGTGCCCAAAGAATGTTCCATGATTCATATTAGATGAATGTCCTCTGACTCATATGCTCAATAATGTTCCATGATTCATATTAGATGAATGTCCTCTGACTGATGAACCCAAAGAACATTCCATGATTCACGTTAGATGAATGTCCTCTGACTGGTGTGCCCCAAGAACGTTCCATGAGTGAGTGAGTTTAGTTTTACGCCGCACTCAGCAATATTCCAGCTATATGGCGGCGGTTTGTAAATAATCAAGTCTGGACCAAACAATCCAGTGATCAACAGCATGAGCCTCGGTCTGCACAAATGGGAACCGATGACATGTGTCAACCAAGTCAGGGAGTCTGACCACCCGATCCCATTAGTCGGCTCTTAGGACAAGCATGGGTTACTGAAGATCAATTCTAACCCGGACCTTCACGGGTAGAATGTTCCATGATTGATGTTAGATGAATGTCCTCAGACTGATGTGCTCCAAGAATGTTCCATGATTGATGTTAGATGAATGTCCTCAGACTGATGTGCTCCAAGAATGTTCCATGATTGATGTTAGATGAATGTCCTCAGACTGTTACATGACTGATGTTAGATGAATGTCCTCAGACTGATGTGGGACTCAGACAGGTGTGGGACAAGAGTGTCCTCAATGTCTTAAGGCTGAAGTGAGACTAGAATGTCCTCTGACTGATGTGGGACTAGAATGTCCTCTGATTGATGGACTAGAATGTCCTCTGACTGATGTTGGACTAGAATGTCCTCTGAATGATATTGATCTGGGCTGTCATAAGTCTGACGTCTGGGTAGAATGTCCTCTGATTGATGGACTAGAATGTCCTCTGACTGATGTTGGACTAGAATGTCCTCTGACTGATGTTGATGTAGGCTGTCATAAGTCTGGGTAGAATGTCCTCACTTTCACATCACATAACACTGACATTACACTGTGACAATAAATTACACAAAATTAACCACGACAAATGATCAACTTCATAACAGATAGGGTGAATATCTAAGACATTTTTTCTTTGCAATATTATTTCAATAGCTGAAATCACTGACACTAACACACTTTCTGAAAATAACATTCTATTGATGCCAAGGACAAATATGGAAATAAAAAATCTAACTCAGTTTTATTGAAATACTTAATGTCAAGAAAACCCTGATTCACTTCAAGGATCAAGTTTAACATACACTAATATTTAACCATTTCCTTTCTTGAAATCCACATAATGAAGAGATCTTTTAAACCGTAAATATGTATGGAAGATACATAACAATTGTGAAAGACTACATGAATGAAGTGGTTCTCTGTAGTGAAGTTCCAGTAGAAACATAAACATTCCAAGTACCGACACCCTTCATTCATGCTAAGGACATGTTCCCATCCATCAGGACATTGGCCTATGTAGTGCCCATGGAGTGGATACTTGAACAAACACAACACCCCATCAGCCCTACAGCCCCCCTTGACAGACAGACTGGGTACAAGGCTGACTGTCTCCTTATAACTGAAGTTGGACAGGTTAGGAATTCATCTACCCGAGACAGCGCTTGTCATGAACTGAAGCAGAAGGGTTGAGAGTGTATCATATTTCATGGCAATCCTGAGTCAATGCAAGTGACATAACCCTGGCATATCACTGCAATTGTGCCCGACCCAGTGACCTTGTCTGTTGTAGTGGGAAGGTAGTCATGAAACTCAGAGCAGAGACACGAACTTGGGGCGATGACCTACTATTTGTGACTAAATCTTACACAACATTCATACTTGCAGTGTGATCATTGGTCTTCTGTCTGGTAGGAGTGAGTGAGTGAGTGAGTGAGTGAGTGAGTGAGTGAGTGAGTGAGTGAGTGAGTGAATGAGTGAATGAGCAAAGAGATTTTTCTGGTTTACATCTTCTTTTTATTCTCGAGTACCCAGAAAAATCTCTATGTTCATCAAATATCATCAAATATCATCTTCTAAAATGCCAATCAAGCATCTGAGTGAATGAGAGCGAGCAGTTTAGCACAACGTCGAACTGTATTAGCATGTCAGTCTGAAAGCCAATGTTTACCATTAAGCAAGATTTATGGTGCTGACAAACCTGCCACCCGTGGGTTTATAGCGTGCCCAAGGGTGTTGGTGTGTGATACCTGTTGTGCCAGAGGTGGGCTTGATACTCTGGAGAACAGGTTGTGATCAGGGGGCACTTGCTAGGGTGGGGTGTTGGAGGTGTGTGATATGTCTTGTGCCAGAGGTGGGCTTGATACTCTGGAGAACAGGTTGTGATCAGGGGCACTTGCTAGGGTGGGATGTTGGAGGTGAGTGATATGTCTTGTGCCAGAGGTGGGCTTGATACTCTGGAGAACAGGTTGTGATCAGGGGGCACTGCTAGGGTGGGGTGTTGGAGGTGTGTGACATGTCTTGTGCCAGAGGTGGGCTTGATACTCTGGAGAACAGGTTGTGATCAGGGGGCACTAGCTAGGGTGGGATGTTGGAGGTGAGTGATATGTTTTGTGCCAGAGGTGGGCTTGATTCTCTGGAGAACAGGTTGTGATCAGGGGCACTGCTAGGGTGGGATGTTGGAGGTGAGTGATATGTGTTGTGCCAGAGGTGGACTGTGTTGAGGTGAGAGTCTTGTGGAGCTTGATACTCTGGAGAACAGGTTGTGATCAGGGGGCACTGGCTAGGGTGGGGTGTTGGAGGTGAGTGATATGTCTTGTGCCAGAGGTGGACTTGATACTCTGGAGAGCAGGTTGTGATCAGGGGGCACTGACTAGGGTGGGTTGTTGGAGGTGAGTGATATGTCTTGTGCTAGAGATGGACTTGATACTCTGGAGAACAGGTTGTGATCAGGGGGCACTGACTAGGGTGGGTTGTTGGAGGTGAGTGATATGTCTTGTGCTAGAGGTGGACTTGATACTCTGGAGAGCAGGTTGTGGTCAGGGGGCACTAGCTAGGGTGGGATGTTGGAGGTGAGTGATATGTCTTGTGCCAGAGGTGGACTTGATACTCTGGAGAGCAGGTTGTGGTCAGGGGGCACTAGCTAGGGTGGGATGTTTGAGGAGAGTGACATGTCTTGTGCTAGAGGTGGTTTTGATACATGGGAGAGCAGGTTGTGATCAGGGGGCACTGACTAGGGTGGGTTGTTGGAGGTGAGTGACATGTCTTGTGCCAGAGGTGGGCTGGATACCCGGGAGAGCAGGTTGTGATCATGGGGCACTGACTAGGGTGGGGTGTTGGAGATTTGTGACATTCCCTGATTCAGAGGTTGACTTGATGTTCTGGTGAGCAGGATGTATTCTGGGGGTCTGACTAGGGTGAAATAAACTTCATGCATCAATCTGTATCAGTAACAGTTTTATGCATTAAAGCAGATGTATTATGAAAAACATTACAAAATCAAAGACAGCAATTTGACATGAGTCATGAGGTCACGAGGTATCAGACTATGAGATCATGAGGCGAATATGTTACAGATTAGTTTCTGTATCTCAATTCAGGCAAATCATTTCACCTTTCCCACTGAAAAAAAAAAATCAATGTTCAAATGAACCCGACTCATGCCCTGCAATTTGCAGCGTCACATTACTTGTACCCACCTACTCCAGTCTAGAAGGGTAGACCACCCTGTTCTGAAGGCAATGTCACCGAGTTCATCCTGACTCATGTCTACATCCTAAGGGCATGACAACAAATTTTTAATGTCATGAGTAAGTGTCATGCTAAATGAATCTGGTGATCTAGTCATGTGTAATTACTGAACTTGACTACTTTTCACTTACTACCATGTTTAAACTGAAACGTAGGTATCAGTGCATGTTGTTTTATACTGAAAAACAACTAATTTGCATTGTTAACATGAAAATAACCTGGTATGAACAGAGTAAAATAAGACAACAAGAACAACAATAATCATAATGTCCAAGATATTTTTTATGGATTAAACAACTGTCAGTTCACCTGATGAAGGGACCTGGAATGGTTTCGAAACGTCGTGAGGGAAATTAAAAAGAAGTTTAATCCATAAAAATATCTTGGACATCAATGTACAACTTCTAAATGCCACTGAAAGACATAATAATGATAATATGTAGGGATTTATACAACCTTTAACAAGACTCACTGACTGACTGACTGAGTTTAGTTTTACATCGTTTTAGCAATATTCCAGCAATATCACGGCAGGGGACACCAGAAATGGGCTTCACACATTGTGCCCATGTGGGGAATCGAACCCGGGTCTTCGACGTGACGAGCCAACGATTTAACCACTAGGCTACCCCACCGCCCCCCTTTAACAAGACGCAATGACAAACTTCATCTCAGTACTACCTTCTAGCCTGCACCATCCTGCTCCCATAAGAATTTTCAAAAGCAAGTTTTGACTGCGTGAGTTGATTTGCACTTGCTTCAATCATTCTGTACATGAGAGAGATGAAAGTCTTCAGTATGTATACACTTACAGTTATATGGAAAGAGCATAACCACCACACCCTTTCCAATATTAAAGTATTGAGTACCAGCTGTGCATTCAAAGTTTATGAACCTAGGTCGTCCCATCTCCATGGGAGGTCTACCCCAATTATACTTGAAGTATTTTAAATTAAATCTGCCTTCAGATACTTTGTCAGGTCAGTATCATACATGATACCATTTGAACGTATTCAAAAGGTAGACTAAAATACTGTTTTGTTACACTATCTGGAAACTGATAAGTGAAAGTCATACTCAGGCTCAAACATTTTCTGGGTAGGTGTCCCTTTTTGTTACTTATTCAGACAGATGTAGCAGATATACAGAGAGATTATCAGGAGCAGGTGCCCCTTGATCACAACCTGTCAAACGGATCATCTATTCAAGTCCTTTAACAGTTCACACCAGTCTAGCAACATCATCAGTAAATGCTCACCAAAGTATCAAGTCCATCTCTAGCACAAGACATATCACTCACCTCCAACACCCCACCCTAGCAAGTGCCCCCTGATCACAACCTGTTCTCCAGAGTATCAAGTCACCTCTGGCACAAGACATGTCACTCACCTCCAACACCCCACCCTAGTCAGTGCCCCCTGATCACAACCTGCTCTCCAGAGTATCAAGCCCACCTCTGGCACAAGACATGTCACTCACCTCCAACACCCCACCCTAGTCAGTGCCCCCTGATCACAACCTGTTCTCCAGAGTATCAAGCCCACCTCTGGCACAACACATGTCACTCACCTCCAACACCCCACCCTAGTCAGTGCCCCTGATCACAACCTGTTCTCCAGAGTATCAAGCCCACCTCTGGCACAAGACATGTCACTCACACCTCCAACACCCCACCCTAGTCAGTGCCCCTGATCACAACCTGCTTCTCCAGAGTATCAAGCCCACCTCTGGCACAAGACATGTCACTCACCTCCAACACCCCACCCTAGTCAGTGCCCCCTGATCACAACCTGCTCTCCAGAGTATCAAGCCCACCTCTGGCACAACACATATCACTCACCTCCAACACCCCACCCTAGTCAGTGCCCCCTGATCACAACCTGCTCTCCAGAGTATCAAGCCCACCTCTGGCACAAGACATGTCACTCACCTCCAACACCACACCCTAGTCAGTGGACCCTGATCACAACCTGTTCTCCAGAGTATCAAGCCCACCTCTGGCACAAGACATGTCACTCACCTCCAACACCCCACCCTAGTCAGTGGCCCCTGATCACAACCTGTTCTCCAGAGTATCAAGCCCACCTCTGGCACAAGACATGTCACTAACCTCCAACACCCCACCCTAGTCAGTGGCCCCTGATCACAACCTGCTCTCCAGAGTATCAAGCCCACCTCTTGCTTAAGACATGTCACCAAACTGTTTCAATTTACCCCACCCTAATATGACATCATTAGCAGGTGCTCTCTGACTGAGATTATCCAATTTACCACTGGATTATGGCATGTGACCCATCTCATGACAAACAATTCAAACCACCCAAGTGAGTGAGTGAGTTTGGTTTTACACCGCTTTTAGCAATATTACAGCCATATCACGGCAGGGGACATGGCCTTCACACACTGTACCCATGTGGCCCAAGTCAGTGCCCTGATTTCCTCCCTGTACTGACATCGCCCATGCTGAGTTGTCCAGTCAGGCTGCATACTACCCCATCCAACCACCTCTAACAGCACTCTCACCCTATCCAACCACCTCTAACAGCACTCTCACCCCATCCAAACACCTCTAACAGCACTCTCACCCCATCCAACCACCTCTAACAGCACTCTCACCCCATCCAACCACCTCTAACAGCACCCTTCACCCCATCCAACGGCATCCAACCACCTCTACAGCACTCTCACCCCATCCAAACACCTCTAACAGCTTCTCACTCCCATCCAACCACCTCTAACAGCACACTCACCCTATCCAACCACCTCTAACAGCACTCTCACCCATCCACCCACTCTTCTAATCAGCTCCACTCTCACCCCATCCAACCACCTCTAACAGCACTCTCACCCCATCCACCCACCTCTAACAGCACTCTCTCACCCCATCCAACCACCTCTAACAGCACTCTCAACCCCATCCAACCACCTCTAACAGCCTCTCTCATCCAACCACCTCTAACAGCACTCTCACCCCATCCAACCACCTCTAACAGCACTCTCACCCCATCCAACCACCTCTAACAGCACTCTCACCCCATCCAACCACCTCTAACAGCACTTCTCATCCCATCCAACCACTCTCTAACAGCGCTCTCACCCCATCCAACCACCTCTAACAGCACACTCACCCCATCCAACCACCTCTAACAGCACTCTCACCCCATCCAACCACCTCTAACAGCACTCTCACCCCATCCAACCACCTCTAACAGCACTCTCAAACACCTCTAACCCCATTCTCCAACCACCTCTAACAGCTCTCACCCCATCCAACCACTCCTAACAGCACTCTCACCCCATCCAACCACCTCTAACAGCACTCTCACCCCATCCAACCACCTCTAACAGCACTCTCACCCCATCCAACCACCTCTAACAGCACTCTCACCCCATCCAACCACCTCTAACAGCACTCTCACCCCATCCAACCACCTCTAACAGCACTCTCACCCCATCCAACCACCTCTAACAGCACTCTCACCCCATCCAACCACCTCTAACAGCACTCTCAACCCCATCCAACCACCTCTAACAGCACTCTCACCCCATCCAACCACTTCTAACAGCACTCTCACCCCATCCAAACACCTCTAACAGCACTCACCCCATCACCCCATCCAAACACCTCTAACAGCACCTCTCTACCCCATCCAACCACTTCTAACAGCACTCTCACCCCATCCAACCACCTCTAACAGCACTCTCACCCCATCCAAACACCTCTAACAGCACTCTCACCCCATCCAAACACCTCTAACAGCACTCTCACCCCATCCACCACCTCTAACAGCAATTCTCCCCCCATCCAACCACCTCTAACAGCATCCATCTACACCTCCCATCCAACCACCTCTAACAGCACTCTCACCCCATCCAACCACCTCTAACAGCACTCTCACCCCATCCAACCACCTCTAACAGCACTCTCACCCCATCCAACCACCTCTAACAGCACTCTCACCCCATCCAAACACCTCTAACAGCAATCTCACCCCATCCAACCACCTCTAACAGCACTCTCAAGCCAACATACGAACACCTTTTATCTGCGAAGATCCATCTCCCATTGATTCACCATTTACGAGGATGCGACACATGGCAAGTATCAAACTTAATAACATCATTTCTTTCAAAGAATTTACAGTCACATTTTAAATATGACAGGCATTTAAATATAAATGATGTTTATGTGTCTTGAGTAATAAAAGATAATATCATGCAACCTTTGTACACCTGCCCAGGCAATAAAAACTTCTATAGGGCCAAAATGTCACAATCCTCTCCTTAAATCAGTTTTTGCATAATGGTTCAGTTGTCCGGCTTTGTTATTATCTAGACCTTCACTTGTATATGGGTCCTAATTTGAACTCTACCGAGGAATATGCTGGGGTACTTTGGACAAGTAAAGCTTTCCATTTAATGCCCTATTTACATACACATTGCTAAGTCACCTCACAGGGAGGGTTGTAGTTTTCAGAGATGGGGGTGGGGATGGGGTGGGGGGTGGAGTGGCATTTCGAGTGGTTGGTGCCACAAAGAAAGGTTGTCAAGGAGATGGACCAGATGGTTCCTACTATAGCAAGATATAGACTAGGATGGTTAAAATGTTGTACAATGGATGGGGGACAGTCATTCAGGGGTCGGAAGAGCTTAATATATACCGTATGAGTGTAGTGAATCACTGAGTGTAAGGATAGATATTTAACTTGATCTAAACAGTATTTCAGTCATAGAAGTAGGAAGAAAGCCAAAGGTAATCCATGTTCAAAATGTATTTCATTTTAGCAAAATCATGAAACAAGATCTTGAGTTTGGTGTGCGAGTCATGATTTCCAATCAATAATCACCAAAGTTTGGCAACTGGTTAAATCTGCTTCGTGAATCATTGAAAACTGTGCCATTAAAGACTGACTGAGCGAACAGAAGAAAATAAGAAAAAGAAAATGAACTTGCATTATGAAACACCCAAAATGGGTTTGATGAATCATCAATTTGACAAATTGACTTGGGTGATTGGTGTGATGAGCAAACACCTTAACCACTAGGATATCCTATATAACCTCTGATCCCAACAACAGATTGGTCGAGACTGATGTTACTTTACGTTTCTGTACCCAAACAGAAAACCATACCCATGTTACCAATGGCTTAACCACTGGGCCACCCACCTCTATAAGTAGTAATACAGACAGGGTCATGAACAAGTTTTGGTTCAAACAGAAACCCAAACCCATGTTACCAATGACTTAACCACTGGGCCACCCACCTCTATAAGTAGTAATACAGACAGGGTCATGAATAAGTTTGGGTTCAAACAGAAAACCATACCCAACTTACCAATGGCTTAACCACTGGGCCACCCACCTCTTGAAGTCGTAATACAGACAGGGTCATGAACAAGTGGTGTCACCTACTGTACCCAAACAGAATACCAAACACATTTTACCAATGGCTTAACCACTGGGCCACCCACCTCTTGAAGTCGTAATACAGAGAGAGTCATGAACAAGTGGTGTCACCTACTGTACCCAAACAGAATACCAAACACATTTTACCAATGACTTAACCACTGGGCCACCCACCTCTTGAAGTTGTAATACAGATGGAGTCATGAACAAGTGGTGTCACCTACTGTACCCAAACAGAAAACCAAACACATTTTACCAATGGCTTAACCACTGGGCCACCCCACCCCTTTAACTCTCATGAGAAGAGCCTGAAAAGTTTAACAGGGTGCAAAACCAGCCAAACATTTACTAGACAGTCATAAAGAACACGCAACAAGGGTATTTATCCTTGTGCATGGGTTCTGCAGGTGACGGGACACAGACTGTCAGCTGCCATTTATACCGTGAACACACCAACAATTGCAGCAGGTGAAAGGGTGCACTGTGTTACCTACAGTAGACCTACAGGGCAGCAAACCACTCAGTCAATGCAGTTAATTGAGACAAACTGGTTCAGTCATACAGTTGCCCCACAGACATCAAGTCCACTCTGAGACAATGCTGAAAGCACCTGTTAGAGCTGTGTCGTTCCACAGTCAACAGTACCACAGTAAGCGTAGCGAAACAATCACACAGTCAAGGTGTATTCTACCTGTGACTCATCACAGTTTGGCTTGTTCTGGGTCACTGGTTCCTAACCCACAGATCTACACTGCCAACCCCCATGGCGAGGGTTTTCATGAAATGAGTCCACCTGCAGTCTTTAAGTGGATGATTTGTGGATGATTTGTAACTGGACTTGTTTCCCTTACATTAAAAGGCAAAAGACATGAGGGAAGCATACAGAGTGCACCAACACTTTAAGTTCAAGCTGAGGAATTAACTCGATCAGGACATCTCGGTTCACAGATTTGGATGAAGTAGAAAAGACTTAAGGACTCCAGTAATATATCCATCATTTGGTTAAACAGTTTACAATATTACAAAACAAATCTTATCCACAGCGATTCTTCATTCTTGTAACCATTTCATGGTTTGGTTGAGGTGTCATTATTCACTGTGAAGAGTTGAATCCCTTCTGAAATCCCAAAGCCATTGATTGCAGGTTCAAATCCCAGAACTGATACGATGTTTCTAGGTCAGCTCAGGTCGGTGGGTTTCACAAAGTAGTGTGGATTTTATCAAGTAGAAATATCTGTTGTAAATATGGGGGGAAACAAAATAGAAGTAATTAATATACTATCGCCTCAGCCTTACATTCTTCAATTTCAGTATTTCCTATCATTCTTAAATAAAACAATACAGATGACTTCAACCTATGAAGAAACTATAACAATAAGTCATAACAGTGCATAGGTCAATAATTTTACATCCAGTTTTAGGGCTGCATCAAATGCTGATCCAATTTTGTTCGTATCAAATCCTCTTTATTGCATGAAGTTTCACCAACCAAAAACAGATACAAAAGATGATCTTTCCATGAAGGGAAGGTAACTCAAACCAATTAGGCAATAATTTTGCAACCAGTTTTAGGGCTCCATCAAATGCTGGATGCAATTTCAGTCCAATAAAATCCTCTTTATTTGATGAATTTTCATCAACCGAAAACAGATACAAAAGGCAATCTTTCCAACAAGGGCAGGCAACTCAATCCACAAATCAATTAAAGTTTTATAGCTGCATCATATTCTGGATGTAATATCATTTTTAAATTCACTTTATTGCATGACATTCCACAGACACAATATATGATCTTTTTCATCTCGTCCCCAGAAGAAATAATGTGAAGGTGAACCATCCAAACAGCAGTGGCGGCTGCACTATCTGGACAGTTATCAGTCTGGTAAATGGTTTATACGACATGTTTCATATTTACTGCCATGCAAGCCCTCCAAACTGATCCCCTTGCCACCTGCACCCCTGAGATCAGTTGTAAAGAAAACATTGTCTGTAGTAGCATGATCAGCATGCAACCTTTCAAGTCGACCTGTACAAATGAAAGCCTGACTATCACAGGTCCCCTACATCACGGCAAGAGGGACAAATGTTTCCTGCTTCTTTACCTGTATTGTATTACTACCTGCTCATGTGAGGGTTTCTGGGGCACGTGTTTGAGCCTGATTACAGACATGGAGTATCCGCCATTCTTAAAGGTTCACTGGCATAGCAGATAACATCGCAGCAGTGGCTGCGTTCGATTTCAGGTAGAAGGCCAAATGAAATATATGTTTTAAACTCACCGAATTCCTAACCTGTACAATGTCAAGTGAATACATTGAATCTCTTGTTTCAATCCTTCTGTTTACCACAGAGCCAAAAAGCCACATTCAACAAAGTGACAACAGTTTCAGTTTATTTGTATTCACCAATGGCTTGTTTTGTTGGATTGGAATAACAAAATGGTAAAAAGAATATTACATATATATTAAAAAAAGTAACCTGAATTTTCAAATAATTCTTTTTCAAATGATTTGCTTTGTCAATAAACCAGAAAAACCCCAAACAAACAGTACAAAACATTCCTAAAGTGAACTCAGAGGCCCAATCATTTGAGGCCCCACACGGACAGATATCTCATCTTTTAAGTGAGGTGCATCTGCTCATCATGCTAAAGGCACGGGTCCAATTTCCAACATGGGAACTATGTGAGAAGCCCATTTCCAGTGTCCCACACTGGAATATTGCTAAAAACCATAAAAACCTAACTCACTCATTTAAAGTGAATCTTGGATTCAAACCCATGGTCATACCTAAGCGAAACAACATGAAGTATAACCATTTGAGCCATTAGATGTCAATTCAAGTTCCTGAACCACTTCATTTCTGCATTGCTAAAGCCCTAAGTGAAGCAAGTCTACACTTCCTCAGGTTTTGAATCTCCAATCTCACTGAGGTTCCTTTTCAGCTTAAAAGGAATTATTTGTTCTTATCAAAATTATATGTACTCAGAGACTAAGCATTAGTCTGTCATACAGACCCTGAAACAAATATACCCAATGCAAGTCCACAATGTGTGGCAAGTCTAGATTACCGCTGTTTCTGAAAATGAAGAAAGTCTCTGGGCTCCTTTTTATTGCCTTTTATCTTAATTTAAAATATGTTCATTGCAGAGACTAGCTGTTTGTGTAAGAAACATCCTATGAGAGAAGTGTTGTTTTCTCTGTTGTTGATGGGTGGTCCCCTCCCAGTAGCAACAAGTTGTGCAGGACTTGACCCTGTGGCAGATAGTAACCTGGGTCTGCAACACACGGAGCATGCACAGATATCCAGCTTCACATGGAGGGGAACCCACATAGCCCACAGGTCAAGCCTCCCTCCACTAACTTCACAGATCTTCCAGTCCCATCTCGAGAGTCTACACACATCACAAGCATGCTATTAAGCTGCCATGGCTGGGTAAAAATCGTCCCTGTGGCTATTGCTGGATGAAAGGTCTCATCTTTGACATAGAATATCTGCCTCTCTTGTAATTGCCTTCATTCCAACAGTGTCCATATCTCATGGTAAGTCTCCCTAGCCCCAGTCAGTGACCCCTGGAATCCCAGTTAGAAAGTCTATATCCTTGCAGCAGTTGTGTGTATTCCCTGTGGACTTGATCCTCACAGTAGAGATGTTGATACCATCAACAGACAGGCTCACAGGGATTTACTATCTGTACATGAACCTATCTATTTGTCGGACCATTTGTCCTAATGTCTGAGTATCCGGAACCAAAATGTATGGACAATGATTCCTATCTTCCATTCTGGAGAAATATTGGTTAGATAGGTCATGGTTTAAGAGACAGTATCGCTGGGCTGTAGAGTAAGATTTCATAAACATTTGTTATACTACACTGTCTATGATAGTGTATACGGGAGATATGAACCTGTCTCTGGATGCTACCGTGATGAAGATAGCACCATCATAACGCATGATATATGCCTCTCTTCGAATCTCCTCCCACCACATAATGATGATTGGATGGGTCTACTTAATATCTTCATGCTTCATCAACAAAGATGAATTGCATTGAATTTCCTTTTTGACATGAGGCGATACTAATGAGACAGATGTGCATTCACACAATTAATCATTTCTCCTTTCAAAAAGCCTCTTGTATAGTTTGTGCCTTTCAAACTTCTTTAAGCCTGCAATAGTTAGTGAGTGAGTATGGTTTTACACCGCTTTTAGCAATGTTCCAGCAATATCACGGCAGGGGACACCAGAAATTTGCTTAACACACAGTACCCATGTGGGGAATCGAACCCGCATTTTCAGCATGACAAGTGAATGCTTTAACCACTAGGCTACCCCATAGTCCCTTAAACCTGCAATAATTATTAAAGCATACTTCAAACAATACCAAAATTGAACCATTTTACTGTAAAAGATGTCAGATAAGTATCTGAATAATTAAGTTCCATTTGATATGGGACATCATGTTTAAAATTAGATTTGTGTGTGTGTTTTAAAGGAATAACCTATCGCTGTTTGAAGAACATGGATGTCCATGAAAAATGACATTATGGTATGTCTGTCCAAAAATAAGAATAGGAGTTACACATGTACTTGCAATGTGTATAAAGATATCTTATAACTTTATCATGAACTCTTCAAAATGATCAGTTTAAAAAACATGGGTCCAAAAGAAATTCATTTCCAACTGATATCTGATCTTGCTCTTTAACCTCTTCAACTGTCACAGCCTGTCATGAAGGGATTTCTTCAAATGTCAATGGAGGAAAAGTCTGTTCCCAAAAGGTCAGACAATCTGACATGTATGGTCAGTGCATGGTGACCAGCATGTTTGTATGTACAATGAGGTCAACTGTCCACCCACATGGGCACAGAGGTCAAACGGGATACACTTCCTATTGTGTTGAGACAATGCTTCCACAATCAGGTTAAACTGTTGTGGGTAACCCGATTTGCATGACCACTGCTCTGTCAATGTGTTAAAGATCATGTGTCATACAAAACTGTATTTCTATGTCAGAAAGCTCCATGTTCCAATATTTATGTCCACACATAACCATTCAGAATTATTTATCGGTCCAATTACTTATTACAAGTTTCTACTTCTCAGCTATATGTCACCTTGTATTATTAGAGACAACAAAATACTTGAAGCATAATTTGTAAACAAAAGAGTTACCAATTCAAAGCTCTTATACAGTGATGGCAACAGGAGAACTTAACATTGTGTCATCGGAGGGAGGGGGAGGGGGGTTGAAATTATTGACGCAAATTACAGTATTTAAGTTTGTGGTCTTTCCAATGCAGATTCAATTTTAAATGCCTTTTTATTCAGATTCAAATTTAAGGCATCTTGAAAGCAAATTAATTTATAAGGAATTCACACTCAAAGCCATATTAAGACTTTTTCAATGCCGAATTTAAGGCCTGTTAAAACCTATTTCAAAAATGAACTTCTACCTATAACAAAGCCTTCATGGAGTCTCATTATCAGTAACTTAAAAGAAATAAGACCAACAAGACTATTTGAAGACTATAATTGGAATGGTTATATTCTGCTTTTAAAAGATTTCAGAAATACCAGAGGGACACAAAACAATGAACTCCACACACTGTAGCCAGCTGTGGAGTTTAATCTTTAGTTTTGTTAACTATTTGGGTTAACCCACCACTCTGTAGTTTAATTTAAGGTTAATGATAACATTTGTTTCTGGTTCTATGCTGCATGGCAGATTAACGTCATTGTAACCAATATTCAAGCAAGGGACAGAATATAGGTGTCAGTCATTATGTAGGTATTCTATTCCAGACTGATGAGACAAGCAAGTCATTGTCCAGACTCCACCATTTACAAACCGCCGCCATATAGCTGGAATATTGCTGAGTATGGTGTTAAACAACAAACCAATTAAATCATGGAAAACCTCAAGCTAACACCTTTGAATGAACATAAATGTATATCGAGATTTTGGTCAGTCTGGAACCCATCAGTTAAGGAACTCAACCTTCCAGACAATCTCGAAGGAATGTCCCCATACAAGCATGTGGACATTCCTCCATTCCTTTATCCGGAAATATGTTAATACAGACAATTTCCTTGGTTACATTACTGTGTAGATTAGTATGGCATCACTGTATGTTCATCTTATCTCATCTGCACCATCGTCAACTTGGTAATCAGTAAACATTTTAAAAGATTGGAACACGGCATCAAAGTTTGGACACAACACAAATTGTATTACTCACCATTCCGTCACAGATGTGAGCTGCCACTGGGCTGTTGTTGTGGTTACGAACATTCCCGGTATATAAACACTCAAGGTCATTCTCAAGGTCTTCCGCTGACGTCTGCTCTTCATCTACAGTGTCATTGGACATATTTTTTCGACGGTACACTTTAAATCCTGGTGCAAGAAGCTTCTTATTTTCCCACATTTCCAGGTGGAACGTTTCTCCGAAGCCACTGATGTTGACATGGATGACACTCTGTCCAATGGTGCTTCTTTTATGGCGTGCCACTTTCTTCCAGTCTCTGGACACAACATTATCGCCTCCATCAAAGATGTAGGGAAAAACCACCTCATATTCTGAAATAAGTAAATATTCATAAATAGTGAGTATGCCACCACATATCCTGAAATGACAAGCTCGTACATGCTCATGATTTGACAGTATGCCACCTTATATGCTGAAATGACAAGTACATGCTCAGGTATTGAGTATGCCACCTCATATGTTGAAATGACAAGTACATGCTCATGATTTGAGAGTATGCCACCTCATATGCTGAAATGACAAGTACTTGCTCAGGAATTGAGAGTATGCCACCTCATTTGCTGAAATGACAAGTACATGCTCAGGAATTGAGAGTAAGCCACCTCATATGCTGAAGTACAAGTAAGTATTCATGAATAGTGAATATGCCACCTTTATAGTCTGAAGGACAAGTAAGTATTTATAAATAGTGAGTATGCCACCTCATATCCTGAAGGACAAGTGAGTATTTATAAATAGTGAGTATGCCACCTCCACCTCATATCCTGAAGGACAAGTAAGTATTCAGAAGTAGATCCTATAAAACCTAGTTTGCTTAGTCAAAGTTTTAGACAACATTTTGAAATCAGTTTACCAACAATATGAAGGCAGAGGAAACAGGAAAATGGTTTTACACATTGTACCTCTGTGGGTTTGAACCACACCTTCAGCACAATGTTCAAGAGTTTTAACCACTAGGCCTACCCACTGCCCCTTGGCAAGGTGACAATCATGTTATTACACTTGAGTCTTGTTTCCACAGTGGATATAACCCTAAAGTTCATATTTAATAAATGTGCCGATATATCTTACTGGTTCCTGTGATACATAACACAAAAGAAACTGTGGTCATGTTCTTGAACCATGTGTGTCCAACTGGTTTATTAAAGATTTTTCATTTGTTTAAATTTAAATGAAACTGAAATTTGAAAATAACGAGAAACAATAACAATAAACAATAACGAATAACAAGTTATGGTGAAATGTCACCATATTTTCAGCCCATGATGGAGCTGTACAAAAGTCTGAACTTTGAAATACCTCTTTTTTTCCCCACACTAAATTTGCATCAATCTACCCTGCTGTCATGAAATATGGTTTATTTTGTAAAGATATCAATTGTCAGTATCATCATTATGATTATCAACATTCAGTCCTGTATAAATCTAATGAATTCAGTTATTTTTGTGTTTCACTATAACATGTTATGGACCCTAAAAATCTCACAAGCAAATCACAATGCATGAACCCCTCAAAGTACAGGTGAGATATGGAGTCAGATTAGACACAGACACTTGTCTATTATCTATAAATCAAAGCACATAAGGTATTTTCCATTATATTGAAGTTATTTTACACACTACCCGTGAAGGTCCGGGTTAGAATGAGCCTTCAGTAACCCATGCTTGTCGTAAGAGGCGACTAACGGGATCGGGTGGTCAGGCTCGCTGACTTGGTTGACACATGTCATCAGTTCCCAATTGCACAGATCGATGCTCATGCTGTTGATCACTGGATTGTCTGGTCCAGACTCGATTATTTACAGACCGCAGCCATATAGCTGGAATATTGCTGAGTGTGGCATAAAACTAAACTCACTCACTCACTCACTGTTTCACACACACACATTACTCTAAAGTCTAGTTGAACATGTTCAAAGGTACATCCCTGCAATAGTGTTGAACAAAGATGTTCGTCTCCAGGTAGACTGATGTTGTTAGGTGTATGAGGGCAATGGGGCCTGACTCTTCTATCTACCGACGCAAAGTGTAATAGCCTCTAATCCTATCACCCTGAGACGGCAATGAGGCGGATCAAGGTCCCAGCTCCCATGTGTGGTGTCCCCCTGAGTCACACAGTGCAGTGGGACATTATGTGTCACTTGACAAAGTCTTGAATGCTGATTCTGCACAGCAAATAATTCTCAAGAGTTCTAAAGTAAAAATATACGAAACATTTAACTTTTAAGTTTGAGCTTTCAACCTACAGTCTTCAATGCACATTGAAAGACAGAACAATACTCTTAAGTAGATACAACTTCCAGCTCGATCGAAACAAATGTACTCAATGTTTATGCTTTGAGAACATTATAAATATATATATATTTAACATTTATAGTTTTCTTAATTTACTTTAGAAAAAAAACAGACAAAAAAACAAACAATATCCTGTTTCATCCTTCTGAATTATGTTTCAGTTCATAATTGATGCTAAGTTTAAGTGTTTGCTTGCCATAACTTAGTGAGGTACGTGAAGGTTTATCTAAATTACACCTTTTTTAACACACTAGGAACTCATCAGCAGAACATACAAACAACAGTAATTCTGAAACCTGATGTTTGTGACTAGAATGGGTAAGCATTTGCCAAGTCCTCATTTTGAGTACATAAACTGTCTGGGAATAGTAATAATGGTTGGTTGGTTGGTTGGTTTGTTGTTTAACACCACACCCAGCAATATTCCAGGTATATGGTGGCAGCCTGTAAATAATCAAGTCTGGACCAGACAATCCAGTGATCAACAGCATGAGCATCAATCTACGCAACTGGGATAAAATGACATGTGTCCATCAAGTCAGTGGGCCTGACCACTAATTGCATTAACATTAATGCATTAACATTTATAATTTGCAGATTACAAATCACAAGTATGGGAGGGATAGGGTTCCTTATGTATATCAATGTTGCTAGCAGTAATTGTCCACAATACAAAGTTTCCAGATACACAGAGTCCAGACTGACAAGGTTTCACTGTATTGATGACTACTGCGTGTTTAGTATCACAACACATGAAGACATTTCACCCTCTGCAGTCATGTGAAGCATAAACACTGTACCCCCCCTCTTCATTACCACACGTCCCTTCATCTGGATACGGACCAAGTTTTATGTTATAACACCGACATTTTAGTACAAGAATTATTACTGTATCAACAACTTAACATAAAGAGTGACAGAAACTGTGCCCATCACTGCTGTTTGCTGACTCAGTCAGTGTTAAAATGCCTGATTGATAACGAGGTAATCCACAAATATAACCGACTTATATTGAGGTGAAATCAGGCGTACTGGTGGGAATGAATGGGAGGATTAACGTCAGACCCCATCCTGTCGTTTTAACCCATAGTAGGAGAAGTACACTGCTTACAGCTGAAATATGTAGGTATAGAGTACACTATGTACCATATTATCATGACAGTGGTGTGTTTCCAATGTTGGAACACATGACAGGACATTTCTTGCATGGCTCATATCCTGTAGAGCTCACTCATGCATGGGCTCGTCATGTGAAATAGTTCTTAAACATTGCTAAAAATATGATTTTGTTCCCACACCCTGTTTAAATGAATTGCTCCTATTTCTGAAAATGCAAAACTTCTTTTTGTTAAGAGTCTGTAGTAGGGGAGTATATCGTTAGGGAGAGGTTATGTAGGATGAATGTATTGGATGTTTTCTGATTCTTGTTGCCTGTGCCGGTGCTTCATTCAGACATGGGGCACTGGGGTAGCCCAGTGGTTAAGGTGTTTGCTCGTCATGTAGAAGACCTGGGTTTGATTCCCACATGGGCAACAGACCATCAGCAAGTTGACAAGGTGAGGATGTCTTCCCTCAAACACTGTACATGTACAATCAGGTGATACCTTGGTCACCAGACCATCAGCAAGTTGACATGGTGAGGATGTCTTCCCTAAAACACTGAACATGTACAATAAGGTGAAACCTTGGTCACCAGACCATCAGCAAGTTGACAGGATGTCATCTGTGTGATTTCTTCATTCCATCCTACACTTGAACTGACAAGTATGCTACAGAGAACCCTGTATGATGTATTCAGCAACCTGAATGTCTCAATCAATACCAGTATTTACACAGGTATGTTTATAGAACTAGGGCCAATTTACAGAACATTGACAATTTATTTTTTTACAGATTTAAAACCTAATATATTTTCAAGTTTCACAAACACTGTACAGGCCAAGGCTGCTTTTTCTTCTGTAAATGTCATGTTCCCTGATTAAATAAAGTGTGGCAGCATCTGTGTGCAGGGCTGTGTAAGACATGGTTCCTGTAAGACACATCCACTTCCAGACTCCTCTTCACGTCAAAGGTATAAACGAAGCAAGTTTCAGTTTCATCAGCTTCAGCTGTATACAAATATTGATTTGTCCAAAACAAATTCTGTCTGACACAGAAAAACCTTCAAATAATATTTTTCTTCATAAATTTACACATAACTTGTATATTTAAACATTTTCCCCTCCAAATATACAATAATTGTCACAATAGCTCGATAAACAAAAATGTAATTAACAAAAGTTTAATCATACAAAAATATTTTCAAGTTTACAAATACATTCAACAAAGAAAGCTTTTGAGGCATCCTTTTAAAGGATTTAAGTGAAAATGTTCCTAAAATCCCAAGAGAGCTGAATGGACCATGTTAATAACATTTACTCTGTATATATGCTTTACAGCACACTGACTTCAGTGTGTAGCAGCCACCCAAGTCTCATTCATAACCTCTCCTATTTTATCTAGCAGCTAAATGATTGCATACAGGAAGGGGGGTGGAGGGTGGGGGGTTGGGTAAGATGGGCGTAGGAGCATGACGCAGGAGAACTGCAAAACGAAAGGCTTAGGAAGGGGGTCGTGTGTGAGGGGGCATTGTATATTCAAATTGTTGGGGGATTTTCTAATCCCTTTCATGTGCTGAAGATTAATCATAAGTCATTCCTGGGCCAGACGTAGGCCATTATCATCCATAACTGTATACAACAGCACCATGTAGTGGTTGGCAGAGGTAGGACTGTATATTACCACTTTAATATACATCTGACACATCGCAGAATAATGGCCACCATGGTATAAACATTTTGGCTTATGACAAGCTCTCAAAAACACTTTAATGGTGGCCATGACAACTTCCTGTCACTGCCATAAGCCTACTACAATAATGAAAAATACGGTCAAATCTCGACAACTCACAGCATGGACAATAATATTAAACATCAAAATGGATAATAATGGTTGCAGCTCCGTCTGACTTCAGAATTTCTGCTGATTGTAAGAATTTTTTTCGTTTGCTTACAGAACTGTCAGACTCAATTTAAATTCTATTACATTTAATAACTTACTTGAATAAAAACTTTTGTTTTGATCCAAGCCTGTAGGTTTTGTAATTAGATGTTGCCCTTGTGGGCAGTATATGAAGCATGAATGAAGCCTGAAACCAACACGCTTTATAAACTGAAGACTCCTGAAGCTACTGAAGATTCAGCAATTGTAAAGAGTGATTAATTTATTACAAATATCAAAACTGACTATTGTTGGATGATTTTACAGTTTTGCCTCAGCACTGACGACTTCCTAAGCTACTTAAGATTCAGCAATTGAAAGATTGATTAATTCGTTAGAAATATAAATACTGACTTTTGTTGGATGATTTTAAAATCTTGGCTCAGCACAGACTTTTGATTGGAACAGAACAAAGATTCTTTGTTAAGGAGGGCCTTGAAACTAGAAATCTGTTTGAGTTGAGAATAAATACGTTTTGAACAGTATTCCATTTATGTTGAGGCATTGAAATTAATATAAATAAACAAATAATTATTAGTCATTTGAGGTAACATAGAGTTTTGTATAATTTGACCATGAGGTTATCATTGCTAGGCCTAATATGAAAGAGGCTGTCTGATATATACCACATCCCAGAGATTCAGCCAAGAATTATATATGATGAAACATAATAACCAACAAGAGCAGCTCACTAACAAATAAACTACTCAGGATCAGGTGGTCAGGCTCGCTGACTTGGTTGACACATGTCATCGTATCCCTACTGCATAGATCGATTCTCATGCTGTTGATCACTGGACTCGATTACTTACAGACTGCCGCCATATAGCTGTAATATTGCTGAGTGCAGCATAAACTCAACCAACCAACCAACCAACCATCCATCCAACCAACCAACCATCCATCCAACCAACCAACCATCCAACAAACCATCCAACAACCAAACCAACCAACCATCCAATCAATCATCCAACAAACCAACAATCCAACCAACCAACCAATACAAGCCTGCAATGACCACACAGGTTATTCTAACATATACTACATGGGAGCATGAAGAAAACAGCATCACTTTCACATTGGTCCTGGGTTCTAGAACTATTGTTGAGATGTTTGCAGGTTGTGCTGGCCCTTGAACACAGTTGCAGCTTTCTTTGAAGTGGTTATAAGCGTAAGCTAGTTAGCCCAAGATGTCCTGTACAGCAATGTTAGGGTTACACAAGTGCTATTATACCAACACACTCTGCCCCCAAAGATGACTATAGCTTGGCTTAAAAGGCAGTACCTTCATTCAATTACGATTTTACACAAATTGCACCCTTGATCACAGGATAATACAGGCGATTTTCCTGTGAAGATTTCATCCGCTTCAGATAGACATGCTCCGTACACCGAGTGATGTCAAAGGTCACCAGGGCTTGGTAAACTCCTTACAGCATGTGCTTAAAGTTTTTGTCGGTAACGTAATGTGCAAGTCCATTTGCAAGTTAAGAATGTTGAAACCTGAATCTTGCAGTCCGACTTCAAAGGCTTGACTCAACAAAGTGTGACATTATCATGAATTATCCTCAATCTCAAATGATCTAGGTATTCAACTGACACGGCAGATTTCATTGAAGTCAGTACATAAAGCAGGCTGCCACCATCATCATACCATAAACTTTGTTTTATCCTGCTAATGGTATAATGTCTTCCCATAGAGCAGACCTGTCAAAGGCCATATTTTGATACACAAAGTGCACCAGCTCTGCCAGTGCCAACACCTGCTTGTGCTTCCCGATCTCAAAAGTTATAGACTGTTCTCAATGGAGACACAATCCCAGCACCTTCACCTTACCATCCTAATGGATTTGGGATTTTTTTTCCCCAACATGTAAATTATACTTGTTTTATATCATGCATATTCAATGTCAAAAATGACTAAGAATAAAATGAAAAAAACCCCCAACATTTTTGTATTGTTTCATGCTACGCCCATCAATGTCGATGCCATATGACAGCAACCTGTCGATCCCGATATCGTGAACATTGATCCACAGGGCTATAATGACAGCATCACCCAAGTCACCGAGCCTGACCACTTGTTTATTTGTAAGGGGGCGGTGGGGTAGCCCAGTGGTTAAAGCGTTCGCTCGTCACCGGAAAGACCCGGGTTTGATTCCTCACATTGGTACAATCAGAAAGAGAGAGAGAGAGAGAGAGAGAGAGAGAGAGAGAGAGAGAGAGAGAGAGAGAGAGAGAGAGAGAGAGAGAGAGAGAGAGAGAGAGAGAGAGAGAGAGAGAGACAGAGAGAGAGAGAGAGAAGGGACACCTGACATGGACTGTACATGAAGGGAATCAACCTGGTCTTCTGTCGACACTGGCAAAAACTTCAACCACTAGGCTTACCCACCAACTCATACAATAAACTGCATCGTAGTACATCATACAATTAACTGCATCGTAGTACATCATACAATAAACTGCATCGTAGTACATCATACAATAAACTGCATCGTAGTACATCATACAATAAACTGTATCATAGTACATCATACAATAAACTGCATCAGAGTACATCATACAATAAACTGTATCATTTACATCATACAATAAACTGCATCGTAGTACATCATACAATAAACTGCATCGTAGTACATCATACAATAAACTGTATCATAGTACATCATACAATAAACTGCATCGTAGTACATCATACAATAAACTGTATCGTAGTACATCATACAATAAACTGTATCGTAGTACATCATACAATAAACTGTATCGTAGTACATCATACAATAAACTGCATCGTAGTACATCATACAATAAACTGTATCGTAGTAAATCATACAATAAACTGTATCGTAGTACATCATACAGTAAACTGCATCGTAGTACATCATACAATGATCACAAACCCACCCCTTCATAGGTAGAAGTCATTTATTAAAAGGGGGTGGGTCAGAAATTTCTCAATGCACCAACACACTTAAAATGAACCCTCCCTGAAAAGACAACAGGCAAAAGTTCATACATTTTGATTAAACTTTTCCAAATATGTGTCTGTTTTTTGGTAAGACTATCCAAGAGATTGTCATTTGTTTGTGACCCCTCCCCCCCCCCTAACCATCCCCCTACTCCCCCAAAACAAATGACCAGCCCCTTACCACAAAGACAGTATATAAACATGTTCCACCTTGTAGTAACTAAATCACCATGATATAACTGTCAAGGAATCGTCAGTAGGTATACACCCTTACGTTCCATCTCCCAGTTTATATGACAGAGAGCAGAGACAGACATTCAAATGGTGGCCACATTCTGTCAGAATTAATGTCAGTGTTAGTATACTCTGACAGAAATGTATTACAAACTCCCATCTATCAGGATAAACGTCACACTCATTCCAAGGACTTGTCACCTTAAAGAAACGTTCCACTGTGAAGTCATGATTTAAACATGGACTACTGCCACAGAGCAGTAGTACTTTAGCTGTTTCCTTTCATGCAGATAGATATACAACAACAATGTTATCTACTTCCACATTATCCATGTTATGCAATAAAATTTGTTCTGCACAAACTGTTTGAACCTAAACTGCTTCATCATGCACATATAATGTGATACAATTTAGTTGGTTGTTTAACACATCACCACTATTCAAGCTATATGTCTAGACCAGACAATCCTGTGACTGACATCCTGAGTATTAATCTATGCAGCTTTGATACATTGATATATGCATCATAGGTGTTTTGTCAGTAAATGAGATATGCTGTTTGAAAATGTTTGACAGAATTTGTACTTTCATTATTTTCCTCTGAATAGTACTTTCAGCATTCTAGCAGTCTTGGAATCAAGGGACACCTACGTATTCTACAGCTTGATATTCTTAATCTAAGATAAAACTACCTAAAATCAGTACATATTTAGAATCTATTATATTCCTAAACATTTAGTTTTCATTGCATATTTGATACCTAATGTTGCAGATAAAGACAATGTTTTCATTCTATGAATGTGTGATGCATGATGTTGCAGATATGACATTGTTTTCATTCTTTTTCTTTGAACGTTTGAAACCTGATGTTGCAGATAAAGACAATGTTTTCATTCTTTTTCTTTGAACGTTTGATGCATGATGTTGCAGATAAAGACAATGTTTTCATTCTTTTTCTTTGAACGTTTCATTCTATGAACAATTGATACCTGATGTTGCAGATAAAGACATTGTTTTCATTCTTTTTCTTTGAATGTTGATACCTGATGTTGCAGATAAAGACAATGTTTTCATTCTTTTTCTTTGAACGTTTGATGCATGATGTTGCAGATAAAGACAATGTTTTCATTCTTTTTCTTTGAACGTTTCATTCTATGAACAATTGATACCTGATGTTGCAGATAAAGACATTGTTTTCATTCTTTTTCTTTGAACGTTTGATGCATGATGTTGCAGATAAAGACAATGTTTTCATTCTATTTTCATTGTTTTTCTTTGAACGTTGATACATGTCAGATAAAGAACAATGTGTGATGCATGATGTTGCAGATAAAGACATTGTTTTCATTCTTTTTCTTTGAACGTTTGATGCATGATGTTGCAGATAAAGACATTGTTTTCATTCTTTTTCTTTGAACATTTGATGCATGATGTTGCAGATAAAGACATTGTTTTCATTCTTTTTCTTTGAACGTTTGATACCTGATGTTGCAGATAAAGACAATGTTTTCATTCTATGAATGTGTGATGCATGATGTTGGAGATAAAGACATTGTTTTCATTCTTTTTCTTTGAACGTTTGATGCATGATGTTGCAGATAAAGACAATGTTTTCATTCTATGAATGTGTGATGCATGATGTTTCAGATAAAGACATTGTTTTCATTCTATGAATGTGTGATGCATGATGTTGGAGATAAAGACATTGTTTTCATTCTTTTTCTTTGAATGTTTGATGCATGATGTTGCAGATAGAGACAATGTTTTCATTCTATGAATGTGTGATGCATGATGTTGCAGATAAAGACATTGTTTTCATTCTTTTTCTTTGAACGTTTGATGCATGATGTTGCAGATAAAGACAATGTTTTCATTCTTTTTTCTTTGAACGTTTGATGCATGATGTTGCAGATGAAGACAATGTTTTCATTCTGTGAACATTTGACACCTGATGTTGCAGATAAAGACATTGTTTTCATTCTGTGAACATTTGATACCTGATGTTGCAGATGAAGACAATGTTTTCATTCTGTGAACATTTGATACCTGATGTTGCAGATGAAGACAATGTTTTCATTCTGTGAACATTTGACACCTGATGTTGCAGATAAAGACATTGTTTTCATTCTGTGAACATTTGATACCTAATGTTGCAGATAAAGACAAGGTTTTCATTCTATGAACATTTGACACATGATGTTGCAGATAAAGACAAGGTTTTCATTCTATGAACATTTGAGACCTGATGTTGCATATAGAGACAATGTTTTCATTCTGTGAACATTTGATACCTGATGTTGCAGATAAAGACAACGTTTTCATTCTGTGAATCTGATGTTGCGTATGAATCTATCCTGGATAGCTGATGTTGCGTATGAATCTATCCTGTTTGCATCCAACATGTATACTGCATGATGAGTGGTACTGAGTCAGGAAGAAAGCATCCCAACATCGCTGACGTGAAGCCCACCCTGGTAGGGACCATCACATAAAGACCTTTTGAGCTGTAAATGGGCACAGCCCCCTCACACAAATGCATCTAAGCCTCTATAATTACTGGGGTAACACAGCAATGGAAATGTCAATTACAAACCAATGGAATGATCCTGCAGTGGCTGCAGGCAAGATGTTAAGAGATATCATCAATAACCACCAAGAACGCCAGTCATCTCCTTCACCCCTTCAATGGCAGCCATCTTGGATCTTCTTCTTAAAGGTATTTTTTGACTGCACTGCGTGTCATTCTGATCTCAATGCTTCATTCAGACTTCAGAAATTATTTCCAAGTTTGTTTTCATTTCATTATGAAGAGCACATGCGTGTTACAATACACATTGGAACCTGTTTGAGACCCGCAGACCTGTAATTTTAGGTCTTCAACCCTGAGCATATTAACTGACAATGGCTGATAGCAATTCTCATACCAGACCTTCATTAACATTTAGCTCTACTTTACTGATAAAAATGATCAAAGGTGTTTCATAACATCTAATTACAGAGATGTAAGCCTCTTGTTAGCTTTCATAACACATTTACTTTCTAAAGAAATATAACTTTCATTCATTCTGAAACCTTCATAGATCATTTGTGGTAGCAAGCAATTAGGATTTTATACCATTTTCAAGCAATATCACTGCAGGGGACATGAGAAATGGTCCTCACAAATTTTACCTATGTTCAGCCCTACAGGAAACTGGGTAACGGAAACGCACTGGAGCCCTACAGGAAACTGGGTAACGGAAACGCACTGGAGCCCTACAGGAATCTGGGTAACGGAAACGCACTGGAGCCATACTGGTTTCTGGGTAATTTGTAAGTTTCCGTTTTCCGGAAACCTAAAGGAAATGTAGAGAAACGGTCCGGAAACCTAACTGAAACTTAAGTTTCCATTACATTTTTCCTGTGCTAAGACTTTAGCATAAGAAGTGAACATATATTCACATTGCGCCACCTTGTTCTGTGATGAACAGAAACAAAAGCAAGTATCTTTTTTTTGAAGAAGAAGAAGACATCAAACTTCAGTTTATTTGCAGCTTGAAGAAGCATTCGCTACAGTTACTTCGGTAAGACGAACTGGTCTCAGCGCTAAACTAACAAAATAGAAATCGTGTTTTGTACATCTGCCGTGCACTTTAACACTCCTTGGTGACCTTTAGGAGACTGTGAGGACGCTCCAGCATGTTAATATTTGGTCAACGACAGACAGGCTGGCCCTATATAGCCCTGCCAAATTGCCTGAGAAAACAGTTGTTGTGCTGTCACCCACATCTGGACATGGTAAATGCATGTCTAATGACATACTCCAGCGGATGTTAAGTGCATGTGGGTATCTGGTTGTGTGGGAGAGCCTGCCATTCAAGTCGCTTGTTGAAAGACAACATGAAATTTGTCAGTGGACTATCACTATTGTGATGGTGCAAAAATCCAAAGCAAATTTTCAGGTTGCTACAACATTGACACGCTTCTAGATTCATGTGCATCGAGTGTACATGAGAACATTGTGGGTTTGGCAGGAGCGGAAAACATCTCAGGGAGGGGGGATTGGGGTTGGGGGCTGATCAGGTGGAGGTTGAAGGGGTGAGGGGTTGGGGATTGGGGTGGGTAGCTGATGTGTGGATAGACTAATGCTAGTCTGTGAATATATATATAATTTTGATGGGAGATTCAGAACCTGATGAAATCTAGACTTGCTTCATTTAGTGAGTGAGTGAGTTGAGTTTTATGCCACTTTTAGCAATAGTACAGCAATATCACGGCAGGGGACACCAAACAAGGGGCTTCACACATTGTTCCCATGTGGGGAATCGAACCCGGGTCTTTGGCCTGACGAGCGAACGCTTGAACCACTAGGCTACTCCACCGCCTTTGCTTCATTAAGGGCTTTAGCATTGCAGGTAGTAGGGAAAATAATTTGGTTCAGAGACTGTTAGACTAAGTGTTGAGCTGGTGAGAGTTAAATCTAAGGGTTGTGGAGTGACAATGAAGCCACGTAGCTGATGGGTGGGGGTGGAATAAGGGGCGAGGAGCTGGTAGGTGGGGCGGAGTCAAGGAACTGAGGCTTATCGGAGGGTGGAGTCTGGGGTATACAAAGGGCATAAGAGGTTAGTGTTTGGAGCTGAGAGAGAGGCAGGTTGACAAAACCTAATGACACGAATGAGTATAAATAATCAGCTACTTGTTCATGAATGCCTGCACTGAAGTAAGATGAAAGACCTAATTCCTCAATCACCTAAGAAAAGGCACACAAAAAATACATTTTTATCTCTTTTCATATCTCATATGTTTACATATCCAGCTAATCATGATTGCCCTTATTCAATATTCAAACATTCAAGGAACAACATAAGTACAATATGCCCTCAGTATCTGTGCAACACCTTTATTTTCAGTTAACTCTGCATTCAGCACTCTGACAAAAGTAGTCAAAGAAAAACCAGCAAAAAACCCAACCCAAACCAAACTTATGACCTCATGTTTCTCTTCAATCATTTTGTCAGGCGCTTGGAATCAGTGAAGAAATTGTTCTTTTGTAAAATACCCATAAGTCACCATACATGCATAACATATAAAGTATTTAACAAATATTTCACCAAAACAGTCCAAAAACTTTGTTATTCACACAATACATGTTAAAGATTCATAAAAAAAGTAATTACATTTAATGTACAACACTTTATGTTAAGGTCACACAATCTTCCCTCCAAAGATGATCTTTTCTTCTTGTGTAAATAAATTGTGTAATGTGTCAGTCCAAATTAATAGTTTCCCTCTGTAATCGGTAGCCCAGCTGTTCAATCTTGCAGATACCCAGTGTAAACTGTGCTGAACAAAGTGTCAAACACTCACATTAGTTAACAATGTCAAGGTTCTGTTCTATGATAAAGCCTCCTTTCTTACTCAATTGGAAACTGTTTCCAAATGAGCATGCAGACATCAAGTGTCTTAGTAGAACATCCCCCCATGCAGATCCTGTTGACTTGGGGCAGATAGGGACGATTCACATGCTAGTTATCTACTTCAGATGCACTCTTTGTTTCCTTGACTGGAAACACTTGGCAGACAGAAGTTCAATGTGAGATCTCTGTAACTTTGATATCTAGTGTCAAGAGGTTGACTTCTTACCAAAGGGAGCAGGACAATTGCCACCTGGACAATTGCTACCCGGACAATTGCCACTGGACAATTACCACCGGGACAACTGCCACCTAGGATAATTGCTACCCGGGAAAATTGCCACCCAGTTATTTTAACTATAATAGTGAGGACAAATGCCACCCCGAATTTTATGTAATTGTATTGGAGAAAATGAATGCAGGTTGTCAATAAACACAACTTTATAATTAGTTGATGAAAAGTCAATGTTTTGGGGTATCTTGACTTTGATGAAATCTTAGCTTTCATGAAAACTCAAATTTGTTTGAGCTTGGGTGCTACTGTCTTAAATATACATATGTTGAGATGAATGTTTTGAGAAGGTGAGCATACAGACTTTGCTAGCAAAACAGTATAACTCTACAGGTTTCATCCTTTTGTTAAATCATTCAATTCTACCTTAACAACTTGTGATATGTTGTGTGGTAAACATTCTGAGGGAATTACCTACATCTGACCAAAGCTGAAGGGGTCTGACCTTCCTGCTGTAGTTTCATCATATGAAATGGGGAGCATTTGCATGAAGTATCCATCAATAAGATCTGAAGACATTTAAAGAACATGTAACAATCACTGTTATGTATGAAAGTGAGGAAGCTTGTTTTTTTTGCTGATTTAACAGTGTTTCAGGCATGATATGACAAGAGTTGGAGGAGAAGCAGGGAATCCCCCAGATCCTTACCTTGATGGTGGCATCTGAGAGTTTACCAACTAGTTCAACTAGAGAACGGGTAAAGTAGTTTCAGCTAGAACACCCAGTGGTCAATGTTGTGAGGTGGTCTGCCGTGAGGTTACATGTATTTATACAACAGACATGGTTACCCTCCAGTAGCTTCAAGGTTAACTAGAACACAAGGTAAACTATGGTTAAAATAAATGCAAAGGGACACTAGTTTTTATCTGTTAGTTGATTTTGCACATTACTAAACTGATATTAATAATGCACATTTTGGATACCTAAATATTATGTTCAAAGCACAGGCATTATTATCTTGGTCAATGGATCAGCGTGCACCACAACCAAAGCTGCCTGTGCAAAGGCACTAGACTAACAGCTTGTCTCTAAAACGAACGTACTTTACAGAAAATAAAAGTTTTTAAATTAAAATGAAATATGACCAGAGACTTTAGACTTGCCACACATTCTAGACTTGCATGGGCTGCACTGGGTATATTTGTTTCAGAATCTGTACGAAAGACTAGTGAGTTACTTATAAGAAGGTTAACAGAATGATCATGTCATCCCACCAGGTACCCATTAACTGCTGGCTTAACAATGGCACTTTTGAATAAACTTCTGGGGAAAAAAACAAGTTCATTTATTTGTGGTAAGCAAAGTTTATGGCATGTCTTTACAGATTTGTTGTGTTTGTAAGTACTTGATGCTTGGTAAATTAAACCTTAAAAAAGGACACAAGATTAACTCTTCACTTGACTGCTCTGTGAACCTAGTCACCCTTTCTGTAGCATACAGAGTTCCTGAGATCAAAAACATCAATGCTGGACTGAACCGCCCAATGGACATAAGTAGATCTGGCCACTGTCAACACCTACACGTCAGTGACTGAGGAATTAAGACAGGATATCTTTACACCCTAATCCTATAATCTGAGTGTTTCAACAACAATGGGATTATGGTTGTGAATAAAATAAGAAGCTATGTGATATAATGAAGATTGACCATACAGGATATAACTGCTATATCAGACCAGATCAAGCATATTAGCTGCCACCTGTCAGTTGGAGTTACAATCCAAGTATGTAATGATAAATTGACTGGCATGATCACATTGGCAAGGTATACACACCTGCTGTAACAAACGAACAGTAAATCCTTCATTTAACACTCTTAAGTGGAAGTTACCTCAGCAAAGACATATCACAACAATAGACCACCAATGGTCCTTGACAGCGTTTCAAGTGGGGCATATAGGGGAGGATGGGAAGGAATAGCTGAGATTTTTGTTAGCCAAGAGGTGTTTTTTTGGCCAGGCCCCCACCAACCCCTCTGCAGGGAATGAAAGCTTGTTTTATTGGTTAGTTGTTTAACACAGCACTCTGCAATATTCCAGCTATATGGCATTTGTTTGAGTGGCATTCTGAAAATGGTATAACCTATACCGAAACATCGCTATTGTTAAAATAAAGAAGTTGATCATCCATAAAGTTGTGCCATAGCTATATTGCAGCAGTCCGTAAATAACTGAGTCTGGCACACACAATCCAGTGATCAACAGCATGAGCATCAACAGCATGACACAATGACATGTGTCATTAAAATCGATCCTGTTAGTTGCATCTTATGACAAGCATGGGTTGCTGAAGATGGGTCAGGGAAGGCATATAGTTTTACACCACTTAAAGCAATATTCAATCAAAAGCACAGGGAAGGACACTAAAGTGGAGAATCGGATCCTGGCCTCCCTTGTTCCCTCTCCTATTCTCTCTTTCACAGAGATCATCCTAGTGTATCTCACGGTCTGCGAGACACATTATTTTCCCCTCTGCCCAGGACTTTCTGCAGCAATCTCTTCACTTCTCAGAAATCTCTTCACATTCTGAACCTGCCATCTCAATGGGGTTCCTTTCCACTCTTAAATGGAATTGTGTGTTTTTAATCAAAATGATACATAGTAAAAACCTAAGCGCTAATCTTCTATCATTCCAGCTCACTGAGATACCATGCACTGTCCTTACCAAGTACCATGTTCTTGTGGCTAGCAATGTTACCAGAATACTGTCATTGACATCATAACTATATGTACTGTTTAAACAAAACTGTTGGGTAGTTCATTTCATATTTCAAAATATTCTTAATTCCACAACAATCCTCCTTCATTGTCATATAGCTTGGGGTGTAATACTTTCTAGACAAGATCCCTCACGCCCCGATCCCAGTACCTAATGAAGTCATTTGGTCTCCTGGTAAAGTCCCAATAGACGGGGCCACATTGCACCAACATGATAAACGGGTGTATTGTGTAGGATAATACAGAAATCAACATTTCCTGACTACAACAAGGCTGAGTGTGATGTGGTATTGGTCAGGTCAATTGTTGGCAGAAATGAGATTGTGAGTGTTCAATAGGACTCCGCCATGCCATATGCTGTAGACCAGGTCAGTGACAGGTCAGAGACAGGTCACGACGAGGGATCACCATGACCATATCTTCTGTAATATGAAGAACACAACATTTCTGAGAATATTCTTACTTCAAGTGAAGGAGTAAATATGTACTCCAAAACGTCATCTTAAAATTCCAGAAATTGACATTGACAGATTTCCCCCCTATCACTTCTTAAGGCCAGACCAATTATATTTCTTGTTTATGGATTTTTGTCCTCAGAAAATCTAAAGGCAGGAAGGTTAAAATAAAAATCACCAGTCAAAGCAAAAACCAACATGAGTTTTTCAAAGGCATTGTTTTACAAGTTCACACTCGGTGAGATGTTCGAAGCGCTGATTTCTAACAAATATTGTCTCAGAGAACAGATACCGGTGTTTTAGTGACCAACAAACTGCCTTGCATAGTCGAAGTCTTCGCCCGTATATCTTAACATTAGAATTATATTTTTCGAGCGGGGAAAATTTTTTTTTATTTTTTTTTATTATTCGTGACAAAATATATCCGGCAGATCCGTAAAACAAGAAATATAATTGGTCTGGCCTAATTACCATTCCAAGTCCATATCAAAGTTATGTAGTTAAGCAAAGGTACAGGTTCCTACGTCTCAGTTATGGAGACAGCAGACCAATTCTTCTGGTTTGATGGATTTTCTTTAATTTTTTATATTTTCTTCTTGAGTCCCTCCATCACCACCTCTCCTCTCACCTCCACCCCAACCACAATACTCAGTGTGCTTCCCATGTCAGCTTGTCCAAAAAGTGTAGTTATTGATTTTTTATAATAATTATTGCACTTTCCCCTTTGCCAAATTAACTTATTTTCATTTAAACTCTTTTTGTTGTAAGAAAAAGGTAAGGCAGTCTCAGATAAAATAAAATAAAAATGAAATATCACCTTTCAAGAAGATCAAAATACAAGCACAACTTTATAAGGAGTTTTTGGACACTTCATTCATGAAGTGGCCATGAGAACTGTCAATCAACCAGTAGCTTTTTCTAAATATTTTATTCACACGGCACCAGAAGTATGAGAGATCCTCTAACACAGATTGTCAGTGTATCAACATGTGTGGGCGTTGGGCAGTGGGAGGTGGGACAGCCTAGTGGTTAAAACGTTCACTCGTCACGTTGCACACCCGGGTTTGATTCCCCACAAATATAAGCATGCTCGATTCCCCACAAATATAAGCATCCTTATTAAAGACAACAATCATAAATGCACTCCACCCAAAAAAACAATGCATGCATGTTGGGATGTCTGGTATTTCACAGAAAATCAAGGTCTCATCAACTTTTCTTCATGATACAGTGTAAAACAGAACAATGCTTGTGCAGAAGACCCTCCTGAAAGTGACCTCATCTTCCATTACACCCTAACTGTGACATTGTTACCTAAATGTCACTGTCAATATGTACTGCAGCCATTAAACCATCCCCATCACGTTAATGGTAATCAATTACAGATCAACATCAAAGAATTACCATTTCAAAGAAAATAAATTAACACAGAACACAAAACTCTTCTCTATTAATATCTTCCTCCAAGATCCATTTATGATACCCAATCATTCATCCTTTCTACAGGAGATGTTTTTTTCTCAGAGTAAATCATATTCAGGTACAATGGAGTGGTTTGAAGACATTATCTCAGGCAGATGAAAGCTTAACTGAACTGCTCTGAGGGGTTCGTAACAGCGACATCAAAAGTTTTCATGTCATTACAATGTCCCCCTATTTTTCCACAGACTCTTTATGTACAGCTATCATGTGAATTGATATGTTTGTGTGTCAAAATGTGTGCAACCTCACTCCATCGCCACAGTGACAGGATAATGAAGCAGCGTGATACGTTAATTACCACCCAGGTTAAGAGACGAGACTGACATCAGACACCAGAAGTAATCACTGTAAATGCAGGTAGATATAACAATAGTAACCCCAACACTGCTTCCAAATTTCCAGGTTTTTATCTCAGCGTACTGTCATAAACTTACGCTACATGTCAGCGACTATCAAACCCAGACATGTGGGACTCCACACTGATACAGTCGACACAATCGCTATTGTGGTGCACCCTCTGATAGTGGCTTCTGAATCACAGCCTGTTCATCGAAACAGATTACCTGTATGGTGTCAGGTAGTCCCACTCTAACATCGGTCTCCATCCATCTTAACTGTCATTTTTTCAAAGACGTTTCAGAAATGATGGACTAATGTGCTCCTCGGTTCTGGCCAGTAAACAGGAGTCTTCTATACTGGAGAACTGCACAAGGTAGTTAGCTGATGAAACACCACTGACTGACAAAGGCATATTGTGCCCCAGTATTTTTTGTTAAAAGAACTGATAGATGTTGCCTTGACAATGGATCAGATTTCATTGAAATCTTCATCAGATAGTCCAAGTAAGTTCAAATATAGACATATATATCATGGTTCCTGATGGCAACATTGCCCTTAATGGGTCAGTGTGGTTGGTAGTAATTAAAGAAATGGCTTACCCTTGAAAATACATTTGTGATGCTAATCATGACACATGATCCTCAAATCTCCCTCTCCGATCCAACAACCCCTTTACCTATCCAACAACCCTTTCTCCCATCTAACAACCCTTCTCCCATCCAACAACCCCTTCTCCCATCCAACAACCCCTTCTCCCATTCTTTTTCCCATCCAACAACCCTTCTCCCATCCAACAACCCCTTCTCCCATCCAACAACCCCTTCTCCCATCCAACAACCCCTTCTCCCATCTAACAACCCTTCTCCCATCCAACAAACCCTTCTCCCATCCAACAACCCTTTCTCCCATCCTTTTTCCCATCCAACAACCCTTCTCCCATCCAACAACCCCTTCTCCCATCCAACAAACCCTTCTCCCATCCAACAACCCTTTCTCCCATCCAACAACCCCTTCTCCTATCCAACAACCCCTTTTCCCATCCAACAACCCCTTCCCCTATCCAACAACCCCTTCTCCTATCCAACAACCCCTTATCCTATCCAACAACCCCTCCCATCCAACAAGCCCTTCTCTCTTCCAACAAATACCTCACTCTTCCAACAAATACCTCTCCTGACACATCTCCTTTCTTCCAACAACCTCCTCTCAAAACAACCCCTTCTCCCATCCAACAACCCTTTACCTATCCAACAACCCCTTCTCCCATCCAACAACCCTTTTTCCCATCCAACAACCCTTTCTCCCATCCAACAACCCCTTCTCACATCCAACAACCCTTTCTCCCATCCTTTTTCCCATCCAACAACCCCTTCTCACATCCAACAACCCTTTCTCCCATCCAACAACCCTTTCTCCCATCCAACAACCCCTTCTCCTATCCAACAACCCCTTCTCCTATCCAACAAGCCCTTCTCTCTTCCAACAAATACCTCTCCTGACACATCTCCTTTCTTCCAACAACCTGCTCTCAAAACAACCCCTTCTCACATCCAACAACCCCTTCTCACATCCAACAACCCCCTCTCCCATCCACAAAGGAAGACAACATTGGCACACATTGTTCCATAGTTATCCATAAATGCTCTGGCATTGTATTGCATGGTGACAATCACGGGGGTTGTAAGGTCCAGACTTGATTTGTTTACAAACAACATCGTACAGCAGTAATACTGCTGAAACAAATATATATTCATGATAAAGTCAACTGACTCTGCTTTTAGCAGAGATTTCTTATGGATGTGGAAAGTCTCTTGTCGCTTCTAAAGATATTGACCACTTTCAGCTGTAGGATAACATCTTATTGGCCATCAGTATAACAGCCTAAATTGCAGCTCAGAACTTGTGACTCAGAACTAAATCAGAATCACAGAGTATATAACAGGAGTTGTGTCCCAGACCAGGATTGCTTGTATACCTCATGTCTAGCATTATCACCTTCATTGTTATATAATCCCGGCTGAGCTGCTCTCCAACACTGCATGTTTACGCCTCGTGCACCCAGCATCTTCTAACACACACAAAATGAGAAAACACTCGCTCACGTTTCAAATTTTTTGTTGGCCTTTCTTTATATTGCTTCCCACCACTGTGTTAAGGGCTCTTTGATCTGGGCAATTTTTTACTGGGATTACTTTCCTCTGTCCAAGATGAGTGTATCTTTAAGCTGTGAGGCTTGTCACACCATGTTGACAAAGGGAATGTAATCTCCTGGGATGGGTTGTCCCCCCTTGTTCCTGTCCCACGATGCCATCACAAAACACCCACGCAATATATCCTCCTACAAGATGTTGCTACACATGTTTTCTGACAAAACAAGTGATTTATTTCTAGATTATGAAACATATTGAGTGTTTAACAAAACAACATTTGGTGGCAAATGAAACCCTTGCTCTTTTCCCTGGAGAGAGTCCAGGCTATGTTTTAGAAAATCTCATAAAAATCAGATCTTCTACTCCCATACCATACTCTCTGTGTGTGAACATCTGAGGATTCCAGCATAGACAGTTGCATCAGATGAACCCTACATGAGTTAGTTTTCAAATTTTATGGGGGCGGTGGGGTAGCCTAGTGGTTAAAGCGTTCGCTCGTCACGCCAACCACCTGGGTTCAATTCCCAACATGGGTACAATGTGTGAAGCTGGAATATTGCTAAAAGTCGTGTAAAACCAAACTCACTCACTCAAATTTTATGTCACATCAGCAATATTTCAGCCACATCTTGACGACAGAAAGTCATATATTAACAATATATGTTTTGATACTTTATAAATAGCTGTCTTGGGGATCAGATAAAGAATATCACATATTATATTTAAAACAAGTCTGAGGCCCTTATAAAATATTAAAACATTATTCAACAAGACAATAAAAAACTGGGCTGTAGATAGCCAGCAACCAAAGTTTGGTCACCATACTGGGGGCCATGGGTGCTTACAATGCTTCTGCATCCTGCATGGTAGGCCTATGGTTCCCTAGCAACAGTTACAGCATCAATCCAGCTGTGTGTGATTGTATGTAAGTTTAGCCAATAACTGAATAATGTTTCTTCGATACCCACTTGGGGACACAATAATTGTTCAGTACTTCAAACACCATTGAGCGCACAACCTGCATGAGTCTAATCTGAATGAAAGGTGCCTTTGGTATTCAGCCAATCAGACGTCAGCTTAAAATGGTTCATCTTTAGCTTCCTTACAAAAATAATTAATATTTAACAAACAAAACCGAACCCACACAGAACCCTTCCTGAGATGGACTCCCTCCCACAAACAACAGGATGCACAAAATATCCAAACAATCAAATGTCATTGCCTTAATAATTTTCATTCAGAACCGACCAATTAATTACCATTTTCTAGATACAGATATAGATCATCCGAACATTTTCGATATGACTGTACCTAGAAAATCGAAGCCTCAATACTGATTCATAAATGGGCCCCTCAAATCAAAAATATATTCAAGTCATTGTGAGAGGCTTGGCTATCTCAGTGCTTTACGGTGAGCAAACACTTTAACAACTGTCCATGAAGAGGCTACAGAGGCTAGCAATGTATAGAGTTGTTCACTATTAAAGCAATTTACATTCCAGTTACATTCAACACAAATTCACTTAATTACTGTTAATAACATTTTCCTCATCAAAATAATTTCAAGAAACCTCAGACCTCTGTTTTGATCTGATTTCAATGTGAAATTCCTAGTTTTCACAATGAACTGCCTGTTTTAGAAGCAGCAGTTTTATTGCGGCCGATAGCACGGTCATGGATGTTTAAATGACTGGATGATAGCACTGAAAGCAGTTGCCAATCACTGCTGCAAATGAGTCTGGCAGATATCATCACAGACGGGCGGCCATGCTCACGCCTCCAGGATAATACTCAAAATTGGCGGTAATTGCCGATTACTTGCAGGTTTCAAACCAGGTTCTGCACGACAGATAACTGCTGACTTGTGGGTAATCATTGCCTGGCACAGCCCTTCATGGAGTCAGGCTTGGATACACTGCAGATTGGCCATGAATCCTCAAGTGCAAACTACTCCCTTGGAATTCTGCTTTGCTCACACAGATGCAGATCTTTTTGTGGGTGCAGCTTTCACAGGTGGTTCCATGGTTTTACATTCCAAGATATTCATCCTGATAGAAGAGCTTACTATACGGCGGAGGGAATGAGTGAGTGAAGGGAGAAAGAATGAGATGGAAAGAAAGTGAGAAACAGAGAGTCTAGAGAGAGAGGAGAGGGGAAGGATTGTATTTTACTATGATTGTTAAACCAACCAACCTTCAGAAATGGCAAAAACTTTTGGATCCAATACTTGGCAAGGTTAATCAAAACAAGAAGTGATTCTATGGTTTTATACTGGGAGGGATTCGACCCTATAAAATAGCTTACTACAAGCAAAGTGAGTGGATGAGTGATTGATTGAGTGTTTGAATGTGTGAATGACAGAAAGACAAGAGAGACAGAAAGATAGAGATAAAGAAAAACAGAAAGAAAGAGAGAGATAAAGAGGGTGAGGTTAGGGACCTCAGAGTGTGCATTCTGCCACCATTGTGAATCCAAGCCTCTCTGACATGCAAGATTACTAGGATTAAATTTAATCAAAATAAGGACTCATTTGCTCAAATCAATTACTTAAAGAAACTTTGTTTTTAACTTACATTGCACCTGCTTTCATTTCTCTAAATGACATCCAGGTGTTTGGTACCCATCCAGCAGTATTTGAATGGAAAGTCACAATCAGCAGACCTTATAAGTGCTAACAAATTATCATCCAAAGACTGTTCTATGAGATCTACAATGAGCTACTTTGTCTATGAATAGCAACTGCTCTCAAACAATGAGAGGAGTCTCAGTGAGACAGTGCAAGCAAGAAGTACAGATCAGTCACATAGGTACTGGGAAATAGTACAAATATGTTCCTGTATCCTATGTGATAGAAGTACAAATACCTGTTTCACATATGTTCCGGGATATAGTGCAACCAAGTGCATATACATTTATCACATATGTCCTCCGATATACTGCAACAAAGTACATATCATATAGGTTATAGGAAACTGGAAGACAATGTAGTAATCTGACAATTTGCCAACTTGCTTGGGCTGGGTTAGAGACCCATTCTTTAGAATGTCACATAAACATATGACATAGCTGCCATCTGTTAACCATGAAAGCTTTTTTCTGGAGCAAGCAATCCACTCTAAAATAGTTTCACAAACATCAACAATGAGCTGGTTTGAAAAGGAAATGTTGTTAAACATGTGTGGTGGATCTGTTCACAAAGAAATACAATTAACCACCTCCCACACCATGTGATGTAAACTGTTATCCAATCTCAATGTCTACACCAACTAGTCTTCAACGTCTTCTTCCACTGTGTAATACAAACATCATATGCACTACAGCCAAGACATAATGAAACTATACTTAAAGATCTCGTGTAAACAACCAGCTCCATAAAACCACTAATTATCAAATCCTGGTAGAAAGGTAAAACCATTTAAGCAACATGAGTGCTTCAGCAGGCCAGGAGAGAAGCACATGTGCTGCCCTGCACAATACAAGGTGTGCCTACAGACTGGTAGAGCGATCTTCAGGTACACTGCAAGAATCCAGTGTCTTGCCAACTATGAATTCCAGCACTTCACCAACATACATAAAGAAACACACAACAGGTGTCACGATGCAGCCTTAACTTCCGCCAGATGCTGGCTTCCTCCAGACATCACATGCAATCAGTAACTACCACTTGCACAAAGCAAAAAAGACAGAAATGCTTGATCGAAATGAGCAGAAAATAAACAGCTTCTCCATGCCTGAGATTCACAGACAGTTGAATGGTCAATTATGTGAGCTCGTGACACCAACACACCTACTTTGGTGTGCAACAGAGCCAGGAGAATCTAGGTTTGTACCCTTGGACTGACAGCTGTGAACTGAGGTGGCTGATCTGCAAGGTATATCCACCTACCGGAGGAACTACATGTCCATGGGCTAGCTGGGTTTGTGTCAAGGGACTGACAGCTGTGAACTGAGGTGGCTGATCTGCAAGGTATATCCACCTACCGGAGGAACTACATGTCCATGGGCTAGCTGGGTTTGTACCCTGGGACTGATAGCTGTGAACTGAGGTGGCTGATCTGCAAGGTATATCCACCTACTGGATGAACTACATGTCCATGGGCTAGCTGGGTTTGTGTCAAGGGACTGATAGCTGTGAACTGACCTATATGTCCAGGTGCTAACAAGGTTTGTGTCCTTGAACCACTGAGATGGGTTTTGGTTGATGATCTTCAAGTTATGTCAATCTACTGATAGGGGACACATCCACACATGGAAAGCTAGCTGAGTTTGTATTCTGGAACCACTGGGATGGGTTTGATCGATGATCTTCGTTGTATGTCAATAAAATGTAGGGGCAGATATCAGATACATGTGTGGTAGCCAGTAGGGTGTGTATCTTGGGGACCACTGAGGTAGTTTGATGGGATGAACTGCTCTGTATGATCACCAAGGTCTGTCACCTTCATGAGAGGCAAGTACCTACATTGGACAAAGAGTGGTATGGTACTGCAACTATAAATCTGAAGCATCAGGACTACATTTGAGGTGGATGATCACCAAGGTCTGTCCACCTTCTCGTGAGGCAGGTACCAAAATGGGAGGGTTGAAAGAGTGGTATAGTACTGGGACTGTATATCCTAAATAGTAGGGATTAACAAGTGACATTGATGATCATCAAGGTATGTGCACCTTCTTATGGGGCTGGGATCTACATGGGAGGGACATCAAGTGGAATAATACTGGGACTGTATATCTCAGGTGGTGGAAATAACAGGTGATAGGGATGATAACCAAGGGCTTCTTATGGGGAGGGACATCAAGTGGTATAGTACTGGGGCGGTATATCTGAGGTGGTAGGAATTACAGGTGATATGGATGATAACCAAGGGCTTCTTATGGGGAGGGACATCAAGTGGTATAGTTCTGGGGCTTTATATCTCAGGTGGTAGGAATTACAGGTGACATGGATGATAAACAAGGTCTATCCACCTTCTTGTGGAGCAGGTACCTACATGGCAAGGAACTCGCTGCAACAAGTATCATCACATAGGTATAACATCAGGAAACTCTTCACACTTCTTACCTCAGCTAATATTACCTTTAAACAAACAAGGAATGGAAAATAAAACAAGACACGATGAAAAGCATAAAGAAACAAGGATGTTAAAAAAATCCTTTCAACTGGCTTCACATCTTTGACATCAGCGGTATCACTGCAATACACATACAGATTTCCGACTCTCTATTTGAATGTTATAAAGTAAGGCAACTCCCAAAGGTATGTTTTAAGCACTATCAAAAGCCCAAATCATGTCTTGATGCACTTCTTTTAAACCTTAAGGTGGGAATGGTGAACATCTTTTTTTCTAAATGATGAAAGGCTTTCTTCGTGAAATGAAAAGTGGATGTTGATCTGCAGCCCCAGACAACTTCCCAGAGACACTGACGTGATCCAGAATTGTTTGAAATACTCATTGAAATTGACATTCTTCAAGAAAATAGACTCTTTGAGAGTGTTAAATTTGCCTGTTCATTCAGTCTGTTTCTGATCTTAGATAAACAAATTTGTAGTTTTTTTCCACAGGTATTCCAGACCTTTCGTCTACTTCATGTATAAAGGACATATAAAAATAAATAATGACACAAGCAGTATTACTGACGACCACTGCAGCCTAACTGTCACCCATCTCTACAGCAACACCTGCACAAAAACTGAAAACACCTTCAGCCTCAAAACGCCTGGAGCCTAACTATCCCCGAGTCTCAACGGTACCAGCTTCACAGGAACTGACGACACCTGGGGGGCCCGTTTCACAAAGCTATTGTAGTGCTGCAACTGTAGTAAGTCTATGTGAGTGAGTGAGTTTAGTTTTATGCCGCACTCAGCAATATTCAAGCTATATGGTAGCGGTCTGTAAATAATTTAGTCGATCTGGACCAGACAATCCAGTGATCAACAGCATGAGCATCGATCTGCGCAATTGGGAACCGATGACATGTGTCACCCAAGTCAGCGAGCCTGACCACCTGATCCCGTTAGTCGCCTCTTACGACAAGCATAGTCGCCTTTTGTGGCAAGCATGGGTTGCTGAAGACCTATTCTACCCTGGATCTTCAAGGGGCCATAAGTCTATGTTACAGTATAGGAGGTATGACAGTTGTACTGAAACTGCAGAAACTAAAGCATTTACCAAACCTAAAAGTTGAACATTAAGCTTCATTTACTGACTATATCAACTTTTAATTTTCAAATCAAAGGAAATATGTGTTCATGACAACCTTTCCATATAACACTCAAGTTCTTGCCAGTATTCACATCGGCCATGTTTAGAAAGATCTCACCATGATCCACAACAATGCACTTGTCCCAGATCCTGGTTACTTGAAACCACAGAACATACAGAACCTCACCATGACCCTCTACCCCTTGACATTTCAACAAAGTGACCAGTCCAAGCATTATATTGGTCAGCTGAGAGGCTCATTAACCCACTTGTAAACCTGCCACGGCTGCCACAGACCAGACCATTCCCTATCGATGCCATCTGATCTCACCTGGACACTTCAAGAAACCAGGTGGCTCTCTGTCTTCTGTTGTCCAGGGATCAGTTTCCCTTCTTTGTTGAATAAAACCTGTGTTTGTTCATAAACTGAAACTTACAGTAGGGAAACTATTGATGTTCCATGTATTAATAAGTGTCAGATAAGTCGGTGATTTGCTACTGGAACATCATGCAACATTATCATGGGTCTTGCCTTTAGTCTTAATCATTGGAACAACTGACCCACTAAGTGTTACCCCACTAAATGCCATCTTGTAGAACAATGAACAGGAAATACAAACCTTCAGGCTAAAGGTCAGTGGTTGTTGTAAATTACTCTAATTGAGATAGAGGAGGGGCTCTATCTACCAGTCAGAGATAAGATGCTACCACTATCCAGATCTGACCAAACGGCAACTGCATCGCAGTATCCCTATCTCAACTCCAGCCAAGCAGATGTGCTGGCAGACGTCATTTCCAGGAATCTCATTAGCTCGAGACTCCACAAGCTGTGAATCCTTGACACTGACTAGAATTAAGAGTGCCATCATTGGAAAATTTCTTTATTCAAGTCTGTATCATAACTTCTTTGAGAAGCATTATAGAAGCTGGGAAGTACAATATTGACAAACTTTATGGATAACATTTCGATACAGATTCTTGTACCATTGTCAAGCAAGAACGGTATTGGTGCTTGACAACGGTACAAGAATTTGTATCAAAACATCCCAAATAAAGAATTGTTATCCATAAAGTTCGTCTATGCGTAGTCTGTATCATGTTTAATGAAAGTCACGTTTTTAAGACTGTAAAGGAACTCTCTGTACTATGTTTCATGTTCTATCATATCATCAATTACATACTGAAGAACTGAAAATGTTCCACTTCTCCATACTTTGTACAAATAGTTTTCGCCAGTGACAAACCTGATTCTTCTGTTTTGCTGACCAGACTCTCGTTACTACTATACATATCTACGTGCCTAGTTTGGTGAAGATATTTTGTACAATTTTCTATTTATGTATTTTTAAGATCTGCTCTCGAAACAACATCTTGCTAAAGGACATTCTGTATTCATTTTTGACATCTTCAACAGACGGATGGACAGTGTCCTTTTTAATACCCCCAAGGGGAGCATTACGAGGAATATCAATAAGTACTGGCAACCTATGTAACTAGTAAGATCAAAGACCTTTTCAACCAATTCTCATATTTATGTCACAATGGCACTTCCTTACAGCCAGCTAGACAAGATAAACTATCCTCACAGATACAATAATCAAAGAGAAGCCCTGCATCCTTGCCCATCCCAACAGCCTCCAGCCCAGCTGGCTTCCTCACTCCACCCATTCCAGCACCATAAAACAGAGAATGAAACATCATAGAGCTCATTTTTGGCCACCATTTTCTAATCATACTGATGATGAAGCTGTTACTGCCTCCTCATCCATCACCAGAGACTGACATCAGAGAGACCAGCATGAAGGATGGGTACAGCCCACGGCCTGGACATAAAACTACGTCTACCATTCTGATGCTGCCAGTACAGATTGCCTAGTAGCCTTGAAACACTATGTATCAAGAGTGAGTGAGTGAGTGAGTGAGATGTTCCTGTCAGTCGTGGTGTAGGATACACAGCACACTATTGTGTTATCTCTGTACTTTCTAGGATTTATCTGGAATTCTGGGTGAGTTAGTGAGTGAGTGAGTGAGTATGGTTTACCACCACTATCAGCAATATTCCAGCAATATGACGGTGGGGGACCTCAGAAATGGGATTCACACATTGTACCCATGTGGGAAATCGAACCCAGATCTTCAGTGTGACAAGCGAACGCTTTAACCACTAAGCTACCCCAGAGAAAGGGGCATGTATACTGGGATGTTCCACAGAACAAGGCATGGAGACTATATACACCCTCAATAAACTTGTACAGCCTTCTATCCCTGTCACCTTATATAGATGCATATAATACCTCTGACTATCTGGTGTACATTTTGTGCATAACTGGTGATGGAAATTGACTAATCTAATATTCCAAGTCATGAATGGTGAATATATAACATCTGTTGCTTTCTTCAGCAGAAAGTGTACATTTCTGGCCTGGCATCATGAGATGGATAACGTTTGGTTAACTCAAATGTCAATGCAATTATACTATCATAGAGCCCAAAATGCTGTAATTCTGCAGCAAGTAACTGAAAGCAGCCAAGAGGGATGCTGTGCACAACCTATAACGGACAACGAGGATAAATATGCATCCTAATTTGGTGTATTTTTTTCTGAATGTTTCAAAATTAAAAACTCAGTGTTGATATTCAGTAAAAGTGCTCAACTATAGCTAGAATATTGCTGAGATCAGTGAAAAGCTTCTTCTCTACCACATACTATCCTTGACACTGGACTAATACTGATAATCCTAATCCTATCAACAGATCAGCGATTATGTCCTCTTTGTGTTATTCCTGTGATAGAAACTGACTTCCACTTCACTTTAGAGTACATTTTACGACGATCTCAGAAAACATTTTACCTTAAATATTACTGGGAATTTCCATCTCTCGACAAGTTTAAACAGCTGCTGTTATCTCATAATGAAATAATAACTAATCTTGGAAAGTACACATTTTTTGCATTTAAATTGCGGAATATGTTTCTATCACCATGATCCCTCTGCATGTTGAGTTTTTGCCATTGACAGTCGTTGCCTCCATTGTCATCTGTGTCTCTGATTTTGCAGGTGCTTCCTGTGTTTCTGTAATATTCTGATGTGTAATACTCTGTGTAAAGGGCCTATGGCCCCATCACTAAATAAATAAAGTCAATTACTCAATTAATACTGGACTAATACTTTCAGTTTTATATTTTTGGCCAATCTGAATAACTTTGAATTCTTTAGACAATAAAGGATTAAAACCAAACTGACAGACCAAGAAGCAACCTCTCCCCATCTGTATTTTCAGACCCCAAACATCCCCTTCTATGTTTTTTTGGTCACTTCATAACCTGTTTTCCAGTGTTCCCCCTCCTTTGTTCAAATCCTGCTCGATCCCAAATTAGAACATCAATCAGACATTTGGGGCATTTTGATGCACTCAAAGTTCTTGGCTAACTATTTCACGATGACTGTTAAAGCCAATGCCCTTTACCACTCATGCTGGTAGAGTCAGTAACATTCCAACTATATGGCAGCAGTCTGTAAATAATCGAGTTTGGACCAGACAATCCAGTGATCAACAACATGAGCATCGATCTACGCAATTGGAATACGATGACATGTCACCTGAACCACCTAATCCTGTTAGTCGCCTCTTATGACAAGCATGGGTTGCTGAAGACCAATTCTAACCCGGATCTTCATGGGTCCTCAAATTTAAGGACATCATTTAAACATGCAAGTCATTTTGAGGCACTAAAAGTTCCTAGCTAGCTATATGACGATGACTGTGAAAGCCAATGCCCTAAACCACCCATGTTGCTGGATGTTACATGACTATTTAACCTCTAGCAGCTCAAGTACACAAGATATAAATCTTCCAGTCTGAGATCCAACTTGAACCTGTTGAATCACCCTTCTAAGCAATACTGGAGAAAACTCTGTCAAGATCTAAACCAACACAAACAGAACGAATAATTGTTTACATTGCTTTATTATTTTGACTGATACCCTCTTTTGATATATTACATGGTAAACTCATTTCTCCTCCTGGTCAAGCTAACATTTTCTGGTTATGCAAAGATAATGGCTCTAGGATAGCTTGAACAGCCAAAGGGCATGAGGGGTTTAATAGAGTTGAGGTTGGAGGCTAGTCTGTCACACAAATCTTCAAGCAAAACTATCAAAATTTTCGAGCATGTCTACAGTACTTAGCAGATCTCAATTTCTTTAGTCTGACAGATATTGTCTCAGCACTTTTACACACAAATGGCAATTTATAAACAACAACTCAGTTTGCATTTTTAAAGACCCTAAATGGTAGGGGGTGGGGGGTGGGGGTGGGGGTGTGGGCATGAATACTTTACTTTGGAAGATCTTCATAATTCAGACAATTTAACATTTGAAAATATGTTTCATTTAATTTCACAGACAGAATACAAGTCAAGTTTGTGGAAGGATGTTGAGAATATTTTGAAAAATGAAGACTATTTGGTTCCATTTTTATTTGCTGTATTCAACATGATGCCACAATAACAATTCTGACCAACATTCATACCAATCTATTAGGAGTGAGTGAGTTAGTAAGTGAGTTAAGTTTTACACTGCACTCAGCAATATTCCAGCTATATGGCGGGGGTCTGTAAGTAATTGAGTCTTGACCAGACAATCCAGTGATCAACAGCATAAGCATCGATCTGCACAATTGGGATAGGATGACGTGTGCCACCCAAGTCAGCGAGCCTGACCACCCAATCCCAATCTATTAGGAATCTTTTTAACTATCTCCCAGGGTGATGCTCAAGTCTAGAATGATCAGGCAAGTCTAGATTGCCTCACCTCTAGCCTGACATTTGGGATTGTTCTGGGCTCAATTTGAATATGTCTTGTAGATATACATTCTTAAAAAATTAACTTTATTTCTAGGACTAAAGTCAGTTTTAAAAAAAATGAAAATCTACATGACTATTACCAAAAGGCTTGTATTCAATTACTATTTAACCCCTTTGTCAAATTTTAAGCATCCAAGAAACTTATCACAGTGAGAACTATAATTGAATCTTCATTATTACCCTAATTTGTTATCAGTACATACTCACATATTGTGCACAGAGAACACAAAGCTGCCATATGTAGCCACTGAAGGTTTACAGTTATGTTACCATCCCACGGGGTACCCATTAACTGCTGGGTTGACTAAGACAAATTTCTGACAAAGTCACTTGACTGAGGAGACATCACATGTAATGTCTTTCAGTGTTGGGCAGGACCAAACTCTCATGAGTCATGAGATATAAAATAATTTCTCATTTCTGTTAACAATTGCTCACATCACATGTTAAACTTTTCCTGTATGAATATAGTCTGTCTCACAGTCCCTGAACCATATTATTTTCCCTACAGCCAAGCCCTCCCTACAGTGCTGAAGCCCTAATGAAGCAAGTCCAGATTTCCAAAGGTTCTGGTCTGCCTTGGGCTCCTTTTCAATTCAAATGGGTTTATTTGTTACAATCAAAATCATATATTCAGAGACTAAGCGTTAGTCTAATAGGTATTGAGAAGTGGATTTTTTCAATATTAGAAAAAGGAACAAGACATGTCAATAAATCAAATCATCACTACAATGTTACTTTTTTTCAATATCAAAAATAATTTATGAGTGAACAGCCAAGAGAAATGTTGCGGGTGTGTTAAAGTTGTTGTGGCGTAAGATTCTCCTCTGTACCACTTCCTGATGCCAAATGTGTCGAGGCCTTCACACAAACCTGAGGAAACATTGAACAGTGGAATGTGTGCTATATATAGGTGGCAAACACGGTAAACTCCTAATTGACAACTCCTGGGTGGATGAAATGGCTTTAATTAGTTCCTGTTTCGCAGGTTCTGTTACATATGGCTTAGGTACAATTTCAGAACCCAGTATGGCACCGACATTTATATGTAACGTTGACAAAATTGAAACAATCACTTTATGGCAACTGCTTCATTAGAGAAATTAGAATGAGCTGGAACCACATTTTTTAAAATTCAACCTGGGTGAAAGAATTTTTATACTTCTGCAAACAAAAAAAAGAAAAATGAATGTGGGAGGTATTTTACTGATAAAGAAGCTGAGTACCATTATTCATATGTCAATGTAATGTAGACGGACTGAACCTGAGCTTATCTCATGTGTGCAGACATTTGTAGACAGATGCCATTTTCATGTGGCCTGAGAGTGTGCCAGGGCTTAATTTATGCTATTTATGGTATTTCATGAAGCACAGAGTAGGGGAGACGCTTTCACTGATATACCATTTAGCAATAGGACAGCAAAACCACTGTTAGTCTGTCACAGACCCAAAAGCTAATATATTCAATGCAGCCCATGCAAGTCTAGAATAGGTGGCAAGTCTCGATTAACAGTTTTGTTGTTGTCATACAGACCCTGACACAAATATATTCAATGCAGCCAATGCAAATCTACAATGTGTCAGAAGTCTAGATTGACACAGTTTCAGTTTAAAATGACAAAAGTCTCCGAGCTACTTTTTATTATATTTTATCAACAATAATTTAGAAACCAACTTTTCTGGCAAAATATGTTCATTTCAGAGACTACACATTAGTCTAACAGTTTCTGCAAATGGAGAAAGTCTTTGGGACCATTTTTCATCATATTTTATTAATATTACCAGGAACAGTTTATTCTGTAAAATATGTTCCTTTCATAAACTAGATGTTAGTCTAACAGTTTCTGCAAATGAAGAAAGTCTTTGGGACCATTTTTCATCATATTTTATTAATATTACTCAGGAACAGTTTATTCTGTAAAATATGTTCCTTTCATAAACTAGATGTTAGTCTAACAGTTTCTGCAAATGAAGAAAGTCTTTGGGACCATCATCATATTTTATTAATATTACAGGAACAGTTTATTCTGTAAAATATGTTCCTTTCATAAACTAGATGTTAGTCTAACAGTTTCTGCAAATGAAGAAAGTCTCTGGGACCATTTTTCATCATATTTTATTAATATTACTCAGGAACAGTTTATTCTGTAAAATATGTTCCTTTCATAAACTAGATGTTAGTCTAACAGTTTCTGCAAATGAAGAAAGTCTCTGGGACCATTTTTCATCATATTTTATTAATATTACTCAGGAACAGTTTATTCTGTAAAATATGTTCATTTCAGAGACCAGATGTTATTCTTTTCCACAGTGGATTAAACCAGAACTGGGCTTCAGGGTTTGTACCATACATGGAGTCAAATCCAAACCATAGGCGGGATAAGCAAACACTTGCCCCACGAACCCACATCAAAGTAACGAAAGAAGGGATCCACAAAATGAGTGAGTGAGTGAGTGAATGAGTGAGTGAGTGAGTGAGTGAGTTTAGTTTAACGCCACACTTAGCATTATTTCAGCTATATGGCATTGGTCTGTAACAAAACGAGTCTGGACCAGACAATCCAATGATCAACAGCATGAGCATCGATCTATGCATTTGGAATACAATGACATGTGTCAACCAAGTCAGAGAGCCTGACCACCTGATCCTGTTAGTTGCCTCTTCCGACAAGCATGGGTTACTGAAGACCAATTCTACACCGGATCTTCACGGGTTTCCACATATTGACTTTTGGGATGGGAACTAGGAACGAAAATCTAAGAACAAATTTATCATGGCCTTGTTTACAAGTTTTGCATGATGCCAAACTGTCCTTCTGTGTGGAAAGCTATGGGTATTACAACAGAGTTAAGTAATTAAGCCCACGACAGTCCTGTCAGCAAGTGTGTGGCAGCCAATGCATCATGGGTACAGAAAAGGTTAAAGCCATTTGTTTTTTCAGGGCTGTTTGATGTACGTTAGACAAGGATCAGACTTGTCAGATGTCATAACTAACATTTGTCATATGTCGGCAATGGTGGCTGTCGCTTCAATGTACAGTTACATCACCGCAAGCCAACACCGCTGTCTTCACAGATCAGATCAAGGGGTACTTGCAGACACACGCAAACAGTCTGTGTGTACAACTTAATGAGTTGGGGAAGTTTTTAAAACTTCTTCACCAGAAAACATACAAAAGGTTAACTATACAATAGTTTAAACATTTGGTATAAAACATTAGCAAGATGTTTTTTTCATTTAAGGCCAAACCAGTTTTGTTTTTTTCCCCTACAGATTGTCTATACCAACAAGCCAAGCTGCAGGTGGTAGAATTACAAAGTCAGGAAATTTTTACAATAACTGTTTAATGTTTTAAAGGCTCATAGCCAGATTTGAAAGTCAAAAGAAAACCACAACTTGTAGGGTGAAGTAAAACGCAAATATTATGGATGACAACTTCTTCTATATTGTATGTCACAACATTTCTGGGCTATTCCTTGCCCCTTCTTCAGGTTCACAATTCACTTGACGAAGGGGCAAGGAATAGCCCAGAAACTTTGTGACATACAATAAAGAAGAAGTTGTCATCCATAATATTTGCGTTTTACTTGAACACCAACTTCTAAATGCCTCTCAAGAACCTTATACGGTGAAATAAAAATTCAACTTCAACTGAATAAAGAATTTTGCCAATGTTTAAATTTTATTCAATTTTAAGGCAGGCTCATAAAGTAAAGAATTCAGTCCCGTTCTTAAGATGATATTGCTACTTGTAACTCTCCAGTAAAAGCAGTACGTGCGAAAATTCAGCTCGACGTTTTGTGACACTTTTTCATTGTGGTTTGTGAGCTTCTTATGAGATGTCTCTTTTCAACAATGACAATCAAATAAATGCTTATGTACATGTAACTCATATGTTGTGATATATACTTCACAAACTAAAGTATGAACCTGGGTACCATTCATAAAGAACACTAAGTAGGCCAATCAGACCAGTCACATGGGAGTTGAGTGTCAGAAACAATATAATAACTGCTTGTAAGCTGAAGGACAACCAATCAAGCATCTCCATCTCAAGTGTCAACCATTAGTTTTATCCTTAAAGAAACATATACAGTGTCTGTATGTTTCAATGGAATGAAAGACTTTAAATCATTAAACTAATATACAACTAAATCTAAAATCAATCTGTTGAATTTTTATATAAAGTCATGAACTCATTTGTTCCTTCCGTAACAATCTGCATATTACCAAAATCAATAAGCAAATGTCCTTCTTGATCTTATCCTTCTGTACAGACTTAGAGCAAGGCTAACTTTATTTCCCCTCAATAAATTCTGAATCATCTGCCATGATTGTACCTGGCGGTCTCCCTGTATGCAGGAGGCGGACCCACACTGAGTGGACGCTGATCAAAGACTCCCCTGATCATGACTACCACCAATGGCCACCACGAAGCATGAATAATCTCAACTGCTTCCATGAATGTAAAACTGTCAGATAGGTGAGAGTCTAGGTCATTATATACATACATTATTTCCCTGATCTTGTGTTAAGGTGTACATTAAAGGAATGTTGATTGGTTCTAATTGCAATTAAATGGAATTGCTATGAACTACATATTTATGCGTAGGAATGTTGAGTGAAAAGGCTCATTTACACAAGGATAACTAACATCTACTCACGTACCTGGTTCTCCTGATTACCGTATATGACCACAGATAAGCCAAATTTCGAGGGCCAAAAAAGCAGCCTTTAGAAAAGGATTGGTTTATCTTAAAGTTACCCTGTCATCAAACCAATTTTTTGGGTAAAATTTCCTGTAAACAATGCCAAATATGTGCTGCACTATTATTTCCAACATTCATACTGATTTTTGAAACGAGACATTTTGTGTTCCTTGCCCTCCACTACTTGTAGAAATTTACAGAGAAATGTCAGTTCTTGAAAATTTATTGCATATTTGTGGTTCTCACTCTGGTTCTCACATGTTTCTCTGGAGCCCTCCCTGCAGAGACTGGTTCATGGCAGTACATGCACTGCATCATGTTTATGTGGAGTTTGTCCTTGTAGAACTGCAATACCCTTTCAGTCCCTTTGTACTCCAAAGAGTATAAAATATTGTATCTTGATTTTCAATTTCCCATATCAAATTGATAATGATCATGTTTTCTATTAGAAATATTTCTATTAGAAATATTTTGCCATGATGGTACCAGCTTAACCTACATAAGCTGTATACAGTGAATGAGTTGTGTTTGTTGTCTATGAGAAGAACAGCATTTCACCATTGTGAGTAGAGAGCACATTCTTGCTCAAGAAACATATTTGAAATGTGTGATTGAATCTACTGACTACTGACTGACAAACTACTGTGAGCAGCAACCACTGGGGCCGGTGGGGTAGCCTAGTGGTTAAAGCATTGGCTTGTCACGCCGAGGACCCGGGTTCGAATCCCCACATGGGTACAATGTGTGAAGCCCATTTCTGGTGTCCCCCGCCGTGATGTTGCTAGAATATTGCTAAAGGCGGCGTAAAACCAAAACTCACTCACACAGCAACCACTGATTGGATATGATGACATCCGCTCAGGATCCAACCTGGATCTTCTCAACCTTCCAAAGTTCTCAAGACTTGTTGCCACCTTCCAGCAGTAACTGGTTTCACACAATGTACTCGTGTGTGGAACTGAACCCAGATTATAGCATGGTGAGACCACAGGCTACCCATCAACCTCAAGTTGTCTGTGGTAAGAATTCCCTGGTGGTTTTGTTTGTTTGTTGTTTAATGCCACACTCATCATTATTCCAGCTATATGTAAGTGGTCTGTAAATAATTATGTTTGGACCAGACAATCCAGTGATAAACAGCATGAGCATCGATCTACGCAACTGTGATACGATGAAATGTTTCAACCAAGTAAGCAAACTTGACCACCTGATCCTGCTAGTCGCCTCTTATGACAAGCAAGGGTTGCTGAAGACTTAATTCTAACCAGGATCTTCACTGGTCGACTCCCTGGTGGTAATAATTTCTCAACCCTCCAGTACATTTCACAAATGGAAGCATAAGAACCTAATCCTACCTTCACTTCCGAACTTGTGCAGCTGCCTTGTCGACCTGGCCCTATCCTCTCCATCCACTATAGGCATGAGGGCTATCTGTAAAGAAAGCAACACTGCTATTAGACACACTACAATTGATTGAAAATTGACTTAAATGTTTTTATTAAAATGTGCACACCAGCTTTTGCTTTATACATCCAAAGATGCAAAACCATTTTACTTGCACACTAATATAATTCAGTCAACATCAACAACCTCTCAGAGGTCTTATTTAGTCAAAAACACATTCAAAACCTGTGACATCATTAAGGACGTGGAAGCGACACAAGTCCCGCCCTCCCCAACATCAGCCAATCAGGAAACAGTAGAACCCTAGAGGGTGTGGTCTATGGCGTTTTTATTATTTAAACACAATACAAATCAAATTGCCTTTAACCAATCACTGTGAAATCACTTGTACTTTATTCATTACATCATGAAGACAGACGGTGACGGTATTACAACACATACATTAGAACTAGTGTGTAAATACAATGTATTTTAGCATACTGGCACAGCTGATTTGTTTCTTACAATGATGACTGGAAATTAAATCTTTACGACAGCTTGAATGTACAGCTATGGAAGTAACATGAATGAATATTGTTCAATCTAATTAATAAAAGCTTGCCAGATATTTATCTGGGCCTGCTTGGAGGCGAATATTCGCAAGCATATCGGAAGTAAGATGGGCGAATGGTTCATGCTAATACACTTACAACTAATATTGGTTGAGCTGACTTGAGTTAAAACACAAAAAATACCTTTTGGATTAAGAAAAAAACAACTAGAGAAACAGTTAATTAAAACTACATTTTCCTGCCAAATTTGCTTGCCAAGGGTACTTTATTTTGAATCCCCCCAAAATATTGGAAAGTTGGAGGTAATTATCCAGTGATAAGTGACTCTGTAGCATGCTATGTATCCTACTCCACTACTGAGTGAACATTTGTATATTTTCCTCAAAACTGATTCACATTATGTCATTTAAACGGTGACATGTCTGATTATCCCTATCAAAAGCTGAGTGGTATATGTAGGGTTTTACCTCAACTCACAAACATGGGTGTCCCTGGAACCCCCAATTAATTGTTTTAAGGGTCCTTGCGGACAATATGGCAGACAGACAGACAGACAGATTATTTATTAAAGTCTCACCCCTGTTATACATATATAGAAACTAATTAAACATATATTTACATAAGAGGCATTTCATACGGAAATATGAGAGACTAAAATTCTTTAAAAAATTGCATGTACATGTATTATGAGTAACAATAATTAAAAGTTATATAATACGGATTTTCTCCTTTTTAAAATAACATGGCAGGTTTTGGCAGCTATAAAACAGATATTGCTATTGGACAGGATAAAAGCAGTTTTTTTGTATATCAGTAAGATTACTAAAATTCTGACATAGGCTATCACAAGTATTTAAAAGGCTAAAACGTTCATCACTATAAACCGGACAATTAATTAAAACATGAACTTCGTCTTCAACACAGTGTTTACAATAAAAACATTTTGAGGTTCTTGTGAAGTAACAGTGTAGAGAAGCGTATGTTTTGATAATTTCCTTATAGCCTGGAATGAATCATTGATCATGTGGACTGATGGATGAAATGATGTACGTAACTGCTCTGAAAGAAACAACCAAACACTTAGCGAAGTCATATGTGTTGTTGGTAAAGTGGATAATATTGTGCATCCCTCTGGACACAGTGTTATTTGTTTTCTGCGTCTATTCTCTAAATTTGAGTGTACTTGACACACATTTGCATGTCGAGTAAAACCCTGTATTTATATGCTGGCATACCTGTTTTTCAACACTTGAATAACTCACTGACACAGGATTGATCACTCATTAAAAAAAAAAATCTTCCCAGAAAAGAGCCTGTATTTTGAAAACATACTTTTGTTTAGTGTTTGGAGATGATCTGTAATCAATAAAACACATCTCTTAGAAAAAAACACAATCATGCATGTATGCTGTGCAGTTATCAAGGTAGCAGCACCTTTTGTCCTTTCATTTATTTTGTTAAAACATTTACGCATGCTGTCCGAGTTGGCCCTGTCACAACTACCTGTCTCTTGAATTACTGATGTTTGGTCAGCTACTAAGCTGTAGATTCAAAGTCTGGGACATGAAATAGAAGTCTTATAATATTTATTCATCTAGAAATTACAGTGTGTATTTGCTTTTCTCATATGGCTTCACGCACCAGCCTCATACACTATGACTCAAACAACGTGGGTCTACAGACAGACCTTGCATCCCTCCACACTACCACTTGTTCAAACAAACTGCATTATCAAAGTAATGATATGTTTCGAATGCATTAATGTACACATTGTAACTCCTGAGTTGGCGGAGAGTGTCTGGCTGAATCATCCAGGTTATTGAGTTAATACTTCCAGCCACCCAGAAGAACTGTCCTGTCTACCCTACAACTACTTATCTGTCTACATCATACCTACATCAGAGTCTACCCAACAACTAGTCTACACTGCAGGATACAGCATACGTTGGGATCAATCCACGATGATAAACTTTGTGCCCCCACCAGACAATTTAAATTGTTCAAATTTGGGTGTTTTTAGTTTATATAAATTTAGGGGGATTATCATTGTGTTCTGAGATTACTTTCAAAGCAAGAATATAAAAAGCAAATTTGGGTGTTTTAAATTCTTTTTATATTAATTTAGAGGGATTATCATTGCACTCTGAGTTTGCTTTCAATGCAAGGATATAGAACGATGCATTAAAATCTCTTCATTTCTTTTGGTCATGCTAATAGTGAAACATGGGTTACCTGTACTTTACAAAATTAGTTATTAGGTCCTGTCATACATACGTATTAGCATGTGCTGGGAAGTTTGTAATTACATCTGTTGCAGAGGTAGGGCTGAAAATCAGTTTCTGATCAGTGCCCCATTCCTCAAAGCGATCGTAACCCAAAGACGATTGTAACTCCCATACTTTAACATAGACTTACGACAGTCGTAGCGCTACGATCGCTTTGAGGAACGGGGCACTGGTCTAGATAAATTACTGCTAGTATAGGTTATACTAGAGCTGTGTATCGTGGTCTAAGTGGCGAGACGATATATCCCGATACCAGTTTAATGAGGCGAGACGATATATCATGAAAGTATTGGCAAGTAACCTGCAAGACAATTATGATCACGATACAATGGTGGCAATATGATTCATATCTCGATACTTTACAATTTCTAATAACAGAAAATATATGATAGATAAAAAGACTTAATCTTGATTTGTTATACAGAAGATCTTGTGCTACATTCACACACACTTGTTCATATAATAAAGTTTCAGCATTTAATGGTTAAGAAAGAAAAGTCAAACATATTCAGTATACCTTGATCTAAATATATTTGATCTAATATAAGTGTGAAACTGAAGTTTCCCTTTGGAAGGTGAGTTTCTGCACCAATGTTTTCACAAACAATTGAATGTAATTTATATCAGAATTCAGAATCACTAAAAAAAACTCTTTAAGTATGCCTTCTATATTTTATCTTCTCTTTGTTCTCTTTTTTAACAAAGCTAAGACATCGTTTATAGTTGTTAATAAATGGTGTTATTTGTCAAACAACTAAAAACATATTTCAATTACTTGAAGACAAGTTTTCTACAGTTCACAGAGTTTGAAAATGTTCACACTCTTTCACTTATACACCAACTCCTTTGTCCATGTAACAAAGATAACAGACACAAACAAATTCCTATAAGGTTCAATTTGTTTTCAAAAATTCAGGAGAATTTCAAAGAGACTCCCTTCCTATTCCTAGTGCAATACTCCTTACAACTTTAAGTAGTATTTAAGTTGTGTCGGGATATATCATCTCTTGTGGCGATACATCGATGTATCGTGGACCCTTGTGATATAAATATCCTGATATATTGCCTAAATGTGTTTTGTATCGATGCACTTGTATCGCGTAGTTGATGATGCAAACATTGATGCTATCGATGAATCTTTACACCACTAGATTATACATGTAACATCCTGTCTACCAACAACTAGTTAACATTCTACCTGCAGCCTCAATCTAACTTTCCTGAGTCATCCATTATGACTCACTAAAGATTGGATAAAACCCCACATTTGTGTACATGCCCATCTTAAGCCTTGTTACAACTAATACAATTCTTTAAGAGATTGTAGTTGTTTACAGTTTCCATGCACTGAGAAGGAGAAGATAAACCCTTGACAGAGGTTGTGAACTGTCACTTTTCACAATATTGCATAGAAAACATGTCATCATTCACATGAATTTAAAACCTGAGGGGATAATGTATCTTTGGGCTTCATGTGCAGCTGTATGGGTACATGTGAAGCTGTATGGGAAGATGTGCAGCTGTACGGGTAGATGTGCAGCTGTATGGGTAGATGTGCAGCTGTATGGGAATATGTGCAGATGTACAGGTAGATGTGCAGCTGTATGGGGTAGATGTGCAGCTGTATGGGAAGATGTGCAGCTGTAGGATACATGTGTAGTTGTACGGGTAGATGTACAGTAGTACCTGTAGATATGCAGCTGTATGGGTAGATGTGCTACTATATAGGTAGATATGCAGTTGTATGGGTAGATATGCCACTGTACGGGTAGATGTGCTACTGTATGGGCAGATATGCTACTGTATTGGTAGATGTGCTCCTGTACGGGTAGATGTGCTACTGTATAGGTAGATGGGCAGCTGTACGGGTAGATATGCTACTGTATGGGTAGATGTGCTACTGTATGGTTAGATATGCTACTGTATGGGTAGATGTGCTACTGTACGGGTAGATGTGCTACTATATGGGTAGATGTGCTACTGTACGGGTAGATGTGCTACTGTGTGGGTAGATGTGCTACTGCGCGGGTAGATGTGCTACTGTATGGGTAGATGTGCTACTGTACGGGTAGATGTGCTACTGTACGGGTAGATGTGCTACTGTATAGGTAGATGGGCAGCTGTACGGGTAGATGTGCTACTGTATAGGTAGATGTGCTCCACTACGGGTAGATGTGCTACTGTATAGGTAGATAGGCAGCTGTACGGATAGATGTGTTACTGTATAGGTAGATGTACAGCTGTATAGATACATGTGAAGCTGTACTATTAGAATATTGGAAGATGGGTGGGCTGACTGATAGTGATCCACAGAGACCAATCCATGGATCAGTTAGCAGACTGATATACATGCTGGGAGGATCTTTTGATATGAACACATTCTATCAATGTCCTGGGCCTTCCAACAGCTACTCAGTAGTTGTCTTGATGTGTGGTAGGCTCCAGGCCAGTGTTGCAGTTAAATGTCTTATTGATAGTGTCAACTATGCTTTCACACAAGCCTGAGTAAATGAACCATGCTATTCAGTTTCCGCTTTTTGATCCACCCAGGCTATTGTGTCTGACCCACCATCATCCTGTAGCCATTACATTAACCTCCCTGTTGCATCCAAGCCCAACATGACTTCATTCAGGCCAACAGCCTACAACTTTAGTAAGTGTATTATTTTAGAGGCCACAGTTGCAGACGCTCTTGTAATTTCTTAATAAACTTGATCTACATGTGGGGCCTGGTTTGTTGTATAGCTATAAACGTGAATGAAAGCGTTATGAATGAAGCGTCGTGCATCAATGACCCTTGTGAAACCACGTGAATGTAATACTGGCGCAATCTCATCAATGGCATTACCCAGGATGCACTTTTCCATCACGTCTAACCTGTATGAGAAGCCTGCCAACTCAAACAGCTTTATAATTTTTGCTTTAATGATACGGCATAAATAAGACAGAGGACAATAGAACGACAATAAGGAAACATGGTTGGCATACTGGGTAGACAGGGGGATCTGAAGAGTCTTGACAGTGGCGGAGGGATGAATCATTAAGGCTCACAGTACAGGGGTGAATGCAACAGGTATATTGATGAGAATGATACATCACACACAATATAAAACCTGCAGTCACTTCCTTGCAACTGTCTGTCAGCCTGCGTGTTCAAGGCCAAACAACATTAACACTTCATTTAAATGAAGACGAAGTGCACTTGATGTAAGGTTCAACAATGTTTGGGGTTTTTTTCAGTTTACAAAAATATCAAGCAGTTCCTGCCTTATTGCCAATCTTACTGTATATTAAGTGTGACATGAATATGCATGTGAGAAAGTCTGCTTTACATCACCGTGCTAATGGCCATGGTGTAATATATTAATAATTTAACACTTTTTCATTGTAAATATTTGTGGGGTCATTTCAGATTTGCAGATAGTTTTCAGATTTTGGCTGTGGGAAAATAACACTTTCCTTACCAACAATCAGTCCACCCCTTGACCTGTATCAGTGGGTGAGTGAGTGAGTTTAGTTTTATGCTGCACTCAGCAATATTCCAGCTATATGGCGGCGGTTTGTAAATAATCGAGTCTGGACCAGACAATCCAGTGATCAACAGCATGAGCATCGATCTGCGCAATTGGGAACCGATGACATGTGTCAACCAAGTCAGCGAGCCTGACCACCCGATCCCGTTAGTCGCCTCTTACGACAAGCATAGTCACCTTTTGTGGCAAGCATGGGTGGCTGAAGATCTATTCTATCACGGATCTTCATGGGTCACCTGTATCAGTGATCCATTCCCACAATAATCAATTTCATGTTGAAATATTGGACATGTTCTCAAGTGAGAAACTGTGTACATGCATGCATGCACATGCTCGCACTCACACATATAAGACTACTCCATGACATGTAGATATCAGTGGACTACAGCTTGGCATGTAGATATCAGTGGACCGCAGCTTGGCATGTAGATATCAGTGGGCCGCAGCTTGGCATGTAGATATCAGTTGGCCACAGCTTGGCATGTAGATATCAGTGGGCCACAGCTTGGCATGTAAATATCAGTGGGCCACAGCTTGGCATGTAGATATCAGTGGGCCACAGCTTGGCATGTAGATATCAGTGGGCCACAGCTTGGCATGTAGATATCAGTTGGCCACAGCCTGGCAGGTAGATATCAGTTGGCATGTAGATATCAGTGGGCCACAGCTTGGCATGTAGATATCAGTGGGCCACAGCTTGGCATGTAGATATCAGTGGGCCACAGCTTGGCATGTAGATATCAGTGGACCACAGCTTGGCATGTAGATATCAGTGGGCCACAGCTTGGCATGTAGATATCAGTGGGCCAAATCAGCAAAATGCAACTGTCTTTAATTTCATCCTTCTCATGCTGCAGGAATTAGAGAATATAACATGATGCTCCTATTATTTCCACTAGCAACACAATGGAAGAGAACATTGTTCCCATTTGTTGGACAATATTGATGTTGTACAACATACAAGCAACAGGTACCAGACTGCCAACCTTTCCATATAAAAAAACAGCAGCATTGTTTGCAAGATGACAACAAGAACTCCACGTTGTGTACCACCAGCACAGTGTAATACAGACAGGGCCTACTACAGGGGCAATATATGGGGTGTAAGGTAGAGAGTAGCCTTGCTCCAAGGCTGTAATGAGTGCTAAGCCCATGGATGTATAGTAATTCTATCATCTAAAGAGGCAAGTCCAGATAAGCGGACAGTACCCCAGTCTGTTATTTACATTTTTCTTAGAAATTATCATTTAAGCTATTAATTATTACCTTAGAGTCTTGTGCAAGTCTAGGTACAGAGCTGTGGGAAGATTATATGTCCATCACATGTTGAGCAAAAATTATTCCACCATTTGACTGCATACAGCCTTTGAAATTCACTCTGCAGCCCAAGACAACTAAAAGTAACCATCAAGTCATGGATGCCCTCATTGTCTTGAAGCATACGAGGGCAAGAGTTCTCAAAACTTCTATTTTGTTACAGAGGTGGTGGGGTAGCCAAGTGGTTAAAGCGTTCGCTTATCATGCTGAAGACCCCGGTTTGATTCCCAACATGGCAACAATGTGTGAAGCCCATTTCTGGTGTCCCCCAACATCACATTACTCGAATATTGCTAAAAGCAGCATAAAACTAAACTCACTCACTTTCTTAATTTTGTTACAATTTAGAACTGAACAATAGTATCCGAATGTGTAAACAAAAGAAACATTTTGCTACATTCAAACCTGAAAAGCAATGAATCAAGGAGTAGTAAAAGAAGACTTAAACGCGTCTCAAAAATGCTATTTTCTCAGACATACATATCAATGATCCACCGAGAGGCATTCATGGAGAGTGAGTGAGTAAAATGAATGACTGAGTGAGTGTCTGACTGAGTAAGTGCTTGAATGTGTGAGTGAAAGTAAGCATTTGCTCTGAGTGACTGTGTGTGCGAGTGAGTGAGTGCTTGAGAGTGTCTGTGTGAGAAACTGTTTGGGTGTGTGAGTGAGTGCTTGAGAGCCTCTGTGTGAGTAACTGAGGAACTGTTTTGGTGTGTGAGTGAGTGCTTGAGAGTCTCTATATGAGTAACTGAGTACCTGGGTGTGAGTGAGTGAGTGCTTGAGAGTCTCTGTGTGAGTAATTGAGTAACTGTTTGGGTGTGTGAGTGTGTGAGTGAGTGAGTGCTTGAGAGTCTCTGTGTGAGTGAGTAACTGTTTGGGTGTGTGGGTGACTGAGTGTGTGAGTGAGTGAGTGCCTGTGATTCTCTGTGTGAGTAACTGTTTGGGTGTGTGAGTGACTGAGTGTGTGATCGAGTGAGTGTGTCCAAGTGCTGGACCATACAAACCAGTGATTACAACATCATGCCAGATTATTCATGACTTGTTTATATACATGAAAGCCAGGATACATGAGTCATGGCCATACTATTCTGACTTCGCTGTAAAGAAATACCCACAGCAAGTTTTCACCTGTGACAATCAACCAGGACAAACGAGACACTGTATAACAAAAGCATATCTACCTTTATTATGTTCAACATTTACATATTCCACTCAATTATCTACCTCCGTAATATGTCAAGTTTACTATGTCAAGTATGAGACATAATTACTCAAGATTTAAACATGTTTTCGCGCGACTAGAATAAAAGATATTGCAACAACAGTTTTTGTCCTGACCTGATGTCTTTAAAAGTCTGTTAAGGCTATCTGGATGGATGAGCTGTACAATATTCTCTTCTGTGTGACATAATGTAAATGTGTGCTGTTTTTCTGAAGCTGCCTGCCTATTTGAACAGCAGTTCAGCGCAGTGTATTCAGTATGTAAACAGATTTGTTTTCGGAAGTCTGAGAGCTGTTTTACTGACATACTTTTCTCCCCTGTTTAGCACGGGATCAAAACAACCTGCATGTGACCGAGTGATCACATTCAGTGCAAGTCTATGTCAATGAGTTCCTCATGTCTTCAACGTGATAAATGCAAAATGCACATTCTTCTAATTTATGACATTTCCAGTCTTGTATCCATTAACATGCTTGTTAACCTACATTTCACCAGGTCGGTGCCATGTATACAGAAACAAGTACACTCTCCTGAAAACAAGTACTGTCGAACATCAGGATGAAACATAAAAAAAAAAAATTTAAAAAGAAAGCCAATACGTTTTCTGCGAGATGAGATCTGAAAACAGCATTATTTATATATTGTTTTAAGTCACTGGACAGAAGGAAATAGATGTTTTCGTTTTTAGCTTGGGTCAGCGCGCCCGAATACATCCGTCGCTATGCGTATATGCATGTGGGTTTTAAAATCTCGTGCATTTCGTGGTGATAGCTGACGACAGCGTTAATCAGTTTACCATCGGCAGTTGTCCATATCGAGCTCCTGCCAGGAGTTACAAATTACTTAGTAGATTGCTTCCATTATCGGGAAGACATTTACACAGAAGCATAGAAGCTTAGTTAACATTCACACTTTCGGTGAATGTACAGTGTGGGGATTTTTCATTGGGTTTACTGTTTTGTTTCGGTTTTGGTGTATTAAATGTTCAGACATAATTATTTTGACTTTTCGTTTATTTTATAAATGGGGAATACGAACTGCCTCATTCCCAGTCACAAAGATTTGAGAGTGGAAAGTCAGTGATTCAAGCCAAGGCCTCATGATGTGTCCAGTGATTGGTACGAGTGAGTGAGTGAGTGTGTGAGTGAGTAAGTAAGTGAGTTTTACACCACTTTTAGCAATATTCCAGCAATATCACATAAGTGACACCAGAAATCGGCGTCAGACATCATACCCATATGGGAATTGAACCTGGGTTGTCAGCATGATGAGCAAATTCTTGAACCACTGGGCTACCACATTGCCTGGTGAGTATGGAGTCGGGTGTGCATGTGAAACTCCAGTTTGGGATATCAAATCTTCAACAGTACTTATATTCGAAGAACTTTACTAATGTCAGGTTACAAATTAGAATTAGGGTTACAATTAGTGAGTGACTGAGTTTAGTTGTACGCCACACTCAGCAATATTCCAGCTATATGGCGGCGGTCTGTAAATAATCGAGTCTGGATCAGACAATCCAGTGATCAACAGCATGAGCATTGATCTGCGCAATTGGGAACCGATGACTTGTGTCAACCAAGTCAACGAGCCTGGGTTACAATTAGGGTTACAGTTACATAACTTTGGAACAAGGACAAGGTGGATACATCTTTGATTCAAAACCATGATCACCATATCCTGCATCAACAAGGGAAGCAAATCAGCGCAGCAAATTACATCATCTGTAGCACTGGATGACCCTTAAACCTTAATTAACATCTTGCAACATATCCTGCCTACTACTCTACACTACTAAATACTTGGAGTAAGCAGTGACTTTGGTCCTACGCCACTGTTAGCAATGTTCCACCAATATCTAGGTGGTGGGATAGATGAGTAGTTAAAGCCTTCGCTCGTCACGATGAAGGCCCCGGCCATGGGTACAATGTGTGAAGCCCATTACTGGAATATTACTAAAAGTGACTATAAACCCAGCTCACTCACTCACTCCACCAATATCTACATAAGGGAACATCAGGAATCGGCTTAAGCCAAACTGACCGTTGAAGATCCAGGTTAGAATTTGTCTTCAGCAACCCATGCTTGTCGTAAGAGGCGACTAACGGGATCAGGTGGTCAGACTCGCTGACTTGTTTGACACATGTCATCGATCCCACTTGTGTAGATGGATGCTCATGCTGTAGATCAATGCTCATGCTTGGTTCTGGTCACCATCATATAGCTAGAACATCAGTCATACTCGTAAAGATCCAGGTTAGAACTGATCTACAGCAACCCATGTTCATAAGAGGCAACTAACAGGATCGGGTGGTCAGGCTCGCTGACTTGGTTGACGCATGTCACCGTATCCCAATTGCGTAGATCGCTGCTCATGCTGTTGATCACTGGATTGTCTGGACGAGACTCGGTTATTTACAGACCGCTGCCATACAGCTGGAAGATTGTTGAGCGCGGCATAAAACTAAACTCACTTACTCACTTTAGCTGAACTAACAGGAAGAATTGCAATCAGGTCATAACACACCTTCGTCACCTACTAAATCTATGATTAGCCACCAACGTCAAATAGCAATGAGTTTATCTTACCACAGGTGACAGAAATCCTGACTGTAACAACTCGTTATCTAACCTGATCTACAATCAACAGACAATCAACAGGTAGTCCAGGGAAGACTATGTCTATAAATAGAACTCAGGTAATGGAGGTCAACCACCGTATGTAACATTTCTGTGTCACACAATCTGACAAATAGGACAAACAGCATGTTAGAATTAGGTACGTTGCTGGTAAATTACTGGTCACTTTATTGAGATAATTACATGGGTAGGCTTAGTACTGATTCAATAATGATAATAAGCATCATCATCATCATCCTTCTTTTCATTACACTGCTAGTAGGTCGATATTATACAATTACAGACTGGTGATCAGGTCAATACCTGTTTTTATGGACCCGCGTGGGTCCATAGAATCAGGTATTGACCGAATTCACCAGTCCATAATTGTTTTATTATGTAATTACCGAAATAAAAGCTTCTAAAAACCACAACATGTCCATTTATTCAAGAAAAGTAATTATATTTTCACTACACACCAATAACGTTATGTCAACAATACTGTGACATGTAAACAATAGAATGACGTCATAGCTTGACGTCATAGTAACTCAAGTCAATACGACTTTTGGTCGGACCCCAGGGTTGGAGTCAATATGATGTTCTGTTGACGGTCACGTGACCGCCTCTAGACCAATCAGGTAGCTGGAAAAATATGCCTACATAATAATACAAAATAATCTGAGAATAATTTCTTACAGAGTGAGTAAGTGTGTATGGTTTTATACCGCTTTTAGCATTATTCCAGCAATATCACAGTGGGGACACTAGAAATGGGCTTCACACATTGTGCCCATGTGAAGAATTGAACCCGGGTCATCGGCATGACAAATGAATGCCTTAACCACTAGGCTACCTACAACACCACCCCTTCTTACAGAGGGGCAGTTGGGTAGCCTAACAGTATTGCTGGAATATTGCTAAAAACAACATAAAACCTTATTACCTCAATCCATCTTATTCTTGTTTTGCCTTAAATGATTTTTCATCAGATGAATGCCATTTTAATGCATATTTTACACTGATAATGTGGCAGATGACACAGGATGATATTAAAAGGTTAATTTCATGAACCTTGCCACAAGAGCATTTACTATACAGTCATAAACTGAAGGTAATAAATATGTAAATGAAGTACTCTCTTTCACTCAGTTCCTGTATAAAGAGCAGTCAAGTAGCTATTAAGTTTCAGGTAATAATTTTTAAATCTTTACATTTTGCCACACACACACAAGACCGTTAGACTGACACTTAGTCCCAGAAATATAGTTATCATATCTAGAAATATAAAAAAAATATATTAATGTACAACACAAATACAACTGGAGCCCAGAATAATATGTAACTTTTGGCCTAGAGCTAAGGTAATCTAGACTTGCTATATCATTTAGGGGTGGGTATTGCAGAGAATTTTCATATTGTGATATATGGCGATGCGGAAGCATATATTGCGATATGTATTGCAATATATTGCAAGGATTATTTTTTTAACCAAAACTACTTATAATCGAGTTAATGCTTGATTATAAGCAAAAACACAACAAAATCGCTATGATTGATTAACCGTTTATAAAAACTTTTAATCATGACAAAATAAAAATGTAATTAACAATTGGCACTAATGAAACAGGAAAAAGAACAATTAAAAAAACGGAAATATCCTAAGATTTCCGAGTGTGTTAAAAAGTTTTCGAATGCATGTCAAAATACCGGTTTTCGATCAGCATATCACAATACGTATCGTTTTCATGTCTGAACCGGTAAATACCGGTAAACCGGTTATATTACGCAGCCCTAATATCATTCTGGTGAGTGAGTGAGTGTTAGTGAGTTCCAACAATATCACAGCAGGGGACACCAGATATGGGCTTCATACATTGTACATTATGTTCAACATTTACATATTCCACTCAATTATCTACCTCCGTAATATGTCAAGTTTACTATGTCAAGTATGAGACATACCTACTCGAGATTTAAACATGTTTTCACATGACTAGAATAAAAGATACTGCAACAACAGTTTTTCTGACCTGATGTGTTTAACTGGGAACTGAACTCAGATCTTTGACATAAAGAGTCAACGCTTTAACCACTAGGCTACCTCACCTCCTCTCTAAATCATTCTAGACTTGAATAGGACTCCTATTTAATTTATTCTAACAGCCTGATCGACTAATAGGACCAGCAACATAGTAATACAATGTGCAACCTGTTGAATTGCTCACTCCGGAAAAACATCTGGACAGCCATATGTGTCATACAAGAATCAATTGAACAATCCGTATGAATACCGAGTCCAGGCATCTACTGCATATGTGACCTGAGCTTGGTATGTATTACATCGGCTGCAAGTGTTGGAATGTCCAATCAAATGTAATAACCCAATATAATCTGAGTGCTTACAGTACCTGGCAGGACGAGCTTATCACGCTACCTACAAGGACATATAGACACTTAATACACTTACTTATTTTCTGTTTTTAATGTTTTTTAAAACATTCAACACTGAATATAATCAAGAGACTAAGCAGAAGGCTGTACACTCATGACAGTATATAAGGGTGTCTTTTTAACTTTGGCAATTGGACTCCAGGACTTTGTTCAGGTGGGAAAAGGATTCGTTGAGAAAGAGTGGAGCAACAATGAGTAAAGTCAAGTATAGTATTTTTGTGATGGCACAGCATGGTAGCTGGAAGTTGAAGAAAAGAGATTTGAATGGAAGATTTCAGACATTAAACCTTTGTTAAGTCTGTGATGTTGACCAACCAAGTAAACTTAATTCAGTCAAATTTGTGATTCTAAAACACAATTTCTGGCATACCAAAGGGAGGTAACTCTGCATGTTGCTTTCTGCAGACCACTGGGTGACCAATGCTCCATTGTGGGTATAGATGAGGGAGTGTGGTTTTACACTGTTCAAGCAATATTCCAGCAATATCATAGCAAGGGACACCAGATATGGATTTCACACATTGTAACCTGTATGTGGGCAATCAAACCCAGGTCTTTGGTGTGACAAGCAAACACTTTAACCACTCAGCTACCCCAGGTATGGATGAATATAAAAGTGTAAATGGATAAACATTTGGGGAAATGGGGAGGAAGTGCTGGGTATGATGAAGCTGAGGAGAGAAAGGGAAGACCGATGTGAGGTTCTGAACATGATTCATTACATCATTACCAGAGGTGTCCTCCCATTTGTGAGAACTCCCAGTTGTGAGACACATTAATTAATGGTTCAGTGCACACAGGTGGTGCTTCCCCATCCCTACGATGAAAGTGGGAACCGCCCTGTTGCTGAATTTTTAAGAGTACCCGCAAGAGGCATAGTTCATTAATGAGCATTAAAGAGCATTTATTGTTTTCAATAAAGAACAAGTTAAATACTGAAATACTGAAAAATTATATCATTATATTTACACAGAAGAAATAGTTCAATAAATATTTCATTATGATTTTTTATTCACACCTTTTGATGATTTGCGTTATTATGACGTTTGTGTGTCATTATAAAACACTTTTTTACATGGGTCCATATTTGGAGATTTTGACACTTTTCATATTGATCACGAATTTACCTATACAAAGTGTTTATTTTTTAAAGCCATTTACCTGAGTAGGTTAATTACTTTATCTTTTAAGCTACCTCCACAAGATTCAGTTAAATAGCTAATCCCTAATTAGCTGGGGTTAATCCATTCTATCAGATAGGGGAGTAAGGTGTGTTTTCTTTGCTACTTACCTACTCCACTGTCTCGGGGCGGTGGGGTAGTCTAGTGGTTAAAGCGTTTGCTCGTCTCGCCGAAGGCCCGGGTTCGAATCCCCACATGGGTACAATAAGTGAAGCCCATTTCTGGTGTCCCCCGCCGTGATATTGCTGGAATATTGCTAAAAGCGGCGTAAAACCAAACTCAGTCAGTACTCCACTGTCTCACAACTGGGAGTCTCACAAATGGGAGTAGACCTTACCAGACATCTAGCTTCAGAACAGACTCAACCACTGATTGATGACAGTAAGACTCAAGGTTAGGGGTGACTATTGAGGGGAAACAACTATTGTGAAAGTGATAATGTATTGCAAAATACTATTGCGACCAACTATTACAATAGTTTTTTTCTCGTTGAATTGTCTCATTTGAAGTCATTTCCCAAATGAATATATAGTTTATATGAAATAAATACAAGTTGAAATAGTTTCAGTCTATTTTAATAACTGACAAGAAACTAGAAACCCAGATGAAATAACAGCTATAAGATAAACTTATTGTTATTCACAATTTCACAATGTTGTGTTTGCCACCATGTTTGTTTAAGAGGTAACAGGGGCGGATAACTCTAAATCAAAGTGAACGAATCTGGTACTGTACTTCCTGTATTTTGCGCTGCGCATTATCAACGGAAGTCAATTACTAAACTATCGATAGTCACACATACAATCGATGCATCGATAGTTTTTCGTTTCTACCATCGATTAATTGCTATCGGAGACTCAACAACTGCAATCCATACTTCGATGCATCATTACATCACTAATCAAGGTATCACTCATTAGCTGTGCAGGGTGATGGTCTGAACCACACTAGCCAACTTAAACAACTCATATTGGAAAGGAACACTTGCAGCAAGGAGTATGACAATTTATACACATAATCCCTGAAGATCCAAGTTAGAATTGGTCTTCAGCAACCCATGCTTGTCGTAAGAGGCAATGAACAGGGTCAGTTCGTTAGGCCCACTGACTTGGTTGACACATCACTGGATGACGTCACTGGATTGGTTCAAATTCGATTATTTACAGACCACCAACATATAGCTGGAATATTGCTGAGTGCAACGTTGCACTAGAAACAAACTTATGGACCTGTTTGTGTACATATATCACCCCACAAAACAGTTGATAAAGAGGACATAAAAACATTGTTATCTAAACATCATATTTAACCAAGAAATTTCAAGACTCATCCGTAACAACGTCAAATCACATTCTGTGTCCCATGAAAGTGTCTGAAACACAGTTATCTGCCAGGCAACTACTGACATCATGTCTGGTGATAATTGCAGGTTCCCGCGTGTGGCAGGTAGGTCCGAGGTGACAAAACACACTGATGATGTAATAAAACCCGACAGGTTGAGACACAATTAACTCCTACTGCTGCAGTGGGTGGTCGACGTCAGTAACACTGTGATCTTTATTCTCATCTCCCGACCAGCATTACCACAGTATACATCATATAAACGTCACAGTAACTCTCATCAATAGGATTACTGACTATAACCAAACGGCAGTTATAATTTGAATATTAAAAGATACTAATTTTGCTGAATTAACATAAATTATTATCTACTTAAGAAAACTGAGTACATCTTCTGTGCATTAACTTCCACACATGCCTTCTTTCCATCCCATATTTCAATGGGATTCAATCTCTTGATAAGCATACATAAACATTATATGTAGGTACACACATTATTTACATCAGTGAATAAAGCATGCAAGATCCCATCACTGACCCGGACAACGTGGTGATATCGAAACCCAGTGGATGCGGACATACCAGGACGGAATAACGGATCCAACACGACACACCCAGCGGACACACCAGCGGACACAGCGACAGACACCCAGTGCCGGACAGTGGATACACACGGACACGGTGATACACACCGACACCGACCAGGATACACACCAGCGGATCCACACCCAGCGGACAACACACCCGGACGGTGCGACACACCCGGCGGATACACGTGGATAACGGATACACGACCGAAAATGGATAACGGACCGATAACGCGGATACGGAAGGACACCAGGTGGACAACGCCGACACGGATAAGGGTGATCCACACCCAGACAACGGACACACCAGCGGATACACACCTGGAGTAACGGACAACGGATACGTGACACGGACACGAACCCGGATAACGGTGACCCAGACGGACACGCCAGCGGACACACACCCGGATGCGGACACACACCCAGCGGATACCGGACCCAGTGCGGATCACACCCGGACACGGGTGACACACCGCCGGACACCGGATCCACACCAGCGGACACCCAGTGGACAACGGACACACACCAACCCAGACACCGGACACACACCCAGTGGCACACGACCAGCGGACACGGAGCGGATATGGACACACCCAGTGGACACGTGACCAGAGGACACACGGAGGTGGACAGGAATGACACACCCCAATGGACACGGAGAGGTGGATCCACACCCAAATGGATAGTGGATACACACAATGGACACACACCAGTGTGGATACACACCAGTGCTGATACGGAAGGAGGGTGGACACAACACGGATATGGAGGGTGACAACAAGGATACGGGGTGAGAGGGTGATACACACCAGTGGATATGGTGGGGAGAGGGGATACACACCAAGAAAAGGATAATGGAGGATACACACCAGAAATGGATAATGGAGGGATCCACACGGGATAATGGAAGGAGGTGGATACACACGAAAAGTGGATATGGTGGAGTGGTGGATACACCAGTGGACACGTGGACACACCAGTGGAGAGGGTGGATACACACGCAGTGGATAATGGAGGGTGACACACACCAGTGGACACGTGGAGAAAGGATACACACCAGTGGACAATGGAGGGTGGACACACACCAGTGGACAGTGGATAAGGAGAGGGTGGACACAATGGATAAGGAGGAGTGTGGACACACACCAAATATGGATCCACACCAGTGGATAATGGAGGTGGACACACAAGGAAATGGATAATGGGGTGGATGGACACACACCAGTGGGACAATGGAAGGAGAGTGGACATACCAGTGGACAACTTAGTGGAGGACACACCAGTGGATAATGGATAGTGGATTCAAGAATAATGGATAACTTAGTGGAGGGATGGACACACCAGTGGACAATGGATGATACACACGAAAATGGATGGTGGATATGGTGGGGAGGGTGGACACACCGAAATGGATAATGGTGGAGGGTGGATACACACCTGAAAATGGATAATGGAGGGGACACGTGTGGATGGATACAACAGTGGATGGAATGGGGAGTGGTGGAAAACACACTGAAAAGGACATGGTGGGGCACACACTGGAAACCAGTGGATAGTGGTGGAGAGTGGATAATGGAGGGGGGTGGATACACTTAGTGGATAATGGTGGAGGGTGGACACACGAAAAGGACAATGGTGGATAATGGACACACTGGTGGATGGAATGGATAATGGTGGAGGGGTGGATAATGGAGGGTGGATAATGGAGGGAAAATGGATAAGGTGGAGGGTGGATACACCAGTGGATATGGTGGAGAGGTGGACATGAAATGATGGATGAAGATATAGTGGATGGACAAATGGGGTGGATCCACACCTTAGTGGAGAGTGGATAATGGTGGATAATTAGTGGATACAGTGGATAATGGTGGATAGTGGAGGGTGGACACACCATGAAAAGTGGATAAATGGATGGAGTGGAATTAGTGGATCCACAAATTAGTGTGGATGGAATGGAGGGTGGAAGAATAGTGGATAACACCAGTTGGATATGGTGGAGGGTGGATAATGGAAGGGTGGATAGTGGATAATGGGAGGGTGGAAGGAATAGTGGAATGGTGGATAAGTGGACAATGGTGGATAACAGTGGATAAATGCGATCACCATCCAGCGCCGGACGCGGCGACACACCAGTGCCGGGATACGGCGACACCCAGTGGACAAGAGGGTGACGCCACACACCAGCGGACCCACACCTGGACACAACGGGTGGATACACACCAGTGGCTGGACACGCGGACAGCACACACCAGTGGTGGAGGGTGGACACACGAAAATGGATAATATGGACACACCTGGACACGGGTGGAGAGGGTGGACACGCGGAGGAAAGGACACACCGGAAAGGAAGGAAGACCAGCATGGATAAGGAGGTGGACACACGGAAAATGGACAACATGGATACGCGGAGGGTGGATCCACACCAAATGGATAATGGGTGGATAACGGGATAATGGATACAAGGAAGGATACACAACGTGGATACGTGAGCGGAAGAACATGGATGGAGGTGGATACAGTGGACATAACGGAAAATGGATAAGGATCTGAAGAACAGTGTGGATACGTGGAGGGTGGATACACACCAAAGGAAGTGGTGGGGGGAGGGTGGACACACGAAAAGGATATGGTGGATAATGGAAGGGTGGACACACTAGTGGATAATGGAGTGGTGGTGGACACACCAGTGGAAAGGATCTGAATGAAGGACACAAGTGGATAATGTGGATAATGGATAATGGACATGGAATGGAGGGGAAAGGACATGGATAATGGAGGGTGGAAGAATGGGATAATGGAGAGGGTGGATAATGGTGGAGGAAAATGGAGGGTGGAAGACGAAAAGGAATGGAGGGTGGATACGGTGGATAATAATGGACAAGGATAAGTGGATGGAAGAAAGGATAAGGGAGTGGACATGAATGGAAGGATGGTGGGGTGGATAGTGGTGGAAGGAAGGAATGGTGGATAATGGAAGGAGTGGATAATGGAGAAGGAGGACCCAGCGTGGACACACCCAGTGGACACACGGACACAACAATGGACACACCAGTGGACACACACCCAGCGGATACGGAGACACAACTGAAAAGACACGGTGGACACACACCCGGAAAAGGGATCCAACATGGATACGTGGACACGGAATGGATAATGGGAGGAAGGATGTGGACACAGTGGATAATGGTGGAGGAAAGGAAGAAGAACAGTGGAATGGAGGAAATGGACACGTGGAAGACACACACGGAAATGGATGGAGGACACACACCCGAAAATGGACAAGGACACACACCTGAAAATGGATATGGTGGATCCACACCAGTGGAATGGACAAGAAAATGGATATGGTGGACATGACCAGTGGAATGGACATACGGAAAATGGACAGTGGTGGGGTGGATCCCAACTGAAATGGAAGGACAACAGTGGACAAGGACATGAAGAATGGGACATGTGGAGGGTGGACACAAAAGGAAGGACACACACAACTTAGTGGAAGGACACAACAGAAATGGATGGAAGGAAGAATGAAGATAAGGAGGCATGGACACAACTGGAATGGACAACAATGAAATGGATGGAGGGGGTGGAACAACAAATGGACAAATGGAGGGACACAATGGACAATGGAAAGGACATGGTGGAGGGTGGACAAGGAATGGATACGGGGGACACCAGTGGATAATGCCAGGAAAGGACCCTTGGATAATGGAGGGAATGGATGGAATGGACACGTGGAGGACATGCACAGTGGAAGGATGGAGGTGGAATGGAAAGTGGATGGTGGAGAAAGATAAGGATAGTGGAATGGAATGGAAGGAAGGAATAGTGGATAATGGAGTGGAAGAATGGTGATCCGGAATTAGTGGACAGGGAGGGAAAGATGGAATGGATGGAAGGAGGGGTGGATGGATGTGGACCACACCAAAGGAATGGATGGAGGGTGGACATGGAATGGAAAGAGGCGACACACACCCGGATAACACACCGCGACAACGACACACACGGACACAGCGACACAACGCCGGACACGGACACACGGAACGGATAATGGACCAGCGGACACGGACACCGGAAGCCGGATGGAGGTGGACACACAAAAATGGACACGAACGGACAAGGACCACAGTGGACACCCAGTGGAAGGAAGGAAGAATAGTGGATGGACAAAAGTGGACATGAAGACAGTGGAAGACCAGTGGATATGGATACACACCAGTGGAGGAATGGATAAGTGGGGAGTGGCAACAATGGAAGGTGGAATGGAAGGACGGAGAGGTGAAAGGAAGGACAATGGAGAGGTGGACACACCAGTGGAATGAAGGAGAGTGGACATGAATGAAAAAGGATCCCAGACACAACGTGGACAACGTGGACACACCCAGTGGCCACGGCGGAAAAGAGGCCGACCGGACCGACCCGGACATGGACACACACCGGAGGCGGACACACCAGTGGACAAGGACACGACCCGGACACGGACACACAACATGGACAAGAGGGACATGGATAAGGACAGAGGTGGACACACAAAGGACAAGGACACAACAAAGGACAAGGACACACCATGGACAAGGTGGATGGGGGAGTGGGGTGGACACACACATGGTGGATCCACACCCAGTGGAGGTGACACACAGAAAAATGGATAAGGAGGACAAGAATGGAAAATGGATAAGGAAGACAATGGAATGAAGGACAAGGAACAACAGTGGATAATGGTGGAAGAAGAAGGGGACCAAGACATGGTGGTGGACATGGAGGACACACCTAGTGGAGGGGTGGACAAGGAAAAGGAAGTGGATAAGAATAAAGGATGGAAGGACAAGAAGAAAGAATGGACAGCGGAGGTGGACTGAAGAATGGACAACAGTGGAATGGATAATGGTGGAGGGGTGGATAAATGGATGGTGGAAGAATGGAATGGAAGGAAGGAACAGGTGGAAAGATCCAAGACCAGGGTGGACATGGAAGGAAGGACACCAGTGGAATGGAAGGGTGGATCCACAACCCAGTGGCCGGACACAACAACGGACACGACCAGTGGATAACGGTGGATACACACACCAGTGGACAATGGAGGCACGTGACAGAACGAAAGGACAAGGAGAGGGTGGATACATGGACACGTGGAAAAGAGGGAGGTGGACAACTGGAAGGACAACACTGGACAAGGAGGGTGACACACGGAAAAGGACACAAGGTGGAGGGTGGACACAATGGACACACCGAAAATGGATGGATCCACAATGAAATGGATACACAACTTAGTGGACAAGAGGGTGGAGGGTGGACATGGAATTAGTGGATGGAATGGATAATGGTGGAGGGGTGGAGGAAGAAGAAATGGACAAGAAAGTGGAGGGGTGGACAACACAATGGAAAGTGGAACAACGGAAAATGGATTCAATGGATAATGGTGGACATGGTGGATAATGGAAGGGGAAGGGATAATGGAAGGATATGGAGGGTGGATCCACACCAGTGTTGGATATGGTGGATAATGGTAGGGTGGATAGTGGATAATGGGGAGGGTGGATGGATAATGGTGAGGGTGGATATGACACAGCATGGGGGGGGGGGAAGTGGTGGATGGATAATGGTGGAAGGATGGAATGGGGATAAGGATAATGGAGGGTGGATAGTGTTGGATGGTGGAAATGGATGGACAATGGAGGGCGACGTCATCAATCCAGTGCTCGGATATGGTGGAGAGGGTGACACCAGTCGCTGGATAAGGTGGGGAGCGGGCGACAACACACCAGTGCCGGATCCACACCGCGTGGATACACAACGACACGGAATGCGGATACGAACGCGGATCCAACACGTGGACCCAGCGGATATGGTGATACACACGGATACGGCTGGACACGCGGATCCACACGGATAACACAGTGGACAAGAGGTGACACACCCAGTGGATACGCACACCAGTGGACACGTGGAGAGCACAGTGGACAATGTGGACACACCAGTGGACACGGAGACACACCAGCGGACACACGGATAAGGTGGACACACACGAAAATGGATCCACACAGTGGATAATGGAGGTGGAGGCACACGGATATGAGGATACACACGGAAAAGGAACAAGTGGATGGAAGGAAAAGGATACACACACCAGTGGATAAGGTGGATCCAGCACCAGCGGATACGACACGGGGTGGATACACACAAGGATACACACCAGCACACCAGCGGACAATACACACGGATACGCGGATCCCACGGACACACACCAGTGGACACGCACACACCAGTGGACACGGATACACAAGGACACACGGTGATACACACCAAATACGGGGAGTGGCCACACACAAGGACTACACAGTGGAGGACACACGGACACGTGGACACACCCAGTGGCACGGGTGGAGGCACACACAAGGGTGGACACACACACACGCACACACATGGACACACCAGTGGACACACAGTGGAGGCAGGACACGCACAGGTAGACAAGGAAACGGACCACAACACAGACAAGGCCAAGGACGATAACAGGACCAGACCAACACACCCATCCAGACCAACCCCACCATCAACACCATAATCACCCCAGCCACAGGAAGACAATGAATAGCCACCGAAAATCAAGAAGAAAATCAGCCTTTATAGTGGAAAAATATATCGGGGCAAGTGATTTTACATGTGCCACTGTACCGGAGTACACTAGCAATTTTAAAGTTATTTCCACCCCTGTTCATTATTATTCAACTAAATCATGCCACAATCACCTTTTAAAAAACATTATTCATAGGTCCTCAAAATCAGTAGCAACAGTTCCTTGACAGCTAGTAAGTTATTATACCCCTTCAAGTCTCACTGCCATAGTTTCCTTTGTTAAAAGTGTGGGTGCTTTGACTGATACAGTAATCCACATACACTTCTTCCTGACGACAGGTGAACAGTTTGAGATTTTCATCCCTCATAAGGGCACAACCATTACCAAATACGGCCCCCTTATTTGCATATAAAATATTCAGCTAAACGATCAACAGCAACACAAATAGATTGTTCTGGATTGAATGCGTGGGTGTTCATTTTAATTCCACTGAGATAAGCTCAACTGAAGGTGGGGTATAAGTCAGTTACAGTGGAAACCTGATAAGTAAAATTTCAAGGGACTCGCCAAAATTGTTTACTTATCAGGTATTTTACTTATCAAACTGATCAAAACCTGCAAATGACAACCATATGCATGTATATGTATACAAAGAACAACAGACAACATTTGTAAGTAATATGACATGTTTTATTCCATAAAATTTCATTGAGTTAAGCCAGGGAGCTGGAGACTGACACGTGCCCCTCATATCGGATTATGTGGTGATTGCCTAATTTAGTTATCCGGTCTCTTTTGTTAGGTAATTTACTTCCAGGGACCGTGAGAAGGCGTTTAGTTAAGCAGTATTGTTTACTTATCTGAGTTTAATTAACGGGACTCTAATAGTGATAATTAATGAAGAAATTTGACGGGACCAAAGAAAAGTGTTTACTTATCGGGTCTGTTTAGTTAAGCTGTCTTTACTTAGGGCGGTTTCCACTCTCTCGGTAGGCATATGTCAATGACCATTACAAAAATGTAGAAATATGAAGAGAAGCACTTCAAAGTGTGAGTACAAATATTACATTAATATTAGTCTGTCTCACAGTCCCTGAACCATATTATTTTCCCTACAGCCAAGCCCTCCCTGCAGTGCCCTCATGAAGCAAGTCTAGATTTCTGAAGCTCTGGTCTGGCTTGGGCTCCTTTTCAATTTAAACGGGTTTATATGTTACATTAAAAATCATATATTCAGAGACTAAGTGTTAATCTACATTTATAGGTTCACAACTGTCATCAAATCCTGCATAGCATGCCAAGGGTGGAAATAACCCATTGCCCGACGCCTGAGTCCAGTGTTTATTTCTGTCGGGCAAGCAAATTTGGATATCACACTGTACCGGTGTCAAGTTGATTTTCCAATATTAATTATGTTGTTTATTTAAAAAATCAACAAGAAACAGCCGGTATAGTGGAAAATTATCAGGGCAAGTGATTTTACATGTGCCACTGTACCGGAGTACACTAGCAATTTTAAAGTTATTTCCACCCCTGCATGCCCATGTCATACAGATGGTGAGTGTATTGGTTTCAACATCACTTTAATGATTCAGACGGCATTTCTGAATATCACAGCATGTCAGCATAGGGAAGACATCCCACAACAACACGAGACGTGAGTATATGTGTGGACAGATCATTACCTACATACATACATCTCTTTGTCATCGTGTAGCTAATAAAATGCCGAACAGTCAATGACATGACATTAAACTGATAGACACTGAAATGGATTCTTCTTTTTCCCGATAACGGGTTAGCACATGCACCCAGTCTGCACCAACACAGGTGAGATAACTAAATCAACATGCAGTCAACGTCGTGCACTACATGCACATCATACTACACATAATGCACAATGTGTAAGGTTAGTCATCTGTCACAATAGCTCCTGTGTACAGAAATCTTGGCTTGGTATTTTATAATGAAATAAAATGGCTTAAGCAAGCCGAGTAAGCTAGCTGCTTGACATAGTGCCAGCCTGTGAAGGGTTAAGTTATGAATGAAGGCACCTCTCATTCAGAGTGTTGGCCTGGGAAAAGGAATAGACCCGCTATCTGTGACAAATCAATGCAGCGCCTTGTCCCCAGTTTTATCGTTTTGGGATTACATAACTTCCTCTCTCATTCAGTCTGATGGGGCACATCAATGTGGCCTGGATATCATGCTGTGTACTCATATCATAATCTGTCCCACTACAGACTTCGCTTTACAACAGCCACTACATCATCTCCAACAATCTTTCACTCATAATCTTGGTGCCTTTGAACAAAATCAAAACTATGCGAAATCTTTCAAAGCATAAAACATTGCGAATATATGAAACGAACTGGAAAAGAATCACAGCCTGACAAGAAGTGCATTGGACGCCAAAATACATGTGAAAATGTTTGTTTAGCCTACTTTTACAGACAGTTACACACTAATACAGATGTCACGGCAATGACTGACATCCGTTTTTACTCAATAATTTCTTTTCAATGCAGCATCAGCAGTAGATCAAACTTATTAGGCCACATAAAAATTATTCTTGTTTCGCATAATGTTTCCAAAATAAATATGGGTCAGGTGGGTGGATATTATTTTTACATTATATTTTATTTTATGTCCGAAACCCCTTGGAAATTGACACCTTTACACCAATAGAAAATCAAAACTAAGAAGTGTGAAAAATTCATGCCCATTTTGAGAGTCAATGTTGCATTTTCTCTAGTGTAAAAAATATACAAAATCTTAGGGTCAGGTCGAATTTTTGGGTTGGGCGTTAATGAGAAACAAGAATATTCATACTTGTGGCCTTAAGTAAAACACATTGTGTTACTGAGAATAATACAATCATCATAGTTTAAACATTATCTAATTTTTGTCAAAGATGAAATTGCTGACACAAGAGGAAGCAGACGTTTTCATAACAAAAAGTTGCTCGCCTTCCAGAATGTTTGAAAAGTCATTTCCTGAGAAGCAGTGGTTCGACAATATTGCTAATATATGACGTTTACATCCTCCAGTTCTGTGTGATAACAACCTTGTAATGATGACAATGTGATTCATTACTCACAAAGAAGTGCTTGTGGCATGGGCTGGTCATGTCAAGTGAGCCCTCATTGAGTCATAGATCTTTACAATTGAAACATTAATCATTTTCACCTAAAAACTTATCAGGGGATTTTGCTGTCTTATTGACAGTACCGTCACAACAAACCAACTCTTGTATGATTCATAGACAATATGTCCATTTATATATAAAGCTTAAGACATTTATGATGATGGTTTTATTGGTATAAACTGTTAGCACTGTCTTCTATGCTTAACTGTTGACAGTTAAGTAGCAAAAACTGTTTCCGATCAAGTCTAAACTGTACTCAACAACTGTTGTGCTGGTTAATTATAAACTGTTGTCTGAGAAATGTTTTGCTTTATGTACATAACCCCGTAAAGATCCAAATTAGAATCGCTCTTCTGCAACCCATGTTTGTCGTAAGAGGCGACTACAGGATTGGGTGGTCAGGCTCACTATCTTGATTGACACACTTCATCGCATCACAATTGTAGAGATCGATGCTTATGTTGTTGATTACTTGACTGTCTGGACCAGACTCAATTATTTACAGATTGCCGACATACTAAACAACCAAACAAGCAAACACTGAAGTATATACTGTGCTCCCAGGCATGCATAAACAGTTGTCTAATCTGTCAGCGTATGATGACTGGTTAATGAGTGAGTGAGTATAGTTTTATGCCGCACTCAGCGATAATTCCAGCTATAAGGCAATAGCTTGTAAATAATCATGTCTGGACCAGACAATCCAGGGATCAACAGCATGAGCATCGATCTATGCAATTGGGATACAATGACATGTGTCAACCCAGTCAGCAAGCCTGACCACCTGATCCCATTAGTCGCCTCTTACGACAAGCATGGGTTACTGAAGACCAATTCTAACCCGGATCTTCACGGTAGACTGGTTAACGAATGTAGTTTATTATCACAGTTTTCACAATAGTTGCGGATCAAGTCTAATTGGGCAAATCACTCACTATTTGTTGTAGCTATCTATCCCTGAGCCGTATCATTGTGTCTCTTTATACATGTGAAAATATAGTGTAGAATGAAAGGGCAATTTGTCCTTCAATACTTCATTAATTGAAAACATTTAACAGGTTTGGAAATGGAAATCTTCTGGACTTTTTACAGTGTATGAATACTTGCCTTGAAAAGAATCCCAATGTTTAAAAGTCAGGGGACACTTTCCTGGCAAATGAAAACTACATCAATTATATGTTAAGACTGATCAGGACACTTTTGAATAAGTTCCTCATTCTCCACATTCTATTCACAAAACAGGTTCTCCTGTAACAGGTCCAGCCTCACAACACTTAAGAGAGGCTAGAATTACAAGAGATACCTAACCACCTTTAACAAAATGCTAAATCTGACTGCAAAACATTAATAGAACAAGCTATTATTAACTAGTCACGAGCACTAAACACAAACTGGTTGAAGGCAACACACCCATGTGAGTTGTAACACATGAAGCATGTATAATCCCACACAGAACGGTACAACGTAAGAACCATCATACTGTAACATATTGTAACATGACTAAGTGACCGTTCATAATAAATGGCTAGGTGGGGGAATGACCCCCCTAAAATTTATGTACAAAATAAGTGACCCCACTAGCTATCCAGAACAAAATGGGGTGACCCCCACACACACACACAATTGATGACACCGAAAAAACATCACCCCCACCCCTACCCCAAAAAAGAAAAAAGAAAAAGACATAAATTATGAACGGTCCCTAAGAATTGAAATGCACATCAACTCAAGAGGAAGGCATAAAGTGACATCCCTAATTCAGGCATCTCTTCTTTCAGTTGGACCTAATCTGTCTCACACTTCTGAACGACATTTTTCCCTTTCTGCAATGCTGAAGCCCTAAGTGAACCAAGTCTAGATTCCCACAGGGGCGGTGGGGTAGCGTAGTGGTTAAAGGGTTTGTTCGTCACGCCGAAGGCCCGGGTTCGATTCCCCACATGGGTACAATATGTGAAGCCCATTTCTGGTGTCCCCCGCCGTGATATAGCTGGAATATTGCTAAAAGCGTGATAACTAAACTCACTCACTCACTAGATTCCCACAGGTTCTGAATCTCTAGACTAAGATCTAGTCTATGAAATTAACATATTTTACAGAAAAAGTTCATAAAATATAATCATAAAATATAATGAAAAGGAGCCCAGAGATTTTGTTTTCATTTCCTGGAACTGTGGAAATCTAGACTTGCATGGGTTTTCTTGGATATATTTTTTTCAGGGTCTGCGTACCAGACTATGAATCTCCATTCTCACTGGGGCTCCTTCTCTGTTTTAGAAGGAATTGTTTGTTTCTATCAAAATTACATATATTCAGAGGCTGAGCATCTATGTTGGAACCACCAACCCCACATCTGAACCCAACAGAACATGAGAATGAAAGATGTGCAGAAACTGTAGCCCTGAAAGTGGTGAAGTGAAATTTGCTTCTCACCCCTGACATGGAAGTGCATCTACCAGAACCCCCCTGGGATGAAGACTAAACAAGGGGCTGGGATATACACCACCCAACAAGTGACTGGAGCCCTCTGAAGTGACAATATGTGAATACACTTGACATTTTGGAAATGAAAGGGAAAATATCAGCCGTGCATTAGCAGTGCTGTAACAGCTCTGTACAAAGTTTATGTCAACTTCCATACGTCACTTTACAGTCCATAAGGAACACACCACAGCACTTCCAGGAAGGCATTTGAGTAATTCCATGAGATTGGGTCTTATACTTTGAAACATGTTGCTTGTATAACTCCCCATGTTATAGATACAGAGAGTGCACTGTCTTCTCCAAGAAAGCAATGATCTGTATCTCTACACATGAAAAAATATTCCTCATTTCAAGCTAACACAGCTTCCTAGGCAGTTCTAGGAAACAGCATTAAGGGAATAATACTCCAGACACTATGAATCCATTTTTACAACTTCAGTTACAATCAGGATTTTCACACCTACCTGTAAATAATCAAATATGGACCACATGATCTGGTGACTGATGTTAAGAGCAATCTACCCAGACAAGTCACCATCATGCAAACAATTTGTTACTTTCAAGATAATGTTGCACCACTCTATCACAAATGATTCAAATGTTACTTTGAAAATACATTTTGTTTGTGAATACACAATACCGTTTAGAAAGTGAGGCAGCTGACTTTGTGTGCTGGCGATTAGGCGCCTGACTAGGGTGTGGGTTCGAACCCAACAAAAGTACTAGAATGTGAGAAAATACAATCCCACATGTAACATATGTTACATTTTGGTTAGTTTTGGGAAACACAAAAACATCACTACCAACTCAAATTAAGCAAATAAAACACAATTATGAACATGACAAGTTAATCCTCTCTCCCCTAATAACAGATACCCCTATAACACTTCACTATTACATCTACAATATCCCTTAATATCATTCCATGCATAGAATTTTGTAAAACCATTTTTAAATTTTCTTAAAATTCTTAATTAAAGTACTTAATTACACGTTACTCCAAGATCCATACACAAAACATAAACATGAGCAGTTTTCACTACCGGTGGCCATAGAAGTTGGTCTCCTCTTATCCAATTGATTCCACAGGTTGATTATGGAGCAGTCGACTGATAATACCCTCGTTCATGTATCACCTTACCAACTAAACAGATAATTAACTCCACAGAATTCCACCCAAAATATTCAAACTCGTATGTAAATAGCTTAGAGGTAAAATAAACATTGGGATTCAGTTGGAAGCAATGAACTTGTAACTTGAGCACCAAGTGCGAGTATGCACAGGACAACCTTTAAGTATAAAGTTCCTCCTCAAATATGGACAACGGATAAAGATCTGTTAACAATTCATGTGACTTTCCTCCAAAGGGACATCATCCTGTTAGTTATGCCTTGACACTTCGGAGTCTTCATGGGTTAAAAAAAACACACATTTTGTCCAAATAGTCTGCCCTTTGACTGTTGACGCTTGGTGATATCATGCACGGAAATAAGAAGCCTTAAGTGGGATTTGTAGATAACATTAACTCATTGATAAGTGCAGAAAACAATCTGCTTCTTTTGTCTTCTGATTTTTTTTAGATGATATATATAGCAGGCAACTTTCTGTTAGTGCGTAATAGGTGTTTTGGTAACCTTGTTGCCACTAATCTCTGTTCCTGCAGCACAAGATGCAGTGATAGCATACTAATAATGTTAGCGCAATACGGGCCGTTTTTACATATTTTCTAACCCACTTGAGAGTGATGAATTTGTAAGTGTGTTATTCTAGTAATTGTACGGCAGGTAGGTATGTTGCAGCCTGCAGAGGTAAGCTTGGTGGCGCCATGTACAAACACGACAGAGTGGTAGTACGCATAGATAGCAGTTTTTGGAATACGGACATGCAAAATACCATGCCAGACTGTCAGGAAGCTTGATACTGGGGATGATACAGGAACTCGGAAAACTCCCACTCAAGTCTTCAAAATATTGGCAAGTCTAACTTCAGTGTCAGAAAGACTTCCTGGCACCCATACAACTCAAAAGACGTTAAGAAGCACCTAATTTGTTCATGATAGTATAGATAATTTGTCATTTTAGATGCTTGATGTAATTCTTTGACAGAAAAACACAAATGATTAACTGTAGAAATGTGAGAGTTTTAATTGGTCCTTAACTCAAACTAAATGGTTATTTGGCCAAAAATATCTTCTGTTGTTGGAGACTTAATGCTGATCTATGATAGATATAGAGGAGTGTTCTCTTGGTTTTCGTTAGTACAAATTACTAAATGAAACCACAGTAAAAGACCATTATAAAGAATCTGTGAAGAACTACATGTAACATCATTCTAGTTTGAAATACCAGACATGTATTCAGTGCCAGGGTTTGAGAGAAAAGTTCCCCATGCGAGCATTCAATGAAGGCAGCAGAGAAAGAAGCCTTTTTCACTTGTGAATATGTTTGCACTTAGTTAAACACATCTTGTTTGTTTGTTGTTTAACGACGCACTGAAGAATATTCCATCTATATGGCATCAGTCTATAAATAATCGAGTCTGGACCCAACAATCCAGTGATCAGCATCGTGTGCATTGATCATGAGCTTTGGGAACCGATGACCTCTGTCAACCAAGTCAGTGACCCTGGCCACCCGTTCCCGTTAGTCGCCTCTTACGACAAGCATGGGTTGCTGAATATCAATTCTTACCCGGATCGTCACAGTCGTAAACATTTTTCAGTTAAGAGTGTTTGCATGACCACTAAGATGATTGCACCATCAGTGAAGGATAGAAATGGTTAGTCTGCTCAAGGCAAGTAAAGAACAGAGCATGCATGACCACCACGAATACTGAAATATGAGCACTCGGTATGCTCAAGGCAAGTAAAGAACAGAGCATGCATGACCACCACGAATACTGAAATATGAGCACTCGGTATGCTCAAGGCAAGTCAAAGGATACTGCATCAAGAACCACCAAGAGTGCTACCAAAAGAACTGTTGGTCTGCTCAGAGAGCACCAAGGATGGCGTATCCATGACCACAAACAGAGCTGCAGCAAGAGGGTTGGTCTGCCCAGGGCGAGACCTGTTGACCTTGGTCCATCAGGCTACCTACCACATAAAGGTCACACTTTCAATCAAGCACTTGTCAAAACATTGAGGTATTTTATCATCAGCTACTCAAATACGGCCAGACTAGCCAAGACTAGCAAAATGGCTGTGTCATTCTCTCCTTTTCATCCTGTGTGTGATGGTTGTAATTATTGCTGATCCGCTTTCGGTAAGCAATCCTAATTTTATATCTTTACGATTCTCCTTTTTGAAAATGCTTGTAACCATCACATCATGGTGAGTAAAGTCATGGCAACCAAATATTGTCCTTCTATAATCATGTTAAAGATATGCCACACATAACAGTGATTAACCTTGTCATGGTCCAATGTATGTAACAAATAATTCAATAGCAAATGCACTGTAACCATGTTACTCTGAATGAATGTATTTCACCTTGCAACCCACGTGATAAACACTCAGAGAGAATTAATTATGGTTGTAACATGAGTGACATGTCATTAGCTGAATCATCTTTTGGAGCAAAAAATACAATACGCCCTGATCTTGACGAATAATAAACTTTATCATGCCTTATATAAAAAAAAAGGAGTAATTATTCACTGTGAAAACAATTTTTTTTTAAACATTTCAACAACAATGCCACACTGTTTAAGCCACAAAGTTGTTGTTTTTAGACAGCATTCGGCAATATTTCAGTCATATTATGACACCAAGTTAACATATTGTAAACTCATGTCATGGAAACAAGCCTAATCTTCCGTACATTTGTAACATGAGTGACATGTCATTTGATGAATATTCTTTTTGAGCAATAAAATACCACACGCCCTGATTTTGACAAATGATAAAAATTATCATACCTTTTAGAAGAAATACAGTAATTATTCAATGTGACGGGAAAATATTGTGAAACATTTCATTCACAATGCCACATTGTTTACACCGCGGAGTTGGTTTTTACACAGCTTCAGCCATTTCTGGTGTCCCCTGCCTTAATATTGCTGGAATATTGCTAAAAGCAGTGTAAAACTAAAAACTCACTTAAGCATTCAGCAATATTTCAGCCAGGAAACAAACCCAAGCCCACAGCATGATGAGACAACACCTTAACCACAAGGCCTCTCATGGTTCCCCAAGTACACAAATACTACCACTACACATCTAGACCCCCATAAAGCAATAACCTCCAATACCCAAGGACAGTTTCTCCAAACAAACGTTCCTCTCTCAAGATGAAAGAGCATGTCTTATCTCGCCAACAAAAGCCATATCAAACACAAGCATTAGCCGAACAAAAAAAATCACTTTATGCAATGAATCCTACTTACAACGATGTTTTTTTCCGAGTTTTTTCTTTGTTGGAAAATAGAAAGAGATATTGCCGAGGTTTACATGAGTCAAGGTCGATCCCAACCCTGACCTTTCCTCCATGGCAACTACTTGCAGTGCATTACTCCCATCAAGAAAAACAATTATTGGTGGTTCGGCTGTTTCCAATTCTGAGTGAAGGGTTTTAGCTTACTGGTGTTAGGAAAAAACATTAGAAAGAGGGGTATTATGTACAAGTGTTTGCCTCCCCTGGAGTTACTTCCGCCATGGAGGAAGCCAGCGGGCGAGATGAGGTAGACGTCCCATTCATGATTACATCAACCCACTATATGTACGGGAAACTCATGGAATATACATAAAATGTATTGTTGTAGCTGCTTTTGCCATGGAATGTAAATACATGCAGATCATCTGATTTCAATCATAAGCTTGAGGACTTCCCTTTAGGACAGGATATGTTATTTTTTAAATTCTGAATTTAGCTGGACTAATATTTATCAAATAAAATCAGCTTTGAAAACATATTACGTATCCAGAGACTATCCATTTGAAATAATCATGTGAAGAGTGTTTGTTTTGTAACGCTGCGCTGTTTTATGCTTAATGACAGCAGCTTGCAAACTGATCAAGTCTGGACCAGAAAAACCAGTATCTGATACCATGATAAACACTTGATTGAGAGAGTGAGTGAAGCTCCAAGTTAGAATTGATCTTCAGTAACTCATGCTTGTTGTAAGAGGTGACTGATGGGATTGGGTGGTCAGACTTGCTGACTTGGCTGACACATGTCATTGTATACCCACTGCGTAGATCGATGCTCATGCTGTTGATCACTGGACTGTCTGGTCCAGACTCGATAATTTACAGTCCTTCGCCATATAGCTGGAATATTGCTAATTAACTCACTCACTCAACCCCCAAAAGTACAAGAATCTGTAAAAATACAGAGTAAAAGCCTCCAAATAGGAATCCTTTGATTCACATATTATGCTATACTTTGAGTTCTAAACAGTGAATCTACCAAATGATATTCATATTATCGAAAGGTAGTTATGTACAGCATGCCTAGGAATTTCAGTATGATGTTACACATCCAGTCTAAGAATAGAAACATTATACTACAGTGTCAGAGAGTAAGACCATGATCAGTGTTTTACAGAATGAGAGAACAAGTAGCACTTGTACAATGATACACACTGCAGCACATACTATACAACAGTATCACAGAGACCATGATATCAATGTGTAACAAGATGAGCATACAAGATAGATTTGTACAATGTTACACACTGCCCAAAGTATGTGTGTTATGAGAGCCCACAGAACCCAGTGGTACAAGGATAGCTGTATTCTCTGCATCTGTCAGGATGGTGTAGGATGTCAATAGGAAACCCACTGATGACTCTAGACAAGCATGAAGTGCTCTCATTATGTACTGGAGGAGGTGGGACGGTGCTGTATTTCCTCCAATCATCAATTCCACATGAACAGCAAGGGAGGGGAATCGTTCATTATACCACATATCCCAGTATTGAATATAATGTCCCACTGTTGTGAACCTCAGAAACAACACACAGTTGTTAAGCTTACGCCAGCAAACACAGAACAACGTCAGCATGACACTGCAGCGGACAGAGACCAAGCTGTGGAAGCTGTTTCTCAGCGCTGCTCACAATGAATGATTCTGATACTGACTTGTGAACCCCACCTTATTTTGATACCTTTATGTAGGAACATGTAGCTTTTGAAACTGTGAACATAGAGTCTCACAAAGGCAAAGACCAATTCAAGCTAAGAATAGTAGGTTAGCTTAGTGCTAAAAGCATTTGCTCATCAATTGAGTGAGTTCAGTTTTATGCCACACTCGGCAATATTACAGTGAGTGAGTGAGTTTAGTTTTACACCGCAATATTCCAGCTATATGGCGGCGGTCTGTAAGGAATTGGGCCTGGACCAGACAATCCAGTGATCAACAGCATGAGCATCGATCTGTGCAGTTGAGAACCGATGACATGTGTCAACCAAGTCAGCGACCCTGACCACCCGATCCCCTTAGTCGCCTCTTATGACAAGCATGGGTTACTGAAGATCAATAGTCTAACCCGGACCTTCACGGGTTAGCTTAGTGCTAAAAGCATTTGCTCATCAATTGAGTGAGCGTGTTCAGTTTTATGCCACACTCAGCAATATTACAGATAAATGGAGGCGGTCTGTAAATAATCGAATCTGAAGCAACAGTGATCAATTCTCACCTGGATCTTCATGGGTACATTCGCTCATCAAACCAGTGAGGTTGATTCCCATATTAACTATAATTTGACTAGCACATTCTTTGTGTCAATCTCCTTGATATTAATATTCTTAGAATAATGGTTAACAAATGTTGATACTCCTTTGGTTGTTCATTCATCTAAATCTTTGACTGACTCAGCAAGTCAGGGATTCAAATGCATTTTGTTCAGTGATTTGTTGAGCTAACAACCACTTCTTTGAGAGCCAGGGTGCCGTTGTACAAAACGATCTTAGCGCTAAGGTGACCGTAACTCCCATACCTTAACATAGACTTAAGGTAGCCTTAGCTCTAAGGTTGTTTTGTACAACGGCACCAGGTTATAAAAGGTCCTCAGCATATAACTGCCTTTGTGATGTGTCCAAACCTCAGTGTCTTCATCAATTGTGTATAATCAGAGTGAGTGAGTGAGTTTAGTTTTACGCCACTTTAGCAATATTCCAGCAATATCATGGCAGGGGACACCAGAAATGGGTTTCACACATTGTACCCATATGGGAAATCGAACTTGGGTCTTCGGCGCGACGAGTGAACGCTTTAACCACTAGAGCTCGATAATACTGGTCATTGACCATAATATCAACAAATCATTTAACAGGTCCAACATCAGACTGACGTGGGAGGAAACCCATAGTGATCCATGTGTTTCACACTTACAGCTTTGGTGAACTTGGTGCTGCCAAAACAAATATATAATCAGGAGGAATTTGGAACTCAATTTCACTTTCATTACAATCTTGCAGGCTAAAACGACGAAATTCTGCATTGCCAAATGCTGCACCTTAGGTAGACTAGCACAAGAAAATAATTAATAGTTTAAATGATATTTTATTAAAGAAAATAAATAACAGATTGGCGGCCTTAGGGTTCCCCTTATCTATCTAAAGGAGATATTTACTACACATCCATTAGCATTCAGTACAGCCTTGGAGCAAGGCTACACCTTCGGTTACTGGGAGACTTACGTGTCTCCCAGAACCATGAGAATAAATTAAATTGGAGTTAAATACTCAAATCTAGATGGATTTGGAAGTCTAGATTGCCTCAATGCCAAGCCAGATATTAAGGATTGTTCTGTACTCCATTTGGATTTGTATTGTAGATAAATATTTTTCAATATTTTTAAATATATTTTTTTCTGGGAATAAAAGTCAGCCTACTGGGCCACACATGGTCCTGATTTGAACAGTGAAGATGACTAACTTATCATGGCTGTTCATTCATATAAAGGGAAAAGAATCCTGCCACTTGCCAAATCATTCACGATAACGTTCCATGTGAAAACTAACATCGTTACAAAAAGAAACTCATTTTCAAGATAGTTTCTTTCTAAGTCTGGCTTACAGTCACCTTTAGATATAATAGAGGCAGGTGTTGCAAATAATTAGCTTTGAATAATCATTTCTTTTTCCCCGATCAGACACGCCAGATAAAATTCAGGCTGTTATGACTGAAGATTCAGTTTGAGTGACAGAACTTTGCTGGGATGTACAGATACTAGCCTGAAAATATGAGGCGCAAGTATATATCTCAGAAATACACAATCACAAGTTCTCTCTCTTTAAGATGTCCATGAGTCTGTACCTAGTACATAGATTTATTAATCTAGATGTTAAAATTATCCAACTTTCCAGTTGAAAAACTTAAAGAAAAAAAGGGATTTTTGCTGATCCTATTCTACTGCTAGTACTAGACACACTCATGAACTACAGGAGCAAATCCCCACTTTAATATGGGAGGTGAGGTGAAATTGGGTTTAACGTTGTGCTTGAGAATATTTTGCTCATATGACAACGTGCATGCGTGTGTATGTGTATGTGCGGCTGCTTGTACTAGCCCAGACTGAAGCTGGTTTTATAGTGCTAGACCATTGAGATACCATGCTGCAGTGAAGCATGAATACCCCACTCAGACACATTATACTGACTCCGAGCCGAACAGTCCTTGTTGTACCCATTAATGCCGAGCACCAGACAGGGACCAACAAGTACCATATTTTAACGTCTTTTGGTATGACGCGGTCGGGGGATCGAACCCGCGACCTTCCGCTCTCCGGGCGGACGCTTTAACCACTACACCACGGAGGCGGTCGCTTAATACACAGAAACCACTTACCCTTTTAAAGTTTTGCATAAAGTGAAGTCAGTGTCAAAAAACATAACATTTAACTCTGAATGGATACAATCTTCATTGCTTCTTTGAGTGGCATTTTATAAGTTGGAAGTCAGGTAGAACAAGTATATATGGATGACAACTTCTTTAATTCTAGAGCACTCCTACTTGATAACAATACAAGAACCTGTATCAAAATATCATGCTTTCATATCTAAAATATTCATTAATAAGATAACATCAACTTATCTGGTTGGCTAACTTTAAAACAAATGAATAACAATACACAAAATTCCACATTTGTGAGTGAGTGAGTGAGTGAGTGAGTGAGTGAGCGAGTTAGTTAGTTTAGTTTTAAGCCGCTTTTAGCAATATTCCATCAATATCACGGGGGGACACCAGAAATGGGCTTCACACGTCGGGAATCGAAACCGGGTCTTTGGCATGACGGCAAACGCTTTAACCACTAGGCTACCGCCCCTCCACATTTGTAGTAGGCAGTAATACTTTGCTTTGATGTCAAATGAAGCAGTGATGTCATAGTTAATGAAATGTGACAGTAGTGTCATTTCGTTTTGCCGTTATCAATAACCAGCCTGTCATAACATTGGCCTTATTCGCTTTTCATTTCACACATGATGGTGTCTCTTGTAACATCCAACATCAGTTCAACTTACTGATAGGATAGATTGACTTGATTGTCTTCCAATTGACTTCCAATTCAATCTTAACAGTTTGCTGTATCACAAGATCAAGCACAACCAAGTATCACATTTTGACTGGACATATATGTGAATCAGTGTCTTATATCGTCCACTGTCAGATTGCACACATACTCAACATGATCAGACTGCCATCCTATTTCGTCAACGACCTTTGCGTCAAATCACAAAAATATAGATTTTTGTCTGATTATGAACGTAACCAAGCACAAACCTATACCCATCTGTGCACTCACATCCAGAATGTCTAATTAAGAATGGGAAATTGATAATAGGATAACAGTATATCATATGATTGCAAAAGACTTTTTCCTGCCGACAACGGGCAGTCAATATTGACTACAGCCTGTCGAGGAGTGAGGAAGCTGTAGAATTTCTCCAGCAAATACAAGCGTGTTAGCTAAACCACCAAGTTCAAACATCAGGACCAGCTCGGTTCCTGCACAGGGCACATACACTAATAGTGACAAATATTATTACAGAAACAAGTGAAACACGTAGAACGTTTGATCACATCTCTAAACCAGGCTTATCCAGCCAGCTAGAAATCATCACATTTTAACAAGAGAAACCACGACCAACACACATCATGGAGCGCTGGTGTGAAATTGCATTAAAGGTTTATTGCGCTAAAGTGAGCAATGTTCATCGTTAAGTCCAGTTTTTGCTATCAAATCATAAGGTTACCCTCCATGACTCTAACATCCACTCGTGTTGTAGGCAGAGCTTTGTTGGCAACTTTGCCAGAACCAGGACAGCCAACATGAGGGCTGCAGATTACAAACAAATTCAGAACAAGTTCCCCAGGTACGCATGGGTGTCAATGGTCATATCAATAGTTCTTTTCAGGAATAGACTTATTTTGTATGAGAGGCAATAGTGGTTGTTAAAATGAGTATATGGCACAATGGGAACAATTGTGATTGTAACAATGGGTATATTGTATAAAGAGGAGAAAAGTGGTTGTAACAATGGGTAAATAGTATGAAGAGAATAATAGTGATTGTAACAATGGGTATATAGTATGACTGACTGACTGACTGACTGAGTTTGGTTTTACGCCGCTTTTAGCAATATTCCAGCAACGTCACGGCGGGGGACACCAGAAATGGGCTTCACACATTGTGCCCATGTGGGGATTCGAACCCGGGTCTTCGGCATGACGAGCCAACGCTTTAACCACTAGGCTACCCCACCGCCCCGTATATAGTATGAAGAGAAATATAGTGATTGTAACAATGGGTATATAGTATGAAGAGAATAATAGTGATTGTAACAATGGGTAAATAGTATGAAGAGAAAAATAGTGATTGTAACAATGGGTATATAGTATGAAGAGAAAAATAGTGATTGTAACAATGGGTATATAGTATGAAGAGAAAAATAGTGATTGTAACAATGGGTATATAGTATGAAGAACAATGAATGAATAATAAGTGATTGTAACAATGGGTATATAGTATGAAGAGAAAAATAGTGATTGTAACAATGGGTATATTGTATGAAGAGAGAAAAATGGTGATTGTAACAATGGGTATATATAGTATGAAGAGAATAATAGTGATTGTAACAATGGGTATATTGTATAAAGAGGAAATAATAGTGATTGTAACAATGGGTATATAGTATGAAGAGAATAATAGTGATTGTAACAATGGGTATATAGTATGAAGAGAATAATAGTGATTGTAACAATGGGTATATAGTATGAAGAGAATAATAGTGATTGTAACAATGGGTATATAGTATGAAGAGAATAATAGTGATTGTAACAATGGATATATTGAAGAGAATAACAGTGATAAAATGGATATATTGTATAAAGAGAATAATAGTGATTGTAACAATGGGTATATGGTATGAAGAGAATAATAGTGATTGTAACAATGGGTATATAGTATGAAGAGAATAACAGTGATTGTAACAATGGGTATATAGTATGAAGAGAATAATAGTGATTGTAACAATGGGTATATAGTATGGAAGAGAGAAACAATAATATTGATTGTAACAATGGGTATATAGTATGAATAGAGAATAATAGTGATTGTAACAATGGGTATATTGTATGGAAGGGGTAAGAGTGGCTGTAAAAATGGCTAGACTGTACAAAATGACAAAAGTAGCCATTCGGGTTATTTCCACTTTGTGTGTTTTCATATCTTACATAGCCTGAAAGAATGCTAAGTAACCATAAAGTCTAAGTAATCGATGCCTATGGTGCCTATGGTACCAACTCCAAGTCTTCAAAGTTTAGTTGACAGCCTGTACTATGAATGACCTTTGATGTTGGGGAATATCAGCCAGGTAACACGTATAACCACTCAATCACCAATTCAGTGATGTGGTGTTAGGCAATAACAGGGCTCGATTTAGTGCTTTGTTACGTCCACTTGTGCAACCCAATATTACAAAGTGCAACCTAGATATTTGTCTAACTTGCACCAGGTGCAACTCGATTTTTGAGAGGGTAAAAGCTGAATAAAACATCTAAATAATTTCATATTTCTTACATTAAATATATTAAGCATATTTCTTACATTAAATATTGCAATAAAAGCAGTAAACTGGAATTTGGCTGGTGCAACTAGATTTTTTATCTTAGGTTGCACCTGGTGCAAGTAGGTTAACATCTCTTAAATCGAGCCCTGAATAATCACTCATTCCCGATTCAGTGAATCAAACATAAAGGCTAAATATCAGATAATGCAAATCCATGTTTAGTCCTTGGCTCCACTGTAACTGAGGATGTTACTAAACCAGCCTTGTTTATCAATGGGGAAAGGCCAACTCAAGTATAAAGACCTGCCATTGCTGCAGATGCTATACTACAAGAGTAGTGTTTCACATCCATCAAAGCATAAACAATGATCCAAGCAATACACTTGGATGCAGAAACAACCATCTGCATTCTGCCAACACTGCACACATCAAGAATGAAGATGAAGAAACAGCCAGCTATCATCATTGCAGGATACACTGCCTACAACAATTGTATCAGTGTCCTGGAGACAACATTCCACAGTGGGTGTTTGCATCTCACAGAAAAGAAAATATTAAGTTTAGCCAAAAAAATAGCCACACAATGAAAACAGCAACAGATGCTTGTAGCATGCGCTGCAGGAAATACAATATACATACCAACATGCGCGAGCCAAGGTTAGTTATATTAAGACAATCTGTCACCTTCGACATGAAGCCTAGCTAATAACATTTCGCAACTCCAGGAAAGAAAACAAGGAACTGGTAGGTGTTCACAGGGGGGAGGACAAAGACAACAGGAATCGGGAGTTACAGAGTACAGCGGAACCAGAGCTGGACCAGCATGGGAAGGAGGGTCAGCGGAGGCAGGTGTGCGGTCACACTGGACAAACTCCAACAAGCAGCTTCTGGTGACTCTCAGCAAGGAAAACAGGTTGTGTAAGAGGTGATGAATGAAAACAGCTTCAGAAAGAAGTGGATAGAAACTGAAGCCCTATGTGAAGGTGCTCCCTTGCTGGGCCCTGTTTCACAAAGCTATCGTAGCGCTACAACTGTCGTAAGTTTATGTTACAGTATAGGAGTTACGACAGTCGACAGTCGGAGGGTTACGATAGCTTTGTGAAATGGGGCCCTGGTGGACACAGACGTATGGAGGGATGAGGCCACGAACTAAAACCAGAACATCTTCTTGAGCCACATAGCTGGTCCTCTCACAGATGGACTTCTTTTTTATTGTTGGAAAGATTAGAAGACTGGGACTGAAGTCTCATATCACCCCAAAAGTCAGTCTTCTTCATATTCAAGTATATCTTACCAGAAACCTTACTGTGAGTTCTCAGTCAACAAAAGGATTTCCTGTAAGTTGGGAGCTAAATATTACCAGTTCTTGATACATTCCCCAACCTGATACAGTTAGGCCCAACATATGTTCTTCACTGATATGCTGTTTGCTCTTAATGCCACTTTAATAGAACAACCATATCTCTTCTAGTTTGCTTCCAGGACATCAACTCAACTAAGCCCTGAGAAGACCACTTTCCTTGCTTGCAAAAGAGAGCCCACCTAAACTGAAGACAGCCTCCATATCCTTTCTGGACTTCCAACCCATCTCTGATGATTAGCTCTCAAAACATCAACTCCATCAAATTTCTCACAACCGGCTCTCCCATCTTGCTACTGAAACATCAACCCCCATCACATGACTGACAACCATCTGCCCAATCTTGGTACTGAAACATCAACCCCCATCACATGCCTGACAACCATCTGCCCAATCTTGGTACTGAAACATCAACCCCCATCACATGCCTGACAACCATCTGCCCAATCTTGGTACTGAAACATCAACCCCCATCACATGCCAGACAACCATCTGTCCAATCTTGCTACTGAAACATCAACCCCCATCACATGCCTGACAACCATCTATCCAATCTTGCTACTGAAACATCAACCCATATCACATATCTACAACCATCTGCCCAATCTTGGTACTGAAACATCAACCCCCATCACATGCCTGACAACCATCTGCCCAATCTTGCTACTGAAACATCAACCCCCATCACATATCTACAACCATCTGCCCAATCTTGGTACTGAAACATCAACCCCCATCACATGCCTGACAACCATCTGCCCAATCTTGGTACTGAAACATCAACCCTATCACATGCCTGACAACCATCTGTCCAATCTTGGTACTGAAACATCAACCCCAATCACATGCCTGACAACCATCTGCCCAATCTTGGTACTGAAACATCAACCCTATCACATGCCTGACAACCATCTGTCCAATCTTGGTACTGAAACATCAACCCCCATCACATCCCTGACAACCAGCTCTCCCATCTTGCTGTTCAAACATCAACTCCATCACATGCCTGACAACCAGCTGTCCAATCTTGCTACTGAAACATCAACCCCCATCACATGCCTGACAACCATCTGTCCAATCTTGGTACTGAAACATCAACCCCCATCACATCCCTGACAACCAGCTCTCCCATCTTGCTGTTCAAACATCAACTCCATCACATGCCTGACAACCAGCTGTCCAATCTTGCTACTGAAACATCAACCCCCATCACATGCCTGACAACCATCTGTCCAATCTTGGTACTGAAACATCAACCCCCATCACATCCCTGACAACCAGCTCTCCCATCTTGCTGTTCAAACATCAACTCCATCCCATATCTGACAACCAGCTGTCCTATCTAGGATACAGACCGTTCACAGATAATGGCCACTGTAGTCAATGCTTTCCACGTAAGTTTGACAAGCTTTCAAACTTTATACCCTTGACTACAAATTTGTAAATATAATCATGTGTCATACAGGTAACTAGGAGCAAGTGTATTGTTTTACCAGAAATCAGCTTCTCCACACAACATTGAACCATGACATTCAAAACACAATGTGCCAACGAAGGTTCAATATTCTAGCCTACTCTTGTCAAATCTCGTAAACCCTAGCAAACTCCAGTAATGTAAGCAACATTTTCACACTGGATTTCTCTGTTCAACAACATTGTTAAAAAGAACTCTCCTGGTCTCTGTTTCCAATCTTATATTTATTCAAGCCAAAGAGACTGAATAACTTGCCTTGCATTTCCTGTTATCAACGATATTGTATGGTCAAAGGATATCTTTAAAAGCTTTTAAAACAAATTCTCAAATGAATAAAAATCATGAGATATCCCACTACAGAGATAAATTCTGTTTTCGTAAACCTCTTGCTTAAAAATTGATAGCTGTGATAATGTGTCTAAAGCACTTCTGAAATACTTTCAGCAATTCACGAAAATGTGATAGACATTTTCTCAGGGATAGTTGTTACAGAAATGAAACTGATATTCATTATCAGAAACTGTGCTGAATTCTAATCTGTACATGTGTACCACACCACACCGTACCACACCAACCTCCACACAAGGTATCTCCTTCCCAACAACATTCCATAGCGAACATCAATAAACACTTTTGGATAAAGATTCAAGTATTGCCTGATGTACAAATAATCCTATCAAGTTTGCATATCTTGATTAAATCATCGCATAATACGAATTCCATGCCAGACTTAACAAATTTCTCAGAAACGAACAAAGCATAACGTTCATACCAAAAAACTCTGCGACATGTAACCATCCTTGTGGCATCACATGAACCAACGGCAGACTCTCTGAACCAATATATATTTCGCGTTTGGTATTATGGCACTCGGCAACCACATAACTGGCTTTAGGTACAGGCAGCAGTTGATACAAAACCAACATGTCCGCCATGCAGATTAAGAAGTTGGGCAGCTTGGGTGACAATCTCTACATTTGTTTTGACACGTTCTCTCACCATTGCCACTAGGAAAACAAACGGTGGGCGTAATCTTACAACAAGCAAAGATCATGTTATGCTATCAGGTAGTGAGGGCACAAAATAATCGCATCACAGCTCTTAATATAGTGCCATTTATTTGGATGGTGGTGTCAAGGCTGGAGGAAGTGTACCTGCAGTGTGGTCCGGTGGTTGACAGTGCTGGTGTTGTCTTCAGCAACACTGAATGTTCACAATATTGGGTGGTCTCAATTCAATACCCAAACATCTTGTGAATAACTTGTCAGTCTGAACTCAGTAACATGAGTTTCTGAGCATGTATCTGTTCTCTGTAGGTTGGGAGAGGGCAGTGGTTTTATATTTTTGTTACCCACTTTGAAGCCCAAAATGAGTTTCTGAGCATGTATCTGTTCTCTGTAGGTTGGGAGAGGGCAGTGGTTTTATATTTTTGTTACCCACTTTGAAGCCCAAAATGAGTTTCTGAGCATGTATCTGTTCTCTGTAGGTTGGGAGGGCAGTGGTTTTATATTTTTGTTACCCACTTTGAAGCCCCAAATGAGTTTCTGAGCATGTATCTGTTCTCTGTAGGTTGGAAGAGGGCAGTGGTTTTATATTCTGGTTGCCCACTTGGAAGCCTAACAACAAAGAAGGGAGTCGATCAGAAATTAAATGGGGAAAGCAATGAATCTTGTGAATAACTTGTCAGTCTGATCACAGTAACATGAGTGTCTGAGCATGTATCTGTTCTCTATAGGATGGGAGAGGGCATGGGTTTTATATTGCGGTTACCCATTTGGAAGCCTAACAATAATGAAGGGAGTTGGCCAGAAATTTACTAGAATTTAAAGAACCACTGGCCAGAAACTTAAGAAGATGCCAAAAGAACTGACAATTTCCAATAACCTAACTAGGAAATGTGGTAGACTAACATCTAGTCTCTGAAGTGAAAATATTTTACAGAAAGCAAAACAGTTCATAAATAATTAGCATAAAATATAGTGAAAAGGAGCGCACAGACTTTCTTCATTTTCTGAACTGCGGGACATCATGACTGCTTTGTACTTAAGTTAGACAACATGGCCATACTGCACTTAAGTCAGACAAGATGGCAGCTCTGTGCTTAAATTGGACAACATGTTCAAGTTGCACTTAAGTTGGACAAGATTGCAGCTCTGTGCTTAAGTTGAGACAACATGGTCAAGTTGCATTTAAGTTAGACAAGATGGCAGCTCTGTGCTTAAGTTGGATAACATGGCCATGCTGCACTTAAGTCAGACAAGATGGCAGCTCTGTGCTTAAGTTGGATAACATGGCCATGCTGCACTTAAGTCAGACAAGATGGCAGCTTTGTGCTTAAGTTGGACAACATGGCCATGCTGCACTTGAGTCAGACAAGATGGCAGCTCTGTGCTTAAGTTGGGACAACATGGTCAAGTTGCACTTAAGTTAAATGAGATGGCAGCTCTGTGCTTGTGGCATCACATGAACCAACGGCAGACTCTCTGAACCAATATATATTTCGCGTTTGGTATTACGGCACTCGGCAACCACATAACTGGCTTTAGGTACAGGCAGCAGTTGATACAAAACCAACATGTCCGCCATGCAGATTAAGAAGTTGGGCAGCTTGGGTGACAATCTCTACGTTTGTTTTGACACGTTCTCTCACCATTGCCACTAGGAAAACAAAAACGGTGGGCGTAATCTTACAACAAGCAAAGATCATGTTATGCTATCAGATAGTGAGGGCACAAAATAATCGCATCACAGCTCTTAATATAGTGCCATTTATTTGGATGGTGGTGTCAAGGCTGGAGGAAGTGTACCTGCAGTGTGGTCCGGTGGTTGACAGCGCTGGTGTTGTCTTCAGCAACACTGAATGTTCACAATATTGGGTGGTCTCAATTCAATACCCAAACATCTTGTGAATAACTTGTCAGTCTGAACTCAGTAACATGAGTTTCTGAGCATGTATCTGTTCTCTGTAGGTTGGGAGAGGGCAGTGGTTTTATATTGTTGTTACCCACTTTGAAGCCCTGAATGAGTTTCTGAGCATGTATCTGTTCTCTGTAGGTTGGGAGAGGGCAGTAGTTTTATATTCTGGTTGCCCACTTGGAAGCCTAACAACAAAGAAGGGAGTCGATCAGAAATTAAATGGGGAAAGCAATGAATCTTGTGAATAACTTGTCAGTCTGATCACAGTAACATGAGTGTCTGAGCATGTATCTGTTCTCTATAGGATGGGAGAGGGCATGGGTTATATATTGCGGTTACCCATTTGGAAGCCTAACAATAATGAAGGGAGTTGGCCAGAAATTTACTAGAATTTAAAGAACCACTGGCCAGAAACTTAAGAAGATGCCAAAAGAACTGACAATTTCCAATAACCTAACTAGGAAATGTGGTAGACTAACATCTAGTCTCTGAAGTGAAAATATTTTACAGAAAGCAAAACAGTTCATAAATAATTAGCATAAAATATAGTGAAAAGGAGCGCACAGACTTTCTTCATTTTCTGAACTGCGGGACATCATGACTGCTTTGTACTTAAGTTAGACAACATGGCCATACTGCACTTAAGTCAGACAAGATGGCAGCTCTGTGCTTAAATTGGACAACATGTTCAAGTTGCACTTAAGTTGGACAAGATTGCAGCTCTGTGCTTAAGTTGAGACAACATGGTCAAGTTGCATTTAAGTTAGACAAGATGGCAGCTCTGTGCTTAAGTTGGATAACATGGCCATGCTGCACTTAAGTCAGACAAGATGGCAGCTCTGTGCTTAAGTTGAGACAACATGGTCAAGTTGCATTTAAGTTAGACAAAATGGCAGCTCTGTGCTTAAGTTGGATAACATGGCCATGCTGCACTTAAGTCAGACAAGATGGCAGCTCTGTGCTTAAGTTGGGACTACATGGTCAAGTTGCACTTAAGTTAAATGAGATGGCAGCTCTGTGCTTGTGGCATCACATGAACTAACGGCAGACTCTTTGAACCAATATATATTTCAAGGTTTGGTATTACGGCACTTTCGGCAACCACATAACTGGCTTTAGGTACAGGCAGCAGTTGATACAAAACCAACATGTCCGCCATGCAGATTAAGAAGTTGGGCAGCTTGGGTGACAATCTCTACGTTTGTTTTGACACGTTCTCTCACCATTGCCACTAGGAAAACAAAAACGGTGGGCGTAATCTTACAACAAGCAAAGATCATGTTATGCTATCAGATAGTGAGGGCACAAAATAATCGCATCACAGCTCTTAATATAGTGCCATTTATTTGGATGGTGGTGTCAAGGCTGGAGGAAGTGTACCTGCAGTGTGGTCCGGTGGTTGACAGCGCTGGTGTTGTCTTCAGCAACACTGAATGTTCACAATATTGGGTGGTCTCAATTCAATACCCAAACATCTTGTGAATAACTTGTCAGTCTGAACTCAGTAACATGAGTTTCTGAGCATGTATCTGTTCTCTGTAGGTTGGGAGAGGGCAGTGGTTTTATATTGTTGTTACCCACTTTGAAGCCCAAAATGAGTTTCTGAGCATGTATCTGTTCTCTGTAGGTTGGGAGAGGGCAGTAGTTTTATATTCTGGTTGCCCACTTGGAAGCCTAACAACAAAGAAGGGAGTCGATCAGAAATTAAATGGGGAAAGCAATGAATCTTGTGAATAACTTGTCAGTCTGATCACAGTAACATGAGTGTCTGAGCATGTATCTGTTCTCTATAGGATGGGAGAGGGCATGGGTTATATATTGCGGTTACCCATTTGGAAGCCTAACAATAATGAAGGGAGTTGGCCAGAAATTTACTAGAATTTAAAGAACCACTGGCCAGAAGCCAAAAGAACTGACAATTTCCAATAACCTAACTAGGAAATGAGGTAGACTAACATCTAGTCTCTGAAGTGAAAATACTTTACAGAAAGCAAAACAGTTCATAAATAATTAGCATAAAATATAGTGAAAAGGAGCGCACAGACTTTCTTCATTTTCTGAACTGCGGGACATCATGACTGCTTTGTACTTAAGTTAGACAACATGGCCATACTGCACTTAAGTTAGATGACATGGCAGCTCTGTGCTTTAGTGGAGACAACATGGTCAAGTTGCACTTAAGTTAGACAAGATGGCAACTCTGTGCTTAAGTCGGACAACATGGTCAAGTTGCATTTAAGTTAGACAAGATGGCAGCTCTGTGCTTAAGTTGGATAACATGGCCATGCTGCTCTTAAGTTAGACAAGATGGCAACTCTGTGCTAAAGTTGGGACAACATGGTCAAGTTGCACTTAAGTTAGACAAGATGGCAGCTCTGTGCTTAAGTTGGACAACATGGTCAAGTTGCACTTAAGTTAGACAAGATGGCAACTCTGTGCTAAAGTTGGGACAACATGGTCAAGTTGCACTTAAGTCAGACAAGATGGCAGCTCTGTGCTTAAGTTGGGACAACATGGTCAAGTTGCACTTAAGTTAGATGAGATGGCCACTCTGTGCTTAAGCCGGACAACATGGTCAAGTTGCATTTAAGTTAGACAAGATGGCAGCTCCGTGCTTAAGTTGGATAACATGGCCATGCTGCTCTTAAGTTAGACAAGATGGCAATTCTGTGCTTAAGTTGGGACAACATGGTCAAGTTGCACTTAAGTTAGATGAGATGGCAACTCTGTGCTAAAGTTGGGACAACATGGTCAAGTTGCACTTAAGTCAGACAAGATGGCAACTCTGTGCTTAAGTTGGGACAACATGGTCAAGTTGCACTTAAGTTAGATGAGATGGCCACTCTGTGCTTAAGCTGGACAACATGGTCAAGTTGCATTTGCCATAAGTTAGACAAGATGGCAGCTCTGCTGCTTAAGTTGGACAACATGGCCATGCTGCTCTTGCACTAAGTTAGACAAGGTGGCAATTCTGTGCTCAAGTTGGGACAACATGGTCAAGTTGCACTTAAGTTAGACAAGATGGCAACTCTGTGCTAAAGTTGGGACAACATGGTCAAGTTGCACTTAAGTTAGACAAGATGGCAGCTCTGTGCTTAAGTTGGGACAACATGGTCAAGTTGCACTTAAGTTAGACAAGATGGCAACTCTGAGCTTAAGTTGGACAACATGGTCAAGTTGCATTTAAGTTAGACAAGATGGCAGCTCTGTGCTTAAGTTGGGACAACATGACCCTTAAGTGCTTAGTGGACATCATCCCACCATATGTTCAATTTGGACAAGATGGCTATTAAGTTGAACAAAATGACTGTTCTCAGCATGTGTTTGACAACAGAACAACTCTGTGGTTAAATCTGACGAGGCTCAAGCTGTATCAGGTTGTCTGCCATCTGGGCAATTTGAACACCTCAGTGTATGGTAACCAGGGTTTCTTGTTAATGGCAAGCCATAACCACATCAAACTGCCATGTGGCTGCCCTATGCTACAGTGTAAAACAGACATCCCTTTCCCTGATGAATGCAATCCATGACAACTAAACAATATTCCCATCCTAGCGGAGCAGAAGCAGGAGAAGAAGGAGAGTCGACATCAAAGTACCATGACTACATGGACCAGGTCCCGTCCTGGAATGCAACAGACAACTCTGTCACCCATCTCTGGTATTTACATCTGTTTTCGTTCATGGCGTCCAATACAACGTCATCTGTTAACCAAATATTTATTGTTTGGCATGCCTGGTCTAGCGGTCTTGTAGCAAGATATCTGAGGGCACTGACCTAGGGTGTGATGTTTGCATGAGATCAACAGCCGAGGAGCATCAGCAAAACATTGTTAAAATGCTATCTTTGATTTACACAAGCAGTGTGGTTAAAGAATACCCTGGGAGCAATGTAGTACATACTTAAACCATGTCAAACTACCACCGTGCAAAACAAAAGAATCATAAAGTGATATATCAAGAGGAGACATGGCATAAAAATCACTTCTAATTACTGGTAACATACTGAAGTTCTTGAAAGTTTAGCATTCACCTGATGAAGGAGCAAGAATTAGCTCTGAAATGTCGTACAAAGATAAAAAAGAAGTTGTTATCCATAAAAAACGTGTCATGCATTCATGGTATCATACTGATGAAGCAAGATCCAAATGAATATTTGGGAAGGTATGTCTCTGTAGCAAAGAATGAATTTCTTGAAATTTGTTTGATATATACAAATATTTCATCATCACTAACGTTTGTGTCCAGTATAAATATGAACACGAAAAAACCAAAACACTTAACAACCCTTGTTAATCCCCCCAATGCTGGTGTTGAACCCATTCAAGAGGAGAGTAGCATAATGGCATCTCATAATAAAATTTGCAGTAACTACTTACCAAGTAAGATTTACGTATCACATGAATTATGAATGGAATGCACAAATGCACAGCTTTCTAAATACATTAGTTTATATCCCTCAAAATGAAAATCCCACAATTGAAAAAGATCAGATAATGATATTAAACGGTGCATGGCTATTAAATATGCAAACTTGTAACAAATGTAGTTACACAATAAGCAATGAATTATCTTTTCAAAATGATAAAAGTGGCTACAAATTATACAAGGATTGCAAGTAAAAATCACAAGACTTCATACACAGTAAACTATCAGATCATCAAATACTGTTACATATATCCCATGCTGGAAAATGGACTGTCATTAATAAGCTGTTAATTGAAAGAAAGTGCTAAAACACTGCCTTGTGGCAAGTCAGTAAACACTGTTATGTACATCTGACACCATTACTAAAACAAACACGAGAGATCACAACATGTAGAGCCACACAATGTGTTCTGCTATCACAGCTTATTGAGGCTCCTTGTACTGCAAGGAACATGCTCTGCCGCAGCAGCCTTAAAATTCATTTTCTGATAACATTGACAAAAACAATGACAGCCTGGCCTATATACTATATATACCATCTAGTCTAGTCCACGATCAGAACTGCAAAGTTATCTTAGGACGTTCAAACTTTAAAACCCTTATATAATTACCAATATCATTTAATCTTTAACATAAAAATGGAACAAGAAATTTCAAAAATTACAACTTTTTTACTTTCCAAAAAAGAGTGTAAATGCACTCAAGTGTTCAACAAATAAACATCACATATTAACCAAAATAAACAAGTCTAGCAGAACTAACAGGTGTCTCCTTACAAATCATGCAGCTATGTCTAAAGACGCCAACCATTTATTCAGTACTTTTGCATGAAGAGCACCGTACTAAGGGATTATCGGAGAGCGTAACCTAGTGGTATATTAGAAAGAACAACAAATAGTTGGATCACAGACCGTAGACAAGCTGATTTCAGCTGGTATTTAGAAAACAGTTTTTCCACAAGTAAGAGACGAGCGCTAACCCTCACAGGTAAAGAAAGGTGAGGTGGGAGTTAACGAGGTGTTGACCAGGTGAGACTAAGTGTAGCCAGGTGGACCCATCACCTTTATGTCCTAACCAGCAGTAGTTTCCTATGCATACATTATCCTTTTCCACACAACACGGAAGTCTGCCACAAGCTCAGGTCATTAGCACGACATCACTTATGAAAGCCAAACATACTGCGTGAACATTTTGCACAGCCGTTTTTCTCCTTCAGAATGTGAACAAAATACATCAAAGACTTGTAAGGCGACGTTGAATCAACGCTCTTAAATTCCACATAATGTCAACAGTGACATGTTTTGCACCAATAATTGCATTCAGCATTATGAAGTGACTCACTAATTAAGTTAATTACATTGATGACTTGTGCCATCAGCCCAGTGCTTCATGTAAACACGGGCAATGAGTTGCGTAAGTGAAAAGTAATACATTACCATCACTGTAAGGATGAGGAGGCTGCCCATGGGTTGTATCACGTCCAGGTAACTCATCGTTAAAGGTGAGATATCCAGTGCCAATATCAGGTAAAATCACAGGTAAAAATCAAGGTATGACAGTAGGTCCGTCATAGGCCACTGGGAGAGCATTAGGGGCAAAATAGGGGCTAATTGCAATGATTGCCCACACAGGTATAAGGGAGAATATACAGATGTTAACAAGAAAACTCCTGCTACTAGTTTTGGTTTTGACAGTCTACACTCAACACAGTTTCCTAGTCACTAGTCTGCACTGGAGTCCGGAGAGATTACTGTGCACATTGTGGCTGGCTCATGAATGATTGCAGCTTCGGCCAATCACAGTCAATTTATAGTCGACATTTAAAGGGCCCCTTGGCTATTGAAGCGTTACACAAACTGTCTAGCTTACCCTCCGCTATCTCACATGGTGACCTGACACACACTAAGCAGCTCTGCCCAGCCAGCACTAACACCACTGATTCACCACCCTCCACTCCAGGTCCCAGCAGGTCCCAAACAGATCCGACACAGGTCCCACACAGGTCAGACGGTGGTCCCACTACACTGATAATCATGTCCCATCCTGGGTGAGAAGTGGGTAAAACAAATGTCCTGTGCTGTGGCATGTAGAAGTTTGAGGTCCATGTGTATCCGTCTGCTACTCCCTCCTTCCCTCTCTCCTCCAGTCCTCTGTCTGCCCTCACTTGAGAGTTGCTTATGCAGCTTATCAGAGTTGCATCACAGCACTAGTGCCAGGAGAAACGCTGGTGCCACTCTGCATGTCTAGTGCCTCTGCTCCAACTCCCCTCTACCAACATACACATCTTCCATATCAATGAACATTTTTATTTCCATGTGACCCAACTTTCGGTTCACTTAAAACAAATGTGTTTGCAATAAATGAAATCTGGAACATCAGTTTTTAATTCAAAAGCTTCAACAACTGCAAACTTAACTCTGATTGAGTGAGGGACTTGGTTATGGCTGCTTGGAACAGTGTTTCAGTTATGTCATGGCGTGTCGGCTTGTGGGAGAGAAGCCCGAAGTGACACACATGATGTTTACTTATTTTGTGAAATCCATGACAACATATATGGTGATGACAAACCCAGAGATTTAATCAAGGTTAACAGGGTCAACTGGGTTAACTGGGTTAACGAGCAGGGTCAAGGGATGGAACTGAGCTCAGGAAATTGAACGAGTCATATGTGCCCCCTAATGATTTAGTTGTTTCTGACCATTCAGTCACTTTATGAACAAGCAGACGCAACTGAGAATCAGCAAGTTGTGACTGAGCCATCCATGGATCACAATCACTGTTGTGAAACAAGGATTCAGTTACTGTGAGTTGAATCCAACTCCACTTTCAACAGTTCTTCTGCTACTGCACAGTCTGTCATGTTTCAGTTTCATGTGGGATCAGTGTGGTGACACCCAGGAGCCATGTCTTTGTTATTTTTTATCACCGCACTCAGCAATATTCCAGCCATATTATGGCAGTCTGTAAATAATAGAATCTGGACCAGACAATCCAGTGATTGACATCATGAGCATCATTTTATATAAGTGAGAAATGATGACATGCATCAACGAAGTCAGCAAGTCTGACCAGCCATCCCATTAGTCGACCTGTGACGATCCGGGTTAGAATTGATCTTCAGTAACCCATGCTTGTCGTAAGAGGCGACTGACGGGATCAGGTGGTCAGGACCGATGACTTCGTTGACACATGTCATCGTATTCCAATTGCATGCTCATGCTGTTGATCACTGAATTGTCTGGTCCAGACTCGAATATTTACCGACCGCCACCATATAGCTGGAATATTGCTGAGTGCGGTCTAAAACTAAACTCACTCACTCATCCCAATAGTTACCTGTATGGCAAGCATGGGTTGCTGAATATCAATTATAACCCAGATCTTCACGGGTCCCCAGGAGTATTGGATCAGACAGACAATCCTCATATGGCAATCTAGGATTTAAACAGCAGTCTAGTACTTCATTTTGGTTACTTTCTACAGTGCACCCATCCAACAATGAGTCATGCATCACAAAAATGTATCCTAACCAGAGCTCCAGATAAGATTTAGCTCATGTGGGTACTGTACCCACTGTATTTTTTTGGAGTGGGTATTATGAATGTTGAGTGGGTATTTCATTTTCCGTTACCCACTGCTTTCATATATGTGCGTATTTCAGTCATTTTACTCACCTATTATGTCATTGAGTAAGTTTACTAAGCAGGTATGTTCTGCCTTATGTCATACCTAATCAAAACCAAATTAACTATAATGGAAATCACTCATCCTATACTGATAATACAACACTTGTCCTAAACTAACAGTACAACTTGATAGCATTCGAGGTCATTTTCATTACGCCATGCGATTTTTATAAATATATTCCGTACGCATTTGTTTTAAACTTTTTGCGCATCTAACATTTTGAATGCGTAATTGGTACGCAACAATTATTTTTCAATGCGTAAATGGAAATTTTCTATGCTTATTTTACCCGGATAAACCCGGATACGCAGCTTATCTGGGTCTCTGCCAACCTCTGTGTTGTCACAAACACTAAAGCATTGTTTGCTGAAACTAACTTATATCCACCAGGAGGTTCATTAATTATTAAGGGAGATGAAATGATTGAGAGCCAGACAGGGTTTGCGTGAGAGGGAGCAAAAACACCGGTGAGGAGGGAACACAGAAACAATCAGGTGTTGAGTGAGTTGGTTCGTCAAGCAGTGTGAGAGTCTAGGTGAGAGAGAAGAACAGATGAGAGGTACAAATGAGAAAGTGTACTTCTCAACTTCTGCCTCACCAAAACACATTTATCACAGGGTCATTAAAACATTGTTAAATACAAAGTGGATGTTGTATCATGAACTAGCTAATGTTGATTTCAGTTCAGTTATCTTGATCTACTGAGTACAACCATTCTTGACTACTTAAATTTATGTTTTGAGGTGCCTATGTTAAACCTTCTTATGGCTTAGTGAAGAATGTGAGTGAATCTGAGTGTCTATGTCAGTGTTAATTTTAAAAAAATATATCTGAGTCCATGACATTATACCTTAATATGAACGTCAGTAACAGAACATATTTAACTAACAATTGCATTTTAAACTCTGGCATAATCTTGCTTGTTTCTTTTAAAGATGCCTATCTTTTCCTATATGATCTGGGAAAAGCACTACCCTTCTAAATGTAACAGGGACTCAGAAATAAAATATTAATTAGGCCAGACCAATTTTATTTCTTGTTTTACAGACTTTTGTACTCAAAAATCCTAAAGGCAGGAGGAAAAAAATAAACATAAAAATAATTAAAAGCTAAAAGTATTTTACTTTTGGCAATTTATAAAGTGTATATTGGGCAAAACACAATCTAAAACAAACATTTTCTTGGATATTAACATTTTTGACCAATCAAAGTCCCCAAACAGGATTCTATTTTTTGAGCGGGTAAAATTAACTTTTATTTTTTTTCTTATTCTTGAAAAAGTACGACCGGCGGATCCATAAAACAAGAAATGAAATTGGTCTGGCCTTACCCAAAAACAATTTTTTTAAAAATCATCATTAGTTTCTCCAAATTTGGCATTGACATAATTTCAGTCTGTCAAATTAAATAGATCATCTCTCGAGAAAATATCGGTTTATTCCTGTGACTTAGGACATTATAATTTATCTATATCAAAACCCTTAACCTGCACCATCTGTCATGATTTAAAGCTTGTTCGTCACACCACCGACAATGATACTCTCCCATTCAACCTCAACACTTTGTTTACGTATCTCCAAACAATTTAACACGATCTTCACATGTCAAACAGATAGATTCCTGCCCGCTGGTCACTCAATTGTGCTCTGGCCATTTACGCCTACTGGTCACACGGCTCACTTAACATTATTCTCATGGGTATACAGCCAATTTTCTGCTCACTGACTCGACATCACTGGCCTCTATGTGGTTTCTAGGGCTGGTCGATGGTCAAGGGAACAATGCCATTGTCACAGGCAAACTGCTCGACAAGGCCTTATTGATATAAGAATAATATATATAAGTCTCGTCTTATACACTTTTCATTTCTTTTTCTTCATTTGTGAGAAGGAATTTTCCGAAATTCATTGTCAAATTCCTAACAAAAACAGTCCATGTAAAAGTTAAAATGTTGAATATTTATTCCCACTAGAAGAAGTTACTGAATACAATATACTGTCCAACATTATTATATATTCATCCTGATACAGTGGTTGGGTGGCCTAGTGGTTCAAGTGTTTGCTCGACAGGCCCAATATCCAGGTTTAATTTCTCCTAGTGGTTACAAAAGTGAAGCCTGTTTCAGGTCTTCCCTGATGTTGTGGAATGTTGCCAATAGTAAAACAATCCTCACTCCCAACTACAAGCAGAATGAGTGAGTGAGTGAGTGAGTGAGTGAGAGAGTGCATGAGTGAGTGAGTGAGTCCAATAATTCCCTTTTATCGCAATAGGGACACCATAAATATTATTTCACTCATTGCACACAGAGTCAAACCTTATTTGTCAAAACAAGCAGGCACTTTAAACACAACACTCTGATTCAGCCCCTTGTAACTGAAAGTAAAACTCTTTACAAAGTATCCCCTCTTCATTTTGAAGTAAGAAGAAAAAACATAACTACACTGTCCCAACTGGACAGTATGTCTTTAAGATGTAAGGAACATATATACAGACTTATCCCTGTGGCAGAATACTTTCAGAGATCTGTGGAAGAAGCACATACAAATGTGCCTCTCTTCCCAGATGACGAGATACAGCAATAAGTTGGTATCTACACACCCGCCAAATAACAAGGAAAACCCTTTGGAGAAATTGAGCTCACAATAATTTAACTGTACCAAATTTATCTGTAAAATAAGGTGAGGGGAGGATATCTCACAGATTAAGCATCTGCCTACAGATTTATTTCAGGAGAAATTTGAAAAGCAAGAATATTTTTAGCCCCAGCCTGAACAGACAGTAGATTTATAACTTGACTTTGAAGGTGGTTTAATTATAAAAAAGCATTTAATAGCAGTTTAATCTTTACAGAATGTGAAGAGTTATCTAAGAGCGTGATGATATTCCTTTTTAAATGCGGCATCTCAAGTTCTCAAGAAAAACACACATTGCTGGAGTTACATCGCAATGATTCTGAAAAACATAAATTTGTCTAAACTTTAAAAAAATTGCGAACCTACCATGAGCTGGTGAACGTTCACAAGAACAAAAGAGACCTCTGGCTGAGTGAAATATTTCTACACTATTTTTTTTATTTTCCAGCAATACCTTAGCAGCGGGGACACTGATTGGATTTCATACATTGTATCCTTGGAGAAACAAACGTCGACCTCCAACATAGGTGAACCTTTTAGGAGTCCAATGGTCTGAATAAAGAGTATTTAATTTTTTCTAAGATAAATGTCAAGAATTTACCTGTCCAAATGACAATATTCTAGTGCACACTGCATATTTTAACCACCATGCCAAAATCACACCAGTTATCTTTGCCATCACCAGTACATGTGAAGATCCGGGTTAGAATTGGTCTTCAGCAACCCATGTTTGTCGTAAAAGGCAACTAACAAGATCAGTGGTCAGGCTTGCAGACTATTGTATCCCAATTGGGTAGATCGATGCTCATGCTGTTGATCACTGGATTGCCTGGTGATTACAGACTGCCGCCATATAGCGGGAATATTGCTGAGTGCGGCTTAAACAACAATCAATCAATCAATCAATCAATCAATCACTCAATCAAACCATAAGCGATATGCAAGATGATATAACATGAGACTGATAACCCATTTTGTTTCACATAAAACGGTTATCAGACTTTGTTGATTGCATCACACCATTTCCAGGCAGAGTTGATTGTTGCTTGTAATATTGATCACTGGATTATCTGGTACAGATGTTATTATGTACGGGCAACTGTCAAAATGGAAATACAGTATTAAAACAACAAACAGCAAATGAAAAAGTGAGTGTGTGCATGCATGCATGAGTACGTGAGTACAGTTCTACACTCCTTGTGAGTGTATGTTTAGTTCTACGCTGCTTCTAGCACTTTTCCAGCAATATCATGCCAGGTTTCACCAGATATGGGCTTCACACATTCGACTTATGTGAGGAATCAAACCCAGGTCTTTGGCATGACAGGCAAACGCTTTAACCACTACGCTACCCCACCTCCCTTTGTTATATATAATGTTTTGACTAAATCATACATGAGGGGCCATCATGATATTGTTGAGATATTGCTAAAAGCGCCATAAAATTCCCACTCACTCACTATAGTATATGAGTCTAATAGCTCCACAGCTTCATAACAGTGATAGATTCACTTACATTGGTCATTAGAACACTCCCATAAATGACAGCTCAAGTAGCCCCTCTCCCATTGAAAACCACATTATACCACCACACACACCCTTCAACCACCACCTTACCCACTGTCCCATCATATTTTTCCCATATATTTTTCTCGATATTTTGATCCCATATAACACCCAGCAACTCTAAGAACGATCCACCCAAAAGTAATAACAATCATTGGCTCCAGATTATAATGATCACCACACAGCTCGTATTAAGGGATTAAGGAGCTATACAAACTCGTTCAAAGAGTTCTCTACATCTATGATTTCTAGGTAAACCCACTTCCCCTGTGAAACAATCACATTGCCTGTCTTTGTTTGTAAACAGAAGGCCCTTGTTAGCAGTGCTTGACAAGAGATACGTATCTATCGTATGTAGATAGCAATGACACCTGGAATCAGACTCAAATGTCAAGCTCCTTGTGGCTGAACCGCAATGGTTCAATAGCGACACAGCTGTATGAGGTGGTCAATGTAGCTGACAGTCCAGATACATCAACCTGTTGGGGAGACAATCGCCCTCTGTTGTCTAGGTTCACAGCTACGCAAATCGCCATGATTACAGGAAAACAATGAAAGCTGGTAACTGTTACATGTGAAACGGAGTCAAAACACATAATCTTTTGAGTCATATTTATAAAAGAATATGAGAAAGGTGTGAAAGGCAGACCGGAGCAGACAGGTGCACGGGATAATTCCTTGAGTTTCAGACATGTACGAGACAGGTATAAGTACATTCAGGTATAAAGCTGGAAATACACAGATATGTCACACACACTGACAGGGAAATGCGTGATTTATGGCATACATATATTCATACACACAATAAAACATGCGGATGTGTTGTGATTGACTTCAAGTTCTAATGCTGTTAGGAAATTGTTTTTCCAGATAGTTTTTTGTAAATATTGACACAGAACTGGGTTTTTTTACTATCTGAGACGTTGAGCTTTTGCACTGTTTATACTATGTTGAATGTGAGTGAGTGAGTGAGCGAGCAAGCAGGAGTGGGTCCGAGAGAGTGAAAGATTGTAGAGGGATTGATGGAAGAAGTGAACAAGTAAAAAAAGAGTGAGTGAGTGAGTTTAGTTTTACACCCCTTTTAACAATATTCCAGCAATATCACGGCGGGGGACACCAGAAATGGGCTTCATACATTAGGCCCATGCGGGGAATCGAACCCAGGTCTTCAGCGTGACGAGCGAGCGAACGCTTTAACCACTAGGCTACCCAACCATCCCAGTAAAGAAAGAAGTGAAGGAAGGAAGAAATCAACAATAGACAACAGACTATATGATATAATGATGTCTAACTCATAACTATAAACCCATGAAGATCTGGGGTTGAATTGGTCTTCAGCAACCCATCCTTGTCGTAAGAGGTGACTAACTTGCTGACATGTCATCGCATCCCAATTGTGACGATTGATGCCCATGATGTTGAACACTGGATTGTCTGGTCCAGATTCGATTATTTACAGCCTGCCGTTATATAGCTGTAATATTGCTGAGTGCAGCGTTAAACAACAAACGGAACTATAAATGTATTAATCCCATAACAGCAAATGGTACAATAACACCATACACTATGGGATTATTCCCCTGAACATGTATGTAATAGGTACATCAATAACAGTGTACATGACAGTCTGATATATCCCTTTAAGAGATCAAGTATTGGTGGTGGTAGCGGTCGGCCTTCATTACCAGTCATTACCAGCGTCCTGTTGAAGATAATAGCGCCCCCTACTGGGCATGTCTGGTATGATACACTAACTCAAATGGTCATCAACAAATTGCAATAAATCCATCCAGTTTATGTACACATATGATTATATTATACATGATCCTTCAAAATCAGTTGGAACTTCATAAGTGAAAAATAATATCAAAGATTTTGTCTCATCCCAGTTAATCCTTAATATTGAATTATCATAACTTGAGACTGTATTTACCGTATTATCTCTTTGTTGTTTTGATGATTATTGAATGTTGCACTGAGCAATATTCCAGTCATATGTCAGCATAAAATTATTGTGTCAGGACCATACAATCCAGTGATTAATGTCATGAGCAATGATTCACATATGGTAAACATGTTGACAATCAAACATCAAGAATGGCTTCAGGTATAGAACACATATTTGGAATAGAGCATGAAGAATGGTTTCACAAATAGTACATGTTTGGAATCAAACACCAAGAATAGTTTCACATATGGTTCACACACTGGGAATCGAAAGTTGAGAATTGTTCAACAAATGGTACACATTGGGAATCGAACACTAGGAAGGGTTTCATTGAGTATTATATGTTTATTAGTTTTTTAGTTAGATTGCAATTCATCGGTCCGCTTTTGAGCCAAACGGACTATAGTGTCTTGTGTCTCATAGGCCATATGGCCTGATGTTATATTTAATTGAGTGTTTTAAAGTGTCTATTTGTGTTATGTATATCACATGGGACACACAAATAAATATATTTTCTTCTTCTTCTTCTTCACTATACAAATGATATATTTAAATTATTTGCCAAATGTAAGTAGTTACAATATGGCTTCCACAATGGCCATATGTAAAAGGGGCCAAAATTGTATGGGCTTATCTGGAGCTTTACTGTAGGAGTATTCCTGACCTATTAACTTGTAGAGTGAGTGAGTGAGTGAGTGAGTTTGGTTTTATACACAATATTCCAGCAATCACACGGCGGGGGCACCAGAAATGGGTTTCACACATTGTACGCATGTTGGGAATCGAACCTGGGTCTTTGGCGTGATGAACAAGCACTTTAACCACTAGGCTACCCATTGGCCCTATCTTGCTGAGTATCTCAGCTAGGTGACAGTGTGCCAGCATCACAGAAGAAAGTCCAAAGTGGTGTAAATCCAACATTTTCTGACAAATATAGGATCATAATGGGGCAAATCTAGGTTGAACTATAGTCTGTTTGCAGTGAAAACGTACCAGTGAATTGCACTTTAAACAAAAATGTAAATCAAATAAAGTGAAATTAAGATTGCGAATCCTCATAATTCTACCTTGCCAATTGAACATTTAAATCTTAGATTTTTATTCAAATTATGAAAAAAGTTGTTTAACAAACGATCATAGTTTCAAATCGCTTATATTGGTTTGTATTACAAGGGGGTAAGCGCAGTAGTTGGAACAGTGAAACAAATGCACGTGCGGTACGTGATGAGCGTTAACTTAGACCAACCCTACTTGATCTCGGTGTTTCATTTTATGTGCATACCCCCTTGTAATACAAACCAATAATACCGATTTGAAACTATGATTGTTTGTTAAACAACTTTCATCCCAAATGAATAAGATTCTGAGATTTAAATTTTCAAATGGCAAGATAAAATTATGAGGAATCGCAATCTTAATTTCACTTTATTTGATTTACTTTTTTGTTTAAAGTGAAATTCATCGGTACGTTTTCACCACAAACAGACTATAACAGACGTTAAATCCAATGTCACCCAATATCCAGCTAATTGTTTAGGCACTAAAGCTGTAACAAACAAATAACTGATTTGTTGTAAGCTAGTCTAGGTGAGTACATTACACAGTGTGTGGGACACTGACAGGTTGCCTGTGATCTAGTCCCACAGTAGACCCAGATAACATTCCTGCTTCATGAGTAACAGCCAGCTAGTAACACCGTTACTCATCAGGTACACATGCTAATGACACGATGACAACATGTAAGGCCTGTTACAAGTATTTGTTTCACGTATTATTTACCCAAAGTTGGTGGATGAAAGGTCACATTATCAAAATTCAACTTTTGTGAAAAGTGGTATGTAACATACATGCAAGAATTCTATATTATAACTTGTAAATATTACATTTGTCTTGAAATATGATGTACAACATGCAGATGGGAAATAAAAAATTTAAAATATGGTTCATTGGTGGTGTGGATGTGGATGTGGATGTGTTTATTTGTTTGTTGTTTTACACTGCACTCAGCAATATTAAAGCTATACAGCATCAATCTGGACCAGGCAATCCAGTGATCAACAGCATGAGCATTATGCTAGTTTTAATGACAAGCATGGGTTGCTGTAGACCAATTCTAACCCAGATATTCAAGGGTTGGATGTGGGTGCGAGTATAGCTCTTGGTGTGGTTGCAGTTGTAGGTGTGGGTGTGGGTGCTTGCTCTCAACACAGATACACATGTACCTTTGACCTTGATGCTTATCTCGAAATATACTATTTTTGCTTTTGTACTGACTGTGCTCAGTCACACGCATTCACATGCATTACATGACAACATTGCTTTGATGTATGTCAGGTACATGAAAATACCTTTGACACAGGTGACTGTGTCCATACAGGTAAACTGATGCTCATGACATCAATCACAGGGTTATCTGGTTCAGACTCAATAACCACATAACAAACATAGAACTACAAACAGTGTAGAAGACAACATATACCAAGCTATGAAACTCCCAAAAATTGAAGTTGAATAACCCGGGGGGTCGGGAAGGCAGGTATTTTGAATGCTGCATATACCTTTATCAAAACATATAAGGGGCAATGGGTTAACCTAGTGGTTAAAACATTTGCTCAACACGCGAAGACCTGGGTTCGATTCCCTATGTTGGTACAATGTGCAAACCCATTTCTGGTGTCCCTTGCTGCGATATTGCTGGAATATTGCTAAAAGCAGCATGAAACTAAACTCACTCACTCACTCACTCACGCTATATCAAAATATATCTTGTGTACTATATGACTGTAACCAGATGGGATGAGACATTGTCAGCTAATAAATATCATACTTTATCCAAAATATGTCATTTGTTGCTTTTCAATTATGGGCAAGTCTTTGTTAGCTCAATCAGATGATCCCCAATTTATATCCAGATGTGATATTATCCCGAGCTTAACACTAATAGCTTACTGTGGCTAAATAGGCTAGTGGTCCATCCAGCTGACAGCAAATAGGACTCATTATTTTCACATGGGCGGCTTCAGCATGATTTAGTCTTTCAATAGAAAAGTGGGTTAAATTCACTTTTTATGAATCAATTATCATCACATATATGAGTCACACACTAAATCTGTTTCACACAATAGGAGTATGAGAAGAAGTGAACCTCATTGTCTGTTCCACAATCTGTGGTAGGGCACGAAGGGAGTTAGTAAGGTGTGTCACTGTATTGTCAGCAGTAGTACAGCTTGCTGAGAAAGTTCGTGTCACAGGGCCTGGCGAGTGAATGCTGTTTTATGCCATTTATGCCTCTGCTTCCAGTGCCTACTAGGGGTGATTATTGAGGGGGAAACAACTATTGCGATAGCGACAGTCTATAGCAACCAAATATTGCAATACTTTTGTAATAGTTTGTTCTCCTTGAATTGTCTCATTTAAAGTCACTTCCCAAATTAATGCATAGTTAATATGAAATAAAAACAGGTTGGAGTAGTTTAAATCTCCTTTAATAACTGACAAGAAACTTGAAACCCAGATCATGTAAACAGTTAAAACATAACAGGGGCAGATAACTCTACATCAAAGTGTATGAATCTGGTACTTCCTGTATTTTGCGCTGCGCATTTATCAACGGAAGTCAATTTCTGAACTATCGATAGTCACACAGGCTATCAATGTACTGATAGTTTTCTTGTTTCTACCATGGATTAATTGCTATCGGAGAAACCTGGGTTCAATTCCCCACATGGGTACAATGTGTGAAGCCCATTTCTGGTGCCCCCCATCATGAGATTGCTGGAATAGTGCTAAAAGCCTTGTAAAACTCACTCAGACTGTTCTTTTATGGCACAGACTGCAATATTTCAGCTGTATCAAGGTAGCCTACAAACATTCAAATCTGGGCCAGATGAACCAGTGACAGAGATGGGGCAATATCCAGAACATTTTGGGTATGATGACCAACCAGGTGACAGTGCTGACCTCCCAATCCAGTCTCGTCTCGCCTAGTGACCTCTTCAATCCGAGTGCTCCAAGGCAAGCTTGTCCATGTCCTCTCTCCTGTATCAGTCTACCGTTTTCAACCCAGCCTTGCCTCGTTTACTTTTCTGTGTAGGACTTTCACACTTATGCTGCAATCAGAAGTTGTTTTACAAATGAACATAAGGGTTTAGAAAATATGGTCGCTGACAGCTTTCCTTATATTCTTTTGTGTTTAATTGTGAGTACGGTTTTATGCCGTTTTTAGCCATATTCCGGCTATATCACAGAAATTGGATTCACACATATTGTATCCATGTGCAGAATCAAAACCGGGTCCTCAGCATGATGAGTGAACAATTCAACCACAAGGCTACCCCACCACCCTTGTGTTAAATAGTGTCAACCATACCAATTACATCTCTTATTGCTTGAATGTCATTATGGCAACAAAAAAAAATAACTCCTCCATGCATATTGATGCAAGGGGCTGTAAAGAGGAATAACTCCCACTGCCTTGTTTCTGATTCGTCACTATGTGGAGCTATCAAGTGTTTTGAATTGTTCCCATTGCTTTTCAAACTCTACAATCCCAGGGTGAACAGTCTGATTCCACCATTTCATTAAAACCTGACCTTTACCCCCATAACACAAGCTTTGTGTTATTTTTTTTAAAGTAGGGTAATTGCATTTATTACTGTCACTTCACAAGAAACATCAGCCTTCATGGCACTATCCCAGCCACAGCAGAGCTACAAGTGAGTGGAGGTGACATGGGGGTAACATTACCTAACATATTTGTTCATTTTTATATGTGAGCGACTGCTTGTACACTAAAATTAGTATTTTTCTGCCAGTTTCATAGTGCCAGCTCAATAAGATACCATGTCACAGTTTTATATGGTTACCCGTCTCAGTCACATTATACTGAATCAAAGCCACAGACTTTATTTTATTCCTAGATGTCAAATGCGGGTTGCCAGTAATCTCCATATTTTGATGTCCTCTGGTATGACTTGACCAGGGAGTTGACCAACCATTCCTGCGCTCTCAGAGCCGATGATCTCTCCACTACATCACAGTTTAAGATGTTTGTTGTTCAACTATTTGGGTCTAGTTAGTCGGACTTAGCTTGCTCCAAGGATGACGGAATGCTGAGCACATGGATGTATCGTAATTCTATCCTTCAAAGAGGCCAGTCTAGATAAACGCACAATAAGGAACTCAGTCTGTTATTCATTATTTATGAGAACTTATCAAACTACATTACAGACTTGTGCAAGTCTAAGTCTGACTCACTGATTCCATTGATTGTGTGTCAATCACCGAGTCATCATATGCAAACAGTGGGGTACCATGCTCATGACATCAATCACTGGTTCATCTGGTTTAGACTTGATTACATGTAGGCAGGCACCATACAGCTGGAATATGGCAAAGGGTTGACGAACACAAGCAAGCAAACCTACCTTGTAACCTCCATACACATCTACTACAATGGCCACACACCTGTCAAGTCAGTGGTATGTCTCACAGACCCCAGAGAATATTTTACATAGGAGTCCTACACAAGTCTAGAATGATCTGGCAAGTCTAGATTGCCTCATCTTTAGAAATGAAGGATTGTTCTGGGATCCATCTGTGTTTGTTTTGTAGATAAATATTTCTCATATTTTCAGATAACTAAAATAGATAACTTTATTTCTGGGATTGAATATCAGTCAAAGACGTAAGCTATTAGGATAAACAAGGTAAACATATACCCATACATGCCTGATATTTTATGGAACATCATGGAGAACGATCAATATGTACGTGTTCTTATTTATTACTCAATGTCAATGATTTCAAGTTCTGTTCGAGATAATCTTTTAGGCCAGACCAATATTATTTCTTGTTTTATGGATTTTTGTCCTCAGAATTCCTAAAGGCAGGAGGAATTTTTTTTTTAAATCACCAGACAAAGTAATATTCCTTTTAAATGCTAAAAGTATTTTACTTTCGACAATTTATTAAGTGTATAGGGGGAAAAAACAATCTGAATACATTTTTTAGCACATTTACATTTTTGGCCAGTGGAAATATTCAAATTTATTTTTTGAGCGAGGAAAATATACATTTTTTTCTTCTTAATCTTGAAAAACTACGACCGGCGGATCCGTAAAACAAGAAATATAATTGGTCTGGCCTTATCTAAAGAAAATGTTACATTAACATCAAACAGAATGTCCTCTGAAACAATTCCTCTGGAGATTCATAAAAGGCCGCTAGGCCAGAGGCTTTGTACTGGAGCCATCAGACTAATTCCGACATAACTGTACAGCGTGTACATTTGGCAATGAAAGTAACAATTATCAATTAGACTGATATATGGGTCTGTCTGATGCTCAGCACACAAAGGTCACACACAGCTAATGATTGAGCATGTACTAATGGCTGCCACCATTTACACAAGCCACATTTTTTATCTGGGCAGAAACATAGGTTAACTTTGGCTTCCATTGTTGGTGGTCACGGGCATCAACCGGTTGTCTACTCTAATAAATTGCCACACTTGCAGCTCAAAAGGAAAGTGAAAGAAAAATAGGCCATTATTATGATAATAGGCAGTAAAAAAACATTCTCTTTTAACCATACACAGAATAAGTCTTATTTCTGGTTTTGCATTTCAATGACACTATCAATTATAACATGAGCATTGTAACCTAACTGACTTGTGATGATAAGCAGCATTTCAGAGAGGCAGCACATGCCAGACAACTAAACATAATTTAAGACCTAAAGCGTGCAACACATTCAGTGCTAATGACTTTGGAATTTCAGAAGTATCATATCTTGACAAGAAGTCTTTGATGTTGTTCAGTTTATCTGAAACATCTCAAACACACAACTTAGAAATATCACCAGGATATTAAATATTCACATGTAATACTATGTTAACATATTGTTCTGTATGGTAACATTAGCACTTGCTGCAAGCCTAAGAAAATGTTTTGTGAAACAACACTTAACGAGACTTTTGCGAAATTGCAGTGAAACAAAACTGGTTTAAAAATATAAGTGTCTATATTTCTACTCTACTTTATTTTGCATTTAGACTGACTGACTGAGTTTTGGTTTTACGCCGCTTTTAGCAATATTCCAGCAACATCACAGCGGGGGACACCAGAAATGGGCTTCACACATTGTACCCATGTGGGGATTCGAACCCGGGTCATCGGCATGATGAGCCAATGCTTTAACCACTAGGCTACCCCACCGCCCATGCATTTAGAAGCTGGTATGATGAAGAGGAACACATTAATGGATAGGCAACTTCTTTGTTGCAATAGATGCGAGGTTTTGGTGTAGATCCTAACACTGTTATACAGTAAAGATCATTTGCTTGATAACGGTGTTGAGGATCTACACAGAAATGTCGCATCTATTGTAACAAAGAAGTTCTGTATCCATAAAACATGTTTCTCTATTCCACGCTGAGTGTTCAGTGCCTGGATACAAGTTTAATGTTACATATGCTGATGCTTGTTAACTACATAACCGTTGCAGTGATTTGGCCTAGGCTAATATCAATACACATGGGCTTGGCCTGGGAGTCCCATGGGATCTGACATCTATGCTGGTCTCCACACAGACACAAGTCTAAAACTAACATGGCCAGTGTTATTCATTTATGTTCACATTTCATGTATTTATTTTACCTTTTGGAGTTTATTGAATCTGACATTTAAACATGTCAGAAATGAACTTTTTCAAAATAACAATCAAATAAACATGGTTAACAATACACTTCTTTAAATGTTTTTCTTGAATTGAGATCGGCACCTTAAAGAAAACAAATGGCGGACCAAAAATGTTGTAAATTTGGTTGAAGGTCTGTTGCAGCACATCCCTAACCCGAACGTGTCTTGAAATACGGAAAATGTAGACTCTGACTATTGAAGCTATTTTTCAACTAATGATCCCATTAAAACTTATCTCAAGTAAAAATTGGTTACAAAAGGTTAAAACAATTGTTGAGAGTGTGGTATTTACTGGTGTCTCCATACCAGACAAGATTGAAGTGATATCTCTTGATCCAACAATTAACTTCATCTTCTCCATACCACAGAGGGCAACTTCACTCCAGGAAATGAAAAACACCATAAATCTAAATTTCATTTGGCAAAAAGCGATGAGCTGAGACAAAGGTAAGACAGAAATAACATGAATGCAACTTTTCTCCTCTCATCAGCTCAAGGCTGTCAGTCAGCCCCAGGTTTTCTAAATATGCCAGACATGGGTGTCAGAAATTGAGGAGATAGCTTCATGAATTTAACATTTAAATAGATACAGTCAAATTTTCAAAGATTAGATAAGGAATTTTTTCCCATGTGTGCCCAATTCTGGGCATACCAAGGGCCTCAATCCCTGTGTGGAGCCTGTGTGGGCGTACATCCACACTTCAGTGAATTCCTCCTTGGCCTTCCATGTATGCTTTGGAAATATTTCACTAAATTCACTAATAAATATTCTATCTCTGCAAAAAAATGAATATGTTAGATCTGCCTTTTTTGTGTGAGACTTCCTGAAATGTGGAACTTTTTTAAGCATCTGAATTTTAGAAAGTGTTTCCTTCCTGTAACTTGTAGATGTGACATCTGTCTTAGGCCAGTCAATTTAACTTCTTGTTTTATAGTAAAAATTAAAAAGTTGTTTCCGTTGAATTAAAATTCTTTAAATAATCTTCTTATAAGAAGATTTGAACCAAAAATATTAAGAAAAGATGTTCAGTTCAATTTTTGAGTATCTTCCATCAAATAGAGCAGTTTTAATATAGTTAAATTTTGATAATTAAGTCTTGTTTTACAATAATTTTGTAAGCAATCATGGATGTTGTATTATCTCAAGTTGACAAACAGCACCTTCCAGACAATGACTGCTGGATACAAGGACACATCACCTTCCAGACAATGACTGCTGGGATACAAGGACACATCACCTTCAAGACAATGACTGCTGGATACAAGGACACATCACCTTCCAGACAATGACTGCTGGGATACAAGGACACATCACCTTCCAGACAATGACTGCTGGATACAAGGACACATCACCTTCCAGACAATGACTGCTGGATACAAGGACACATCACCTTCCAGACAATGACTGCTGGATACAAGGACACATCACCTTCCAGACAATGACTGCTGGATACAAGGACACATCACCTTCCAGACAATGACTGCTGGGATACAAGGACACATCACCTTCAAGACAATGACTGCTGGGATACGACGACATGTCACCTTCCAGACAATGACTGCTGGGATACAAGGACACAGCACCTTCCAGACAATGACTGCTGGGATACGACGACACAGCACCTTCCAGACAATAACTGCTGGGATACAAGGACACATCACCTTCAAGACAATGACTGCTGGGATACAAGGGCACAGCACCCTCCAGACAATAACTGCTGGGATACAAAGACACATCACCTTCTAGACAATGACTGCTGGGATACAAGGACACAGCACCCTCCAGACAATGACTGTTGGGATACAAAGACACATCACCTTCCAGACAATGACTGCTGGGATACAAGGACACAGCACCTTCTAGACAATGACTGCTGGATACAAGGACACATCACCTTCTAGACAATGACTGCTGGATACAAGGACACACCACCTTCCAGACAATGACTGCTGGATACAAGGACACATCACCTTCCAGACAATGACTGCTGGATACAAGGACACATCACCTTCTAGACAATGACTGCTGGGATACAAGGACACATCACCTTCTAGACAATGACTGCTGGGATACAAGGATACATCCCCTTCCAGATAATGACTGCTGGGATACAAGGACACATTACCTTCAAGACAATGACTGCTGGGATACAAGGACACAACACCTTCAAGACAATGACTGCTGTGATACAAGGACACAGCACCTTCCAGACAATGACTGCTGGGATACAAGGACACATCACCTTCCAGACAATAACTGCTGGGATACAAGGACACATCACCTTCTAGACAATGACTGCTGGGATACAAGGACACATCACCTTCCAGACAATGACTGCTGGGATACAAGGACACATCACCTTCCAGACAATGACTGCTGGATACAAGGACACATCACCTTCCAGACAATGACTGCTGGGATACAAGGACACATCACCTTCCAGACAATGACTGCTGGGATACAAGGACACAGCACCTTCCAGACAATGACTGCTGGGATACGATGACATGTCACCTTCAAGACAATGACTGCTGGGATACAAGGACACAGCACCTTCCAGACAATGACTGCTGGGATACGACGACACATCACCTTCCAGACAATAACTGCAGGGATACAAGGACACATCACCTTCAAGACAATGACTGCTGGATACAAGGACACATCACCTTCAAGACAATGACTGCTGGGATACAAGGACACATCACCTTCAAGACAATGACTGCTGGATACAAGGACACATCACCTTCAAGACAATGACTGCTGGGATACAAGGACACATCACCTTCCAGACAATGACTGCTGGATACAAGGACACATCACCTTCCAGACAATGACTGCTGGGATACAAGGACACATCCCCTTCCAGATAATGACTGCTGGGATACAAGGACACATTACCTTCAAGACAATGACTGCTGGGATACAAGGACACAACACCTTCCAGACAATGACTGCTGGGATACAAGGACACATCACCTTCCAGACAATGACTGCTGGGATACAAGGAAACATCACCTTCCAGACAATAACTGCTGGGATACAAGGACACAGCACCTTCAAGACAATGACTGCTGGGATACGACGACATGTCACCTTCTAGACAATGACTGCTGGGATACAAGGACACAGCACCTTCAAGACAATGACTGCTGGGATACAAGGACACAGCACCTTCCAGACAATGACTGCTGGGATACAAGGACACATCACCTTCAAGACAATGACTGCTGGGATACAAGGACACAGCACCCTCCAGACAATGACTGCTAGGATACAAAGACACATCACCTTCTAGACAATGAGTGCTGGGATACAAGGACACAGCACCCTCCAGACAATGACTGTTGGGATACAAAGACACATCACCTTCCAGACAATGACTGCTGGGATACAAGGACACAGCACCTTCAAGACAATGACTGCTGGGATACAAGGACACAGCACCCTCCAGACAATGACTGCTGGGATACAAAGACACATCACCTTCTAGACAATGACTGCTGGGATACAAGGACACAGCACCCTCCAGACAATGACTGCTGGGATACAAAGACACATCACCTTCTAGACAATGACTGCTGGGATACAAGGACACAGCACCCTCCAGACAATGACTGCTGGGATACAAGGACACATCACCTTCAAGACAATGACTGCTGGGATACAAGGACACAGCACCCTCCAGACAATGACTGCTGGGATACAAGGACACATCACCTTCCAGACAATTACCACTGGCACGTAATGGCATGACAGAACATCCAGATAATTCAATGATTTCTATGAGAATGCTACATCCTGATTTGCAGCGAGTCACCAAATTCTGATGAGACTGCTTAGAAGTAATGAAAGTCCAACTTCCTGATAAAATGAATCTTAAAAGTAAGAAAGTTAATATTCACCGCCAAACCTTTTTGTCAAACTATCCTCCATACTTCTATCAGCTCTACTGATACCTGAGTGCACCTAAAGAGAACATAAAATGATGAATGATAATGCTAACATGAGGCTACGCCAGGCTTGTCCTGGCACAACCAGCAACTATCACCAAGATAAGGCAATATATCTTACTTTCCAACAAAAGCAGTAAACACTGGTATGAACCTGACAAACATCCTCACGTTTAGGGTGTACATTATGTCTCTTTGAAAGATGCGATCTTTGTTTGGTTGCTGCACCCACTTCCCATGAGCCACATGTGATCTATGCAGATCGTAGCAGATCACAAGATGCTACTTCGGCACTGAGTCAGAATATACACAACTAACAGAAAACTTTAATGAATTAAGTTCAGGATGCCATGTTTGTATGTATATGCTGTGGAAAAACTTTATATGCTAAAGAAAAACTAAAGAAAAAATAATTGCCCAATGATTAAACCCTTTTGTGAATGACAATGTTTAGCCTGGGGAGACATCGACTCTTTTCAAAAGGGCAGGGTTTTACGCCATGTGTAAATGTATGTCCAGTACTCACAAATGTAGAGAATAGACACAGAAGAACAATTCACTGCATCAAGAGGTACCTAGATATTATTCATTGTACCCACAATGCATATATGACTTTGCTGAGTGTTTGGTTGTTTCTTTCGGAGCAGTTACGTGAATCATTTCATCCATCAGTCCATATGATCAATGATTCATTCAAGGCTATAAATAAATTATCAAAAACTCTTCTCTTCACTGTTACTTCACAAGATCCTCTTACTGTCTGCAAGGACCCTTCAAACTAATAATTGGGGGTTCTGGGGACCCCCATGTTTGTGAGTCAAGGTAAAACCCTGAAAAGGGTAAATCTGTTTTGTCTGTTCGGGCTGGACTCTTGCAACCATGTTGATGACTGTGCACAATGAACACAGATCTTCCACAAGCCATAATCTTTTGTGTCCAGAGTGACTCTCGGTACAGGTTCATTTTTATGTGAATAATGTGCAAAGAATGCATTAAAACTCTGCGTGCCACCACCAATGAAAATGGTGATGTAACACTAAAACCCCACGACAGTGTCTACATAAAGGCATCAGAAAAAAGATTATTGCATGTCACGATGACAATAAACATTAGTCCTGATTGTTTGTATGGAGAAGATATCAGTGGAATGTTGGATTTAAATAACTCTTTTTATTTCTAGCCTAATTTAAGCTACTTTTGGAGTAAAGTGTAAACCAGTTGACTACCTGAAAATATACATAGGTTTTTCATCAGATACCAGGCTGTATGTTTGGCCAAAACAGGACACAGGACACAGAAATGTGCTTGTAATACGTATGAAAAGATGAAGCAGACCAATCACTACCTTTTAGAGTGAGTGAGTGAGTGAGTGAGCCAACGCTTTAACCACTAGGCTACCCCACCACCCCACTACCTTTTAGAGAAATGCCAGACTTGAAATCATTCCAATCACAATTGTAATTCTAATCCATTTGGATTTCACTTAATCAGGGGGCACCCATATATATACGCACCAACATCTCAATTCAAATTGGATCCTAAACAGAACTCAAAAAGGAGTTTGCTTGAGATGAGGGGTTCAATGGAAAAGTGATGTTTATATTCTTAAATACAAGATTTATGGTCTTCAAGAGAGGCATGGGTTGGCTCCTTCAGGTTCTAGTTTTGCATAACTTGATTCAAAGACTTGGTAAGTTGGTATAATTTCCAGCTGGAATATTGCTAAAAGTGGCATAAAACTATACTGACTCACTCACTAGTATAATTAGCATATATAATTAAAATGTTCAATATGTGAAAGAACAAACATATAACAACATATATTTGTTTGATCACAGCTGGCGAAAGATCATACAGCTCTTTATTTGCCACAACAAAATGAAGGCGCTCAAACACTGTGATGAGTCCACTTTAATAAGACAAACAACAAAAAATTCAATCTCTTATCTTTAAAAAATTGCACATGAGTTACACTGTAACTGGAGTACAATTGTTGTTAATCTGTCATACTTTTGGAGCCAACGTACAGCCATGGACCTCTCCACACGATCCTTCCTGTGACAATATTCCCTATTGTTCTTTGGAAACACTTAACCTGCTTGATTTAATCCCTGGTTATCAGAAACAACAAGAATGGTCTTAAAAAGCCATTAATCCTGCCATGTTTGGCTTCTGGTGATTTTTTCTCTAAGATATATATTTGATTTTCAAACAACCACAGAGTGTCAATGTGTGAATGAATGAGCTTAGATAATAGGTGAGGGCAGGGGGGTTTATAGAGGGAGTATCAGGCTTTGGTTGGGTTGTCGTATAATGCTGCACTCAGCAATATTCCAGCTATATGGTGGCGGTCTGTAAATAATCGAGTCTGGACCAGACAATCCAGTGATCAACAGCATGAGCATCGATCTACACCATTCGGATACAATGACATCTCTGAACCAAGTCAGAAGATTCTGACCACAATCCATTAGTCACCTCTTACAACAAGCATGGGTTGCTGAAGACCAGTTCTAACCTGGATTATTTACAGACCGCCACCATATAGCTGGAATATTGCTGAGTGCGCCGTAAAACTAAATTCACTCACTCACTTAACACAAGCATAGGGTACTGTGGACCTATATTCTTATCCAGAATCTCTAAAGGGCATAGTCGCTATATGGCTGAAACAATGCTGATGCGACGTTAAATTTTAACTCACTCACTCTAAGGTTCACAGTGAATGAATGTGTAGTGTTTTATACCACAGGTAGAAATGCTGTGGACCTATTCTTATCCAGAATCTATAAGGGGCATAGTGAATAAAATGTATTTCTACCTGTGGTTTATACCACAGGTAGAAATGTTGTGGACCTATATTGTTATCCAGAATCTCTGAGGGACACAGTGAATGAATGTGTAGTGTTTTATACCACAGGTAGAATTGCTGTGGACCTATTTTTAACCAGAATATTTAAAGGCATGGGGAATGAAATGTGTAGACTGTCTTATACCACAGGTAGAAATGCTACACATATAGTAAGCCAGCATGTGATGTCACTTGGGCCTGGCCTGGTCAGAAAATCTAGTTGCTAACAGTTTGAGCAACAATCTATGATGTCACTCTCAGAACCAATGAACCAACTCACACCTGATAAAAGAATGTTAAATTATACATCATCCCTAGCATGTGGGCATGGCCAGCTAGATATAGAATCAAAATAACACCACCAAAGGTTCTGTAGCTCACCCCATCTGTTGTGATAGTTGAATGTTATAGAACAAGTATTTAGCCTATCTGTTGTGATAGCTAAATGTTATAGTAGAAGTATTTACCTCATCTGTAGGGATAGTTGAATGTTATAGTACAAGTATTTACCCCATCTGTAGGGATAGTTGAATGTTATAGTACAAGTATTTACCTAATCTCTTGTGATAGTTGAATGTTACCGTACAAGTATTTACCCTCATCTGTAGGGATAGTTGAATGTTATAGTACAAGTATTTACCCCATCTGTAGGGATAGTTGAATGTTATAGTACAAGTATTTACCCCATCTGTAGGGATAGTTGAATGTTATAGTACAAGTATTTACCCCATCTGTAGGTTGAATGTTATATAGTTGAATGTTATAGTAAATGTACAAGTATTTACCTCATCTGTAGGGATAGTTGAATGTTATAGTACAAGTATTTACCTCATCTGTAGGGATAGTTGAATGTTACAGTACAAGTATTTACCTCATCTGTAGGGATAGTTGAATGTTATAGTACAAGTATTTACCCCATCTGTAGGGATAGTTGAATGTTATAGTACAAGTATTTACCTCATCTGTTGTGATAGTTGAATGTTACAGTACAAGTATTTAATGTTACAGTACAAGTATTTACCTCATTTGTAGGGATAGTTGAATGTTATAGTACAAGTATTTACCCAATCTGTAGGGATAGTTGAATGTTATAGTACAAGTATTTACCTCATCTGTAGGGATAGTTGAATGTTACAGTACAAGTATTTACCCCATCTGTAGGGATAGTTGAATGTTATAGTACAAGTATTTACCCCATCTGTAGGGATAGTTGAATGTTACAGTACAAGTATTTACCTCATCTGTAGGGATAGTTGATAGTTGAATGTTATAGGGATAGTTGAACATAGTATTTTACCTCATCTCTTGTGATAGTTGAATGTTACAGTACAAGTATTTCCCCCATGTGTAAGGATAGTTGAATGTTATAGTACAAGTATTTCCCCATCTGTAGGGATAATTGAATGTTATAGAAGAAGTATTTACCTCATCTGTAGGGATAGTTGAATGTTATAGAACAAGCATTTACCTCATCTGTAGGAATAGTTGAATGTTACAGTACAAGTATTTACCTCATCTGTAGGATTGTTGAATGTTATAGTACAAGTATTTACCTGATTTGTAGGGATAGTTGAATGTTATAGTACAAGTATTTACCTGATTTGTAGGGATAGTTGAATGTTATAAAACAAGCATTTGCAGTATCTTGGGTGCAACCTTGTGTGATAGTTTTGTTGTCTCTATGGGAACAGATTATCGTCTGTGTCTATTGTGGCAGTTTGTTGTCAGTATTTACAATGATTGTTTGTTCTCTGTATCTACTGCGACAGATTGTTGTCTGTATACATGTTGACTGTTGTCTGTATACATGTTGACTGTTGTCTGTATGTTGACTGTTGTCTGTATACATGTTGACTGTTGTCTGTATACATGTTGACTGTTGTTGTATACATGTACTGTTGACTGTTGTCTGTATACATGTTGACTGTTGTCTGTACTGTTGACTGTTGTCTGTATACATGTTGACACATTGTTGTCTGTATACATGTTGACTGTTGTCTGTATACATGTTGACTGTTGTCTGTATACATGTTGACTGTTGTCTGTATACATGTTGACTGTTGTCTGTATTGTTGACTGTTGTCTGTATACATGTTGACTGTTGTCTGTATACGACTGTTGTCTGTATACATGTTGACTGTCTGTATATGTACGGTTGACTGTTGTCTGTATACGACTGTTGACTGTTGTCTGTATACATGTTGACTGTTGTCTGTATACATGTTGACTGTTGTCTGTATAAATGGTCACAGTTTGTTGTCTGTGTGTATATTGTAAGATGCTAGTGTATGTATCTACTGTGATAGTTGTTATCTACAAACAAGTGTGACAATCCATCATCCATAACTGAATGTGACTGTCTTTATGTATAAATGAGATGCTCTCTTTATCTCTAACTAGTCTAACTGAATGAGACGCTCTTTATTTATAACCAAATGAGATGCTCTCTTTATTTATAACCAAATAAGATGCTCTCTTTATCTCTAACAGAATGAGACACTCTCCTTATCTCTCCCAAATGAGATGCACTCTCAATCTCTACTTGAATCACTCTCTATTTCTAACTGAATGAACCGCTCTGTTTATTCCTAACTGAATGAACCACTCTCTTTGTCTCTAACTGAAGGAGATGCTCTCTGTATCTCCAAGTGATTGAGACATTCTCTTTACTTTTGAATTAACCACTCTCTTTGTCTCTAACTGAAGGAGACGCTCTCTGTATCACCAACTGATTGAGACATTCTCTTTACTTCTGAATGAACCACTCTCTTTATTTCTAACTGAATGGTTTACTCTCTTTATCTCCAACTGATTGAGACACTTTCTATCTTTACATAAATGTTACACTGTGTATCCATAAGCAATGTGATAGCCATTATATCTCATTAAATGTGACTCTTCATCTGTCATAAAATGTGACTGTCTTTATAACCAAATATGACTGTATTTTTCTTTAACAATACCCCAGCTGACACAAACTGTGTGGCCTGAACAGCCAGACACCATTGATGACACCTTTCTATACCGAGGTCATATAAAGAGACACCTGACCCTGTCTGCCTCATCTCTACAGACAAGCAGCCCCAGCCCAACACATTACACCTATACTGTTTGTTTACGACTGTCTTGAGACGGTGCATCACAATACACTACTGTCATATGGGGTGTTAAGCACTTACACACGATTAAGTCGAAAACACAATAAACTGCTCTATGATGGACTAACGGTTGAACTTTGTGCGTCATTTGACAAATAACTCCACACTACCTGGCGACGCTTGGCCTGTCGATATATGCCATGAATAAGGAAACTGCGACCTCCCAGACAAATTCGTGTTGTGGCAATTGTCTCATTATCTCATTGACAAATTCAACTGTCAAGCATAAGTCTTTGATGTGTTCCACACCTACTTAGCCCTAGCACACATCATGAATATTCACCACCACAATCATGTAAGGTTATCTTCCTTAATTCATACACTATTTCACTTTATTTGATATCAACTTAATGACTACTTAAGATTAACACATAAAAACAGACCGCCTATAGTTGAGCTGGATATAGGTCTTGGTTGTATTTCATTCCCCAAAGCGGCACAATATCGGCATTCATGTAAGTAATTATTGTAAAATAATGTGTTGGCCCTCTCTTTAAACCTACACGTAATCCTGATAGACACTGGGTGGCTTGTTGTAGAGCTTGTGATACATTCAGGACAACTGAAATGAATGAATATTACAAGTGGTGTAGATAATTTTACTGAAGACTCACCACTTGATTAATTGATTGAGCACCACAAGTTTTTGGCTGTGGACACCAAAAATGGGCTTCACACATTGTACCAATGTGGGGAAACGAACCCGGGTCTTCAGCGTGATGCTTTAACCATTAGGCTACCCCACCACTCTTTTCCTAATGGACGTATGATTGGGTTTGGTTTTAGTGACATTCTGAACAGTCCTACAGCTGTATGGATGTATGATTGGGTTTGGTTTTGGTGACATTCTGTACAGTCCTACAGCTGTATGGATGTATGATTGGGTTTGGTTTTGGTGACATTCTGTACAGTCCTACAGCTGTATGGATGTATGATTGGGTTTGGTTTTGGTGACATTCTGAACAGTCCTACAGCTGTATGGATGTATGATTGGGTTTGGTTTTAGTGACATTTTGAACAGTCCTACAGCTGTATGGATGTATGATTGGGTTTGGTTTTAGTGACATTCTGTACAGTCCTACAGCTGTATAGATGTATGATTGGGTTTGGTTTTAGTGACATTCTGTACAGTCCTACAGCTGTATGGATGTATGATTGGGTTTGGTTTTAGTGACATTCTGTACAGTCCTACAGCTGTATGGATGTATGATTGGGTTTGGTTTTAGTGACATTCTGTACAGTCCTACAGCTGTATAGATGTATGATTAGGTTTGGTTTTGGTGACATTCTGTACAGTCCTACAGCTGTATAGATGTATGATTGGGTTTGGTTTTAGTGACATTCTGTACAGTCCTACAGCTGTATAGATGTATGATTGGGTTTGGTTTTAGTGACATTCTGTACAGTCCTACAGCTGTATGGATGTATGATTGGGTTTGGTTTTGGTGACATTCTGTACAGTCCTACAGCTGTATGGATGTATGATTGGGTTTGGTTTTAGTGACATCCTGTACAGTCCTACAGCTGTATGGATGTATGATTGGGTTTGGTTTTAGTGACATTCTGTACAGTCCTACAGCTGTATAGATGTATGATTGGGTTTGGTTTTAGTGACATTCTGTACAGTCCTACAGCTGTATGGATGTATGATTGGGTTTGGTTTTAGTGACATTCTGTACAGTCCTACAGCTGTATGGATGTATGATTGGGTTTGGTTTTAGTGACATTCTGTACAGTCCTACAGCTGTATGGATGTATGATTGGGTTTGGTTTTAGTGACATTCTGTACAGTCCTACAGCTGTATAGATGTATGATTGGGTTTGGTTTTAGTGACATTCTGTACAGTCCTACAGCTGAATCATGGCATGTCGGCTTCCTGTGGGTGGACAGCTTCAAGTGATGCAGGTACAAGATGTTTACCAATCTGGTGATTGCCAGAAGTAGAGGTGTAGTAAAGCACAATGATAATATTCAGGGAAATTCAGGGACATAACCCTTGAAAATTGGATCCTGTCATATCAAAGGGTTGTAATTTTGTGTACAGGGAACAGCCTCATGGGTGAGTCATAAGTCATTATGAAATAAATTATCCCAGTTTGACTTGTTAGAATACCTGTGTTATGAGTGCACACTTCCAGCGCTAACCGACCACGGCATCCTACTATCTTGCTACTCTTTCAGAATCATGACCATCAAATACTCATTTGAAAAATGATTTTGGTTGCATTATAAGTGATTTTCAAAGCAAATACCCCTTAAATATGATTTGAACTTTTTGACATACATTAGTATATGTTTCAGAACATTTTAGACATTAGACAGTTTGGAAAATGTTATGTTTATTGCATACCCAACTATTGCCACTTGAAATATCAAACACTATAAGGGAATAACTCGATTAATCACTAGTATATCAGGCAACATGAATACATGATTTCTTGCAATGTTTTTCAGATAAAACATCCATTCTCATACACATTTCATTAATACTTTTGCTTCATTCCTTCACAAACTCTGAATCTTAGCTCACAGAACAGGTCTCTCAACATGAAACATAAATATCCTAAACAGTGTCTAATGTCACCCATCCAACAACTCTCCATGACAATCGTCTCTTAACTTCAACTGATTTGTTACCTGGGCTCTACGCACAAGACCACACACCACCACAAACAGTGTCCAATGTCTAGATCTCTTGTTTTCCTGGAGGCCAAAGGATCAACCATGACAGGTGCCAAGAGATGTTTTTACTTTATGCAAAATTAGCTTTGCAAGAGCTTTATACAAATTTTAACAATTTTAAAGATGTGCAAAATCAATAATGAGAATTGTCTCAATTTATGTCAAACATTCTCGACATAATTGAGAATTGAATATTTGAATAACACACTTAATATTCCAGCTTACCAATTTCTGTGTTCATCGCTTATTCTGTATGGTAATATTAGAAACTTGATATTATAAATTTGCATCCAAGCACTGAAATCAGAAGCCCTTTCAATGACATGCCCCTACTATACCAGTCCACTATATTCCACTGTTATTTTATGCTGCAGTCAGAAATATTTTAGCAATATTCCAGCAACATCACGTACAGCTGTCAAATACATCTTTGCCAGAAAAAGACAGTTGTGTAATGAGGAATGCTGCAAAATTATGTACCATGACAAGCAATTATATCAACAAACAGAACAACCAAAGTCACCTTTCAGCCACGTTTTAAGACACACATGTGATACAAGTAGCCACTTCTAAACCTTAGTGCCATTGTACAAACCAATCTTAGCTTTAAGTAATACCTTAATGTAGACCTATGACAGACATTGTGCTAAGGTGAGGTGAAATTGGGTTTAACGTTGTGCTTGAGAATATTTCACTCATATGACGAAGTGCATGCGTGTGTATGTGTATGTGCGGCTGCTTGTACTAGCCCATACGTAAGCTGGTTTTATAGTGCTAGCCCACTGAGATACCATGCCGCAGTGAAGCATGAATACCCCACTCAGACACATTATACTGACTCCGAGCCGAGCAGTTCTTGTTGTACCCATTAATGCCGAGCTCCAGGCAGGGACCAACAAGTACCATATTTTAATGTCTTTTGGTATGATGCGGTCGGGTATCACCTGCAATGTTCATTGTCAAATGCAAAATGTAGTTATTGCACAAAATGGCCGATGACTTTCATTAATGCTGCTTTCAGAAACAGTCCAAGAATACGTGAGCCATTGAAATATTAATGGTCAAGGAGAAGATTGGTCATAAGTCCCTGCCAGAAGCATTTTGATTAAACTTAAAATGAAGTTACACAGCCAACAGCAACTACTTGGGGCCTCGAATAGTTTTGAAAAACTTAAATAGTGGGATATTCTACAATAACAGTTGATTAGATCCAATGGAACATATTTCGTCTCACCTACATATTCTTGCAGATGAATACAATGTTGACATCGTTTTAAGTTGGAGAAAGTTCTCAATCAGTTTATTAGTTTTGCTCAAGAAGCTAATCAACGATTTCAGAGGTTCTCCTTCACATAAAAGGCAAAACTATCATCAAAATAAGTTGAAAATCAGTATTCACAGAGCTACAGATAACTTTTTGGGTCATTGAGTTATTTACTCGCTTGTGTTCATCTCAATTGGGTATTCCAATTTTCCTTTGAGTAACCAAATAAATTGTACACACCTCGCTCAATCTCGATTGCGTATATTGCCATTTTCCATTTATTGTAATAATATCATAAAGTTTAAATGCTGCTTTTCGTGTTTGTTATTTATATTTGATCTGCAATATGAGGAACGATAAGACAGACTGCAAGTTGCCAAGTTCATGTGCTGAAATAGAACCTCTCAATATACCTCAGTTATTTTATCTATTTTGTGTGTACGCATGTAAGATTAAATTTAGTGCGTATTTACAAAAAGTCAAGCGTACTTGTACGCAACAGACTTGATAGGAATTGACTTTTCACATAAATATATGCGTAATTTATGCAGATTCACAGCTTATCTGTACCTCTGGTTCAAGAAAAGTATTTTCTGCCTTACCATGTTGCCCCCACCACTCTCAAATTAAATTAAAAAAGTAAGTTTACTGTCTCAGGGCCACATCACAATACTCCTGAGCAGCCCTTGCTAACAAGGTCTGACGAAGACAGTCTAGCTACACAACATAACATTTACTGATTTAAAGGAGACTGAAAAAAATATGTTAATTTTCAATTACATCTGCAGAGAATCTGATGCTTACAAGCAGAGAGAAACGCTTGAGAATTGTGTAAAATGAGGCCTCTTCAGTTTATTTTGAACATTTGCAATTGTGATTGAAATCATTCACAAAGCGTGCTTGTCAACAGATTGTACCAGGTAGATCCGTCCCGACCCACAACACTGACCCATCTGTAATATGACACAAGTAATTAGCAAAGGTTTTAAAAATCAGGAGTAGGAACTTGAAAAGTATATGATAACTACAAGAGAACAAACATATTTGCAAAACTATTCGGCAAAATCATAACCTATCACAAACCCAAACATTTCAGTCATATTGAATGAATGAAAACTGTCTCACACACACGCCATTGAGGACTTAAAGGTGAAGGGTCACGGCATGGAACTTACGTTGACTTGACATACACGTCTTACGTAGTCTGGGTGAACACTCCATTCTGACAGAGGCCTGCCATTGTGTACTCAGAGATCAGTCGAGAAAATCGGCAAAATGGTGGCAGTATGGTCGTAATTGAGAGGAAATATTTGATCATTAGTCTCATTTCTATAGGCAGGAGCATGCTGCAGCTATTCAGTGTTTATTTCCAGTTATATTTTGTTTAGCATATGGTTTGTCGCCCTATTACAAGGGCATTTGAAAAAGTACCTGTATTATTCATCGGTAGGCAGTTGACACCAGTGTCACTTTACACACTCACGTCTTGCCACTTTGTGTGAAACATATGAGCAGACTTGAAACACTGATCAAATACCAAGAAAAATGTACTTCCTCCGATAAAAGCCCAAGCTCTGGAATGAGACTGCGGACTTCACTTCATAGTTTTTCCTTAAATGGGTAATAGACTGGATTTATTAAATTCTGAAAATGAAAAAATGTCCTTGAAGATGTATAGCTGTTAATATATTTTCCTAAAGTTGATATTTACGAAGTGATAGAATAGTGCTAAACAGATATCTATGATCTGATATTTCAGAGCAGTGTACATGGTTCCTTCCACACCTAGTCTGTCTCCCAGGCCCTGAACTGCATTATTTTCCCTTCATAGTTTACCACTGTCTTCGTAAATATCATCAATGTTTTACCCGCTTCTTGGTAAAGTTTATCAATGGAAACAAGACAATTTATGTAAAATTACTAATTCCAAATTATCCATCCCTGGTGAAAGTTTCTATAGTCTATTTGCAGTGAAAACGTACCGATGAATTTCACTTTAAACAAAAAAGTAAATCAAGTTAAGTGAAATTAAGAATGCGAATCCTCATAATTTTACCTTGCCAATTGAACATTTAAATCTCAGAATTTTATTCAACTTAGGACAAAAGTTGTTTAACAAACGATCATAGTTTCAAATCGCTATTATTGGTTTGTATTACAAGCGGGTATGTGCAGTAGTTGGAACAGTGAAACAAATGCACATGCAGTGCATGATGAGCGTTAGCTTAGACTACCGTAGAAACCAACCCTTCTTGTTCTCGGGGTTTCATTTAATGTGCAGTTCAGGAACTGGGAGACTAGGTTATGGAATGTGCAAAATACTGTGTCCTAAGCCCACACTATTTGTGAATGGATGTAATAATTTGGTAAGAAATAGTCTCTGAAACAGATAGATGCCAGGAAATGGTAACAATGCTAACCACAAGATACCTATACCTATTACAGTTCTTTTTGTGCTTTATTAGGGGGTACTACGGTTCTCCATGAAAAGCACCCTCAGGGCAGTGAGCTTCCATGATTGTCCTTGTACACAGAGATGACATCACAGACTTCATATAAACAGGATCTGACTTCATTAAATTTAAAAAAAATAAATCACCATTATTTAACAAATTTCTTCAAGTGTCTCCCAAATATTTACAATGTTCCAACTGCTCACATATATACAGTAGAAATCTAAGACACCAGTTAAAAATAATTTTTCCTTTCACTCAATGCACTACAGTTTTTGCATAATAGTTTGTATTAAGGAATCTTAAAATCCCCTTCACATCAAAGACTGAAACTTTCTTAAAGATAAGATCATTCTAAAAAGGCTTATCATCAGAATGATGTCATTTTGGGGTACTTAAAACAAAATTATGTCTTTAATTAAGCCAATATGGTAAAACATTAATTTCAAATCTCAGCTTCAAAAATTTACAAAGTGGCATAGCTGAGTTAGAAAACACCCACATCCTGTCCTGACTCTAACAAGCCTGTCTGCAGAATGTCCCCTACAGTTCAACTATGAGAAGCAGCTGAACCTGTACAACATTGTACAACTGATGCTGATCAGAGGAATCCGCACCCCACACAGGATCTGGCATATCACACATTAATCTAACTTTTCTTCAACAAAGTGACATTTCATCAGTTCCAAATGCAGCCATACTCAATGCAGACTACAATCCTTTAAAGCATTTTAATTCATTTGAAATTTTAAAGTAAACAGCTGAGAATTCTCCCAAATTTCCCAGCGTATCAAATTCAATAGGCAAGTGTTCCACGGCATCTACATGGCTCTGGATGAAAACATGCCAGCATTATTGTTTACAGTGTGAGATCGAAAACTGCGTCACCAATATACAGAATATGTACACTCTAGTACAGCACCAGGAACCCCATTCACAAACAGCCATATGATTTATAACACAAGACGTTCTCATTAGCCGGAAAACTACATGCACAAAACATGAAAAAATCATGCAGTTTTTTTGTGAACATTGTTTAAAACAACTTACTGCCCATGTGGTTTACATGCATCCATACATTTCCATTTATTTTAAATAGAGTGTTCCGAAAACCATTACATTCCAGTACTTAAGTATGCGACAACTTACCGTAATGATAAACAGACACAGAAGTGTTTCGATTGTACACGGTTTTAAAATTATACACAACTTTTTGTCGAAATATATGTCATGATCAATAAATCTGTACACACTTAGAAAGTGCAACGGAAAACATTTAAATGGCGCCATGTAAAAAAGAAATGATTATTTCAAGACAATCCATTTGGCTGAATGAAGGACTTAAAGACATAGTTAAATGTTTCCATTCTACACATTATTCAGGGATAGAAATGTCCTTATTTGAAGTGTGCAACAGGGCACTCACAAAGATGTTTAGGTGTGTCTCTGGAACAAAATATTTTTAACTAATCTTCACACTCAGCGCCATATCACGATCAGCTAAAAGTATCCGACCCTCCTTTTCACCAACACAGATCAATGAAACGCATGGGTCTGTTTTGTAAATCATATAACCATGTTCAATTTCCAGTTGTTTCACTGAGTTACATGCAGAAACATATTTACCCAGAGTATAAAACATAGCCTGTCCCACCATCCTTGACTGTCTATTTTTGTGAAGGAAGGTCTATCAAATAAGTAAGGCCGTCCTTTGGTCAGGGGAAATACTTGAAAATATAAACTTAACTTGGTTTGAACTTTGTTTTATCTATTATTTTTTCATTGTTTTAGTTTTTGGGACTGGCTGTGTTTGTTCAGGAACAGCCACTGTTTTGGGACAGCCAGTCCTTGGACAGGCCATATTTCAAAACTATTTTATACACTGATTTACCATATTTGCAAAAATAAGCACACTGACCTCTTACAAATAATGACAAACAAGTGGTGCTTATTAAGATAATGTATCCAAATTTGTTGTAAGAGATTGAGCAGTTGTAAACAAACTTTGTTTAAACATTGATGAAATGGAAATGTTTCTACAATATAGTTACTTGGGAGTTATATAAATCCATCATTACTGGCATTTCTGAAAACAATCTACAATATACACAAGAAAAGTACAAACTGTCGTCTCATTTTTCAAATGAGTGAATAAGATCTTACACCACATGTAGCAACATGTCAGCAACATCACTGCTGGGGTCACCAGAACTTACAGATTCATGATAGACAATGACCAGACAGCACTGGAAGGAGTGACCAGTGAAGATCATGTTCAGAATTGGTCTTCAGCAACCCATGCTTGTCATAGGAGGCGACTAATAGGATCGGGTGGTCAGACTCACTGACTTGGTTGCTACATGTCATCATATCCCAATTACATAGTTATATGTTCATGATGTTGATCACTGGATTGTCTGGTTGAGACTCGATCATTTACAGACCGCCAGCATATAGCTGGGATATTGTGGAAGGCAGCATTAAACAACAAGCAAAACCTGCATGATGACACCTGACACTGTACAGTCGTGCCCCGTTTATCCGAACCTCAGATATCCGGAAAACTCGCATTCCGAACGAAAATTCCTCAAAATGAATTCACAATGTTGTAAAATTACTCACTTATCTGGAAATCCGGTTTCCGTAACCAGACGGTCATTTTCACATACAAAATGCTAAATTATATGCATTTTTTTCTCGTATATCCGGATGGCTGACCACCTGTCAGTAAAGTTTACACACACATTTTACCGAATTGCGTAACATAAAAGTAGTCGTCAAGTCTTTGAAGCGTGAGGATTAACTGCCTGTAACTAGCAAGGTGACACTGAGTTAATTTTGAGTTGTGATTGGCAAGGCAAGACGTCCCCGTGACTTTAATCCGGAAGTATATGTTAGGTACAGGAACAAAGCAAACGAGTGGATGACATAGAGAACTGTTTCGTGATTGGTTACTAGCATTTGACAGACAGATGCATGTACAGGTATGTTCGCACGTGTTATTGACTTGACTACTTTATTTGACAAGATCATATTTATGTATGCATTGTTATTTGTTGTTGTCTTGTCAATGAAGATTACGTCTGAGGTCTATTATGTTCGTTTCTTTGTATGTCTTTTTACATATCTTCCGCGGTTCAGATATCCGTTTATCCAGATAATTTCAAGAAAAACACAAGTGGGTTACTGAAGATCAATTCTAACCCACATCTTCACTAGGTCAGTTATATCACGAGAGTCAGCATTACGTGTGAGGAAAGCCTGTACTACTCACCAGAGACTTACTTCATGTTGGGGCGGCGGGGTAGCCTAGTGGTTAAAGCATCTGCTCGTCATGCCGAAGACCAGGGTTCAAATCCCCACATGGGTATAATATGGGTATGAAACTCCAAAACATTTTAGCCAGACCACTGGGCTGGTTAGATGTAACACTAGCCAGCCCTGACCAAAACTTACCTGCCCACAAAAGAAAATGCTGATATACATGTTTAAATTTTAACCCAACTGTCGGGCAGGTGAATTTGAGAATCTGGCAGTCCGTGTTGAAAATAATCTGTCCTGGGCAGTCGGGCAGGCAGGTATTTCGAACGCTGGTGTAATGTGCGAAGCCAATTTCTGGTGTCCCCACAGTGATATTGCTGGAATATTGCTAAAGGCGACGTAGAACCTCACTCACTCACTCACTCACTCACTCACTACTTCATGTGAGTGAACAAGGAGTTACAGTATGTTTCAAGCAACACTCCTAGCACAGCTGAGGCAAGGTGAGCAAGGTGAACTGGGTTTCAAGATATGCACTTGTATAGCGACATGTATGTACACGTGTGGCTACAACCATTACTCTGGTCTAATACCATTTTATAGTGTTAGTGCTGCTGTTTGCCATGGATACCCCACTGAGATACATGATACCGACATGATATCTACTGCCAGGCAGGGCAATAACAAGTGCCCTTATTAACATCTTTCGGTGTGTTTCTACTAGACCATGGGACTGCACCACCACCTTCTGGGCAGATACTTCCTCCACTGGACCATGAAAGTAGTCTATGTTTCCTTTAATATGTATACATGATTTCTATACACCACCCAAAATGCATTAGATTTAATTTCACTGTAATTCTTAGAGAAATGTTCAACAATTCTAAAGAGGGAAAGATTTATTATACAAAGTTTTTGCTCTACCATTTTTTCATAATTTAGAAAATGTTGAAAATTTTAATATGTCAACTGAGGTGGGGCTACAAAAATGCCATAAATATATATTTTTGAACTGTGTATAAACATTAAGGGTATAAGTTACATATTTGTTATTTTGAGAGCGCTGTGGGTAGGATTATTCCCAGAGTGGTGCCTAGGTGGGGGTGCTACGGTGCCACAGTGATGGATGAACACTACTTGTATGTACACCACGAAACTGAAGGTCACAATATTAATGCCAATATATACAAAAAACAATATTTTTATTTCTTTCAAGGAATATTTTGTTAACATATTTCTCTTAAAGTGAATTTAAAAAATAACTCAATACTGACAGTACAGCAATGCTGTGTATGATGATTAAACAGAAACACGTTCAGGTTACAGGGGAGGTCCCAGTGCACTGGGCAGTGCTGTAAACAAGGCTGGGTTTCAGTGTGGAAATAGCCCAAGGGATCGGGTAATACATGCAACATTTGTTCCATGATGTGGTCTTTTTTATGCAATGGGATTTCAAATCTTTCAAATGTATTGCCATATTTCCATTCATTCTGAGGTAAGAATTAAATATATAAGAGTACAGAAATAATCATCTTGGATGGCCATCTCTCGTGGTGACCTTTGCAGGTGACCTCTGGTGGTGAACTGGTGGTGACCCCTGGTGCCATCTCTAGTGAGTGAGTGAGTGAGTATTGTTTTACGCTGCTTTTAGCAATATTCCAGCTATATCACAGCAGGGAACCGCAAAAATGGGTTTCACTCATTGCACACTTGGAATCAAACCTGGAGTCGACAGGCGAATGCTTTAACCACTAGGCTACCCGGTGACTGCCCTTTGTGGTAAGAAGTAAGAAAGGTTCTTTAAACTGACTTGTGTATTATGTGTTTGTTGGTCTTAGTTCCACATTCAGCAATACTCCAGCAACAGGATGGTAACATGTAAATACTGTCGACTAGACAAACCAGTGATTAGGAGCTATATGCCATGACATCGGGGTACAATGCTTTGCTGTCAACCAAGTTGCCTGACTAACATCTGGTCACAACTAAAGACCTATTCTAACCTAGAAAACCTATGGGTTTGATTAACCAAGTGTTCTATATCAATGCAGATGCCCAATCTTGGACCAGACAAACCACTTGCGTAATTCTTTTCAAGAATTTGTGCTTTATACCATCCATGCCCCTAGTTTATATTTACTAGATACCAAAGAGCACGCTATATAGTCAGTGAGTTTAGTTTTATGCTGCTTTTACCAATATTCCACCAATATCATGGCAGGGGACACCAGAATGGGGCTTCACACATTGTACCCATGCAGAGAATCAAACCTGGTGTAGCAGGCTTTTTCTTCCCCAGTCTAAACTTTCCTCGGGGAGAATCTGGCCTAGGCCAAACTTTCTCCGAGAAAGTTTTGTCTTAGGGTATTCTTCACTCAGGGAATGTTTGGGCTAGGCTAAAGCGAACACGCTAACCACTTTCACCCACTGCAACTATCATTTTATTCCCTCCTCCCCTCTATCAGCATGCACTCCCTGCTTCATCAGCTCGAGCTGTGAAATTGATAAAAATCTTTAACATAATATTCAACATTTGAATACATCGATATATATTTGATCTTTCAATATTTTTTTAAACATATCCCTATAAAAACAGGCATATTATGGGTGACATTTTTCCCTATAGAATTACATTCATTTAATCTTATGCAGAATTAAAACATCCAGAATTGTATGTTTCCTTAACAGAACTGCAAGCCAATCTTGTTTGATGATGTATGCCTTGAAGAACCTTTACCATCTTTAGAGGTACAGGGTTTCTCTGACTGCTGGACCCAATATTTGGAGAGCTATTTGAACCACTGCTAGACAGACTTCAAGGCAGGGACTTGTGTAATGTAAACTGTTTAGCTCAGTCAGCAAGCCTGTATCCTACCCTGTACGTAATCTCACAATTACTTGCCAGTGTTACAGTCAAGGGGAAAATGTCAGTCTCAAGCCTAAATGTTAAATGTATTTTAAAAATAAGCAGTTTCCATCACACACACAAACATTGAACCTGTGGCTGCCTGCCAATTGTATAGATGGACATTATAGGTTCAGAACTTCATATATGGCTAAGCAGACCTCATTACACTGGAAACCTTTTTAATGTGGACCTGATTACTTTAGAAGAACCTTGTTTATGTGGAAGTCATTACTCAGGAAATCTTGTTGATGTGGACGTAATGTGCATCCTTCCTTTTAAAACCATGCTGAAAAGTGTCTTGTTAATCTACAGATGAATTGGATGTAGATTTCTTTGGACATTTACCTCAGTACTGTAAAAATGGTGGGGATACACACCTGTAAGATTGTTTGTACCACTCTCTGTGATACATACTGAAGTATTTGACCCACACTGTACTGTTGGCAATGACAGATACTGCAGTATTGGCAATGACAGATACTGTAGTATTGGCAATGACATGCACTGTAGTATTGGCAACGACAGATACTGTAGTATTGGCAATGACAGATACTGTAGTATTGGCAATGACAGATACTGTAGTATTGACACTGACATGCACTGTAGTATTGGCAATGACAGATACTGTAGTATTGGCAATGAGAGATAGTGTAGTATTGGCAATGACAGATACTGTAGTATTGGCAATGACAGATACTGTAGTATTGGCAATGACAGATACTGCAGTATTGGCAATGACAGATACTGTAGTATTGGCAATGACAGATACTGTAGTATTGGCAATGACATGCACTGTAGTATTGGCAATGACAGATACTGTAGTATTGGCAATGACGGACACTGTAGTATTGGCAATGACATGCACTGTAGTATTGGCAATGACAGATACTGTAGTATTGGCAATGACAGATACTGTAGTATTGGCAATGACAGATACTGCAGTATTGGCAATGACAGATAGTGTAGTATTGGCAATGACAGATACTGTAGCATTGGCAATGACAGATACTGTAGTATTGGCAATGACAGACACTGCAGTATTGGCAATGACAGATACTGTAGTATTGGAAATGACAGATACTGTAGTATTGGCAATGACAGATACTGTAGCATTTTTAGTGACACATTGTTATTGCCAGTATGATGTACTGTAGTATTTTCAAAGACACATTGTAGTACTGGCAGTGAGACACACAGCATAGTATGGTTGGTGAAATATACCTGTAGAATTGTCGGTAAGATGTACCTGTAGTATTGTCAAGCGACAAACCTGTAATACTGTTGGTGAGATGTACCTGCAGTATTGGTCAGTGAGACGTACCTGTAGTATTGTCTCATAGTATTGTCAGTGGGAGATTATGTTTAATGTTAATTCTTCTATACCCGATATTCCAATTGATCGGTATGCCATGGTGTCAATGACTATATCTATTTCCAAAATACATTGTGGAATTTCCTGGTTGGATTCTCATCATAGTCTCGATAACAAAAGATTATTCTAATGGTAAACTATTGTGCCATCTACCGAACATGGTATACTGACCATGGTCTCATTTTTTCAGACACTGGTAATCCATGATACACCATGGTCTCTTTTCACCATAGTAGACCATGGTCTCATTTTTCCATGGTAAACTGTGGTGCTATTTACCACGACTAGGTAAGCCATGGTCCACCATGGTCAACCATGGTCTGTGACTAGACCATGGTCACATTGTCCCATGGTATACCATGGTCTTTTACATGCTCATTTCAGCTGAGTACCTATAGTATTGTCAGTGAGATGTACCTGTATGATGGTCATCAGGTGCAGGAGTATCATCCCTGGAAACAATGTTTTAGTGAGCAGCTCTCATGGACTCACACCAGGGAGGTAGTCTCCCCATACATTACCTGAAAAACACAACAACATGAGAATAGTCATGACATCATCTTTATACAGTAAGCAAACCATCTCCAAGGTAACAGTCAGCTGACTGTTGCTTCAGCTGCCCTTACTGTATCCCAGACAGACACTTCCATCAGTACCCTCTCATGCTGACAATGTATTGACTTTGTTAGTCTTGTGAAACTGGTCTACTTAGTACAGTCATCCCTCGCAATAACGCTCTTAGCGATACCGCAGAGTCGGTTAAACCGCGGGGTAATCCGTGGTTCCATAAAAAAAGTTGCCCAGCGATCACACATCTTCATGTCATCGAAAATAGCACATCAACAAATCCGCTGTTGAGCTCTTGTTAATCACGTTGTAAACTAGTGAAATTCAGTGCGGATTGCATTTAACAGTGTTTATTGTACATATAATCCATGGTTTTTCAGATGCTTAAAACATGCAGCTTTTTTTTTCCAATAATAATAGATGAACAGCGAAACATAGTAATAACTTTATCATAGAGACATGCCATCAGCCGAGTACTTACAACGTTTGTTGTGATGCAACACTAATCGTAATTGCGCGGGTAAACACTGCCATCCGAGAATGTATGATGTCAGAAAACATATTTTATTTGATTAAATTCAATCCCATTTTCATTTATTAAAACTGTTTTCAATAACAACGGAGAAACCATGAGTGAAATGGCATTACCTCATTCCATACAACGTCCGCTTACCACATTCGTGAGGGTCCATTATTTGCACCTACCGCGATAGCACCAATTTCACATTTTTCTCAGCAATCATGAACAGATTACAACCTTGTCATCCATTGACCCCAAGACCTGCGTTATTGACTCATGCAAGTCATATTTGACAATTAATTGCCAACATTTTGTTTTTAAAATCAATGTGGCACGTACCGCGGGAAGTCAGCGGTGACTTGTCAAACTGTCTCCTACGTAAAATGTACCCAGCCAGGTAACTCAAAGTGCTTAGCAATGCTAATTATTAGGTTAAATAATAAAATATGTTCCTAGAAAACATGCATTATACTTATACGATAGCAATATATAAGATCTCTGTTAGAATAACTGCTTCACATATAAATTATTCTGATAATAGAATAGAAATTCTTTGATGTTATATTTTCGGATCGTTTTTAACTGAATCACCAGTACATGGGACCAAACATCGGTCTGTGCACAGCTGATTGCTATTTCCGGCTTAGTTGATTAACAGGTAGCATGACAGGAACAACAATTGAATTATCATGTCTTGTGATGTTTGATTGCAAGTTTCATGTTCATACATCTATTTTCATTTACAAAGTTTGGTTTTTTTCACCTCCAACAATATGATATAGTTTTGACTGGGCACAATACACGAAATAGCAGTTTTGTTATGTCCATGGAAAATACGATTTTACTTGGCCTTTGTTCCGCGTTATGTAATTGTTACTATAACGCAGGTGTCTAATAATGCGGGGGGTCATCCATGGACTCCAAGACCTGCGTTATGGCAAGGGATGACTGTACATGAACTCATATTTCATTCAGTTTCAACTGTACATGAATGTACCAAAACCAATTCAATTAATAACTCAGCCTTAAACAATTTATTCATGCGTAAAGCCATAAAATAAAAGCCATAACAGAGGCACTGTTGCTCACCTTGATCCATTATAGCATGAAAAGTAGATCTATTTCTAAAAGTGAAGTTATCCAGGTCACAGAATGGTTCAAATCAAGTGAACATCAGAAGATGATTATACAACATTATAATGTAGCCTGTATTTTACCTTGTATGTAATCACACATTGTTACAGGTGTCAATAAGCACATTAATACATGATTATCAGGGCTCCATTTAAAATATGTTAACCTACTTGCACCAGCTGCAACCTAAGATAAAAACCTAGTTGCACCAGACAAATTCCAGTTGCACTGCTTTTATTGCAATATGTACTATAAGAAATATGCTATTGCATTATTTAGATGTTTTATTCAGAGTTTACCCACTAAAAAATGAGCTGCACCTGGTGCAAGTTCAACTAATAACTAGGTTGCACTTTGTAATGCTGGGTTGCACCAGTGCAAGCAACAAAGCACTAAATCGAGCCCTGATAATACACAATTTATGAAGTCACTGCACACATTGTAAAGGGACAATGTTTACCAAACTGACACTTTGAACAATGATGCCACCATACTTGTACCATCATGGTACAGAGAGAAACCATGAAGTATATATCTAGGTAATCTATAGCTAGTGCCCATGACACCCATTCAGTAAGGTCATCTTTGACAGTCAGTTGGGTGGTCAGGCTCACTGACTGGGTTGTTGCATTCACTGTATCCTTATTTTGTACATGGATGCTCATGATGGCAGTCACTGGAATCTCTTCAAGACTCACTTATGAACATACCACCATCAATTAGCTGGAATGTAGCTAAGGGCAGAATTAAATAAATAATCATCTAGGATGGCCATCTCTTGTGGTGACCTTTGCAGGTGACCTCTGGTGGTGAACTCATTATCTGATACTGACCCTGGTGCCATCTCTAGTGAGTGAGTGAGTGAGTGAGTTTAGTTTTACACTGCTTTAAGCAATATTCCAGCAATATCACAATGGGGAACACCAGAAATGGGCTTCACACATTGCACCCATGTGTGGAATTGAACCGCCCGGCCTCGGCGAGATGAGCGAACACTTCAACCACTAGGCCACCCCAACGCCCTGCCATCTCTAGTTGTCTTCTACATACAAGCCATTCTCACACTGCTAGGCAACCCTTTAGTGGTTGATAGCATGATCAAAGATCTGTGTCAAGAAAGAAGAACACACCTGGAGAAGGACACCATCTGATCTCATTGTTGTCCTTTGACAAGCATGGAGTGTCCTGGCTCCAATGCTTTCTTGGCTTTCCAAATGACAGCAGAAAGGTTCATAGAAATTAATGACGACAAGATTGACCTGATACTTCATAAGCAAGAACATAATCATGATCAAACCATCAAAAGCATCGATCTGTAGCTGCATCTGTAACGCCGTATTGCTGGCTCAAGATATTGAGAACAAGGCCTGTACTTCCATGTTAAAACAACATTAAATGTCTACCTGAACACGTCTGACTTGTCTAACTGCGATACAATCACCCAGTATAATTCAATCAAGATGTCTGACACAGACGATATCTTCCTCCAACACTGACCTTCCCAAACACAGACCAACATCAAATGTTCACATCTTACAGACAAAATTGAGAACATTCTGACAAAATTATACATACACCTACAATAAACACTACAGGAATGTGCCTGCTGGTTTATTCAGGGGAGGCAATCTGCCCGCATGTGAGTTACTTGTGTGTCCCATTCCAGAGGAAACGTTATTATGAAAGAAAATACTAACATTTGAAGGGAGATAACTCTAAGCCATCATCGTCAGTACGTTGCAGCTGTGTAAATAAACAGAGTTACTTTAGCTACAAAAGTCTACAGCCAAGCCTCATTTCAAAGTCAATAGGGGATTCCACCCCTCAACACTAACACCAGTGGGCTTCAACAATGGTGATATAAGACCTTATCATTGAGCAATGATGGCCGCATCACCAACTTCCACCCAATTAACCTGTTCAACAAAAATAGCAAGCTCATCATTCGATACATGCCGGGTTCAAAGTGTGCTCAGTATCTGGTGAGAGTTGTTTTGTTTCATTCGTTTGTTGTTTATGGGTGAAAACAGAAATATTCCAGCTATATGAAGGCAGCCAGTAATGGTTAAGGACACGCTAGACAATCCAGTTATATGTAGTGAATACTGATAGGGGTATGATGACATGCAATTAACTAAGTCCCCTGAACAACTGAACCATCTGGTTGCCGATAACAACCAGCATAGGCTGGGCTTAGAATTTTAACGTGGAATCCATATATCTTGTTCTTGTGTTATTAATGGTTATAGCTGGTCCTTCATTAACTTGTCAGATTGGTTGGTTCAGGCCTCCAGATAACTTTTGGGGGTGTGAGTGTACTTACACATCATATTGCAAGTGGAGGTGTACTGAGAATTTTGAAGGAGTACTGACATGTTTTTGTGTGAGCGAGTTGGTGATGTGGTTTGTCTGGACGATTCATCGATCACTATTTCCAACCATGTATTTGTATTTGAAGACGCGCGAGAAATAACTGAGCGACCGTGAGATGCGCGAAATATCAGGTCCGACTGGATATAAATAGGAACAGTGTTGTTTTTAGCCAATCGAAAAAATAGTGACGCATATCGTTGCATGGCAACGCAAGTGATTCCTACTGTTGGGGTTTCCTCATGTGTCAAATCGTGTTTCGCAAAAGAAACTTGACAAGTATTTATCCGAATAAGATTTCCATTTGCACGATACGCACGGAATTAAATGTTAGATGTACAAAGGTATTTATGTGGGTACACGATACGCTTGAAATCTTATATTATGTCGTACTTAATTGATTTTGAGGCGTACATTACGCCTGTACACGCCCCTTATCTGTAGCCCTGTTGGTTGGTTGGTTAGTTGGTTGGTTGGTTGCTTAATGTTGCACTCAGCAATATTCCAACTATATGGTGGCAGTCTGTTAATAATTGAGTCTGAACCAGACAATCCATTGATCAACATCAATATGAGCATCGATCAACACAATTTGGATACGATGACATGTCAGCCAAGCCTCACAGACCACCCTATCCTGTTAGTCGCCATTTACAACATGCATGGTTTGCTGAAGACCAATTCTAACCCGGATCTTAACGAATATAACTTGTCAGACCCACAATTAACATCTAATAAGTATGAAACAAGGAAGGAGGAAAGGACATCAATATCTTTCCGTTTCTGTAAATGTTACGAGGAACCATGTTTTCTCTCTTAAGAATTCCTGATTATGACTCAGACAACAATGGGTAAGAAACTGACAGCTGTGTCAATAACCGTTTCATGACATATACCACAGGTAATTCAGGTGTTACATTCCATTCTTACATAAAAATGCCACATGCACAACAGCACCGGGCAAACATCAAATTCCTCGATCATCCCTCAGTTCCATGGCTGAAATTTTTCAGGAACCATAAATGCTTTCCTTTTCAGGTTTTGATCTGCCCCCTGACAGCAATAAGATCATCCTAAGTGTGATGGAATACCCTCCTCAAACTGACACGAATCCCTCTCCTGCCACCAGTCTCACCCTCCAGTCCAGAGGGGCGATATATGCTCTTATCACCTCTCTCCTCAGGACATATCAACCTCATGTTCACCTTGTGGCTGCCCATGTGGGATACAGACTATCTGAAGCATGTGGGCATAGTGTGCCTCATAAACACTCTCATGGCAATGAGGCAGTCTATCACCACCACCATGGTCAATAAACATGCCCTTGTGGGCGAAACATGTACCACCCATCTACAAATTCGGACAGACCATAGGAATCTGCCTCCCAGTCTGACTGTAATATTGTTTGCATTTTGCCAAATTTGTTGTGTTTTCATTTTTCACAAAACAGGACAAATACTGACACTGTTTTTAATAACAAACATTTACTTTAAAAACCACAACATAATATAATGATGCCTCAACACACCTCTGTAACCACATATGGTATTTGATGGGTTCTGAAGACAATTTTTGTTACCCTTGTCCTTTCTTGATTTGATATTGTCATAAAATTTGGACAAGGATATGAAAATGAATTTAAATTCATTTTAGATGCCATGAAGACATTTGTGCACCTGGCAAGAAAAGGTTTCGCTTCAACCCATCAAACAGTTCTTACAACGAATCTGAAACTGTTTGTACCTGGAAGTTACTCAAGATTCTGTCCAAGAACTCCCAAGAAGATCCCTGAGAACAGGTGAATTGAGATGGTGTGAAATGGGGTGAAACATCATGTTCAAGACAATTTCAGTTAAATAATGAAGGTCTGATGCTTTCGTTTGTGTGTCTGCTTGTTCTGAAACAGACAGATTGGGAAAAAGGAAGCACGAAGCCATAACTCTGACAGGTACCAAGAGCATCATTGAATGTTTGATTTGAATGTTTATCGTCAATATATGAGCGGCAAATCGTGAATCAAGCTGTCAAAATCATATCTGACCGCACTCACTACTTAAATTCGGAATACAACCTCCTCCCTTCAGGCCGCCGCTACAAAGTTCCAATTGTGAAAACTAAGAGAGCCCCTACATCCTTTATTCCAAGTACCATATCTCTCTTAAACAAATGTGAAGAAACCTAAATCAAAGAATTTATGTAAATATGTATGGTATCTCTCTAATGTGTCAGTAGCTCTGCTGATGTAACACAAATTCCTGAAAAGGCATTAAAGTATTATTCTATTCTATTCTATTCTATCTGCTCCAATGATTATGAAGGACACACATCTTCTACCCCATAAACATGGATGAGGAGGCCCTACCTCCAGTGCAAAGATGACCATTGTTTTTCTTACATGATTATTTCAAGGAATCATCCTCCTGTCCCACTCCTTTGTGGCCTTGAAGAAACAGGATAGTACAAAAGGAAGAAAGATGGCCTTTGCCATGAAAGAGACGACTGAGAGAAAATGTAACTAAAATGTTCTGGAATGATCTGGAATTACTGTCATTTTTTTTTATTCCTGAGGGAAACAGGAGCTGTAATTGTAAATTCTTTACATGTATTTGCATGCATGAATGCATGTGTGCCACAGTCACATTGTCACACAGTATTGTTGTTGAACTGCTATGGGTTTTTTAAGTTTGTACTTAACACTTTTACAAACTCAATTATAAGTGACTAAATATTTCTACCTGTGCAAATCGCACATAAATACAAGGTGTGTGCATGCCTGGATGTTGAGTGTTCCTGACCTCAAAATTAGAGGTGAGGTGAGGTGAAATTTGGTTTAACGTCGTGCTTGAGAATATTTCGCTCATATGACGACGTGCATGCGTGTGTATATGTATGTGCGGCTGCTTGTACTAGCCCAGACTTAAGCTGGTTTTATAGTGCTAGCCCACTGAGATACCATGCCGCAGTGAAGCATGAATACCCCACTCAGACACATTATACTGACTCGAGCCGACCAGTCCTTGTTGTACCCATTAATGCCGAGCGCCAGGCAGGAACCAAAAAGTACCATAGTTTAACGTCTTTTGGTATGACGCGGTCGGGAATCGAACCCGCGACGTTCCGCTCTCCGGGCGGACGCTCTTACCACTACACCAGGGAGGCGGTCTCAAAATTAGAGATCCACAATACCCGAGTAACTGATGCAAAAAGGAACAATTTATTTAAGCCTTCCAATTTAGGTCTGTTGTTAAACATCGCTAAACATCGCAATTAAGTAATCAGCTTCCTAATGCAAGGAAGTTAACGGACTGTGCAAGTCCAGTTTCAATCCTTGCTGAACTCAGCTGGAAGTTTGTGGGTTGATCATAGCACCACCAGTCTCTATCGATGATGATGATTTCGAGATTTAATTTGCGCTTTCCGACATTATGCGTATATCGCACACAGAGTGGCTATTAAGAGTTATGTACCTTATTTGTCCCTCCTATTGACCAATCAGATTTCACCACTTCAAGAGCATCAGATCACCTTGATTTATATGAAATAAAAACAAGCTGAAGTAGTTTCAGTCTCTTTTAATAACTGACAAGAAACTTGAAACCCAGTTCAAGTTTGTTTAAGAGGTAACAGGGGAGGATAACTCTAAATCAAAGTGAACGAATCTGGTACTTCATGTATTTTGCGCTGTGCATTTATCAACAGAAGGCAATTACTATACTATCGATAGTCACACATACTATCGATGCATCAACAGTTTTTCGTTTCTACCATCGATTAATTTAATTGCTATTGGGGACTCAACAACTGTAATCCATCAATAGTTCGATGCATCGTTACAGCCCTGGAAATGATCAGTCAATGCCCATTTGGTGGTAAACATGCTCTACAAATCCTGTAATCGACTGAAACCTGTATGGGAGGGAGTTGCCATGTTCTTTGTGAACTGGATGCTGATGTCTTTATGTAATTTTGACTGAACTATGTGTAGAAGTGTTAGTCCAGATAAAATATAACTGAATGTTCCTGCTTAGTTTGGCAACGTGGAAACTGGCCTTCAGTCAGCTAACTCCCCTGCCATGGGAGGATGGTAAAAAATCTAGTCTGTACCAGAAAATCCAGTGATTGACATGAGCATTAATCGACACAATCGGTAAAAGACGACATTCATCAACCAAGTCTCACAAGTTGTCCACCCATTCATGTTAGTTGAACCCAGTAGTCCTAACGCAGAATGGCATTTACGTAAGTGAGATCTGATCCATCTGCAAGGCATTCTAATTCAAATAATATGAAGTTGAGCAGCTAAATATTGTACTCTGTGATCTGAAATTGTTATCCCGAGACATATTTTTTCAATTTGGGACAAAGAATATGTTGACTTTGATGAACAAACAATCAAAGTGTATCATCCTAAAAAATATAAAAAATACTTAAGGATATCATCACTATCAAGAAGCATACTTTGGTTTTATCAATAACTATATTTTTTTCATCGAGGTTAGAACAGAAACAGGTTGAAAATATGAATGTGGTTGAAAATGTCGTATCTGTCAGTCAATAGACAACACAATCTCTGATCAGTACAGTATATATTTACCTCAGTCAAGGCAGCTGTGACATTCTTGATATATCAGCCGACTTTCTTGACATTTTCTCCATGTAAAATATGACTTTGTAAGATTATGAGACTTTCCCTACATTCCAAAGCTGATAACCATACATATGAGTTTGGTTTCTGGAAATACTATATTCCTAACACAACATGACATCTCCTTGGGGCACTTTTGATACTACTTCCCTAACAACACACAGCATGCAGGCTGAAAAAGCATGGTGCTGGCAAACGTCAAACCAAATAACCCTGTTTCAAATTAACTCTATAACTGGAATATTTACACAGATATGTTTGTTTGAGACAGGTTATTAGGAAAAAATAAAAAAATTCAGAGTACTGTTCCTGTCAAGGACATTTTGATAAGAGAGCATTTGGTCAAGCTGACTTGATCCAAAACATGATTCTAAGATGGTAAACAGAGACCTGTTATACAACCAGAGTTGTGTTGGAGATCCAAAATAAACCTCTTCCAAACACCAGAACACAGAAAACACCAGAATTAAATTTACAGGAGTGAGTGAGCAAGCGGATGAGCGAGCGTTTGGTCGGGCGAGCAAGCGAGTGACATATTGAAGATGGCCCCCAAAAAATTAAGGATCATAAAAGGAGAAAACCTCTGACTCTAATCCACAACCAGTGGACCTTGCAACAAATATATAACAGGGTTTTACTCACAAAAATGGGGGTTTAGGGGACACGTTATTATTAGTTTTAAGGGTCCTTCAGGCGGTATGAGGGTCTGTGAAGTAATGGTGAGGAGAACTGTAAGGTTCGATAATTTCTTTAGAGTTCAGAATGAATCATTGATAATCTGGACTGATGGGTGAAATGATAGATAACTGCTCTGAATGAAATGGCCAAACACTTAGCAAAGGCATAGGTGTATTGTGGATACAATGAATAATATTGTGTGTCCCTCTGGACGCAGCGAATATTTTTTCTGTGTCCATTCTCTTCGTTTGTGAGTAGTGGATGCACATTTGCACATCGTGTAAAACCCTGTATGGCACATCGTATAAATCCCTGTATGGCACATCGTGTAAAACCCTGTATGTCACATCGCGTAAATCCCTGTATGGCATAATCGTGTAAAACCCTGTATGGCACATCGTATAAATCCCTGTATGTCATATCGTGTAAATCCCGGTATGGCATATCGTGTAAAACCCTGTATGGCACATTGTGTAAATCCCTGTATGGCATATCGTGTAAAACCCTGTATGGCACATCGTGTAAAACCCTGTATGGCATATCGTGTAAAACCCTGTATGGCACATCACGTAAATCCCTGTATGGCATAATGTGTAAAACCCTGTATGGCACATCGTGTAAATCCCTGTATGTCATATCGTGTAAATCCCGGTATGGCATATTGTGTAAAACCCTGTATGTCACATCGTGTAAAACCCTGTATGGCATATCGTGTAAAACCCTGTATGGCACATCGTGTAAAACCCTGTATGGCACATCATGTAAAACCCTGTATGTCACATCGTGTAAATCCCTGTATGGCACATCATGTAAAACCCTGTATGTCACATCATGTAAAACCCTGTATGGCACATCGTGTAAAACCCTGTATGTCACATCCTTTTAAATTCCTGTATGGCACATCATGTAAAACCCTGTATGGCACATCATGTAAAACCCTGTATGGCACATCGTGTAAAACCCTGTATGGCATATCATGTAAAACCCTGTATGTCACATCGTGTAAAACCCTGTATGGCATATCATGTAAAACCCTGTATGTCAAAAACCCTGTATGGCACATCGTGTAAATCCCTGTATGTCACATCGTGTAAAACCCTGTATGGCATATCATGTAAAACCCTGTATGGCATATTGTGTAAAACCCTGTATGGCATATCATGTAAAACCCTGTATGGCACATCGTGTAAAACCCTGTATGGCACATCATGTAAAACCCTGTATGGCACATCGTGTAAAACCCTGTATGGCACTATGAAGGGTCAGCAAACATCAACTACAAACATTCCTTCATCATTGCATGGCACATACACTTCATACATCCTGAACAAACATGATCTCTTCACAGGTCTAGAGAGAACCAAGCCAGATCATGACCTAATCCCAAGTATGGTTGGTTCATGGAAGCGATGTTTAGTGAACAGCAAATCCAGAGATAGTGTGACCATTTGTAACCATTCAGGACCAGAAGCACCAGCCACCATCACGGCTAGTGGAGGACACAATTGGCCAAAACTGACCGTCCAGTCGTCTTTATTCTTATTACAATCATGGTATACTAGGAACTAGTGTTGGTCCCAGTGACTAAACGACCAAACAATCCATCATATTTTCTCATAATCGAACACAATGTTGGAACACTTGTTTGCATTCACAATATTTATCACAAGGTTGATTTTGTTTGTTGCGTTTCATAAGCACTACAAGCTCGTTCCAAGTCATGGTTAAAATTTATCTTAAAGACTCCAGGAAATTTATGTTCCTAACATATTAGTTATCCTTTAAAGACATGAAATTTGCCAAAACAACCGAAAGAACTACATGGGTTTTTTTTACTTTGTGTGTATCAACAAATATAACCAAGACAATTTGATACATTTGTCTGTTACATTTCATGAGCACTACAAGCTCGTTCCAAGTGACAATTGAATTTATCTTTAAAACCTTACGAAATTTATGTTCCTAAGATACTAGTCATCCTTTAAAGATGTGCAATTTGCAAATAACACCCCAAAGAACAACATGGTTTTTCTTTATGTTTTTGTGCTTTTACAAAAATAACCAGGAACATTTCATACATGACGCTTAACCAATTATTTTCGACGATTGATCGGTTGTAATGAACCAATCATCAATTATGAGATTTTAACCAATTCCCAACACTACTAGGAACCCATTCTTCCCTGGGATGCCTATGAAGCAGTGGTAGTAAGATTGTTCTTAAATGTCTTGTCTCAGTAATTGTCAAGTTCCATGCTCATGTTGTTTAACAAATGTCCCTTAGCTTGTACACACATACACCACTATGTCATGTCAGAGACGATATAATATATTATATGCTCTCTGGTCATATCTACAGCCTCTATTACGAAGTGTACTGTTCCTCCACATTGTAGTCAAATCCCTGCATTCATTCACTATGATAGCTTCATTGTAGAAGTGGCCTCACCACATCTATCTCTCACTACAACCACACAAGTGTTGCTGCTAAGAGAGTTACTTGTGGACAGATAGTTTTCACATGGTGCTAGACTAACAACTTGTCTCTGAAATGAACATATTTTACAGAAAAAAAGACAAAACAAAATATAATAAAAAAGGAGCCCTGAGACTTTCTTCATTTTCAGAAGCTGTGGAAATCTAGACTTGCAACATTTTCTAGACTTGCGTGGGATTTCTGGGATATATTTGCTTCAGGGTCTGTATGACAGACTAACATGGTGCTATTAGAATCAGATTCACAACAATGCTGTAGCAGTGAAGTCCAGGGTATAGATCGAAATGGGAAGTCGTCAGAGAGGTTGGCGGAACAAGGAATATGTTAGTAGGATTAGAACCTATACAATTCAGGACAATAACCTTCATTAGGATGAACTCTCCACTTAGTTACATGTCACTAAGGCAGTTTCATGAGCATCCATGGGCTCGAACCAACCACGAACACACAATGCCATCAAATATAATACGTTTTATAGCATGGGACTCAAAGTACTCAAATCTGAGTGAGTGAGTGTGTTTAGTTTTACGGCATACTCAGAAATATTCCAGCTGTATGGCGGCGGTCTGTAAATAATAGAGTCTGGACCAGACAATCCAGTGATCAACAAAACAACATGAGCATTGATCTGTGTAATTGGGAACTGATGACGTGTCAACCAAGTCAGCAAGCCTGACCACCCGATCCCGTTAGTCGCCTCTTACGACAAGCATAGGTTACTGAAGGCCAATATTCGAACCCGGACCTTCACGGGTTTACTCAAATCTGAATGTTACTGAGAAAGTGTAATCTGAAGTATAACATATGTTACAGTGAAACAACCAATCAGTGATTGATATTATGAGCAATCATCCACACCATCAGGATAAGATAACTCTTGATCTCATATCCTATCAAAATGGTTTGGTTGATTTATTGTTTAGTGCCGACTCAGCAATATTCCAGCTGTATTGTGGCGGTGTAAAGATAATTGAGTCTGGACCAGACAATCCAGTGAGCAACAGCATGAGCATCAATCTATGCAATTGGGATGATATGATGATATGTGTCAGCCAAGTCAGCGAGCCTGACCACCCGATCCTGTTGAATTCTTACCTGGATCTGCACAGCAAAATGAATAGATGTCCAAAGTACATCGTACTTTGTATCTTCACATTATGAATTTTTGTGAGTAGCCTCTTATGGCTAGCGGGGCGGTGGGGTAGCCTAGTGGTTAAAGTGTTGGCTCGTCACGCCGAAGACCCGAGTTCGATTCCCCACATGGGCACAATGTGTTAAGCCCATTTGTGGTGTCCCCCGCCGTGATATTGCTGGAATATTGCTAAAAGCGGCGTAAAACTGAACTCAGTCAGTCAGTCTTATGGCTAGCATAGGTTACTGAAGACCAATTCTAACCTGGATCTTCATTGGAATGCCATTTAGAATCTGTACTTTACTGAAAAAGTGTAATCCTAAATATGAGAGATATTACATTAAAACTATTCATTGAATCAGTGATCGATGTCATGAGCAATGACAACACCATCAGGATAAGATAACTCTTGATCTCATATCCTATCAAAATAGTAAGGTTTGAGCCAGTGATTTGGGTTGTATGACGCTTTGAACAGTGCACTAGATACACAATGACATGTCTATTAATCTGGGAGTACCCATAAAGAGATTCCAGATCTCAAAATCAAAGCAGGGCTCGATCTAAAAGATGTTAACCCACTTGCACCAGTTGCAACCTAAGATGAAAACCTAGTTGCACCAGTCAAAGTCCAGTTGCACAGTTTTTATTGCAATATGTAATATCAGAAATATGCTTTTGAATTATTCAGATGTTTTATTCAGAAGTTTACCCACTAAAAATTGACTTGCACCTGGTGCAAGTTAGACTAATAACTAGGTTGCACTTTGTAATATTGGGTTGCACCAGTGCAAGTAACAAAGCACTAATCGAGCCCTGCAAAGAGATACAATACACAAAATGTACCTATAATCAAGAATGCCACTATTTTGCTAAAACTTTATCCAAATGCCTGACTGGATCTTTAAACTACTCGAGTTCACAGAAACTATGTCCTATTTTGATATCATGTAAAACTTTCACTAAGCCCCTCTCAACATCTTGGCTGTCTTCAGTGCAAACTGATGGCCAGGTGCCTAGCTGGATAAGTCAACAAGTGCCGATTGTTTTATCAAGCTTATAAAGATATCGAAACTGGTGGCACCAGAACGGTTAGGACCTTAATTTCAAGAAGGCAACAGGTGTCTCCCCAACATACACACTGAAACACCTCTGTAAACAGGAAAAATGGCTGCACTAGACTGCCCATGTGACGAACCGTCACGCTGGCATGGCCAATAATAAATTAAACAGGGAAAACATAAACAATCATGTATTTCATGTACTTCCAAAAAACAAACATATTCTTCATTAATGTAGGAATCAGTGATGTGATTGTGATGGAAAAAAATGGCTTCCTAAACTAACGGGTCCTGCTGATAAAGCAAGACTTGTTTAAACATGGAGCATTGTTTATATTCTTATGAACAAACCTCTGATTTAGTTTGGATCGGCTACTTGATAAACCCTGGAATAAGATATCAACAAATGTCATAATGACAGAATCATCACAGGAATTAATATTTGGTTCAAAAGAGATAGACTAACTTAGGAATTTCTTCTAGCCACAGCCAATCAAAATTGACATTCGGCTACAATATACTTCTGTCATGGAAAAAACAACAAATCCCTTTTTTTCATTCTGTTTGGCAGATGTTTTAAATCTTCTAACATAATCAAATGTCTGTGTGTGTGTGGTTTGGGGTAGAGGTTAGTAGGTTTCACAGGTTATTGTGGTTAGGGGTTACTGGTAGAAAGTTTGGGTGCAAGAGCAAAGGGATATTTGGATTTAGGAGCAGAGAGTTTCTGACAATATGGACAAGAGCTATAGGATAGGGGTTAGAGAGTTTTGGTGTATAGGAGGGGTAAGTGACTGAGTGATGATGGTTTTATACCTTTTTTTAGCAATATTCCACATTCTCATGTCTGGGGACACCAAAAATGGGCTTCACACTAATGGTGGTCCAATTGATTGAAATAATCGAAGATTGGTCGTAATGACTAAACGACCAAGCAATCGATCACATTTTGTCATAATCGAACACAAACAATGTTGGAACACTTGTTTGCATTAACAATATTTATCACAAGGTTGGTTTTGTTTGTTGCGTTTCATAAGCACTACAAGCTCGTTCCAAGTCATGGTTAAAATTTATCTTGAAGACTCCAGGAAATTTATGTTCCTAACATATTAGTCATCCTTTAAAGACATGAAATTTGCCAAAACAACCGAAAGAACTACATGTATTTTTCTTTATTTTGTGTGTATTAACAAATATAACCAAGACAATTTGATAAATAACGCTAACCAACTATTTTCGATGATTGATTGGTTGTAATGAACCAATCATCAATCATAAGATTTTAACCAATTCCCAACACTACTTCACACTATTTGTACCCATGTTGGGAATCTAACCCATCAGATGCTATAACCAATAGGCTACCCAACTGCCTGGGAGTTATTCAAGTTGGGGTTAGAGAGTTTGGGTGTATGGGATAATGGTCAGTAAAGCTGAGGTTAGAAAGTTTTGATGTTTGGGATAATGGTCAGTAGTGGTGGTCCGATTAATTGAAATAATCGAAGATTGGTCACTGTGACTAAACAACCAAGCAATCGATCATGTTTTCTCATAATCGAACATAAACAATTTTGGAACACGTTTGCATTAACAATACTTTTCACAAAGTCGGTTGTGTCTGTTACATCTCATAAGACTACAACCTCGTTCCTAGTCATGATTGAATTTATCTTAAAGACTTAAAGGAAATTTATGTTCCTTACATACTAGTCATTCTTTAAAGATGTGAAATTTGCAAATGCATTTTGTGCAATCTGAAAGAAAAAAAACCCAAAAGAACTACATGTTTTTACTTTACTTTTTGTGCATTAACATATCCAGGAAAATTTTAAAAATGATGCTAACCAATTATTTTTGATGATTGATGGGTTAAGAACCAATAATCAAGTATGAAATTTTAACCAATTCCCAACACTAATGGTCAGTAAAGTTGGGCTTAGAGAGTTTGGGTGAACCTCTTAGTTGCACTTGCTGTCTAGCCATTCAATCCATTTACCTTCTCTGAAAGAAGTTTCTGAACAAATAAATTGCTCTCACTTTTCATTCAAATCCAAGAGCTACTTAATTCTTGCAGAGTGTAAGTTATCAGTTATGGGAATGTCTGCTCAAAAATATGTATCGTTCATGGTGATGGTTCCATGTTCCACACGAAATTTTCAGGAAGTTTGAAATATATTCCACTGCTCCAGTGTTTCAGCTACTAACTAAATGTGATATGGTAGTTTTCAACACTCATCCCTACACACATTATTTTGCTTGTTGTTTCAAGCAATATTTTGATTATACGACTGTTTATTTGTTTGTTGCTTAACTCCATTCTCATCAGTTTATAGCTGCATGATGGCAGTCTGTAAATAATCAAGACTGAACCAGACAATTCTGTGACTGATATCCCGAGCATCGACCAATGCAATGACATGCACCAACCAAGTCGGTGAGTCTGAACATATTTATCGCCTCTAGCATAGGGAACTGAAGACCCATTCCTCCATGTCTTCAAAGGTTTTTATCTGATTGTAGCCTGTAAATAATCAAGACTGAACCAGACAATTCTGCGACTGATATCCCAATTCCTCCATGTCTTCAAAGGTTTTTATCTGATTGTAGCCTGTAAATAATCAAGACTGAACCAGACAATTCTGTGACTGATATCACGAGCATAGATCAATGCAATGACATGCACCAAACAAGTCAGTGAGTCTGAACATATTTTTCGCCTCTAGCATAGGTTACTGAAGACCCATTCCTCCATGTCTTCAAAGGTTTGTATCTGATTGTAGCCTGTAAATAATCAAGTCTGGTCTAGACAATCCAGTGACTGATATCATTAGCAATAATGCATGAAATTGGGATGATATAGTATTGATCAGATAAGACCTGTCTTGTATGACCAGTAACCCATGAAGGTCCGGGTTAGAATGAACCTTCAGTAACCCATGCTTGTCGTAAGAGGACTGGTTGGTCAGACTCGCTGGTTTGGTTGACACATGTCATCGATTCCCAATTCCGTAGGTCGATGCTCATTCTGTTGATCACTGGATTGTCTGGTCCCGACTCGATTATTTACAGACCGCCGCCATATAGCTGGAATATTGCTGAGTGTGGCATAAAACTAAACTCACTCAGTCACTATGAACAGTACAGATTGCTCGGGACCTGATCAAACCTTGATACACCTTGTCCACCTTGTGCATTGATGCAGGCTTGATTAAGATACTCCTGTACAATTCAAGCAGCATTTGGTCCAGCATTACCACGTTGAAACGTTACTCCTGATATGTTTTGTTGCAAAATAGTACAGCTGATATTTGCAAAATCTCAATCTCAGTACCCCACAGTGTTCAAGTTCCGATCAAAATTTCTAGATTTTCAGAGTAAGCTTTAGTCTATTGGGGACCTTTCCCAAACCAATTGCCCCCCACAGAGGCCAGCATAGGACCTGTTCTAACCTATGGTCCCTCATAAGCAGACCAGTTGAGGTTGCTGGGGACCTATCCTAACGCTGGCTCCCTCACAAAAAGAGCAATGTACGTTATTGGGGATCTATTCTAACCATGAGTACCCACAAAAAGACCAGTAGAGGTTGCTGGGTACTTATTCCAAGCCTGAGTCGCCAACTGGTATAGGTTGTTGGGGACATATTCTGCCAACAAAGGGGACCTATTCTGATCCTCAGTTCCAAACAGGGACAACAACATTCGCCACACTGGGAGACTTGTGTAGGTTGTTGGGGACATATTCTAAGCCAACAAGGGGACCTATTCTGATCCTCAGTTCCAAACAGGGACAACAACATTCGCCACACTGGGAGACTTGTGTAGGTTGTTGGGGACATATTCTAAGCCAACAAGGAAACCTATTCTGATCCTCGGTTCCAAACAGGACAACAGCATTCGCCAACTCGAAGACTTGTGTAGGTTGTTGGGGACATATTCTAAGCCAACATGGGGACCTATTCTGATCAGTTCCAAACAGGACAACCGCATGGAGACCTTTACTGACCTTAGGATACTTTCGCTTGCTGTTTCATCAGACGTGGAAGACACTTGTTCACAAAATATTCACTCTGTTTTTAAACATTTCAACTAGTCTGTGGACTAAATAAAGTTATTCTTGTGGACAAATAAACATATTTTAGCCTTCACATTTCAGTACCTCACTGCAAGGATCACCGTCTTGGCATGTTTCCTCTGAATAAACATAGTGATATGGATGATGGTAATTCCTTATTCTGAAGAACACGTCATTGATGCTTGTGTACATAATACCAACACCTCTGGCCTTTGTACGTCCATCTGTTTCAAGAACAAGGAACACAAGTATATTACTAACTCAGCAAGGTTTCTGATGTTGCTTTCTATTAAAAATAGTCTGTGACGGCGCCTGGGATGGTTCCACACACAGTCATGGGGAGGAGGAAACAGATGGCCATGTTCATGACATGGTGCACAGCCAGACAGATAGGAAGAGCTGGTGCTACATGTAACACATAGCAGGATGATCAACAGGGGCTAAACTTAGATCTTTCATTAAAACACTGCTACTGCACTATAGCTAACCTAGATAGGTAATCAACTTTGAACTGTCATCACAAGGAGAAACATACATGTCATGGTTCACCACACTCTGACAATGTATGTATGGAGTGAGTGAGTGAGTGAGTGAGTGAGAGAGAGAAAAAGAATGGTGTCATCACAGGCCCTATGGAGTGAGTGAGAGTGAGAGAGAGAGAGAGAAAGAATGGTGTCATCACAGGCCCTATGGAGTGAGTGAGAGAGAGAGTGAGTGAGAGAGAGAAAAAGTGAGTGAGTGAAAGAAAGAGTGAGAGAGAGTGAGTGAGTGAGTGAGAGAGAGAGAGTGAGTGAGTGAGTGAGTGAGTGAGTGAGTAAGTGAGTGAGTGAGTGAGTGAGTGAGTGAGTGAGTGAGTTTGGGTTTATGTTACTTTTAGCAATATTCCAGCAATATCACGGCAGTGGACACCAGAAATAGGCTTCACACATTGTACCCATGTGGGGAATTGAACCTAGGGATTTGGCTTGATGAGCGAACGCTATCTTTAACCACTAGGCTACCCCACCACCTCTTCTGAAGAGAGTTAATAGTTAATATTTAGCGTCACATCGGCAATATTTCAGCCACATCGTGATCTTCTGAAGAGAAGTCAACACAGCCAAATATGCTTTTTCAGAGAATCTCAAACTGGAGTAAAAACAAGATTTAAATTTTGCACACAACAGAATACATGCATTGAATCCCACAACAAACTAAACTAATACCATATTTCATACAACTGAGTGAGTGAGTGAGTGAGTGAGCACCATGAACGTTTGCTGAACAGTTCTGAGCCTGACACCTTGATAGCCTGCACTGATGGAGTTGGTTTCTAATTATTTTTTCAACATAAACACCTCCCAAGTAAAACACATTTCTGCCAATGATGCTGGGTGCCTGCTTCCTCCAGGTATAAGCTTCCTGGTCTTATAAAAAGTCCTCCACAGGACACAGACATTGTCATTGGCATAATGCCTGCCAGAACATTCTTTCTGTAAGTGGGGCAGCCTAGTGGTTAAAGTGTTTGCTCATTACACCGAAGGCCAGGGTTCGATTCCCCACATGGGTACAATGTGTGAAGCCCATTTCTGGTGTCCCCCACCTTGATATTCCTGAGATATTGCTAAAAGTGGCATAAAACCATACTCACTCACTTTCTGTAAGTTTGGGAAGAGGTGTAAAACTGCATTGGCAATTCCGATTAATACAAATGATTTCAACTGCAGCCATCATGTCAACAGACTTGAGCACAGGTGTATTATGCTGATGGAACAGAACAAGTTCCTCAACCAACCTAGACTAATGCTTAGTCCCTGAATATATATATATATATATAATTTTTATAGTAACAAATAAACCTATTTAAATTGAAAAGGAGTCCCAGTGAGTTGGGAGATTCAGGGAAACCTGGAGAAATCTTGACTTGCTTAATTTAGAGCTTTAACATTGCAGGGAGGGCTAGGCAGTAGGGAAAATAATGTGGTTCAGGGACTGTGAGGCAGACATGTGGCCTGGGATGGCAGGGCAGACTGTAACAGGGTGTGGAATCTTCATTCTAATGATGACATCCTCACACCAAGAGTCAGCTGAAAAAGTTAACCTCTTCATGGACCTGGGATAAGATAAGACCTAGACTGGGATTTCATCCCATCACAGAACTCGGAAACTTTCTGTCTGCTGCACAGAGTGTACTTAATCCAAGACATGTGTGTCAAAAGGTTGCCCATCACTCCACATTATCTCCCCTACATGCTACACACAGGCTGTTATCACAGCAGTCCACATTATCTAGTTCATATTTTCACAGAGTTTACAATATGAGGTCTAAGGTTTATCATTTTAAAAACAAAACAGACCAATGATTCCTATTTGATGACTTGAAAGGTTAATAATGACGTTATTTGACAATTTACTGCATCAACTCAAGTGCTGTAAAGATCAATTTCAGAATCAAATTGTTGCATTATCAGCATAATCATCTGTTAAACTATAATTTATCCCCACAGTAATAATTCCACGCAAAGTGCAAATGTGCACCGAGTAATATACAGCTCCAGATTTAAAGAGCAACTTTGTGACCCAATGATAGAAATGTGTTTTTGAGCTTGAGCATATACTGCACCCATGATGCACTACGGGTTGTTTGACAGCTCGCTTGATGAGCAAGCACATGTAATGGTTTGTTTTGTCTGGCTCCCTCTGGAACAGGAACCATGATGTGATGATACATGAATATAATGTGACGTCTTGGTAAAACATATATATTTTAAAGGTACACTTCACAGCATCAACGTTACACTTCCAGTATTGAACTAATGTTGATAGGAATATCATTGGACGAATAGGGTTTCTTCAGAATGTCTGCCCAATGCCCCATTACCTTTCAGAGGGAGTGAACCGCCTCAGTGGTGTAGAGGTTAGAGTGTCCGCCCGGAGAGCGGAAGGTTGCGGGTTCGATCCCCGGACGCGTCATACCAAAAGACGTTAAAATATGGTACTTGTTGGTCCCTGTCTGGCGCTCAGCATTAATGGGTACAACAAGGACTGGTCGGCTCGGAGTCAGTATAATGTGTCTGAGTGCTTCACTGCGGCATGGCATCTCAGTGGGCTAGCACTATTAAACCAGCTTAAGTGTGGGCTAGTACAAGCAGCCGCACATACACATACACATGCATGCACTTCGTCATATGAGCGAAATATTCTCAAGCACGACATTAAACCCAATTTCACCTCACCTCAGATGGAGTGAGTATATGTGATAGATGGAGTTCATAACCTATCAAAGTGAGTGAGTGAGTGAGTGGGATTAACAATGCCTCTTGCTGACCCGAACCAATGACGTTTACTTCTCTTATAATTGTAATGTGTAACCATGAGCATATGCTTAGAGACAAGCTGAGGATCAAATGAGTGAGTGAGCAAGTTTAGTTTAAAGCCGTACTCAGCAATATTCCAGCTATAAGGCGGCAGTCTGTAAATAATCGAGTCTGGACCAGACAATCCAGTGATCAACAGCATCACCATCGATCTACGCAACTGGGATACGATGACACGTGTCAACCAAGTCAGTGAGCCTGACCACCCGATCACGTTAGTCGGCTCTTACGATGAGCATGGGTTACCGAAGATCACTTCTAACCTGGATCTTGACAGGTGTCTGAGGATCAAAACTGGATTTAATGATGACCTGTGAATCCAGGCATGACAAAGGGACAAAACCCTTAAAACCTCAGACAAGGTTCTTCTGTTCAAATTTCCTTTGACATAACACTACATCTGCTCTCTACATGAGAAACAAATTTTACAAAAAAGAATACTCCAATTTTTCAGGAACTTTTCATGTGTCCAAGATACAGAAAAGTGATTCTTATGGAATGCAATGTTTCTGTTCAAATAGAATGGCATATCTCATTATCCCTACCAAAAGTGTTGCAGTATACACACATTGCCAACTGTTATCAACATTATTATCACATACACAGAAATATCAACAATATTCAACCACTGATAACAGTTTATCATTGCTTTCACCTACGGAGACTTCATGATAAAAAGATGCTGAATATATCTGGGATTTTTGCGAACTTTTTACAGTATTTCGTAACGGTTCCTGGTCAAACGGGATTATCGAGATTAATGTCATCAGAGGACACAAAGTTACTGAAAGTGTATGTAGTTTCCCAGGACTAATCCCGGTGGAGGAGTTGGCTACATGGGGTATTACCCTACATCGTACCATACAAGAACGGAGGCGACATTCAGATGACTCAGTGTCAGCAGATGCTACTGGTCAGGCAACAATCCATCATCTTGGTTCGTGAAGAAGACACCTCCTTTCCTGTTTTGTATTTTCAAGAAAGGTCACGTTTACATCATACACAAGAAGATGTTTGTTCCAGTCAAGTGACTCACAGGCTAAATCCAGAGCTGATATCATCACTGGCTACCACTGACAAAATTAGAGAGGATGTTCATCATTCACCGAACATTAAAGCTCCCCTGCCTTGCAGAAACCATGAACCAATCCCTTAAGACTGACTGAGTATGGTTTTACGCTGTTTTTAGCAATATTCCAGCAATATCACGGCGGGGGACACCAGAAATGAGCTTCACAAATTGTACCCATGTGCGGGGGGAATCGAACCCGGGCCTTCAGAGTGACAAGCGAACACTTTAACCAATAGGCTACCCCACAGCCCCAATCCCTTAAGACCCAACAATGACGTGTGTGTGAAGCTGCAGGAAAAAAAGGTCACACATAACTGTTACAGAAACAAGATACAGATACATTTGTATCTTATAATTAATACATGAATTTTATGGAAAAAGTATTTAAATTATGTAAATATCAACAAAATGTTTTTTTCTAAAGTATAATTATACATGATAGTTTCTTAAACAACTAATTAATGGGATGGGTAGAAAAATAACAAACAACAAATATTGTTGGGTACAGAGTATTAGTTGCCTAGTACTGTATTGACATTTACTGAATTATATCCCATTTAGAGTTATTTCGCAATCCATTGTTCTCATTTGGAGAAATACCAATATTCCTTCACCTTGTGAAGCAAAACCAACCTGGCAATGTCTGGGTATATTTGTTTGCCAAGAAAAATTTTTTTGTACTAACTAATTCAACAAGGTGCTGATGCATATTTGAAACTGTAACAGCAGCAACAAAAATTATTCTGTTGTATATTTGGTTATATTTGTGCTATAACATTTCAACTTTGGTCACATCTACCAACAGAAGCTGCTTGTTCATTTGCAGTGTCATCTGGGTTGCAGCAGTATAACACATTATATTTGGGATTACACTTTTTCAGCAGTAAAGTTAAATTCATATTACATATTGAATGAAAAAAGATGCATTTTTAACTGGATTGTTTGTTCGTTTGTTGTCAGCAACATTCCAGCTACATGGTGGCAGTTTGTAAATAATCTAGTCTGGACCAGATAATCCTGCGATCAACAGCATGAGCATCGATCTATAGAGATACAATGACCTGTGTCAACTAAATCAGCGAGTCTGGCGACCAGATTCCATGAGTAGCCTCTTACGACAAACACAGGTTGCTGAAGACTAATTCTTACCCAGATCTCCATGGAAACAAACTTTATTATGATATTTCTGACAGTTATGTTGCCAAAAAAACCTAGTGCTGACATGATCCAAAATGTTGATAATTTGTGCTTTCAGACTGTGTTGTTTAAAGGCAATTTGTCATTTGTATGCATGTGTCAAGATTTTCAAAAACATCTCAAATGAAAGATTGTATAGAGACAGTGTTCGAAATAATCGCTGGCCCGGAGGACCAGCGCCGGTTGTTATTGTATCTAGCCGGCAGTTTAAAATATTTGCAAGCCCTTGTGGCCTTCAGTAAATTATCTGTAATTTGTTTTCTCAAGTGAAGTCTTTCCCATAATTTCTTTCTGTATGAATGTTCGAGAATCATCCATGATCCATCATGTTACGATAACTTACAGTTTCACTTCCTGGTATTTCAGCGCTTTGTGCATAGGAATGTCAACACCAGTCTTTAACAAATCAAAACTTCACTCTGCGCCATAGGCTTCGCTAATTGATTTTTGTAGAAACGGTGTGAAACTGTGTACAGTGTAGTATATTTTGTTTTTATTGGTTTGATTTTAACACAATGGGCCTGCAGATTTCATTCTGGGCCTGTAGATTATAAAGCCTGCAGGCAGCAGCAGGCCGTGATGGCCAACTAACAAATTAAAGTATTGCACGCACTGTATGGAGATGATGTGTTTCCTGAAAATAATTTGGATATTTGCAGGTGCTGATGAGACCATACTTTTAAGTAATGGTTGTTTCTGTGACCAGTCATCAGCAACACCAGCTTGGATGCAATGTCTCAGTTATAATACTGGTACTTCAGGACAAAGTGGGGCGGTGGGGTAGCCTAGTGGTTAAAACATTGGCTCGTCACGCTGAAGACCCGGGTTCGAATCCCCACATGGGTACAATGTGTGAAGCCCAATTCTGGTGTCCCCCGTCGTGATATTGCTGGAATATTGCTAAAAGCGGTGTAAAACCAAACTCAGTCAGGACAAAGTGTTGAAGTAAGGAATAGGGCTGGGACGGGTCCAAATTTTCAACCCGTTCACCCCACCCCTATTACCCCACCCCTATCACCCCACCCCTATTACCCTACCCTACCCTACCTGGATACCCGTTATGTTGATTCCTGACGTCAAATTTGCAAGAAATGGCAATATATTCTTCAGCTCAGAGACTAAAATTTGGAGTTTTTCAATATATTAACCATGTCTTCCTTAAGTGGCATTTAGAAGCTAGTATGATGAAGAGGAAAACGTTTTTATGGATCAGGCTTGATAACGGTGTTAGGATCTACACCGAAACGTCGCATCCACTCAATAATACAATAAAGAAGATGTCTATCCATCAAAAGTTTTATCTTCATCTTACCCATGTATTATATGCAAAAGAAGTGACTGTAAATTATGTCAAAATCTTCAAAGACGATACAACCTTTTAATCATGAAAGAATAACATATTAAATTGTTTAATCTATTAGTCACATGATCATAACGGGTCCGGGTATTGAGACGGGTACCCAGGTTCAACTCATTACCAACCCGTCCTGGGTATCCGGGTTACCCAGCCCAGCCCTAGTAAGGAGTGATTTGTGATCTGTTTAAACATGACATCACCAATTCAATTCATGACATCACAATCTCCTATTCAAAATGTTAACAATTTTGAGTGAAATTTGAATAAAAAAATTAAAACAGGTTAAAAACATAAGTCCAGACATACAATTAAAAAAAAATAACAATAGACAGTATAATTACGCATTGAATGTCTGATTTGTTCTCATGGTATTTCCAGTGTTGACAGGGCACTGGGTAAAAGAATTAGGTTTGGTTTGTTGTTTAACACCGCACTCAGCAATATTCCAGCTATATGTCTGAACCAGACAATCCGGCAGTCAACAGCATAAGCATCGATCTGTGCAATTGGGATATGATGACATGTGTCAACCAAGTCAGCGAGCCTGACCACCCGATCCCGTTTGTCGCCTCTTATGACAAGCAAGGGTTGCTGAAGACCAATTCTGACCAGGATCTTCACGGGTTGTTTATGGAAAAAAAAAGAAAAAAGGTGTCTGTTATACACAAGAAAATACAATAAAAATGAGGTTGTGTTGTACTGTTACATGGTCCTGTGTTTGAACAAGGGGCATGATATTGTGATTGTGAACCACCAGTGGCAAAAACTTTATCAGGCAGGTTAAAATCACATTAGAATACACATTCTATACCAACTTGAAGGCCACTTCATTGTTCTGTGTCAACAAGCGTTTGAACCGTTAGTGGTTTAAATCACAGCACATACGATAACAGGCCTGAAAGCAAAACTGGCAAAAACAAGTTAATTCAATTCATATGACAGCGAGTTGTTGTGTACTTGAGCTTATGGGAAATACCATTCCATTCACAGGATGAGGTACAGCATAAACAGGAAGAAAGGACATCTGTAATCTGGACATCGATAAAGGAGTGTTAGATCCAAGACAAAACTTCCTTCACAGTGACCTTATCCAACCCACAACATCACACGTCCTTTCCAAGTGCTCATTTCCTTAAAAGTAGCCTCATGCATCTGTCCGTGATGCTTTCCACACAACTAACTACCTTACAGCTGCTACAAAATGTTTTCCTTAAAACTAATTCACGAACATCTGCTATCTCATACTGCTCTCCTTACAATTATCTAACACAACTAAACAGAAGCATGTGGCATGTCACGATCATATTGCACGCTCACTGGAACAGGTATGCCCAATTGTCTGTATCGACTGTTGCCATAGCTGTTATCAACAGAATAAATCATTTGATATCTGAATCATGAATCACCTCTGAGATATGCATGCCTCTACATCAACACTCTCCATAGACCTGATGTTGTTGCAGGCTTGTTCACAATGCTATACAATTATAGGTTTTGAAGCAGTTTTAGTTGTACATGCAATCTGGTGATAAATAGCAATTAAACATAAAACGTCAACACCTGCCGAAACATTCCATATTCCATAAAAGGCAAAATTGTGTCGAAAACTTATACAAACAGATCAATGGAAATCAGTGATGTCACCTGGTGTTCACAGGTCACATAACCAATGAAATAATGTAGTATATTAACACTGCTTTACACTGTGTTCTACACTGTTTTTGGCAATAATCTATAAATATCATGGCCAGAAATGGCAGTGTACACCAGCAATGGGCCTGACCCATTCGACCCATGTAGGAAATGGAACCTGGTTTTTTACAAATTACAAGTGAACACTTTCACCACTAGACTACTCCATGATTCCTAATAATTTTCTTAATTTATGTACGTGTACACAATTCAGAAAAATATTTAGAAGGCATTCTTGAAAATAACAATATGATCTGTAAGAAAGACTTGTTAACACAAATATTTTCAGGTGAAGTACTTTCTACATTAGTTACCAACAAAATCACTGAAATTACAGTACTAGTACATGCCATTATGTTAAATGAAGAAAGCAGAGTTCAGCTCTACCACATCACATGATCACAATGAGGAATGCACCCAGTGGTGTGGGATGGTGACATTTATCTGTGAGCATGTAAATGGTGTTAACAATCCGAGAAACTTAATCAGGCAGATCTGGGATTCGAACCCACGATCACAGGTTTCTGACACATCTTATGTCAATTGGACACCTGTGTTTTCAAACAGAGTAGAGATATTTGACACATCACCTGACAACAAACTTCAAAACACCTGCTTGGTGTTGACAAACCGAGAAACATAATCTAAGCTTATGTGTGATTCCATCCCATGATCAGAGAGATCAAGATTAAAGGACTCTACACTCCACAGTGGTCCCATCACCTGGGACTAACATGCTTTCTCTCCCATTTCAAGTTACATTGGAATATGAATGAAGGATGCTAAATGTTACACATGTTTATGTGTGAAACACGTATTACAAAGAATATCCACAGGTTCAGAAAAATGTCACTTACATATTTACAAGTGAAAAATATATATTAATTTCAGTGACCTTGGAAAATGTCAACATACTTACATCATAACAAACACCAAGTGAAAGTGTACTGGCTCAGTGGCTGATCTAGTTTCCGCAATAGACGTTTCAGAGACCATAAGAATGAGTTATAAGATAGGTTTTCACTATACTTTCTCATCAGGCCAGACCAATTTTATTTCTTGTTTTACGGATCCGCCGGTCGTATTTTTTCAAGAATAAGAAAAAAATTAAAATTAATTTTCCCCGCTCAAAAAATAAATCCTCATATTTTTATTGGCAAAAAATGTAAACTTACAACAACAAAATTTTGATTGTTTTTGCCCCATATAAACTTCATAAATTGCCAGAAATAAAATACTTTTAGTATTTAAAAGGAAAATTATTTTGACTAGTGATTTTTATCTTTCATTTTTTTCCCTCCTGCCTTTAGGTTTTCTCAGGACAAAAATCCGTAAAACAAGATATAAAATTGTTCTGGCCTAATGGTGCATGAGCTTGGAGGCAGCCATTTATAATACTTCAGGGTTGTGAAAAAGATGGGAGTTTTGTAAAATTTAAAATCCATTCCCGAAAAGGCTGGAAAACAATAACCTATCAGGATTATACGCAAAACAATCTTTTACTGAATATGCTGGACATTCTGATGTAAATGTGGCATGGGTTAAAAACAATAGTTTGTCTCCACTTCCAGAGAAAAGAAAAGTATTGATTCACAGCCCTCAAATCATATCAGCCTAAAAAACAATTCTAGCCCCCTTCCACAGCAACAGGTCAGGCCTTTAGCAAAACCTAAAGGGACACAGATTTAAGATGTAAAGCACTTTAGTGAAATTGAAATGGCACCAGTGTTTGGCCTTAATCCTGAAAAACTAGCGCAGGCCTGAAGGACCCATAAAAAGTTGTGGGTCCTGATCAGAATGTGTAGGCCCTATATTTTAATATGGAAATAATATTCTGAATAAAAAGCTGTCGGCCCTTAGGACCAAGTGGTTTTCAATTAGATTTGACATTAATTGAGAACGCTGAATGGCACTCACAAACAAATGTAGATGTGGAGGTCGAGCCCAGCAGAGACTGGCATCCTATGGAAGTAAACTCGTCTACAGTGCTGCAATGTGGTGGCTTAAACCACTTCACTAGAAGGGTGGGCATGTTTGAGAAGAAGTCCATCATTCATAACTTTACTCCAAGGTGCTACACCTGTTCCTACAGTTTGTTTTCAATCATCTTTGGAAGTTGATGTTCGAGTTTCATAACTTGCATACATTTATTTAGTATCATCTTATGAAAACCAATGCAGAGATGCACAACAAAACACCCAGTGTTTGCCAATCATACAGGAAGTCCTTCAGTTCCCATCCGATTATCATCTGTTTAGTCTGGCAACCCAAACCAAGCACCTGCACAGTGCCAATTGAAAATGACATTTCAACAAATGCCTGAAAGCAGTGCAGGTGCTTTCCAATAATACTGTTGAAGATGTGTATACAAATCGCATCTGAAAGATTGCAGCTAAGAACATAATAGCAATTAGGGTGATCTACTTTCAGTTTTGTCATTCTGCAACATTTCAAGATTCTAAAACTTACTTTATTTTCGGTCATAATGTATTTCTTTCTATTGACATTTTGGTCTGGAGTCCACAATAAAATAGGTTTGTAATTTATTTTCTGTTCGGCTCCTGTTTCCTCTTTTTATAATGATAATGAAACTCTTTCATTTATCAACATAATATGTCAGATTTAAGCACTTCACAAGACTTTCGCAGGCTGTTTATGTTTTGCATGCTTGACAATAATCACTCACAGCCTAAAGTTGAACACCCTGAGTCTGCCTACGGAAAACATTCCATACACACGATTCAGAATATAACACTACGTCAAAATTCTTTTAAAAAGCACTTATGGAAAACACTCTCTCAAGCAGCATTTGAAACAGACAATCTCAGTGAGCATATTCCTGGAGCTGTTGATTAGGTTAAATATTGTACTGAAAGAAGTAGCTTCATGACTTTGTGTGTTTACGCCCCTCTTAAAACCTGCAATTCCTTCTCTGATCTGTTTTGGTACTGCTTCAGCATGTCTGTAAATGACCCTGAGAATGGATTGCCTTCCAGTCTACACCCTCAGTAACACTGGCCTTCTCACTCGCTGCACCAGAGAGGTCAAACTACAGGACAGGTGTATAGGAAGTGGGGTAGAATATGCATCTTATTATATAGTGTATGTAACCTGCTCGAACTATGCAACAAGGTGAATCAACCAGTAGCTATTCAGGTAGAGAACTACAACTAGTGTTGGGAATTGGTTAAAATCTTATAATTGATGATTGGTTCATTACAACCGATCAATCATCGAAAATAATTGGTTAGCGTCATTTATGAAATTTTCCTGGTTATTTTTCTCAATAAAGAAAAAACATGTAGTTCTTTGGGGTTTTTTTTGCAAATTGCACAAATGCATTTGTAAATTTCACATCTTTAAAGGATGGCTAGTATGTTAGGAACATAAATTTCTTGAAGTCTTTAAGATAAATTCAATCATACCATGGAACGAGCTTGTAGTGATTATGAAATGTAAATATAATGACAGACAAAACCAGCCTTGTGAAAAATATTATTAATGCAAACAAATGTTCCAGAATTGTTTGTGTTCGATTATGAGAAAACATGATCGATTGCTTGGTCGTTTAATCACTGCGCCCGACCAATCTTCAGTTATTTCAATTAATCGGACCACCACTAACTACAACATCATTTACTACTGGAAAAAATGTGTGTAACTGTTTATCCCTACTTTTAACAGTATTCCTGTTATACCATGTTATACTGTTAGAAGTGGCATTAAATGTTACACACACTTTTTTCTTTAATATCATGTGACCTGTGAAGATCTGTGTTAGAACTGGTCTTCAGCGACCCATGCTTGTCGTAAGAGGCAACTAACTGGATCGGGCAGTCAGGCTTACTGACTTGGTTGACACATGGCATCGTATCCCAATTGCTTAGGTTGATGCTCATGCTGTTGATCCCTGGATTCTTTGGTCCAGACTATTATTAGATCGATTATTTAGAGACCACCAACATATAGCTGGAATATTGCTGAGTGCGACGTTAAACACCCAACCAACCAACCAATCAGGGATCAAGTTATCAGCAGATCCTGCCCAGACACCCTTGTCCCCATTTAAAAAGGAAACAAAAGTCAACCACTTGTGTAAAACATCAAAATGTTAGGTCTTTTTTTAAGAAAGATTTCAGAGCTTTTGTTAAGCCACCACCTTTGTTGTCTTATTACTTCTGTTGTTCTTACATGTACATATATATATATATGCTTTCTGCCTCATAGCATTCATTCACCTGATAAAGCATTCTCTTCCCACAGAGGTTACTCCTGTCATATCGTTATCTTCCTACGTAACCTCTGTTCTTATACGGCCATATATTCCAGTTCTCATAAAATCCCCTACCAGCAAAAAATCGCAATACGAATTATCTCCCTTCTTTCTATTCAATCCGATCACGTGTTACATCGACTTAGATCTAATATGGAAGCTGCCATGGAGTTAGTTGATCAACGTGCAAAGGACAGATTCGGTATTTCATGTTCAGCTAGCGCAATAGAGAGTGCAGGAATCATCAACAAGATATTTTTGTTGATGTGACACACAAGACACTTAATGGCAACGATGGAGACGCCATTGATCCGGCATTACATGACTGGGTTCTGTCTGGAAGAAACGTTTGCGCATCGTGCTGAGGAAGAGGTCCTAGTTTTCCTGAAGTATACGGAAATTACTGAGACTTTGCGAACGATAACTTTTGAAACGTCGCTGATTGCACAACTAAATCTGACTGCAACCAATCATGAATCCAGAACCCTCGCACCATGAAAGGGCCATATTAGAACAGGTTACGTCGGAAGATTATGACAGGTGTAACCTCTGTGGGAAGAGAATGCTGATGAAGGGGTAAGGATCAATTCCAAAACATTGTGTTCCTCTTATTGAAGAAGTTGACATCCATAAAATTTTGTTCCATGTCAAAATTATATTTATCACACATAAAGGATCTAAAAGTTTCCTTCTTTCCCCTCCCTTCCTCCTGCAGTTTCCCTATCTAATGTCAGTCCATGCTCATGGTGTTATTGCAACCCAAATGCAAACCTAGTTTGACATTAGATTTACAGCATTAGCAAAAACAGGAGCCTGCACATTATAAACAAATGCCAAAAACAACACTGATAACTTCAAATATCATCGCCTGACAGTCCTATCTTGAATTTGTCCTCCTTATGAACTCCAACAGCCTCTCTTTGAACTCCAACAGCCTCCCTTTGAACTCCCATAGCCTCATTCTGACCCAAGAATTCCATGGTAGACATTTCATAAGATATCTGCTCAAGTAACTGTGTACAGATGAAATAATGACAGATGTTTTAACTATTCACTTGCTGCTGAAATAAATGCAGACACATGAAAGATTTTTAAACTTTATGCTATATTTCTCTTTAACATTAAACATAAACTTGAAGGCTGGAATTAATCAAAACACACCTGTAAAAATAGTTAATTTCATGTTATAAACTGTCAACCACAACTGTCAGTATTTCTCTCTATTTGTTGATCCGTATCAGGTAACGGCATGTCAGTATTACACATTCATTTCAACAGTGTTTATTTGTTATTTTAGTCATATGTTTAAAATTCCCTGACATTTACCAGTTGCTAATATCTTAACTGTATAACAATTTATAACAAATTTATAACCAAAAAATAATAATATAGAGCACATCCATAGGGATGCGGAAAATTTGGATGCTTTTTGGACATGAAAGCTGACATAATTTGGTTAACAAAACAAATTTGCAATGCTCTGGTGCCTTTGTTGCATTGCAATTTGGTCCTCTGTTTCCCAGGTTTTGAGTCACCTTCATCATCAGGTAACTTGAATATCACATATTAAGGTACAGAATTAACAGGTAAGTTCCAGATGTTTTCATCAGAAAGGGACCCGTGAAGGTCCGGGTTAGAATATTGATCTCCAGTAACCCATGCTTGTCGTAAGAGGCAACTAACGGGATCAGGTGGTCAGGTTCGCTGACTTGGTTGACACATGTCATCGGTTCCCACTTGAGTAGATCGATGCTCATGATCACAGGATTGTCTGGTCCAGACTCGATTATTTACAGACCGCCACCATATAGCTGGAATATTGCTGATTGCGGCGTAAAACTAAACTCACTCACCCACTCATCAGAAAGGATGTTGTTATCGCGAGGAAGTTGTCCCATCAAAACATGGGTTTTCCCTGCATAATGAAAGCATCAACATGCATCTGACATGGGACTTTTAGACATGATAAACATAAAAAAGTGTGTGAAAACAACCAAGCAAAAGTATGTTTTTCTAGTTTACTGAAAACGAAGAAGTTCTCTGGGTTCCTTTCTATTGCACAAGACAATTTAACCAAAAGTTTGAAATATCTTCAGTTCAAAGACTAAATGTTAGCCTAATGTGAGATCAATGTTTAGCAGTTATTACATTGGAACTGAAACAAAGACTTTTTATTAACATTTTTTTGTTCTTATGTATCTCGGTTAGTCATCTTCAATGAGGCCTATAATGAGTGAGTGAGTGAGAGTTTACTTTTACGCAGCACTCAGCAATATTCCAGCTATATGGCAGGGGTCTGTAAATAATCGAATCTGGACCAGACAATCCAAGGATCAACAGCATGAGCATTGATCTACGCAATTGGGATATGATGACATGTGTAAACAAAGTCAGCGAGCCTGACCACCCGATCCCGTTAGTCGCCTCTTGACGACAAGCATGGATTACTGAAGATCAATTCTATCCCGGATCTTCACGGGTCGAAGCCTGTAATGAGTGAGGTATCCTGAGCAAGAGAAGTACTGAGGAAATTGAGTCTTGCAACAGTTTTCAAGCTATTTCCTGTCATCATACACAAAAGTCATGGGATTCTGAACAATGGGGGAACCCCTTGTTCTCACTGCCAGACTGCATCATTTTCAAGGTGGCATGATTACAATACTGTGGACTGCAGCATAAAACAACAAGGACAGAGGATTGCATAAAACCAGCAAACAGGTGGTTGACAGCATGAACAACGATTACACAATCTCCCATCATCATAAATGCATTTAATCCTCATATTAAATTCACATCAAGGGAGGGAGTGAGTGAGTTGGGTTTTATGCCTCTTCTAGCAATATTCCAGCAATATCACAGCAGGGGACACCAGAAATGGGCTTCAGATATTGTACCCATGTGGGGTCTTCAGCATTAAAAGCTTTAACCACTGGGCTACCCCACCGCTCAAATTTACAACAAACATTGGCTACTTGAGAGAAAATTCCAGCAAAATACAAAAGGGGGCATATTGATTTGACCATTCAACAAATTTCTTCAAACTCCAAATACTGTATTGCTTTGGCCAATATTCCAGTAATTAAAGGCAGCAAACACAGGAATATTCCTAATACCTCAGTATACCAAACTGAACATAATCTTCAGCATGATGCACAAGCATGTTAAATCGCTTGGTGTACCCACCCCACCACCCCACATGAACTTGGCACATCCTGCACTGCACAGGAGACTGCACTGCATGCATGGTCTGTAATGCAAAGCACCTGCTGTCTGCAGCAGTGATTCACATCCATCACGTGCAACAGTTTGACTGCTGTTGGGTACAACATGTAAACCCCTGAACTATGTGCACCTACAACTTGAGTAACTCGGGCTCTATCCTGCTGTGGGTTGCAATCCCTTGTGTGCCTGGTCACAACAGCATAACCCCGGTCTCTGTGCAGGATTGTGTGGGTTTTATGGGATATACAGAGCACCCTGGTTATGATGCCACCCTGGATATTATGTCGTTTTTGCCAGAACGGATTTCCTGCCTATCTAATACCCTGGTTATAATGCCAAACTGGATATAGTGCCATTTGCCAATGGTTTTTCGAACAAAAGTCATTTTAAAAATCATTTTCCCCTGTATACATACCTTAATTGGTTAATTGTCATGATACACATTAATTGACCAAACTCATTAATGCTTTAAGTAGTTGTAATCCCAGAACACATGTGACAGTACACTTCCTGCCACCTACAACAAGTCACCTGCAGCCCCTAGATGCTGGAATTGTCCATTCAAGGTTCATTACAGGAGACATCAGCTCAATCACCTTGTTGATTGCATAGGGCCACTAACTGTCCTACCTGGTTATAATGTCACTCTGGATATAATGCCATATTTTCTCCTGGACAAATGGTGGCATAATAACCAGGGTATACTGTATTCTCATTAGTGGTGGTCCGATTAATTGAAATAATCGAAGATTGGTCGCAGTGACTAAACGACCAAGCAATCGATCATGATTTCTCATAATCGAACACAAACAATTCTGGAACACTTGTTTTCATCAACAATATTTTTCACAGGGTTGGTTTTATCTATTACATTTCATAAGCACTACAAGCTTGTTCCAAGTCGTGATTGAATTCATCTTAAAGACACCAAGAAATTTATGTTCCTAACATACTAGTCATCCTTTAAAGATGTGAAATTTTGCCAAAACACCCCAAAAATAACTACATGTTTTTTCCTTATTTTTCTGTGCATTAACAAATTTCATAAATGATGCTAACCAATTATTTTCGATGATTGATCAGTGGTAATGAATCAGTCATCAATTATGAGATTTTAACCAATTCCCAACACTAATTCTCATGCAGAGAATTCCACAGTTTTCTTAATGGTGGGGTAACAAGGATTTATTTCCGGCACAAGCACAATGATTAGTATTGTATCAAGATAACATGAACCAATCTGATCTTAATGTGAAGATGAGATAATGAATGATAAATAGTATGTGTACTCAGAAACTAAGATTACAAATCCTTAATGCATGAAGACTCCAAGCCCCTGTCCAAAGGCTTGTGTCTCACACAATTCACTCACATGTCTCCCAAGATCAAGAGCATCAAAGTTACAAATATCTCAGGGATGCCATTGATAGTTTCACTTTTAACAATGAGTGTTGAGATACTTGACCTTGGAAGACATGAGAATGAGACTCTACTAATCATTTGAAAACATTCTCAAATTATTCCAATTTAAAACAGAAAAAACAAGTGTCCTGAGTGTAAAAAATACAACCAGCCAGCTTCAGTAGCAGAGTTTAAAAACATCATGTGATTGTGATGTCACAATGGTCTGTAACCAATATCACCTATAGATGTTAAAATCCATACTTTCACATAGCTGTTTGCTTTCTAATTAGTCCAACATGATGTCCTACTGATAACAATCTTTATCACATTATTGATAGTGTCATAAATGAGATAACTTGTGAGAACAGTCTTTTAAAAACATCATGTGATTGTGATGTCACAATGGTCTGTAACCAATATCGCCTATGGATGTTAAAATCCACACATTCACAGCTGTTTAATTACTTTCTAATTAGTCCAACATGATGTCCTACTGATAACAATCTTTATCACATAATTGATAGTGTCATAAATGAGATAACTTGTGTGAACAGTCTTTAAAGTAGGACCAATGTCCACCTGTCCCAACTTTTCAGAGCAAGATAGTTGGGCCTGCTGCCAACTTGATGTAATTCAGTAACATTCAAGGTGAGTCATTTTTATGTGTGAGAAAATGAAACACTTAAACATCTCCATTAGCAAATCATATATGGCCCAAGTGCAGGAGCTATGAAACATAATGAAATCCTTAAACACATGTACAGTTCTGACAAGCCAATGATCACCCTTAAGCTGAAATTGAGCTTCAAACCCTTTACCAGGTGGCACCTTATACTGATGGACCAACCATGGCACTTGATACCAATATGATCCAGCAATATCACGGCATGAATCTTCACTTGTAAACTCCTTCAGGGACTTTAACCACAAGATCTGAATCACTAAACTCAGGGACAACAGATCTGTTTATCGTGTATCGGCATATTTACACGGCACTTAGTACATGTTTAAGCTATGAGATGGCAGTCTGTAAAGTCTTACCCAGACAATCCAATGAGTGATGTCAGAGACCATATAATAAATTTATTATATGGTCTCTGGTGATATTGTGAAGAATGATCCATGCTATCACCCAAGTAGCCTAGTGGGTAAAGCGTTCGCTCGTCACGCCGAAGACCCGGGTTCGATTCCCCACATGGATACAATGTGTGAAGCCCATTTCTGGTGTCCCCCGCCGTGATATTGCTGGAATATTGCTAAAAGTGGCGTAAAACCGTACTCACTCACCATCACCCAAGTCTCCATTCCTGACCACAAAGTCCACAACTTGTCTCTAAAAGTACATCATTCTGATATAATCAAAGAACTCCACTTAAATTGAAAAGGAGCCCCAGTCTGCTGGCGGATTCACATGAAACATTTGGACTTACTCCATTTTGGGGCTTTTGCAATAAAGAAAGGGCTAGGTGGAAGAGAAAAGAATATGGTTCAGGGACTGTTAGACAAACTATCTTACAACCTGCATGGGTTCCTTATAGGGGAGCTGCAAGGAGCTTACTTATCGGTTACCGAAGTCCCCTGAATCAACACACATATTGCCCGGTGTAAAGGTCAAGGTCATAGACATATAGCATCATCACAGGGTGTGTAATTATACCTTAACATAAACAAAGCACTGGTTACCAGGGATGCAAACTCACAAGGGACACACTTAGTGCATGATCTCCAAAGAAACACTGTGCCTCAAAGGCAGGTAGCAGCAACACGGCAGCCCGACCCTGGGTTGAAGACAATCACTTAATTAGTGCTCACAAACATTGCCCTCACCATCCTGCTGTTGGGAGTTAGAAGTACATTTATCTTTATTAGATTCTGTGGGCCCATCTTTCATGTTCCAGCTCTTGAAACACAGGTCTGTTGAAGAAATACAGGAACCATGCTGGTCGTATAACTTTCTGACACATTGCTCGAGGGCGAGTCTGAAACTGTCTGGATAATCACAGCCAATGCAGAACAAAACACGAAATGCAGAAAGATCAATAATATTTGTTCAAGGTATTTATTAATCAGGAGCATATTTACCTGGTACAACTGACTGAGGTACAGTGAATCCCACTTGTCGGGACTTCAGATGTCCCGCCTACCAGATAATATGTACATGAAAGAAAATATATCCCACATAGAAATCAGGTGAGTAAGTGAGTTTAGTTTTACGCCACACTCAGCAATAATCCAGATATATGGCGGCGGTCTGTAAATAATCAAATCTGGACCAGACAATCCAAGGATCAACAGCATGAACATTGATCTACGCAATTGGGATACGATGACATGTGTCAACCCAGTCAGGGAGCCTGACCACCCGATCCCGTTAGTCACCTCTTACAACAAGCATGGGTTACTGAAGATCACTTCTAACCCAGATCTTCATGGGCATATAGAAATCAGGATCATGTTTACTATTGTTTACTTGGTACCACTGAATGCAGTACAGTGAAGCCCGCTTATCCTGATCTCAGATATCCTCACCTTCTGGATAATATGAATGTGAAACTACAAATATATCCTTCTTAAAATTCTCTATATATCTGATAATCCACTTTCCAAATCCGATTAGAAAATTTAAATTGACATAATTATTGGAGACTGATTTTTTAATTTTAATTATTTAATTGATATTGCAGAGCTACAGATAACTTTTTGGGTCATTGAGTTATGTACTCGACTTGTGTTCATCTCAATTGGGTATCCTGAATTTCCTTTCCAAACCGAAAATTGTATTGACATAATTATTGGACTGATTTGTTTTTATCTATTTAATTGATAACTAGTTGACAAGGGAATCCGATATCCTTATCCAGACAATACTGAAGATAAAGCAAGTGTCCAGTTACACAAGGTTCAAATGTAGTGAGGGAGTTTGGATAAATGACACTTTGAACAGTATTTCAGTTATAAGTGTGTTAGTTAATGGCAGGAAGTTTAAAATGGTGGATATCATTCACACTTATTCCTTTGGTTGGTTGGTTGGTTTATTTACGCTGTTTGATTATTTCAGCAATATTCCAGCTATATGGCTCTGTCTGTAAATAATCGAGTCTGGACCAGACAATCCTGTGATCAACAGCATGAGTATCTATCTACGCATTGGGATCGAATTGACACGTATAAACCAAGTAAGAGAGCCTGACCATCCGATCCCGTTAGTCGCCTCTTGCGGCTTTGGTGAAACCCACCAGCACAGACTATGGTGCTAACACTAATGAATGTAATCAGTTAAAATCTTGGAATTAGAACCCATGCTCCTAGGATTCTGTCATGTCCAAGGGTTGTAACTGGGCTTCAACTAAGTACAGATTATCCAAACAGCATGGATGACATGCTCCAGCTTGACTTTCATAACTCATTTTGATGGGGAAAAAATCAGTTTCCTAGCGATTGGCCTTTAAGTTTGCGCTAAGTTATTTAAGAAACGATCCAAAATAACGCTTGAACTAATTCATCAGCCAAATATTGAGGCCATCTTCCCCATAATGACATCTTATCCTATTTGTTTGAAAACTACTTCAAGGAAAGGATTTCTTCTGTGTAATCTTCATTTTAAGAGGATGTAAAGTGAAGCTCCAGTGGTGTTGAGTGTTGATATTTGTCAAGTTATAAGTTTCCAAATTACAACCACTCAACAAGACAAGCTGCACTATCACTCCAGAGTCTGACCTGTAATTGAAACTTCACAACTACTGAGAAGTTTCAGTGAAGACATTCTTGAACATCTTCATGGCACCAGGCCACAACCAAAGTTCAACACAAACACGTTCTTCTACGCGTGCACTGTCAAGAAAGAATTTTGCCACATACAAGAAAATATCTGAGGCTCTTGTGCAATAATTAACTCCTCATAAAATTACATTCTCTGAATGGGAAACAGGTTGCCTGTGGCAAATATAGATATGGGTGTACACCTTGCACAAATAAGCACATCAACTGCAGCATGCAAAGTGCATCTGCCTACTGTTATCTCCAGTCACCTCTACACAGGGTCTTGCTGCACACTTAGTGTCAGGTGCTGACTAGACAGCTCTGGGACAAGGAATCATCTGAATGTCACTGTGATCTTGTTACGATTTACCAAGGAAAGAAAGTTTAAAGAAATAAATTATAGAAAATATACAATGTGTTTGTTGGCAATAAACAATGAGAAATAAGGTCAAATGTGGAAATCATGAAGTGAATGTAAGGGGCTTTTGTTTACACTTCCTGGAGGGAAGTCTCCTCCATTATGCCCTCTCTGTACTGGAACTAAACAAAATCTAACTGAGATCTCAACACTTTAGCAGCGTTCAAAATACCTGCCTGCCCGACCGCCCGGGACGGGTTATTTTCAACACGGTCTGCCATTCACCTGATAGATTCTCAAATTCACCTGATCAGGTTAAAATGTAGACATGTTTATGAAGATATTCATCATTTTTCAGGATAATAAATCATTATTAATTCACTTGTAAAAATAAATGATGAATTCCAATTTGATGATAAACTACGTCGCTTCTCAAACCTAAATTATTTGCGGGCAGGTAAGGTTTGGTCTGGGCTGGCAAGTTTTACATCTGACTGAGTTTCATCTGAGTTTCCTACTCTGACTTTAGGATTTTCTAAAGCCAGTATCTTAACAAAGGCGTAAGTTACCACAATACATAAATTAGTACATTTTCATTCAAATCTGTTAACGTGTCACTGGACGATTTAAATCATATTTTCAACAATCTGGATTCATCATCAGATATTATTGTTACTTATTGAAAGACATATTTACCACAAGGCAGCAATGTGTGGCAGAACCGTTGTCAAGAAAGTCAAGAACGGACTTTTCATCTGAATTTTCATCTGAATGCCTGCTGACCAAGGTGGTGTGATGGCGGTTTTAGTTAATTGATGATAGCCTCAACATTCACTTTAAAACTTTGACTTATTTAAGTATCATAGCTAACGCACCCCTTACAAAATGGTACTTTTAAACTTAAACATGGCACTGATGGTGATGTATCAAAATATTGATTGATTTATTTAGGAGATAAACATCATGTGTTCTGTTTACAATGTCAATAAACATCATGTGTTGGCCAATTTCCGGTTGTTATTGAGTATTTGAAGCACGGAATTCATTTGGAACCGACGGTGTTAGCCGGAGGTTTCAAATGAAGTATTCCCTTGCTTCAGATACTCAACAACACCCGGAAATTGGCCAACACATGATGATTATCGACATTTTAAACAGAAAAGTAAACCAAAATGTCCACACGTTTCTGTGTCTGCACTCATGTGGACATCAGTGAAATGTCATCAGCCGGCTGTTTCGGCTGTCTCCCATGGTAGCATCTGGAACTGCTCATTTGTGACGTCATTCAGACTTTATGTCACAATATGATTTGAATGACGTCATCACAACTGACGACGTAACAATACAATGGTGTGAGCGATGTTTGTCTGTATTAATACGCATCAAATTTCCGGGAATCGGATACCATTTGATCATGTTTTTCAACCAATCAGATTAAAGAACACAGTGACTTTTGGTTTACAATGATGGTGACAACATGTTTAAATCCAAATCTGCTTGTACAGCACATAAGCAAAAATGAACATACTGCTGTCACAAGAGTCAATGGGTGAAATCTGTATCAAAATGTCGCACCCACGAACTAAAGAAGTTGTTATCCATAAAGTTTGTCTATATTGTACTTCCCAACTTCTAAAATGTCACTTAAAGAAGGTTTGATGCTGTTTTCAGTTTTTCAGTTAATTCAAGGCAAATCAATTTAATAAAAAGTAAGTTTAGAACCAAAAGTGATGCAGGTCAGAGATGTCAGAATTCCTGTACAACTGACAAATGGGTACGATGGTGACAAATCTGGAAACATTATCATGACAAACCAGGATTTGAACCCAGAATTATAGGTTCCTGGCATGCCCAAGGGAAACAACTCAGCCAAGCAGCCTCAGTTACAGTAGTTGAGGTGGAGCAGATGATTTACCCTTTGATCAATACAGCTGTGTGTCGTGTATTGTTGGGCTACAGTGGCCTGAAGGGTGGAACTAGTCGATTGCTCAGTACTTGGCAGTACTTACATAGGTATTGTGTAGCAGGGCGTTGAGTCATCCCACAGATGACATTAACCTTTCTGGTCATGTGGACAAGGCGTCCAACTTTGCATCAGAAGGTCCATGGTTCAAATCTTAGCACAGGACTCAGAAATTTTATGGCCGCTACAATTGCAGGTCACATAATGTTAAAAACCAAAAAGTGGCATTGTAACACAAATCATTCAGTCCCTCACAAACCTATACCAGCTTACATATACAGGGCTACATATTTGAAAGGTACGAAAAAACAATGTTGATACTAATTTCCTTTATATACAAGTGACTAGAAGATGCTGTTTGTATACAAATCTACATAATGTTTTAAGCTGCCATGAACTTCCTTGATGATGTAAAAGAGTCAAGTTTTATGTATCCATCATCAAAACCATAGATATCATTGTTAATAACTTCTATGAATACTACTTCTATTGGATCATAGCTGCAATAATCTGTCTGTTATCACATGAAACCAATCTTCAAAACTTTCAACAGAAGTCCTCTTCACTGTCAACTACACACAGGCAGTTGTCAAGATAATAGTACTGTCAATCAGCATCTAGCTCTTCAGCTTGCCAAGGCAGGAAAACACCTTTTTCACCAAACTGCCATCATCCAGAGACAAGATAATGTGTGTACAACTTCTGTTGAAAATCTGGAGATTGTGTGATTACAGCCAAAACACAGGATCATGGCAATGACATAATAGAGATATGTTATTTGCAGGAACTTTGTACGATATCATCTAAATAGTGATTTTTTTATTTCCTATCCAAATTAAACAAATTAAACAACTCAAAGTATGTTGATGATCTAGTTAACTGAAGATATAAAAAATCTTCCAACAAACCGTGATTGAAATATCCCGGTACACAGTGATTAGGCAACCTCAATATCATGAGGTCATAGGCACAATGTGTCGAGGTGCTTAGAAACCTGTGTTTGGAGTCAGTGAGCGAGTGTGTGTGAGTGAGTGAGTGTGTGTGAGTGTGTGTGTGTGTGTGTGAGTGGGCGAGCATGTTTAGTATTACACCACATGAATCAAACCTGGGTTTTTGGTGTGACAAGTGAATGCTTTTAACCTCTATTCTACCCCACCACCCTACCTGGCCGTGGTTGCATTATGTGAACAACAGATGCACTACAGACCTGGTTTGGGGAAAAATGAATTTGCTTTTATAATTTTCAATGCTTCAAATTTGGTCTGATATTGTCCTTTTGACAGGTGATCTGACTGATTCTGGGTCACATGTTGTCTATTGGCTTGGTGTGGCGCATGACCATGGACATGTATAAAGATGCACACAAACTGACATATTACCTCTTACAGTAGCGATCCTTAGCTTTGAGTATTACATATTAAGGCTGTAACGATTCACTCGCATATTCGGTGAATCGAACCGAAGCCCTTCATGAATTCAATTCGTTATTCGTGGTCACCAGAACGATTATTTTAAGGAAGCATGTTTTACTTGAACCCTTGTGTACTTTTGGAAAGTGAGATATGCAAGGATTGAATATGTACTAGCAATGCAGTAGCGCAAATCATGTTAGTTAGCCAAGGCCACACATGGTACTGTCGACTATAACTATTACATACCAAATTTGAGTGTCATGAGATCACTGGTTATTGCTGTGACAAATCAAAACTGTCAACATGGGCGTTCATATTGTAAATCAATCACTTAACTACAATACTGTATTCGTGAATAATTATTCGTATTCGTTACCCAATATTCATAATACATATCATATTCACCACATAGTGTATTCGTTGCAGCCCTATTACATATTACATCTGGTAAACCCCAGCCAGCACAATACTGCAGCCCGTAGATAATCAAGTCTGGTTCAGACAAAACAGTGTTGAGAGCTAGACAGCTAGATTTTCAGTTTCTCTATTTACTGGTTTCTACTTAACAAGATTCAGCTGTATGTATCCAACAAATTGCCAACTCATACACTTACAGTAAATAGAAAAGAGCTAGGCAGTATGGCTTTCTGCTGCTTTTAGCACTTTTCCAGCAATATCACAGTGAGGAAAATGAGAAATTGGATTCACACATTATACCCAGGTGGGGATCTAACCCTGTCCTTTAGTCGTCATGACCACGAACTTAAACACAAGGTTCCATAACTGACGGGGTTAGCCCAGTGGTTAAGGTGTTCGCTCGTCACGCTGAAAACCTGGGTTTGATTCCCCACATAGGTACAATGTGTGAAGCCCATTCTGGTGTCCCCTGTCGTGATGCTGTTGGAATATTGCTAAAAGCGGCGTAAAACTACACTCACTCACTGTGACATAACTGACTCCGCTGTATATGTAAACAAAATCAACATACTGAAAACAAAAGCTCCACAGGAGCGCATGCTCATCAGTAATAATGTTCTTACCTACAACAGTCTACACCTTGACAATCACAGCATCTCACACACATACCAGCACACATTTCTCATTATCTCGCTTCCTGATGCACTCTGGGAACAGACTTATAAAATGGAGTTCACCTCTTTATGAAGAAATCAGATCTTGAAATGGAGTCTGACATGTCTTTTTCTCAGCAAGAAAGCAGACAAGGGTTCAATTTCTTGAAAATCCATCAAAAGTTTAAGTTGCCTGTAAAAAATCATTTCCGCTGGGGTGTTAGAGTATTTATCACTCCCCCTGGTAGCGGTATAACTGATGTTAAACAACAAGACACAAGCCAGGATCACACACTCATCCTGGAATGGTTGTGTCAGTAGAACTAGACACCTGCACAGGCTCATCGTTTTGATCAATGCCACTATGAACTGTCTAAACATATGGTTCAATTTCATTATTCCTGCTTTAAAATGTCTTTGTGTGAAACAATGAGCAGGTTTGGTTCAACGCGACTTTGAAAAGTATTTCAGTTATATCACAGTGTGTCACATTGAAGGAGAGCCTGACGTGTTGCAGATATTTACTACATGGTGATGACAAGTCTCGAGGCACAATCACGACAAATCAGGAATTTGAACCTAAAGGTTCTTGCATGTGGGATGCAACTCACAGTGAAATGTGTCTCTTTGTATGACAAGCTCACCCAAGCGTAAAAATGGATTTCATTTATACACTCGCGTAACCTTGATTCATGGATATAAGGGAAGTGCGGCAAACTTCATATTTTAATAATGTATACATTTTGTATACGCACTGATTATTTTATTCATTGTTTCAGCAAACTGAAAACGCCTAATATTCCACTCGTGAATGATGCGTTTGTTTACGGACGCCATTTGCAATCATCACCCATTTGTGTGCCGACAAAATGTGACGTCACCTTGTTTCGTGGATTACATAGTCGGGTAAATTTATACCACTCTGTACGACATCCTACTGCAGTAAGTATTGACACCAAGGAAAGCAGACAACGAGAAGTGAGAATGTTGGAGCTAACGGTATCTTTTTTGCTTGACATTTTGTAAAAATATAATTTGGTAATGGTGGTATTAGTGATCTGGGGCTATTTATCTAAATGCTGGACAATTATATTTAGTGTACTTGCATGTAATGCAGAGATTCGGAACTTTTTTGTCAGCGAGGCGTGGCATTGTATGTACATCAAAAGTACCGCTTCGTGACGTTAGTCGAAACTTAATTTACGAGCTAGTATGATAATTTCCGCGATCCACGAATCAAGGTTATCCACGAATTTAGGTTACAGTTCTGTGTATATAAAAAAATGCCATTATTTTGTTTTAGTGGTAAGAACTTACACAATATATTCACAACGAAAATCAATAACATCATGGTAAAAAAAATATTACTTTGAGTATTGTACGGATTAATTAACACACATATGACAAATATAATCTCTTGGAAGACATAACACCAAGTTACAGATGAATATTTGTTTTTGTATTTGTATAAGACAGATAGGAATGCTTTCCACAGCATAGCTGACCATAACTGATACACTTCATACTCCATATGGGGTGATGGGTAGCCTAGTGGCATCGTCTCGTCACGCTGAAGACCTGGGTTCGAATCCCCACGTGGGTACAACGTGCGAAGCCCATTTTCTGGTGTCCCTTGGTATGATATAGCTGGAATATTGCTAAGAAATGAATAGATTTTGACAAAATGATTTGATTTCTAGACATTTTAGAAAAGGTTTAAAAAGGGTAGTAAAATGATGGCATGAAAACCGAAAATGCCAATTTTGGGGATTGCATTACAGCATACCATTTCACCTCTACTGAGCACACTTCGGGAAGTGCCAGTGCCCTCTTCTCACTTGCTCTTACTCAAATCCAACCAGTTACTGTTACCATGGAGGCACTTTGGAGAAAACCCAAAAGACTCTACCAAACACAGATAATAAAGTTCACATATCAAATTCATATACTGAAGTGAAAAAAATAATGAAACATAATGTGTAAAAACCTCTAATTCTCAAGTGATTTTATGTGGCCATGAACATTTCCAATTACCCTTTTATCTCATGTAAACAGTATCTAATTTGTAGAATGTGTGCAGTGTCAAATGGGGTGAGGACGATGCCTGTCTGAAGAATGTGACCATAATTCTATCACTTCTGAAACACACTTTTCTTACATAAAAAAGTGTTTTTCCGTGATCATGATAGTAAAGTGATCATTATCACAGATACTTGCAGTTAGATCAACACTATTTAAGCAAGAATATTATTTTGGCAAAATTACAAGCCACACAAGACTACACATATAACATTAATATCATGTTATAACTATCCTGCAGCGTGAAAAGACTGATCTGTTTGATTGGCATTTTAGAAGTTAATGAATAAAAAGAAAGGTATGATACTTATGGATGACAACTTCTGTATTATATTACGATGCATCATAACATATTAAAGTATTAAAGATCGTCACGATGTGGCTGCAATATTGCCGATGTGACGTTAAATAATAACTCACTCACTCACTAAAGTATTAAAGAAGTTGTCATCCATAAAGTAGCATACCTTTCTTTTTATGAAAAGACTGATCAGTAACTCGTTCATAGTAACATAAAACATTTGTAGCTGATAACACTGATTTACTTTCTATTTCCTAATTAAGAGTTCGTGTGCACTACTATCCTCTCTTTGGGATGCATGCTTAACAGGTCTGCCAGTTTTTCTCTTCCTGTGAAGGTGCCAGATTGTAGCTCTCATCAGCTGGATATTTATTAATGTCTTATGCATAATCTCACCATCTTTCAGTGCGATACCTCACATCAGCAGCAGCTGCTTAGACTAAGGCTTAGTGTCTGAATATATAGAATTGTGGTAGAAATAAGTAATTTCTGTTAAATAGAAAAGGACACCCAGTGGGTTGGGAGATTCAGAACCTGAGGAAATCTAGACTTGCTTCATTTAGGGCTTTAGCATTGCAGAAAGGGTTAGGTTGAAGGGGAAATAATGTGGTTCAGGGACTGTGAGACAGACTAGTAACTGCTTAGCCTTGGTGAAAGGCTGTACTGAATGCTGAGCCCATGGTTGTATAGTGATTCAATCTTCAAGAGACGCAAGTCTAGATAAGTGGACAGTACACAAGTCTGATAGAGGAATATTTAGTTGTTAGAAATTATCATTTAAACTATTGATTAAATCAATATTAATTAATTTTTCTTTTTTTTCTTATTCTTGAAAAAATACGACTGGCGGATCTGTAAAACAAGAAATAAAATTGGTCGGCCTTAGAGACTTGTGCAAGTCTAGTACTGCTCGAAGCCTTCATTTATGACAAACATTCTAATCCTGCCTGGCTGGCTCTATAGTCTGTCACTCCTCGGCCAAAAATACATGGATGAGGTTCCAAGTACCAGACCCTACCCTTTCCACATTTGTAAATATTCAGTAAACCCTGCTAACTTTCTCACAGTCCCGGAACTACATTATTTTCCCTTCCACCAAGCCCGAAATGAAGCAACTCGACCCCCTGGTTCAGAATATCCCAACTAACTAGGGCTCCTTTTCAATTTAAATGGGTTTATTTGTTACTATCATTTTTGTATACATTCAGGGACTAAGCGTTAGTCTAGGTTTTCAGTTGGAGCCTGCTTATCTACCTACCAACCCTGCTTGGTGATTAGACGTTATCAAAACCACATCATTACAGAGATCAGACATTGAAGTACATGCTGGAATTAATAAGCATTAGTGTGTATGGCCTACAGGCAGCTCGTTACGATACATTACTTTATTATTAAAAATGAATCATGTCTGATTGAAAAGAATATGTGAACATTTCCATGTCTTAATGAGATTCACAACCTTGTGATGAGTGAAGGAGTGGGTATGGTTTATTGAAGCTATTAGGTGAGGTTATTACGTTCAAGCTTATTTTACTTACAGTATATACAGGTAGAGATGTGAAAATGTGTGTGTCTATGGATGTTCTATTTGTTCCAATGTATGCTGGCTTCACATGCTTGTCTATTGAGATATTATGCCCAGATGAGAACAAACACGATACAGACCAACAGTCAACAGTCCTTGTATGGGTGAGTGAGTGAGTTTAGTTTTACGATGCACTCAGCAATATTCCAGCTGTATGGTGACGGTCTGTAAATAATTGAGTCTGGACCAGACAATCCAATGATCAACAGCATGAGCATCGACCTGCACAATTGGGAACTGATGACATGTGTCAACCAAGTCAGCGAGTCTGACCACCCGATCCCGTTAGTCGCCTCTTATGACAAGCATGGGTTAGCGAAGGTTCATTCTAACTCGCACATTCACTGGTAGTCCTTGTAGTTGTCTGATTCACTTAATGATGAACACCAGTCAAGGCAACAACAAGCACTATCTTTTAATGTCTCTAGGTTTGACCTGGTCAGAGGACCAATCAAATTCTGTTCTCTGGCCAAATGCTCTGTTCATTACATTCAGAGTGTGCTCTACAGTCTGCAATAAGATGCGTGCCTGCCTCGATAAGACATCAGTTTACATCTGATTATACAGAACACCACGTTTGTGTATTGTTTTATGCCACACTCAGCAATAACTGAATCTGGAACAGACAATCCAGTGATTGACATCATGAGCACTCATCTAAGCAACTGGGATACGATGACATTCATCCGCTAGCTTTTGTTTTTAAATATGCTATGAAATATTTTAAGTGAAAAAGTTTCCACCTGACTTGAGTGAGTGAGTGATTATGGTTTACGCCGCTTTTAGATATATTCCAGCAATATCAAGGCAGAGGGTATCAGAAATGGGATTCACACAGTGTAGTGAGTGAGTGAATTTGGCTTTACGCCGCTTTTAGCAATATTCCAGCAATATCACGGCGTGGGGGCACCAGAAATGGGCCTCACACATTGTACCAATGTGGGGAATCGAACCCGGGTCTTCAGCGTGAAGAGCTAATGCTTCACCACTAGGCTACCCAACTCCCCCACTGCCCACATTAAGTATCCCAATACAATACCACTGTACCAATGGAGGAGAGAGAATCAAACCCAAACTCCATGTCATTTAGCAAACACTTTTAGATCATGATTGATCTGCTGGAGTATAGGATTGAAATATTCCCCATAAGTCATACCAGTGAGTTAGTGAGTGAGTTAAGTTTTATGCCTCACTCAGCAGTATTCCAGCTATAAGGTGGCGGTCTGTAAATAATTGAGTCTGGACCAGACAATCCAGTGATCAACGGAATGAGCATTAATCTACACAATTGATGACATGTGTCAACCAAGACAGGAAGTCTGATCACCCGATTAGTCACCTCTACTGAAGTGTTACTAAAGATCAATTCTAACCCGGATTTTCATGGTTCCATTAGTCATACTGGAACAGTCAGGAATGGGTGGCCAAACTGACCAAGCACCTAAATATTCCTCGAATCTGTGACCACCCATGAAGACTCAATTCCTACATAAATAAATATAATGTCTCAATTTCCTACTTAAATAAATTCCATATTTGTAGACACCCAAGTATCCCGACACTTTATTGTCAAACCCAGGTTAGCTTCAGATACACTTACATCCTTGAACAGACACCTTGTCCATTTAGCATGGGAAAACATAAGGCTATTACTTACACAATTGGATGCGTGTGTGTGTGCAATCAGACAGCATCAGGTCTTTTGTCCGTCGTTGTCTGCAGCAACGGCCCCTCCCTGCTCTACCCCGCCTACCATCTGTGTATCGGTAACATCACACCCACTTGTAATCTACTCACACCGAGCTGCAAAAATACACAAACAAAATGTGCAGCGAATCTGCAGCAGAATTCAGGAAGTGCAATCCCGGCAATATATTCATGTTTTGGCAGAACCAACTGTTTGGGAACGCTCTCGGCATGATCAGAATCTACCACCAACGCAAGAACAGCTGATCGTTACTCAGTGCTTATGCATCTTCTCCCAGTTGAAAACACCCTGTAAATGTTAATGAATTTGTAAATAATGAAAGCAAATAGCTTAGATGTTGATTTCAGTGGTGCATCAGCAATGTCTTTTTCCCGAACATCAGTGTGGTCTTCAGATGCAAGCAAATAACCGATTCACTCCTGATATCTACCAAACCTGGTTCTACAAAACATTGATGTGATGCACTATGATAACAAGCAGGTAACATCAAAGAAAACACCTGCGATTTTCTTTTAATCCCTCAGAGAAGCACGAAAGGTTATTGCCATCATCAGTTCTCATTAACTCCCCATGGAGACCTCTGAGACGAGTGAGGGAGCTAGGTTTAACGCCAAATTGAACAGTATTTCTTCATGTCATGGCTTATTAGCTTACTGTGGAAGAAAGCCCAAGGTAATGCAGGTCATTGATATTTACCATATTGGTGTAAGCCACCAGCATCGGCATGGTGTCGACAAAACCAGTACTGTACTCGAGGTCGATCTGAAATAAGAGCAAATAATTACAGGATCTTGGCATGGATAAGTGTCTGTGAGTGAGGTTTTATGCCATGTTTGGCAATATTCCAGCAACATTACAGTGGGGATGGGAGGGGGAAACACAAGACTGAACAAACTGTACCAATGTGGGAATCGAACATAGGTCTTTAGTGTGATGAGCGAGGGCTTAACCACTAGGCCACCACACCCGCCCTAGCATAAGTATGCAACTGAGTGAGTGAGTGAGTTCAGTTTTATGCTGCTTTTAGCAATATTCTAGCAATATCTCAGCAGGGAACACCAGAAATGGGCTTCACACATTGTAACCCATGTGAGGAATCGAACCCAGGTCTTTGGCGTTACAAGACAACGATTAACCACTAGGCTACCCCACTGTCCTGTCCACAGTGTATAGTAATATTTCTGATGACTGCATTCAAGGTGGCCCAGTAGTCACTGTGCCGTTCAAAACAAGAAAATTCAAACCCATGATACCAAGCTTAACATAATGTCAAATGCACCTATGGCACACATCGTTTTATACTCTCTTAAGGTGAGGGTGCCATTGTAAAAGCAATCTTAGCTCTAAGGTGATCGAAACTAAAATATCATAACATCGATTTACAGCAGTCTCAGTGCTACGAGTGTTTGGTACAATGGCAAGCAGGTAGGTAAATATTTTAGTCACAAAGACAAAAGTAGTTAGGTAATGACAGACACAAAAATAATCAAACTTTAATCCAAAATGACAGTTAAATATGCCATTGAGCATGCTGTGTCGAGCTTGAATATTTGCAGACGAGATCCTGTTGTACAGTGCGATCTTAGTGCTAAGTTGATAATAACCCCCACACCTTAACATAAATCTTACAAAAGTCTTAGCGCTAAGGACTTTTTTGTACAATAGCTCTAAGGCTGAGAATGCCAATCATCTGGATACTGTTGTACAAAACAACCCCAGCACTACGACTGTCACTAACATCGCTTTCTGTAATGGCACCGAGGCTGACTGTGTCAAGCACTCATCAATGTTCACTGTCAGGTTCTCCAGCTGTTTCACCACCAACAATGTTTTCCTTTTGATTTCCCGTAGTCATTTATAGTTCTTTTCAAATAACCAGATACTAAATAGGCATTGCATGAATATACATGTCTGCACAGCTTGATTTTAGATAAAAAAAAATTGATTTGCTTCGCAAGTTAGGTTTTCAAGTACAGAAGGTAAACAAACCAATCCCAGTTTTGCGCCAGTCGTCACTTCCTGAAAAATATCTGTGGTCACATTCAGCAGAAGTATTCGGGTTTTAAAAACCCACTAAATATTTAAAAGAAATTGCCAGTTCTAATTACTGGAGGGTTAATATTTTAAAAACATGAATTTTACACAGTATGACCCAATTCCAGCGTGCAAGTTTCTGTCTGCATGTTTTGTCTTCTCTACAGATACAACTGTCTGAACAACTGATTCTTATTCGGTTTAGTAACACCTCAGCCCTCTTTAACACTAATACAGAACAACAGATCTTCTTTACGAGTACTACTGGAAAAAGGTAACTGTGCTACATAAATTGAAATTATATTACATGGACAATCATTTAATCAATGTTTTATCAAAGCAAATTCATCGACAAATCCCCCATACCAGGTAACAGGTAAGAGTGGTGGTACAACAATGTTGATATTTGGCATAATTTAATGTAACAAAGTCAATATCTCGTGTCATTATGTCAGGCTCACTGACTTATCCTAATTGCGTAGATTGATGGTCATGATATTGTTCACTGGATTGTCTAGTCGATTATTACAGACCACAGTACAGAGTGTGGCAGTAAACAACAAACAAACAAAAGTGAGTGAGTGAGTGAGTGAGTGAGTGAGTGAGTGAGTGAGTGAGTGAGTGAGTGAGTGAGTGAGTGAGTGAGTGAGTGAGTGAGTGAGTGAGTGAGTCAGCCAGCCAGTTGGCCATAACAAGCCAAGAAATCATGTCAAAAAATGTTTTGTTCACGGAAATACAGGAAAAAGCTTTTAGGCTCAGGTTTTACAACCAATAAGATTGTTTACTGGTCGTCCTTTATTGTGTATCAAACAGTGTATGCCATGAACCAGTGTTATAAACAATCACTCTCATATAACATTTGGCAGCTTCTTACAGCATCTATGAGTTAGACTCAGGTCAATGGCTGCCGCTACAGGGATGATGAAGCCAACATAAACTCACTGAGACAGCTACTTGCCTCCGTAACACAGGCCATGTCGGAACTAGCGGTGTGGGTGGATGTTTAGCATTCACGTAATGTCAGCAGTCGCTGTTCCTGTTGATGGCATAACCAGCCCATCTATGCACCACTCAGTGTTAAGTGTGTAATGTGTTTTTCCTGTGTCTCCCTCCGTTGCCAAATGCCACACCCTCACTTGTTTTCCTACACATACCAAGCCTGAATATTCAGGTCCCTAGTCTATAAGCTGCATATTGTATATCATATTTACATCCTGGCTATTTCCCTTGCATGATGCATCAATGTTTTTTACGCATTACTATGTTTCATAATGATCATATGAAGTATGCATGTTCTGATCTCAAATACATTTCATTATGAAAACACCAGAAAAAGATTTTATTGGACTCATCGCAATGTTAAACTCAACAAAATAAATTAATACAGATGTGTTTTTCTTCTTTTTAAATGTTTATTGAAATTGGCACCAGATGTAAATAAAAGGGGTTAGTGAAAAGACATTCATTCTCTCAATAGTCCTCTGTTTGAAGATGGCATGGGCTTGAGGAAGTGGGTAACTGTTAGCTATTAGAAGAACATCGCTGTCTGGTTAGTAGGAGCCAAGAGTCATCTCAGTGGTGCAAAGCATTCTGGGAATGATTCCTAGACATACAAGTCCATATTGCTATCAAAGCTAATGCCCCCAAACCTGTCCAAGAACCCACATGAAAGCCACCATGCTCTGAGCAGTATCACATTGCCACCAAGAAGACTTCTATCACAAAGTTTGTTCATATATTGGTGGTCCTTGGCTGTGGTGAACAGTTACATGTGATCACTGTTCAAACAAGAAATAAAGAGGTGACTAACAGGATCGGGTGGTCAGGCTTGCTGACTTGGTTGACACATGTCATTGGTTCCCAATTGCGCAGATTGCTCATGCTGTTGATCACTGGATTGTCTGGTCCAGATTCAATTATTAACAGACCGCCGCCATTTAGCTGGAATATTGCTGAGTGCGGCGTAAAACTAAACTCACTCACTCAAACAACAAATAGAATATGAATAATTTGCGATGCCTTAAACTTAAGTACTTCCTTGAATGAATGAAAACATTTTGACTGAGTTAAGAAAATGTTATGATTTTTCAGAAGATGGTATAATTATTTTGATTGTACTTCTAATCACCAAAGAAATATTAGTAAACTCAAACCTATATGCTAAAATTAACTTCCTCTCAATTAGTCATTGAGTCATTGGACACTCAGTACACATCATCTGTGATAATGATATACTGAAGTGGACACAAGATATGAACATGTTAGTAAAGATCTGCCCACCATCATCTCAAATCTACCCTACTCCCAGTCAGACTTAAGCCACTCAGCAATATTCCAGCTATATGGCGGTGGTCTGTGGATAATCAAGTCTGGACCAGACAATCAAGTGATCAACAGCATGAGCATCGATCAACACAATTGGGATACGATGACATGTGTCAACCAAGTAAGAGACCCTGACCACCCCATCCCGTTAGTGACTTATTAGCATGGGTTACTGAAGACCCTCTTACTTGGATCCGCACAGCAAAAGGAATAGATTTCCAAAGTACATGGTACTTTGTATCTTCACATTATTTTTCAAATGAATTTTTTCTCGGGGAAACACCCCAAAAGCCCATGCTAATTGTAAAGCAATTAGTCAATTAGTATCAATAAATGTAAGATTTTTGCAATTGCCTTCATACGACTTCACATGAACTTGGGCAACACACTTACAGTGCCAGGACATCTGAACAGCAGCAACGACTTCACATGAACTTGGGCAACACACTTACAGTGTCAGGACATCTGAACAGCAGCAACAACTTCACATGAACTTGGGTAACACACTTACAGTGTCAGGACATCTGAACAGCAGCAACGACTTCACATGAACTTGGGTAACACACTTACAGTGTCAGGACATCTGAACAACAGACATCTGAACATCTGAACAGCATCGACTTCACATGAACTTGGGTAACACACTTACAGTGTCAGGACATCTGAACAACAGCAACGACTTCACATGAACTTGGGACATCTGAACACACTTCACATGAACTTGGGTGTCAGGACATCTGAACAGCAGCAACGACTTCACATGAACTTGGGCAACACACTTACAGTGCCAGGACATCTGAACAACAGCATCGACTTCACATGAACTTGGGCAACACACTTACAGTGTCAGGACATCTGAACAACAGCATCGACTTCACATGAACTTGGGCAACACACTTACAGTGTCAGGACATCTGAACAGCAGCAACGACTTCACATGAACTTGGGCAACACACTTACAGTGTCAGGACATCTGAACAACAGCATCGACTTCACATGAACTTGGGTAACACATTTACAGTGCCAGGACACCTGAACAGCAACAGCTTCAGATTTGCAAACAAAAATGTTAGTGAGGTATGGATGTTTGGGCTAGTACACACCTGAAGGCAAACAATGTAATATTCCACATATTCTGTCTTCTTATCTTAGAAATGACAGACCTATCTTCTCCTCTTAGAATAAGAGCTCACAATAACTTTTGACATTTCTGCCATTCCAAAGAGAGCTTTGTGGTTTTATGTTCTCACAAAGTACAGACTACAATAATATCTAAGTTCCACAAGGTGATGAGCGACTTGGTGATAAAGCCAGTTCATCAACAACTCGACCATCCTAGTCAGGAACTAAAGCTTGTTTCTGACATATGCAGAACACCACACATTACACAGGAATCCAGAACACTACATTACACTGGAATCCACAACACTACATTACACAGGAATCCAGAACACTACATTACACTGGAATCCAGAACACCACACATTACACTGGAATCCAGAACACCACATTACACAGGAATCCAGAACACCACATTACACACTGGAATCCAGAACACCACATTACACTGGAATCCAGAACACTACATTACACTGGAATCCACAACACTACATTACACTGGAATCCAGAACACCACATTACACTGGAATCCAGATCACACTACATTACACAGGAATCCAGAACACCACATTACACTGGAATCCAGAACACCACATTACACAGGAATCCAGAACACAACATTACACAGGAATCCAGAACACCACATTACACTGGAATCCAGAACACCACATTACACTGGAATCCAGATAACCACTTGACACTGGAATCCAGAACACTACATTACACAGGAATCCAGAACACCACATTACACTGGAATCCAGAACACCACATTACACTGGAATCCAGAACACTACATTACACAGGAATCCAGAACACCACATTACACTGGAATCCAGAACACCACATTACACAGGAATCCAGAACACCACATTACACTGGAATCCAGAACACCACATTACACAGGAATCCAGAACACCACATTACACAGGAATCCAGAACACCACATTACACTGGAATCCAGAACACCACATTACACTGGAATCCACACAGGAATCCAGAACACTACATTACACAGGAATCCAGAACACCACATTACACTGGAATCCAGAACACCACATTAGAACACTACATTACACTGGAATCGAGAACATCACATTACACAGGAATCCAGAACACCACATTACACTGGAATCCAGAACACCACATTACACAGGAATCCAGAACACCACATTACACAGGAATCCAGAACACCACATTACACTGGAATCCAGAACACCACATTACACTGGAATCCAGATAACCACTTGACACTGGAATCCAGAACACTACATTACACAGGAATCCAGAACACCACATTACACTGGAATCCAGAACACCACATTAGAACACTACATTACACTGGAATCGAGAACATCACATTACACAGGAATCCAGAACACCTCATTACACAGGAATCCAGAACACTACATTACACAGGAATCCAGATAACCACATTACACTGGAATCCAGAACACTACATTACACAGGAATCCAGAACACTACATTACACTGGAATCCAGAACACTACATTACACAGGAATCCAGAACACCACATTACACAGGAATCCAGAACACCACATTACACTGGAATCCAGGACACCACATTAGAACACTACATTACACAGGAATCCAGAACACCACATTACACAGGAATCCAGAACACCACATTACACTGGAATCCAGAACACCACATTACACTGGAATCCAGAACATCACATTACACTGGAATCCAAAACATCCAATACACTGGAATCCAGAACACCACATTACACTGGAATCCAGAACACTACATTACACAGGAATCCAGAACACCACATTACACAGGAATCCACAACACCACATTACACAGGAATCCAGAACACTACATTACACTGGAATCCAGAACACCACATTACACTGGAATCCAGAACACTACATTACACTGGAATCCAGAACACTACATTACACTGGAATCCAGAACACCACATTACACAGGAATCCAGAACACCACATTACACTGGAATCCAGATCACCACATTACACTGGAATCCAGAACACCACATTACACTGGAATCCAGAACACCACATTACACTGGAATCCAGAACACTACATTACACAACACTACATTACACAGGAATCCAGAACATCTACATTACACTGGAATCCACAACACTACATTACACTGGAATCCACAACACTACATTACACAGGAATCCAGAACACCACATTAGAACACTACATTACACTGGAATCCAGAACATCACATTACACAGGAATCCAGAACACCTCATTACACTGGAATCCACAACACTACATTACACAGGAATCCTGAACACCACATTACACTGGAATCCACAACACCACATTAGAACACTACATTACACTGGAATCCACAACACTACATTACACAGGAATCCAGAACACCACATTACACTGGAATCCAGAACACCACATTAGAACACTACATTACACTGGAATCCACAACACTACATTACACAGGAATCCAGAACACCACATTACACTGGAATCCACAACACCACATTACACAGGAATCCAGAACATCACATTACACTGGAATCCAGAACACCACATTAGAACACTACATTACACTGGAATCCAGAACACCACACATTACACAGGAATCCAGAACATCACATTACACTGGAATCCAAAACATCCAATACACTGGAATCCAGAACACCACATTACACTGGAATCCAGAACACCACATTACACTGGAATCCAGAACACTACATTACACTGGAATCCAGAACACTACATTACGCAGGAATCCAGAACACCACATTACACAGGAATCCAGAACACCACATTAGAACACTACATTACACTGGAATCCAGAACACTACATTACACAGGAATCCAGAACATCACATTACACTGGAATCCAGAACATCTGATGCAACTAAATCCATCTAAACTACTTGACATATTTCTGATGAGTTAGTACAGTTCCAACAAAAACATCCAAGGGACTTTCAGAGAATATGTAATTTCTTCTCTACAAAATGTTTCAATCGGTGTCAGGCCAGGACAGCCACATTTCAAAATTGACTGTAGCCGATAAAGCCACATTTCCAGTAGATTAATTAAGTAATAGATTAATTAGGTAATGGATTACCGTAACCGGTAAAAGAGTGTCCCCATGTATAATATTGTTTTCAGAAGAAACGAATAATCTTTCTTACTCACAAGCGTGGTGTTTAGCAATTGCGCTTAAAGACTATCCCTATTTATGATTCTAAACCACATTGTAAAATATTGTTTTCACAAGAAACTAATAATCTTTCTTACTCACAAGCTCGGTGTTTAGCTTCTTCACTCAGACTTTATTACTCAAAATGGAACCACCTCCGGTGGTACACGAGTACATAAAATGGAATGCAGAATATACAAAGTATGCAAGAAGGTGTCAGGGAATATATGCAATGACATTTTAGTACTTGACATCAATTTTTTACATGTAGAGAGATTAGGGAAGGAACAAGAGCTATCTTTTAGGTGAGTGATGCATTGTTGGCTAAAATATGAACATCTAAAGATATAATAGAATTCATCCCCAGTTAACTGCGGTTACAAAGGTTACATACTCTTTGGAGCTGAATAGGTTGTCTTCAAAGTTCTCCATAAACCATAAACTTCGGGGTGTTATATCTAAGACCAGTAGCTAATTTAAGGAATTTAAGATGCACACATTTAATTTTGTGATATTATTATTATATGTAATATACCTATTAGCATATCATATTGTGCTAAGTATAGAAACAAAACCTGTTGTGATCTGAAGAAAATTATGAGGAAACATGTCTTGTTTTGTTAAATACGGTAACGCGTTTGTATCACTATGCATGTTTTGACAGCATAGCCTGGAGAGCCACATTCCATGTTCACGCAACCATAACTATTGCCGGGAGAGCCACATTAATTTAGGCTATCTGTTTCGGAAATGTGGCTCTCCCGGCCTGTAACTTTCAATCACCAGAATGTTCATAATGTTGACTAAAAACCTGCATTTCTTAAGTCCCCAAACCAAAATGTTTTCTTTGAGATAAACAAGTTGAACAATGAAGTTGCACAACAGTTTGCTATACCATGATTTTATCAAGCATATGAAACTGAAAAATAACATAATATATTTGTTTTTAAGTAATGAGCCCAATGTAGAATGTCAATTATGAAATCATAATTGACATTCTACATTGGGCTCATTCCCCCTGAACATAAGGCATGTACATTGCAGCAGAGCAGGGTATGAGTCAGGGGACTTACTTTGCTCAAACTGGACATGGACATTCTCAACCCTGTAATGACCATTGAAACTCGCGTGTGAAATGAAGTGTGCACCCCCCTTTCTCAAGAGTGTGCACACCCCACACACTTCTCATAAAGCTGTATCCACCCCTGGACCTTCTGATCCAAGATCAGAATCTTTGTCCACTTGACCAAAGAGGTCATCCTCATGAACAAGGTGACATCTGTAGGATGACACCACATCCTGTTGACAAGCATATTTCCAATGTCTTCTTGCTCTCAGCTGTTATCAAGGCAGTAAGAAACCTTTTTGTAAAGAATATTCATTGTTATCTAAAGGGTTTTCTAAAGAAATACCCTGAATTCAGTAGTCCTATTTGACAGACAAGTCTATCCTTATTTTACAAACATTAATCATAAACTATGAACAATACATCTTTAACAAAAACACATATTTCAGGAAAAAAATATTTAAATATTAATCTGTCTTATATCTACAGTTGCACCTGTCGTTACACCTGTCGTAAGTTAATGTTAATGCATGGGAGTTACGATCATTCTACAGATACTGCTGATTCGTGGAATCGCCTTAAATATCGTATATCAGACAAGAATCACAGCTACAATTCTTACACATTTTAACAACTGAGATCTAAACCTGTTTGCCTTTACTATGTCCATGAGTGCAACATTACTTCAAAGCTGTTCACAGCAGGCCTAAAGGCTGCCACTGGGCAAATCAATAACAAATGGTTTAAGATATTATTGGCAGCTCAAGAGTGGATAGTGAAGAAAGACGAGGATCAATTCTGAACTTAAATTATACATTTGTCATTACTTTTTACAGACTGCTTACAAGAAACAAAAGAACAAAACCGGGATTTAAAAAATTGATGAACACTTATCCAGTTGAGTGTCAGTAATGCTTAAGCTTAGATAAAAACTTAGAAAAATACAACTGAGCACAATTTCTTCTCTAATTTATGACGGAGAAATAGCACCCAACATGGGAGTGAGTTAAAACTTCATATAACACTAGAACTTGAAGAGAAACTCGGATTATATGTCCCCCAAATAACTGTGGGCAGGGTGAATAAATATGGATTAATTAACAGTAACTATTTCAGCATTGTGCCTGTCACCATACTTTCTTGTGATATGACCTGTGAAGACGGATTTGAATTGATCTTCAGTAAACCATGCTTGTCGTAAGAGGCAACTAACGGGATTGGGTGGTCAGGCTCACTGACTTTGTTGACACATGTCATCGTGTCCCAGTTGTGTAGATCGATGCTTATGCTGTTGATCACTGGATTGTCTGGTCCAGATCGACTCAATTACTTACAGACCGCTACCATATATAGCTGGAATATTGCTGAGTGCGGCGTAAAACTAAACTCACTCACTCACTCATTCTTGTGATAAAGACAGTGACAACCATGGATCATAGTCATGTAAACCCACAATCAGCAAATCGTAGTATGCCCAAGGGAGACAACTCTGCAAAACAAATTGTAGCTCAACAGACCGCTGCATTCAACATATATCTTCTATATCAGATCACACAGGATGATGTTATTTCAGGACAACATCCATGAGAGTGCCATTCCCGCCCCTCTAGGCATCCTGTGTACAAGTTAATTTGACTAAGCATCCAGTTTATGACCGCTTGAGACATAGATATCAGTGAGCACAGCTGGTACCAGTAAATAAAACTCGAAATTCAGACAGAATGGACAGCCAGCAGGCACATAAAATTCAAGCTTAATATTACATTGATTTGTCAAATTATGCAAGCAACAAAGACGAAAACTGGATATTGGTATCTGGCGTACTGTATGATGGCATCTGGTAAATACCACGTAGAGGATTTGGCATTCAGTCTACCAGTGGCGGGTTGACACCCTCATATCACATTGTGACACTCATTCCAAATTTAAATAAATTTTAGGCTCTAAAATAAATAAAACTCTTTCAATATAATAATATAATGAGCCCAGGGGGATATATTCATTACAGAAGAAATGTACCTTTTCAAGCTCTTGAAGACTTCACATTGTTTTGTTGAGTGATTCTAGGGAACTGTTGACACGTGACTACATGTAAGAGACACTCGTTCCGTGTACAATGACAGACGAAGGGCGTGGTCCTCTCCAATGCGTATCAACTTGGAAAATAATAGTGATATTTACCTAAAATACTTAGTTCATAATATCAGGCCGCAAACGATTCAATTAATATCTATCCGTTACCATTCTCACTGCCACGAAACAGAGACCATATTATATGGTCTCTGCACGAAGTAACTCCACTACGCATGACCACAGTGAGCATGCAGGGGCCACTTCAAAAGTTTGATATCGAATAAAAACCGAATTCAAGTTGAGGTTGTGTAAAATCCCAACAAATTTTCCACCGGACAAATTTTTTTTAATGTTTTACAAAACGATTATACAATCAGGCAAAAAAAACTATTACGCGGGACACGAGATCGTTATCCAAACTAGAAATATGCTTGTCGTTCTTCGTGTTTATGGGTTTTGGAGCATGTTGTTTAGTATTTCAAGGAATTCAACATTTCCAGAATTGCGGTTTGACGAAGGGATTATCAAAGAGCAACTTGCTCAAAATTGTGTCCCTCTAACGTATACATTCAATCGTGTGCCATCATATTTAGTAGTTTAGAAGCCTCCAGTCCTGTAAAACAATACTGAGATTCAAAGTTCAGTTGTCCCAACTTTTACCATCAGATACGTTACAGATTTTCATGTGGTTCGGACACATTTGACTTTTATCAACAGTGGTTGAAATAATAGCTCGTACGATTATGTTTATAATAATAAATCCTTAACTTGTTAACATTTTTCTGACAGGCGACTAATAGCAATATGACCACAATAAGATAGACATTCTTGCCATATGGTACGCTGGTTTTCGTCAGATACGTTATGCACATTCACGGTCGTAGAACACATATAGCGCAAAAGACATCCCAATCTAGTTGTTACTTCCATAGAACAATGTGCCCCTCATAGGAAAAGACCAGTTGTAAACTTCCATTCATAATTGGTAAGTAGCAAGTGTCATCGGACTCCAAATGATATCTAACCTTAAATTTCAAATTTAGATGTTAAATTACATGACATGGTATTATTTTAAAGGATCATGAAAAATTAAGTAATTTAGGGTTATCCATTCTGACCATGTGAGCAACTTTATCAACATAACGTATTTGATGAGAACATAACATATTTGATAACATAAGGTATTGGATGATAACATAACGTATTTGATGATAACATAACGTATTTGATGATAACATAACGTATTGATATAACATAACGTATTGATGATAACAACGTATTTGATAATAACATAACGTTTTTGGTGATAACATAACGTATTTGATGATAGCATAACGTATTTGATGATAGCATAACGTATTTTGATGATAGCATAACGTATTTGATGATAACATAACGTATTGATGATAACATAACGTATTTGATGATAACATAACGTATTTGATGATATCATAACGTATTTGATGATAACATAACGTATTTGATAACATAACGTATTTGATGATAACATAACGTATTTGAGGAACCTATGATCCACAGGTGCGTGTCACGCTTAGAAACAGCGTTAGACAGCGGGTGGCCACAATATTACGTACATTGATGGCGGCCGAGTGCGACGCCTCCTGTCAGCGCGGTTTATTCAAATGGTGATAGAGCATGAAATAAAGGGTGACTTACCTCAATACTTGGTCATATGACCCTTGTTCCTCAGAATTTTCACTATTCTCCGTGGAATTGATCTGTACAAGTTCTGTATGTGGTTAACCGGCGTGTTTTGCCAGATATCCCTGATTTCTCTCTCTGTCTCCTACCTCTCCGTGACACCTTGGCAGCACGACCTGTTCGATGGCGATTCTCAATCGAGCCTCTTCGTTGAAAACGGTTTACACAAGAATAAACAGTACTTCTGGGCAAGCCAAAATGTCTTGCAATAGCTGAACAATTTTGGCCATCCTGATATCGTTCTACAATAATAGTTTTAACGGCCGAAGGCAAGTCTTGAGATTTTCCCATGTCGACGAAAATAGCAGACGGAAGCGAGCAGACGACTTTTTTCAGTCGCGTGAATGTCACGTGACGATAGGGCGTGTTCGGTTCTACTATTTCGCTAAGATTGGTTACGTTTAGAGAGTTAGTTTTCAAACGCGATCGTTTCAAAGTAAGATTAATTTCTAAACTTACTAAAAAATATGGACAATGTACGTAATATTGTGGCAACCCGCTATATAGTACTAGGGTAGGGTCTATATACCTTTATCATCCAAAACTGTGTTCCACAGGAGATATCGCTTGTGTGAGATCAAACGATATCTCCTAGGAGATATCGTTTTGACAGTAGATTTTGTACAATGCCCTGACAATGCTATGACGTCATGTACTTGATGACGTCACAATGCTATGACATCGCTGCACTGCAAGTCTAATGGCAGTACCATGTTCAGAGATGTACATTTTTCATTGAAAATTAATGAAGAGTGATTTTGGATGATAAATAGAATCTCACCCTCGTGTCTTCTGATATCAAATATATCAACACTCGTTGATAAAAGTGAAAATATCCTCGGCAAGCCTCGGATATTTGTAACTTTATCAACTCGTGTTGATATAATTGATATCAGAAGACACTTGGGTGAGATTCTCTATATGTGTCGTTCTATACTAACGCTGTTTCTAAGCGTGACACGCCCCTGTGCTATGATCCAGGGTAAAAATGTTTCATAAACAGTGATCTTATTTATTTCCATTTGTCTCATGGCGATTTGTATCAGAGAACATGTAAAGACCAACATATGTTCATAGAAAGATTCTGGACTCTCTCTCTCTCTCTCTCTCTCTCTCTCTCTCTCTCTCTCTCTCTCTCTCTCTCTCTCTCTCTCTCTCTCTCTCTCTCTCTCTCTCTCTCTCTCTCTCTCTCTCTCTCTCTCTCTCTCTCTCTCTCTCTCTCTCTCTCTCTCGTAAACGACAAGCGTTTAGAAACGGTGAAATAAGGCAAAGCAACGATTCAGGATGCTCGAGACTTTTATAACAGGGCAATACGAATAAAAATCTACCCAGTATAGATTCTATTCCACGGTTGAGATAGACGAAACTGCACAGCACCTAAAAATGTCGAAAGCCTAAGTCGTTCCATGACACTCAAACAAAATGCAGTTCTGATCAAAGACGGTGTGCTCTTCTCAAACATTGTTACTTGCTACTGTGCCGGATGTCTCCGAGTTGTGTAAAAGTTAGCATTGTCACCATGGTGTCTAGACCGTATCCCTGAGATATGGGGAAACTTATAAACCAGCTGCTGGACCTGATGTCTCGTCATCTTCACTGCCTTCCATCCCAGTTGTTGGAAGATATCTTGCTGCTACTTGCGATGGAAAATGGTATGTTGGGAAAATTCTTGAGGTTGACACTGATGACCGTGATGCCAAAGTAACCTTCCTGGAGACATCAAAAGGCAAGGGCAACTCTGACACATACAAGTGGCCAACTCATCCTGATGAAATCTGGATCAATTTTAATGATGTACTTTGTTTCATCGAGGATCCTATTGCCATTGGGAAAGCACACGCAAATTCACCATTGGTACAGCTGATGTATCATGTATTGAAAAGGCATTTTCTCATTCGTTTCCGAACAACAAAAACTCAGTTAGTTAAAATTTCATCAAATACGTTACGTTTTGACAGTTGCAGAATTTAATTGCAATTTCAGTATACTATTTTTCATATACCCAGAACTTGTACTGGTTTTCATGGGTGATACTTTTGACATATGATTCATACTGTTCTCATTATGATTAAACGGCTCATCACGGTTCAGTCAGTTTTGTTGTTATTATTTTGAGAATTGTAAAAAGTGTCTTTTAAAATACAAGTTTGTATTAGTGCATGAGCCTCTGTGATCAGTCCTTAATAGATTGTATACCTTTCCAAACCAAGGACGAACCTCTTCTTCATACAACATGGTACTTATTTTGATACAGAAGCTGGAGGAATGTATCATATCTGAGACTAAATAGGTATATGGCGCGTAACGTATCCGACTACATAGGCGGCCGGGTGCGCACCCCCACCCCCACCCCCATCGCATCGCAATATATCGCAATATGAAAATTCCCTGCAATACCCACCCCTACCCTACCCTACTCTAAGCTGAGAATGAGTGTTAACTTCACGATCTGCCGATGATTTCCTTGTCAAACTGTGTTAAGCTCTTTATATTTGCATATTTTGTTATAAAGAATTATCCTTCCTCTTTATCATTCGATTTGGTAGGGACATACGTTTTCTTTGCTTTGGCTGGCTGTTTATCATATCACTTAGCAATATCCCATGTATATGGCGGCAGTCAGTAAATAAATCGAGTCTGAACCAGACAATCCAGTGATCAACATCATGAGCATCGATCTACGCAATTGGGAGATTGCATTAACCAAGTCAGCGAGTGTGACCACTCTATCCCGTTACTCGCATCTTACGACAAGAAAAGGGTTGGTGAATCCCAGATCTTCACGGGAAAAAGAATAGATGGACCAGTTATAATCCGGATCTTCACGGGTGGTAGGGACATAGGAAAATGTAAACATGATCTACGAAACACGTTGTCAAAGACACAATAAATTAGGTATTAGCTTTTCTTTCATATTTTCAAAACTGTTAGATGTTGAGGCGGCCACTCGATGCCATATGAAGTTAGCTTGACGTTTACGATTAGAAACCTATATAGTGTGCGTCTTGCTGACTAATGACGCCTCTTTAGTTTGCATATGTCTTACAGACCTTGAAACAAATACATTTGTACGTCGCATGCATATCTATAAGGTTGGCAAGTCTACCATGCTCACAGTGACCACTAGTGACCCACTAAGACACCATGCTCACAGTGACCACTAGGGACCCACTAAGACACCATGCTCACAGTGACCACTAGGGACCCACTAAGACACCATGCTCACAGTGACCACTAGGGACCCACTAAGACACCATGCTCACAATGACCACCCACTACAGTGACCACTAGAGACCCACTAAGACACCATGCTCACAATGACCACTAAGGACCATAAGACACCATGCTCACAGTGACCACTAGGGCTCACCCACTAAGACACCATGCTCACAGTGACCCACTAAGACTCACTAGGGACCCCCACTAAGACACCATGCTCACAATGACCACTAGGGACCCACTAAGACACCATGCTCACAGTGACCACTCGGGACCCACCCAAGACACCATGCTCACAGTGACCACTGGACCCACTAAGACACCATGCTCCACAGTGACCACTACCACCATGCTCACAGACCACTAGCTCACCACTCAAGGAATGACACCCAATAAGACACCATGCTCACAATGACCACTAGGGACCCACTAACCATGACACCATGCACCATGCTCACAATGACCACTAGGGACCCACTAAGACACCATGCTCACAGTGACCACTAGGGACCCACTAAGACACCATGCTCACAGTGACCACTAGTGACCCACTAAGACACCATGCTCACAATGACCACTCGGGACCCACTAAGACACCATGCTCACACAGTGCTCTCACAGTGACCACTAGGGACCCACTAAGACACCATGCTCACAATGACCACTAGGGACCCACTAAGACACCATGCTCACAATGACCACTCGGGACCCACTAAGACACCATGCTCACAGTGACCACTCGGGACCCACTAAGACACCATGCTCACAGTGACCACTAGGGACCCACTAAGACACCATGCTCACCACTCAGGACCCACTGCTCACTAGGGACCCACTGACCCACTAGTAGGGACCCACTAAGACACCATGCTCACAATGACCACTAGGGACCCACTAAGACACCATGCTCACAATGACCACTAAGTGACCATGCTCAGGACCACTCAGGACCCACTAAGACACCATGCTCACAATGACCACTCGGGACCCACTAAGACACCATGCTCACAGTGACCACTAGGGACCCACTAAGACACCATGCTCACAGACCACTCGGGACCCACTAAGACACCATGCTCACAATGACCACTAGGGACCCACTAAGACACCATGCTCACAGTGACCACTAGTGACCCACTAAGACCACTAGGACCCACTAAGACAAGACACCATGCTCACAATGACCACTAGTGACCCACTAAGACACTATGCTCACGATGGCCACCAAAACACCATGCTCACGATGACCACAAAGTACCCACTAAGACACTATGCTCACGATGACCACTAAGACACTATGCTCACGATGGCCACTAAGACACTATGCTCACGATGACCACAAAGTGACTAAGACACACTAAGACATGCTCACGATGACCACAAAGTACCCACTAAGACACCATGCTCACGATGGCCACTAAGACACTATGCTCACGATGACCACTAAGACACTATGCTCACGATGGCCACAAAAACACCATGCTCACGATGACCACAAAGTACCCACTAAGACACCATGCTCACGATGGCCACTAAGACACTATGCTCACGATGACCACTAAGACACTATGCTCACGATGGCCACTAAACTACTATGCTCACGATGGCCACTAAGAATCCGCTAAGTCACCATGCTCACGATGCCCAATGAGTTCCTCACAATAAGTGACTTAACGTTGCTGAAAGATGTTGTTACATATTATGGGTGACGGGACACGAGAAATGTATACAACAGGCCTAAACGTTGGTCTTTATAATACGGTACAGTGTAGCTGAAGGTGGCTCGTGTGAAATACTACAAGAGTGATTTAAGAAAGAAGTGTGGTGAAACTGGACCAGTACGTTTACCTCCCTCGGTGTCCAACCGTATACTGATGATGTGATAGAAAATGTTGTTATTATCAGTAGTGAGTGAGTATGGTTTTACGTCGCAATATTCAAGCAATAACACCGCGGAGGACACCAGAAATGGGTTTTGTACACGTGGGGAATCAATCCAGGGGGTTTGCCGCGACGAGTGAACAGCAGCAGAAGCATCAACAGTAGTAGTACTAATAAAGTAGTAGCAGTAGCAGTAGCAGTAGTAGTAGTAGTAGTAGTAGTAGCATTAGTAATAGTAGTAGTAGTAGCATTAGTAATAGTAATAGTAGTAGTAGTAGTAGTAGAAGCATTAGTAATAGTAGTAGTAGTAACTAACTAGTATGGTTTTTACGCCGCTTTTAGCAATATTCCAGCAACATCACGGCGGGGGACACCAGAAATGGGCTTCACACATTGTACCCATGTGGGGAATCGAACCCGGGTCTTCGGCGTGACGAGCAAACGCTTTAACCACTAGGCTACCCGACCGCCCCAATAGTAGTAGTAGTAGTAGTAGTAGTAGTAGTAGTAGTAGTAGATGTAGTAGTAGTAGTAGTCGAGCAGCAGCAGTAGTAGTAGTAATAGTAGTAGTAGTAGCAGTAGTAGTAGTACTAGCAGTAGCAGCAGTAAAAGTAGTAGTAATAGTAGTAGTAGTAGTTGTTGTTGTTGTTGCTGTAGCTGCTGCTGTTGATGCATGCACGCGCCACACGTCAAGCTAAACTGTACTTTTGTACTATCAGCTCACAGTACAACGTACGCGTGCCCCGCGAATACTCCAGGTTGTGACAGCCCAGACACGTTTAATCCCACTATAACTGTTTAACTATAAACAGATAAAACCATTCAGGTTTCGTAATCTGTCTACAAAACATTGGGCTTCCTATCTTACTATCCACAAGAGCTATGCTGGATGATCGTTTTTGTTCTTATTAAGTCTGAGAATGACTTTCACTTTTGTGTTCACAAAGGTGAGGTGAGGTGAAATGGGGTTTAACGTCGTACTTAAGAATATTTCGCTCATATGACGACGTGCATGCGTGTGTATGTGTATGTGGGGCTGCTTGTACTAGCCCAGACCAGGGATACTCTACAACAGGGCCCCTTATATAGTCTCCCTGCCCAGACTAAAGCTGGTTTTATAGTGCTAGCCCACTGAGATACCATGCCGCAGTGAAGCATGAATACCTCACTCAGACACATTATACTGACTCCGAGCCGACCAGTCCTTGTTGTACCCATTAATGCCAAGCGCCAGGCAGGGACCAACAAGTACCATATTTTAACGTCTTATGGTATGACACGGTCGGGGATCGAACCAGCGACCTTCCTCTCTCCGGGCGGACGCTCTAACCACTACACCGCGGTGTTCACAAAGTGTTCACTCGGAACCCAAGTTAGAAACGGGGCCATGTCGGGGTGTCTTAAATACATCACTGATGTGGATAGAATTCCTGCCTTGCCTGTATCATTAGTATATACTGAGGGAAACAAATAAGGTACCAAAGATAGTAATGGTGTTTCTTTATTCTTTTCCATGTTTCCTTGCAAGGTTTGTATTGCACTGTGGGTGAAAATCTGGGATTAAATAAAGGAACATTGAAATCAAGTGGTGTTCCGTTATTTGTTTACCTCAGTATATATCCCACACGATGTTAACTGTGTCCCTAAGCGAAGTTATCGCTGCAGTAGTTAAACCTAATAACAACCTGTTCCTGACTGGATCGGGCAGACTAGTGGTTGATAGCACTAGTAGTGGCTGAACACCATGTTCATCTGATACATACTAGTAGATAATTAAAAGTTTAATGGGGTCCATTTACACCTTGCCCATCACAAAGGTTTGCTAAGATTCTAAACTTTTATAAAGTTGTAAAGCTGCACACGCCTTAGTACAATCAAGACTGACATTCTGAACATCATTGCGAGTGACATTCCTTGAGCACCAACAGTCCAGTCAGTGAGATGTCAATATTGAGAGCTGTAAGAGATTCCACAATCGACTTACGTTGATTTACATATTTTTGGGAATGCAGTAAATAGTGAGCCACATTATCTAGCTGACTACACACTGTCCGATTTGCAGAAATATCTTTATTAATAATATTTAGGTATGCACCATACCACGATTGTTTCGGGATAATTTTGATTTAGTCACAACGGGCTCGATGCAATAGAGATGGCGTCCTTTTAAGGATGAGGTCCATCTCTGTTGCCATTTTGTTTGAGCATGGATCTTACTGACGGTGCATAATTCTGCAGAGAGGGCAATATTGTCTCATCCCGTTCTGATCCCTCAGATATTTACTTAATTCATTAAAATGTACATGTCCATCTGTTGTAAGCAAGTGTCACGACAGGGTTGAGATTATTGAAGTTACTCAGAATCACCGGACGTAAGAGGGTGGAAATGGCTGCCAAGTAGTTCTACTGTATAATCCCATAAGGAGGCACATAGACTAACAACTAGTCTCTGAAATGAACATATTTTACTGAAAAAAAGTTCATAGTAAAAAAATAATATATATATAATGAAATGGAGCCCTGAGACTTCCCTGAAGCTGAGGAAATCTAGACTTGCCACATTTTCTAGACTTGTGTGGGCTTTCTTGGATATATTTACTTCAGGGTCTGTACGACAGACTAGGAGGCACACAACAGGTTTGGGGACCTGTTGTTCCTTTGAAATCAGGACTGGGCACAGTGGCTGAACACTTCTTTACTGTCCGCCTAATCAACCAGGACACACACATCTAACCATCCAACCCTTCTTTACTGTCCGCCTAATCAACCAGGACACCAACATCTTTACAACCATCAACCAGGACCACACATCTTTCTTTACTGTGTCCGCCTAATCAACCAGGACACACACATCCAACCATCCAACCCTTCTTTACTGTCCGCCTAATCAACCAGGACACACACATCCAACCATCCAACCCTTCTTTACTGTCCGCCTAATCAACCAGGACACACATCCAACCATCCAACCCTTCTTTACTGTCCGCCTAATCAACCAGGACACACACATCCAACCATCCAACCCTTCTTTACTGTCCGCCTAATCAACCAGGACACACACATCCAACCATCCAACCCTTCTTTACTGTCCGCCTAATCAACCAGGACACACGCATCCAACCATCCAACCCTTCTCCGCCTAATCAACCCAGGACACACACATCCAACTCCAACCCTTCTTTACTGTCCGCCTAATCAACCAGGACACACATCATCAACCATCCAACCCTTCTTTACTGTCCGCCTAATCAACCAGGACACACACATCCAACCATCCAACCCTTCTTTACTGTCCGCCTAATCAACCAGGACACACACATCTGAACATCCAACCCTTCTTTACTGTCCGCCTAATCAACCAGGACACACACATCCAACCATCCAACCCTTCTTTATAATTACTGTCCGCCTAATCAACCAGGACACACACATCTCAACATCCAACCCTTCTTTACTGTCCGCCTAATCAACCAGGACACACACATCTAACCATCCAACCCTTCTTTACTGTCCGCCTAATCAACCAGGACACACACATCCAACCATCCAACCCTTCTTTACTGTCCGCCTAATCAACCAGGACACACACATCCAACCATCCAACCCTTCTTTACTGTCCGCCTAATCAACCAGGACACACACATCCAACCATCCAACCATCCGCCTCATCAACCACCACACACATCTTTAACCCTTTACTTTCCTGCCGCCTAATCAACCAGGACACACACATCTAACCATCCAACCCTTCTTTACTGTCCGCCTCATCAACCAGGACACACACATCCAACCATCCAACCCTTCTTTACAGTCCGCCTAATCAACCAGGACACACACATCCAACCATCCAACCCTTATTTTAGTTAGTTTAGTTTTACGCTGCATTCAGCAATATTCCAGCTATATGGCGGCGATCTGTAAACAATCGAGTCTGGACCAGACGAAAGTGATCAAAAGCATGAGCATCGAGAACGCAATTGGGAACCGATGATATGTGTATACCAAGTCAGCGAGCCTGACAACCCGATCCCGTTAGTCGCCTCAAACGACAAGCGTGGGTTACTGAAGATCAATTCTAACCCGGATCTTCATGGTCTCTTTCTTTTAGTGTCAAGCATTGGATACTGGGACTAGAACTAGAAACAATGCATGAGTGAGTGAATCGGGTTCATCGCTGCTTGTAACAGTGTTCTCGTTATGCCACGGCGGGTCAGTTTACAAGGGAAATGAACATTGCTTGTGTAAATGAATGAGTCGGGTTCATAGGCGGCAGTGATGGAAACCTTGGGCGTTATTAACGTTGGTGAAATGCACGTGCACAGATATGGTGCTGAAAACATAGAAATATCATCGGACCAAACTTGGATTCGAACCAGGTAATACAGGGCAGCAAGGAAAGCGTTCCGAGAAACGTGATATTGTGGCCCGACTCATTGTCATACGTAGCTGTACATATAATATTGGACACATGGATTCATAGCAGCACATGTCAAATTATCAAACTGATATTTCATCATGGACAGTTACGAGTTCACGCACATGTCTGTGGAGCAGCGTTTAGGCGATACATGTGGACCAGTCGTTCAGGCGCCGCAATTCGCCGCGAGCGAGGGGATGGGTCCCTCAGGCGTTCTCCAAAACTACCATCGTGGGTTCGACAAGTTATATACTGTACGTTTCGTAGGTTTCAGGGGCGGTGGGGTAGCCTTGTGGTTAAAGCGTTCGCCTCGTCACGCTGAAGCCCGGGTTCCAATGCCCATATGGGTACAATGTGTGAAGCCCATTTTGGTGTCCCCCGCCGTGATATTGCTGGAATATTGCTAAAAGTGGCGTAAAACTAAACTCACTCACTCGTAGGTTTCAGCAAAACGCTACCCGCCAAAGATCTGCATTGCTTCATCCAGTAATAGTCCAGCTATATGGCGAGCTACACAATTGGAATACGATGACATGTGCCAACCAAGTCAGCAAGCCTGACCAACCGATCCTGTTAGTCGCCTCTTACGACAAGCATGGGTTGTTGAAGATCAATTCTAACCCGGATCTTCACGGGTCTCGTCCTTTAGTCCCACCTGGAACACATACGCCGTGATAGTATTAAACAATTGCCTGCACTTTTATGCAGTCAGAATTAAATAGTTAAGAAATACATCTATTGAACCTAACGGTACTATAATCACGCTCAATGTGGCATTTTGAGTATAATAATCCGCTTTCATCAACACATACCCACTCAATCATCAGTTCATAAGTGACCGCTGACGATGTTATAACGTGTATGTTTTCTATATTCGAAAATAATTACGTCACCTTTAACATTGTTCGGATGGTATTCAACAACGCTTCAAGAAATCCTCCATGTTGGGATAATGAAAACCGATCGAAAAGAAAGGTTCACAAACCCCCTAAGGTATAAACATTTGAGAGAGATTGGTAGACAAAGTTTTCTTTCACAACCGGCCTCCCTGAAACGTAAGCCCGAAAGAGTTACGTCCCTTTAAATGGTTTCGTCCTCGTGCCAAAATGACACTTCACTTATGGTCGTCACGTATTGTATGTATACAATAAATTAGCTCAAAACACAAAAGAACTCTTACCAGAAAAATAATTAATTTAGATGATATATTTCGAATTATTTCTTTTCATTCTCTTGAACTCAAATTCTCTGGTTTCGTTCGTGTCGTTTCAAGTTGAATCACGGCTGATTGAAATTCTGTACAGTTATGAGGCCCCTCTTATAGACGTGCTATAGAATTATCCAAACCTTCATGCATACCTAATTGTAACTGTTTATCAAATATCGTGCAGATAAAATGTAAATACACATTGCCAATCAATCAGTAGCATTATTCTCTAGGTAAACGAAAAACATTATCAACGACAGACCAAACTGGTATTTGTCAAACAGAAACAACGCCAGCTATTTGTAATTTTTAAATAACTGAAAATACTTATTTTAATTTATGTGTTCAGAAATATACTTATAGAATTTTCCGCAATTCTTAAATATATTTCATATATTTTAAGAATCATTATTTTCTGGAAACAGACAGACAGACAGACAGACATATTTATTCAGTAATGCGGGCCTAACGGCATATAATACAATTGAAAGATACAATATTTACAATGCCACGTGATATTTTCATGCATAATGTTTAAACAGATGTTTCAAAAACAGAGCAACTGATGTAACAACATAAGAATCTTTAGAGTTCAATACATTTATCATGCTTTGTTCACATTGAGGCATGGCATTCAGCTGTGGCAAGTACTTTTGCCGAATTTCATTATATTTTGAACATTGCATGAACACATGGTATTCCTCTTCAGTCGCTCCAAGATTACAATTTATACAGATACAGCTACTTATACCACTGTCTTTATTTCTCCTGTAAGTCACAATTTACATGTTAATTTTGTGTAGCATAAATATTTTTCATGAATTTAATTTTCGCATGATCCAAGTCAAAGTTTGCACATTTGTGAGGAATCATCTTACCTACAATCACATCATTTCTGTTTAATTTTCCGTTGCTTATTTATTGAATGGCAACAGTTTAATCAACATATGTACAGTGCCGTGAACATGGCGGCATTGTGGAACTATACCTTAGTTGATAAATGTGACGTCATTAGTTAAATAGTGGTCGGAAAATTGAACTGAAATTATGTGCGCAGAGCAGAGATGATTTCAAATTTGCCTGTCAAATTTTACAAAGATCTATCATAAACATAAAATTATCTATGCTACACTAGTACTGAAATAACATGCAAGTGTATGGAAATTACGTCAAGTTTCCGAATATATATGGCACGAGTCTGTAGTTGAAAACCTTTTCCTATATCACGCATCCAAAGCATTTCAAGAAGATTGTTGATAAGATAGGGAATCACTGTTTTTAAGAGTATTTAGTTAAAAGAATTTCTTCATCTTGCTATGTTGTTTAAGCGGCTTTCGTGTGATAAAAGTGTATGTAAATTATAGTTGAGATTAAGGCCGAATATAGCCTTCTTCGTACTGGATAAACTTAAATTTTTAAAGCGGATTTGCTTTATGGTCAACAGGGGGTAATCCTGTACGAACAAGGACAAGAGTTAACTCCCATGCATTTACTCCCCACAGTGCCTCATGTTCAACTTCACACACTGCGTGTCCTGAATCAAAGGGAGCTAAACGTGTACGATAAATCAAGAGTTATGGCCCTTCTCGAAAGGTAGGTAATCCTCTTACAATGGTAAACATGATTTTGAGTTATTTCCCTTTGACCATCAACGCCACACAATGCCTGTAAATGAAATCGCATCGTCGGGCAAAGCTTCAATATTAATGTGAGAGACGGAGCCAAGCTTTAGCCGCGCACACTCCTGCGCAAAGATGACATAGCATAACATATAACGTATTCTCTCAGCATATATTCCGCAAAGTAAAATACGAAACCAAAGATGAAAACATGAAACCGTATATTGAATTGTCTCCCTTTGACGACAAAACTACACGTTCCTCCCCAGTCTCCTTCACCTTTCGGGTATATCGTCTACTACTGGGCTCAACTGCGGGTGCTTGGGAAGCCCATTGTGGCTATTACTAATGTTATATATCCTTAAAAAATCAAGAATATCTGAATATTTCAGTCAGTGTGTGTTACGTTTGTTTGTTGTGTAACACTGCAGTAAGCGAGAAGCCATCTATTACTGAGTGGCCATATAAAACAAATCTAGTGAACAATATAACTAGCAGCATTGCTCACTATCGATTGATTTCAACCATATGGCCATACCTTGTCTGAAATTTTGTGAATTTATGCTGGCAAAAAGTATTAATTTCAAGATGAAACATCATCAGTTGTCTGTTATACGATTCATTATAAAAGTTTTAAATCAAATAAAGTTTTATTTAAAAACCACATATCTGTTCTTTGAGTTCTGCGAAAACAAAGCGAAAATAAAGTTGCCATTTTTATGCAATGTCTGTAACTTGAGAGGACTTCAGTCCTGCCCCACAACAAAGCACATGTGATATAAATGGTCTCACCTTAGGGAAGTTTGTTTGTTCAAAATTGCCTCTATTCACCCAGCAGAAAATGGGTACCCGGTGGAAGAAGTCATAAGACTATTAACCTTCTAGCACCTTCACAGGCAGCCTGGGCTATCCGTGGTTATAATAATACACAGATTGCTTGGGTGTGTCGAGCATGCATTATGCGAGGAGAAATGTGCATGACAAATGGACTATTATTATTATCACATTTTCAACTGAAAATCCAACACTTGATAATTGCAGCTTAGCTCAGTTTGCAACCGATTTTGAAGACTACGCCCTTGTATTCCTTGTAATAATCCCCATTTTCTGCAGGATTATTCGAACACATCAACCTTTTCTGTGAGTTGATAACATTGGCACAAAATATAGCAACATTGTCGGGATATAAAAGAATAGACAGCGCATTCACAGCTTCGCCAGCAGCAGCCCAACTGTAACCACTGTTTACAGTGTCCTCAACAAGTGCTTCAATATACAGAAGAAATAAAATTTACTATAAAATACATCCTTGTCGAATCCTCGTTCTAGTGTAAAAGATCTGCTGACTACACCTTACAGCTGATTACGTTATAAATGCTACCCTTATCCTGTAAGCCTCGAGTTCGATTCCTCACATAAGTACAAGGGTGTTCGTAGCATCTAAAAGTAACTATATAGTCTTCGTAACTCTGATGATGTTTCACTCCCTTTCTCACGATTAAAATATTCGTTAAGAATTCTCTTAACTTTAATATTGTTAAAAAACATACAACTGCTCCTCAATTCTTTGATTTTGGACCGAGAATCACTGATATCGTCCTTACAAACCTATGTTACATGTGTAGTCAACTGAATTATGATCTATTCCGTGTTGGTATAAAAGATAACCCAAGTTGTTCTTGTGGAAATGTTTGTGAAAATTCTTAACACTACATATTTGAGTGTCAGTTATATACTGTATAGAGAACTGCCATGATGACAAATTTACGCAGTGTTACCAATAAGATTATAAACTATGAGTTACTATTACATGGCAATGAAGATCCCACTGTTCGCATAAATCAAAATATATTTAAAATTGTTCAAACATATATTTGTCAATCAAAAAGATTAAATTATTGCAATTGTTCCACTATTTCCCATCTTTCTGTTTTTGCCTGCCCATCTTGTGTAATCAATTTAAGTACTATGTAAACACTACGAAGAGGGTGTTCTATGTTGTATAATTTGTACCCAATCCTTTCCTCATGAATACAATATGTTTAAAACATAAACAACAAAAGGGATGCTACAATCAACTGCTGGGCGCCGATTTTCATCCAAGGTCTAAATGTTGTTACCCCCTACAAGTGTAAGACGGAAACAGTCTCTATAATATATAATGTAACTAGGATCATCTTTAACGGCTTGACTAATATGTCACTGTTTCACTTCAATAAAATAGGAGCAATTAGGAAAGTAGCCAAATTTTGCAATACAATAACGTCTAAATTTAAGAAAAAAATACCGTTTGATTGTTACATTGTTAATTTAACTGGTTAAATGCATCTATACACATATTTTATTCTTGCAACCAACTGATTTGTATATATAACCGTTTTGTATATCATAAATGTACTTAACATGTATACATTTGACATAATAATGATGTACATATACCACTGTTCAGTTCAGCGGTGTTCAACGACCTCAATAAAACGTTCCAAACGGCCCAGGCTCATGACCCTCCAACCCTCTTAAACGTGCTGTGTGTAAGTGTGTATTACAGAAATAATATATAGATAAACAGAATATGTTCCTGTTCTTTAAACCTGTGTAAAGTCCACCCTTTTGTTTGAACAAAAATTCACAGGTACTGCCTTGTAATGACGTAAAACAGTCAGTATACACACATCTGTTCTCTTACCATTAGTGTTTTCAGAAAGCCACAAGATGTTATAATTAATTGATTGTTTTTGTCTGAAAAAAACCCCACAGGTGTAAATCTTGCCTTGTGTGTTTTCTAACAGTGAGCGACGCCAACACTTAACTGCGGAGACACATTATAAAGGCCATACAATGCACAGTGTTTTAAACAAACGACAATTTGCAAAGCAGCTATTCAGTAAAAGTGACCAGTTTTAGGTCTGACTAAACTGATTTATCTTATCTCTCAATATCGAATTGCTAGTCACTATACTGAATAGTTCAACTAACCGAGCAAGCCTCAAAAGCGTGCGTATTGTCATGTCACCGTCATGACAGTTTGAGGATAGCCCAGTTCTATAAATAGTAACGTCATTCACGTCACGTGAGTGTGAATCTTGGGTTGCTGATACACACCCCCTGTGGTCTATGTTGGTGAACAAAGGTTCATACAAGCATTTTGACTCAGTGGACTTACCGTAGATGTTTATATTCAACTGTCAGTGTTGAGGTATTGCTCATATTCACTGGAGGTTTCTCCTAAGCAGGGTAAGCTGCATAGATAACATCACATTCCCCATTTCTAAGAATGTAGTGTGTCAATGAAGTGTATCGACCTAAATAGTAAATGCCTTCGAATAGCAGAGGAAGCCTTAAAAATCCTTTCCGGAAAATGTTATTTCTGTAGAAATGTAGATGCATATATAATGTAAACCCCATCGTTATATAAAGAGATATAGAGCATATTATATGAGTGCCCATGTCATAAGTATGTTTACGTCAAGAGTGTTCAAGAGCGAGGGATAAACCGATATTTAGGCACGAGTGTCGTAAACATAGCATGATATGGGCACGAATATGATATTCTGTGTGTTACTATAGTCGTCAAATTGAGGAAAATATCCCCAAATATACTTTCAAACATAGGCTGGCTAGCCGCCGTCGCGGCATGTAGATCACAACGTCACAGAAGAAACGTGACGTCATAACGTCACGCCAGCATGACGAAGTGATACTTTGCCCGAGTGCATCGTATGTAAAATATGAACTCGATATTTTCGCCCACGTTTTATCATCATATCTCTGTCCCTGAAGACCATATCTAACCCGGATCTATATGTTCTTGCTAAGAGGTTATTTAAGAGATTCGTTTCATGCTACAACTCCTTCAGGACTGAGTTTTATTTCAGATAACGCACGCCCGCAGTAATTATTTTTACATCATATGCAGGCACACGGCACGTCACTCGGGCAAGATGGCGCAGAGTTTGATGTTTTGGAAGCGAAAGGACGAGATTTCGATCGAGGAGGCGATAGAGCGCCTCCGAAATCTGCAAGAAGTTCTGTCTAACAAAACTGATTACTTTGAAAAGAAAATTGATATTGAAACGAAAACTGCATTGGAAAGCAGAGGGAAAAATAAGAGAGGTAAGTAGAAAATGATTTTTTGGGCAAGGAAAATGTTGTCAATTGTACATAATGAAGGGGAGCATGTCGTACTTAATAGTACAAAATAGTAGTATTACGTTTTTAAGCTAAGAACAAGGCAAAACACCTGAGCGCAGGATATGTGTTACTGATGAAATAGATCTACTTTAGTTTACAACAAATTTCACCAAAAGAAATATCACGTAAACTGATTTACGGGTCGCTCACAGATGGTGTTACAGGTGTCACACATTATGGTGATACAGATGTCACACATTATGGTGTTACAGGTGTCACACAGATGGTGTTACAGGTGTCACACAGATGGTGTTACAGGTGTCACACATTATGGTGTTACAGGTGTCACACATTATGGTGTTACAGGTGTTACACGGATGGTGTTACAAGTGTATCACAGATGGTGTTACAGGTGTCACACAGATGGTGTTACAGGTGTCACACAGATGGTGTTACAGGTGTCACACATTATGGTGTTACAGATGTCACACAGATGGTGTTACAAGTGTATCACAGATGGTGTTACAGGTGTCTCACAGATTGTGTTAGGGGTGTCACACATTATGGTGTTACAGGTGTCACACAGATGGTCTTACAGGTGTCTCACAGATTGTGTTAGGGGTGTAACTCATTATGGTGTTACCAGGTGTCACACAGATTGTGTTACGGGTGTCACACTGATGGTGTTACAGGTGTCACACAGTAGTCGTTACAGTTGACACACATATGGTGTTACAGGTGTCTCACAGATTATGTTAGGGGTGTCTCACATAATGGTGTTACAGGTGTCACACAGATGGTGTTACAGATGTCACACAGATGGTGTTACAGATGTCACACAGATGGTGTTACAGATGTCACGTGGACGATGTTACGGGTCTAGTAGGGGTCACGTGGATGATGTTATAGATCTAGAATAAGTGGTGTCACGCGGACGTGTCATTACAGCTGCACTCCAGGCCCTGCGACGGCGTAAGCGATATGAGAAGCAGCTGCAACAAGTGGACGAAACGACGGCGTCACTGGAGGTGCAGTTGGAGGCGTTAACATCGGCTACGGTGAATGTCGACGTCGCCAATTTCCTGAGGTTGACGTCAGAGGCGATACAACGTACCTTCGGCAACATGTGCGTAAAACACTGGGCTAGTCGTATCCGCTGGAGATAGAAAACATATTTTTCTGTTTTGCAAAGAAACAAACTCAAAAATACGCTAGGGAAGTCAGATTCAAAAGATAGTTATTTCCACAATACAGCGCAACGGCCATTTGATAGCTTGTCCCGATCGCTTTATGGAATGGCTCGTGGAAAGGGAAGGGCTGACTGAGGTTAGTTATACACCGCTTTTAGCAATATTCCAGCAATATCACGACGGAGGACACCATAAACGGGCTTCGCACATTGTACCCATGTGGGGAATCGAACCCGGGTCTTCGGCGTGACGAGCAAACGCTTTAACCACTAGGCGACCCCACCGTCCTGGAAAGGGAAGAGGGTGCAGGCTGGTGGTGGTAGGATTTGTAAGGAGACCAGATAAGGTTTAAGTTGCATCTGAAAACCAGATAATATATCTGTTTGCTTAAATTACGGTCCCAATATTTTAACCTCTGTCCGAATATATTGTTCGGTACAATGTGTGGAACCTATTTCTGCTATCCCACGCCAACATTTTGCTGGAATATTGCAGAAACAGGCGTAAAACCATACTCCCTCACTCACTCATTGCAATATGACCTGATTGATATCATTTATTTATAACGTGGCCAGGACAGCGGACAAGGTGGCGGACCTGAGGGACGAGGTGTCTGACAGGATGGAGGATGTAGAAGAGATGGGCAACATCCTGGCACAGCCTCTTGGCGGCGAGGAATTTGATGACGTATGTATAGCTGCGTAGGCCATGTTTGTAGCAGCGAGTTGTCTGATCAAAATTATTATTGACAACTTTGATTTCTGTTTAATGCGGTACTCGCATTTTTCCAGGTTTTTTTGCGACGGTTCGAATCTTGACCAGGCAATCCTACCAACTCTTCTGTCATGTTACCCACTAACACACAAACCCATTCGCACCACTCTCAACCTACACAACCCGTACTGGTTCTACGTACCACTAATACATCTTCCGTCCACTTTTTTCACTTACTCCACACCCACACACAATCAGAGCTACTCATGTTTGCATTTTTTTAAGGATGATCTTCTGGCGGAGCTAGAGGAAATGGACCAGGATGATCTCATACAAAAACTGAGCGACATCCAGTTGCCCTCAGTGCCAACCGAGGAGCTCAAGACAAAAGGTGAGATCTCCTTATACGAGTGAGTGAGTGAGTGAGTTAATATTTGACGTCACATCGGCAATGTTTCAGCCACATCGATACGAGAACAGATTTGACGTCAATAAAGAATATGTGTACATTATGAAGCCTGTCGTCAAAGGGGAGTACGCAACTAGAATATCACAGTTAGAATTAAAACAACTCATAGTATAGAAACAGGCTATATATCGCCGTTAACTGAAGGTAGATCACCATACTAGGGTCCATGGGGACTTACAGTAATTTTGCTACCTGCATGGATTTACACCACCCTTTCAGCCATAGAAGATTGTGCTTAGATTTAGCCACTAAAATGCGGTAGATCAAAGTTTTGGGACTTACGTAACCTGTGAAGATCAGGGCGGAGGCTATTAATGGGTTGTCAGACCCGCTGACTTGGTTGACACATGCGAGCGTATCCCAATAGCGTATTTCGAAGGTCACTGGGTATTCTGTCGAGTATATACAACCCGCTGTCTTATGGCTGGAAAATGGCGTTAAAACAAACAAGACATAATCCAAACGAATCGGGAATTCGAACTTGTGATCACAGGTTTCTGGCGTCCAAAGGGACGCAACTCTGCACAAATAATTGCAGGGCCTGAGAAGACTGAGCCTGTGTCCCATGTCTGTGAATGGATTCAAGAAAAGGAGGTATCTACTGCTTATAACGACTCCTTACGTGCGCACACACGCACAAGCACATGCGGAGACAAAGTGTGTTAATACCAGTCGGCGGGGTAGCCTAATGTTTAAAGCGCTCACTATCAACAGTCACTATTAACATGCCCACCCTCATTGTTTCCAGGCGACAAGAAGTCCGGGAAAGCGAAAGAGGAAGAGGAGGAAGAAAGAGAAATGAGGAAGTTTGCTGAATGGATGTGACGTCACTCCACAAGGAGTGACGTCACACCATCCTCTACGATCCAGTAGGTTTTAATGTCCCTTCTGCTAGTATTTAATACTTGTATTTGTCAAGTTGGAATCTATAGATGATATGTACAGAAAGTAACTTAAATACAAAAATAGATGTGACGTGTGGCCCAAATCCACTTTTTACAATCCAGTCGGTTTTATTCTCCATTTCCCATACTCTACCTATAGGATCGAGAGATGAATTGCAGCATGTAAAAAGGATTGGATCCGGTAGCACAACATCAAAAGAATGTACCCCAAAAGAGACAGAGAGAGAGAGAGAGAGAGAGAGAGGAGGGAGGGAGGGAGGGAGGGTGGGAGGGAGGGAGGGAGGGTATTCTTTCAACTCCCATCGATAATCTTGTAATTGATGTTGAAATGTATGTCAAGACAGAGATGATGGAAGAGCATGACATGCTAGCATTCTTTGTTGAAGCCAATACCAGCTACTATTATAGAATTGTCAAAGAGAGAGAGAGAGAGAGAGAGAGAGAGAGAGAGAGAGAGAGAGAGAGAGAGAGAGAGAGAGAGAGAGAGAGAGAGAGAGAGAGAGAGAGAGAGAGAGAGAGAGAGAGAGAGAGAGAGAGAGAGAGAGCATGAAATGCTCAATCACTTGTGGTCCAGCCTTATAGAATAAAGAATATAATGTATTATATTAATTTAAACTAAAGGACATCCTCAATCACTTGTGGTCATAGCCTTAATAACCTGTATATATTGGGGGAAATGTTCCCATATTATATGTGTGTGTGTGTGCGCGTGCGTACGTGCGTGCGTGCGTGCGTGCGCGAGGTATTCATGTACTTAATTCTATACATTGTAATTACATAACCATAATGTTTTGAGGGTCTTCTGAACTATCTGGAGGAAATAAAGACATTCATCATCTTCATCAATGTGGTATTGATATAAAGCGTTCACTTTGCCTCTTGCTTACTACATCTTACAGCTGGTTTTACAATATCATACGTGTTACGTTATTAATTCCACATCCTGTAAGCTTCAAGTTCGCTTCGTCACACAAGTACAAGCGGTGATACAATGTACAGTCGGACGCCGTTTTCCGATTTTAGACCGTCAAAGGTCTAAAGGTTGTTAACGCCTGCGGGGGCGGTGGGGTAGCCTAGTGGTTAAAGCGTTGGCTCGTCACGCCGAAGACCCGGGTTCGATTTTCCACATGGGCACAATGTGTTAAGCCCATTTCTGGTGTCCCCCCGCCGTGTCATTGCTGGAATATTGCTAAAAGCGGCGTAAAACTAAACTCAGTCAGTCAGTCAGTCAGTTAACGCCTGCAGGTGTAAATATGAGACATTCTCATTATGGAACTAGGGTAATCTGCCACTGCTTGACTATGGTGGCTGATTAGGGCGTCTCGTGATATCGCTTTCTCGCCTCCGAATTTTAAGGCGAGAAAGCGATGGCCCTAATCAGCCACCATAAATCAGCCACTGATATGCCACTGCTTTATGAACGACAGTTCCGTGTTAGAATGATATCCCATGCTTGTCGTAAGAGGCGACTAACGGGATCGGGTGGTCAGGCTCGCTGACCTGGTTGACACATGTCACCGTATCCCAATGGCGTAGATCGATATCCATGCTGTTGATCACAGTATTGTCTGGTCCAGACTCAATAATTTACAGACCGGCGCCATATAGTTGGAATAATGCTGTACCTGCTAAACCGCTTTACTGAACAAACGACCGCCCCCGTGGTGTAGTGTTTAGAGCGTCCTCCCGGAGAGCGGAAAATCGCGGGTTCGATCCCCGACCGCCTCATACCAAAAGACGTTAAAATATGGTACTTGTTGGTTCCTGCCTGGGGCTCGGCATCACTGGGTACAAAAGGGACTGGTCGGCTCGGAGTCAGTATAATGTGTCTGAGTGGGGTATTCATGCTTCACTGCGGCATGGTATCTCAGTGGGCTATCACTATAAAACCAGCTTAAGTCTGGACTAGTACAAGCAGCCGCACATACACATACACACGCATGCACGTCGTCATATGAGCGAAATATTCTCAAGCACCCCAATTTCACCTCACCTCACTGAACAAACAAATAAACCTCAGAGTGAATATGAAGTGTTTATGACACAGAGAGAATATTTACACAAACAGAATGTTGCTGAGCTTTGAGATAGATATACATGAATAATAACGTAAAGACGTCCCTTTCCTTCATTGGACCACCTCCTAGTAATGAAAATATGTTGTCCAGAATACAACAACTCTCACCATTAATGTCGTCACAACTACAACATTGTTAGCTGTTTTTTGAGGGAAAATTCGGTGACTTCTTCGCCTTGTGTCTAGACTGACAATGACGCCAAAACTGAGACCCAAAATAAGCCATACAATGTGTGAAAAATACGGCGCAAGATAAACCCAATAACCACGCAGCTGCTTCGTACAATCGAGAAGTTCCAGGTCAAATTTTACATTGAGTAATCATTCGTATCTTTCACTATCGACCTGATATTTATAATTGTTAGTGATCCCGCAACCCTCCAAAGCACTTGACTTGTTACGTCACCACCACAATAAGCTTGCTCTAAATGTTCAGCGCTCGACGATACGAAATATGTAAACAAGGGAAAATCCCAGTTCTATTAATAGAAACGTCATTCACCACCGCGTGAGCGTGAATCTTGGTGTGTTTATATACTTATCCTCTATGTTCTGTGGTGGTGAACGAAGGTTTATAAATGCATTTTGACTCAGTGAACTTGCTGTAGATGTTTATATATAACCGTCGGTGTTGAGGTATTGCTCAGATTCAACTACAGGTTTCTCACAAGCAAGGTAAGCTACCATCACACCCCCTATTTTTATATATAGTGAATCAGTGTATTTTATCGATAATGTCTACGAATAGTAGCGGAAGGCTGAGAAAACAGTGTGGTGGATATTCGGAAAATGTTGAAATATAGTTGCATACTCACTGAAAACCCATTCGTTCACCCTGATCAACGAACCAAGGATTTCATTTGTATATTTGTTGTTAGAAGTGCCCGGAATTACAAGGTTTAACTGTAATACAATAACGAATAATGATGTGTAACTTTCATATGATCATGAAAACCATGTTCAAACTGTTATGGTAATGAATAATGAGGTTTAACTGTGGTATGAGCATGAGTGAGCCAGTATTGTTTTACGCCGCTCTTAACACAGTTCCAGCAATATGACGACGGGAGTTTCCACAAATGGGCTTCACATAGTTCCTTTTATGATGAATCAACCTGCGTGTTACGCTTGAAGTGAAAACACTTTAGCCTCTGGGCTACCCAACAGGTATTATCATGAATAACGAGTAAAGGCATAGAATAGTTTAATTTATTCCTAAATAAAATATTTCCGAAAAATTACCATTATACTGTGTCTACTCTGTATGTTTATGTAACGCTATGTGTGGTCACTTGGTGTTATTGCCACTTAAAGCAGAATCATGACACATAATGAACAAAGATAGCTTCGTGCTTTAGCTGTTAAAAATGGTCTCTAATAAAACATGCGTTTTGCAAACGAGAAACATCGTCATTTACTGTTGTTACGTAGTAATCGGTTGTACCTGGCTTGTCAGTCAAAACGTGATGACGTAATTTTACGCCGATATATTGTCGGTTTACTCATGACTTTCTGTTGCAAAAGGATGGAGAATGACCTCCTATGTGTATCTCTGTGTGAAGGGTTCACTATCAAGCATTTTCTGCTTGACTGTGTGGACTTTTCATATTGCAAGGGATTCACAAAACAACCTTAGCGCTAAGACTACCTTAAGGCATGGGAGTTACGGTCACTTTAGCGCTAAGATAGCTTTGTACAACGGCACCCTGTACCATGAATTGTAACTATGTAATGTGAATGACGGATTGTTTGTTTATATATCTGGTGCTATGACTTTTCTGTTTGTAAATAGTTATGTAATGGATAAATATATTTAAGATGAATACCCTTGAATTATTTGGCAAGGAAACAGGAATGAAAGTAAACCTTAAGAAAACAAAAGTGGTTGTTTTCAGAAATGGAGGGCCTCTTTGATCTTATGGAAAGTGGTATTTTAATGGGGAACAAATAGAAACAGTTTCTTTCTACAAATATCTTTGCATTATATTTACACCAAAGCTTGTTTGGTCCAGGTCACAATTGTGTTTAGTATCTCAGACTAGAAAGGCAATTTTATCAGTTAAACACTTTCAAAAGAAATTCGGAAACATTTACTGTACAGATTTATTCAAAACTTTTGATGCACTGATCATACCAACATTATGCTATGGCTCAGAAATATGGGGAACTTCATATTGTAAAAGTATTGAATTGGTACAGCTTGATTTTTGTAAAAAGTATCTTAAAATAAATAGGTCATCTTGTAATTACATGGCCCTGTGTGAATGTAGCAGATTGCCCTTGAATGTTTAATTATATGACCCGTGTAATCAAATATCGGTGTAGATTGTTACAACTTCCTCATGATAGATTACCTTTTCAAAGCTACCTTATGATTACGTCATTAGATGATAATTGTAGAACAACATGGGCATCAGAAGTTAAAAGTCTTCTTCCTAATTGTAGTTGTGGAAATGTTTGGGTGAGCAAAGCTGTTGGTGATGTAAAGATGTCTTTAAGCTTATTTAAGCAAAGATTATCAGATAATTTAAAACATTCCTTGTACTCTTCCCTGAGTAATTCCTCGAAATGCAACTATTATCAGTATTTTAAATCAGCGTTAAATGTTGAATGTTATTTATCGTTTAACCTTTCCACACATTTAAGAGCTGTTTTAGCACAGTTTAGGTGTAGTTATTTTAACACAACTGTAGAATTGGGCGTTATAACAACACTGATTTTAATCAAAGATTTTGTACATCAGGTAAATCTAGAGGTCTTACCTATATTGAAGATGAATTCCATGCACTGTTCATTTGTGAATCCTATTCACAACTAAGAGAGAAGTTTATTACAAAATGTGTTAAAAAGCCTTATACTGTATATTCTTTAGCAAATCTTTTCAAGAATACTTATGTAGACACTGTAAAATCTGTTGCCTTGTATCTATTTCGTGTTAAAGACAGACAGACAAACAGACATTTTATTCAGTAATAGGTCACTGGCCCAAAATACATTCATAAATATGATAAGAAGTTACATGTGTTTTGCCCGGGAGACTATATAATGTTGTAGATTATCCCTGGTTTTACATAAAAACATCAGAATCTCTTATTTTGCCAACATTATATGAAAATAGGCACAAATTATTTATAACATTTATGTTTGTTGAAGTCATTATGTTATATAACTGTGTTGTGAAACAGGATGTTTCAAATCTTTACCCAGAAACTTATTCCTTATATCTAAGTAGGCTTTACAATAAAGTAAAACATGTATTTCATCTTCAATTTATAAATTAAGATTATTTTGGTAGCAAAAAGGACAAAATCGAGAATAATAAGGGACATTGTTATATCTACCGGTATCAGAAATAAGTTTAAATTTATCGCATCTAAATTTTGTTAAACAATTTCTGAAATATGGGGCAATACCTTAACTGAGATAAGTTTCAACATTCAGGAGGGACTTGAAAAGAATATAATTAATTTTATGTTAAAAGGATTATTACAAACACACTTGATTGATCATTGTGCCCCTGACTACACTGGAATTTCCTTTTGAATGTACGTCCTTTTATTGGAAATAAACTCTGTCTGTCTGTAAATATGTTGTTGTTTTTTAAAAACACCAACCCAACTCATTTAACCTTTGTACCTAAAATGTTTATGTATTCAGACTTAGCCTCGTCACTATATGGCTGAAATAATGGCAATGCGACGTAAAACTCAATTCAACTCATCTTGTTACGTAGTTCCATTAGGATCGACGGTCAGGTGACTTCGAGCGTTATTTTTAGTACTCTCTGCATGTCCAAACACATCAATATACATTCTACATCTGCACCGATGATATTTCTATCAGTTGGGGCTGGAATTGAGTGTACAGCCCTACTGTCATCAGTCATCAACAGCATGAGCATTGATCTACGCAACTTCGATAAGATGACATGTATCAACCCAGTCAGCGAACTTGACCACCCGATTCCATTAGTCACTTCTAACGACAAGCATGGGATACTATTTACAGATCAATTCTAACCGGATCTTCACGAGTCGCTATTATAATGTGTATGATGAATTTTCCTTCGCAGAAACGGATAACTGTAAACCCATTTAACGTATTGATTGTATATTTTTGACAACATCTCCAACTTAACCTGAGCAAAGAAATTCCTTCCCAAACTCAGAATTGAACCCAGGAAATGGTCTCAAAAACGCAACCTGATCTCGGAGATGGTACGGTGTTCTCCATGTTTTTAATGCAACTCATGCTGCACGTGCTGTTCACAAGGACCAGCCCTATAAAATGCAACCCCAAACCTGCTTGAAACATTCACATTACGTCAGCAGGATGCTGCGACTCACGACACCTTAGAGGAAACAGGCGCTAGGAAGATTTGAAGCTAGCCACACTGCACAAGCCGTTGCCAATCACCTCCAGGTCAATGTTGGGACCATCTACAGGCTGTAGCAACGTTTGCGGGCCACCAACACCACTAATGATTGCCCCCGTACTGGCAAACCAAAGGTGACAAGACGACAAGACCGCCATGTTGAGCGACAGCATGTACAGAATCACTTCATGCAGGCATCCGAAACAGCACGTCAGACAGTGGGAACACACGGAAGACCAATCAGTACCCGCCGACGTCTTAACAGCGGGAACCTCCATTGCCCTGACCTTACCGTGGACCTATCCTCACCCCTCGTCATCGTCATGAACGTCGACAGTTTGCCATACAACACCAAAACTGGCGATCAAGGCATTGGAGAACTGGTCTGTTCACAGATGAGAGTCGGTACTACGTATCAACTTCAGTTTGCAGAACAAGAATATGGCGACGACGTGGCCAGCGTTATTCAGACCAATGTGTTATGGAAGGAGACTCATGGGGAGGTGCAAGCATCATATGGGGTGGAATAGGCCTGAACCAGAGAGTGGGTCCTGTGGTGTTCCAGAACCTTGGTCCAGGGAGAGGAGGCGGCATCACATCGGTGCGCTACATCGATCAAGCTCTCAGACCCCACGTCATACCGCATTTCACACGTCACCGGAACAACATTTTCCAGCATGAAAACGCCCTGGCCCATACTGCCAGAGCTACACGGGACTTCCTACAGCAGAACGGTGTCAACATTATCCAGTGGCCAGGCCTTAGTCCTGATTTAAACCCAATTGAACATCTTTGGGATGAAATTCAGAGGAGACTGAACAATGTCATGCCAAGGCCCAGCAAAGCCGATTTATTGCGCCAGGCCTTTCTCAGAGTGTGGTTCCAGGTGCCAGTGGCCTTCATCAATCGATTGGTGCACCCCATGCACAGACGCTGTGCTGAAGTTATTGCCGCTCGTGGTGGTCACACGAGATACTGAAGTCAAGAGTCTGAATTGACTGCAAACCTTCAATGTCTTGAAATTGTGCTGAGTTATTCATTGATGTGTCAAGATATGGTACACAAAGAGTGTTTTTGATCCGCTTATTATGTACATTTCTGTAATGATTTGATTACAGTGCCTGTCTAATTTTGAATTCGTTATTTTTTTACTGCTGAGTATATTTGCAGTGGTGTAAACCCAAACGATAAATGAGCGTTTATTTCGCAAGGGGATCGAATTTGTAGCCCTCGTCTGTCTGTTTTCAGTCTGTTGTATAAAACACCAATCAACAAGCCGATAAATCACGATAAACTTTAGGAAGCGGACGTATAATATATGTTGCTTGTGTTTGTTTGCCGCACTCATATCAGCAATATTCCAGCTACATGGCGGCGGTCTGTAACTAATCGAGTTGGACCAGACAATCCAGTGATCAAGAGCATAAACATCGATCTACGCAACTGGGATACGAGGACATGTATCAACCAAGTCGGCGAACCCGTCCGCCCGATCCCGTTAGTCGCCTCTAATGACATACATGGGTTCCTGAGCCCAGTGCTAACAAGGCTCTTCACAGGTCTGAGTTACAAAAGAGATTCTTTAAGAGATTATGTTCTTGCTAACAGGCACGCACACATCAGTAGTATTTTGTTTCTTCATATATACAGGCACACGGCAAGGCACCCGGGCAAGATGACTACTCAGGGTAAAATGGGTGTGGCACAAAGGCTGATGTTTTGGAAACGACAGGACGGGATTTCCCCCGAGGAAGCGATAGAGCGCCTTCGCAATCTGCAAGAACTTCTGTCTAAAAAAACCGATTACCTTGAAAACAAAGTTGATGCTGAAACGAAAACTGCATTGGAAAACAGAGTGAAGAATAAGAGAGGTAAGTCAAATAATGAATCAAATTTCGGTTATGGCAGGGGAAATATTGGAAGTATTGAATCCCTTCAATGTCATCTGCTAAACATCTGAGTGCAGGAAATGTGTTACTGGTGAAATTGATCTACTTTAGTTTACAACAAATTTCACCAAGAAACTGATTTACGGATTGCTCACAGGTGTTACAGGTGTCACGCAGATGGTGTTACAGGTGTCACGCAGATGGTGTTACAGGTGTCACGCAGATAGTGTTACAGGTGTCTCACAGATGGTGTTATAGGTGTCACACAGATGGTGTTATAGGTGTCACACAGATGGTATTATATGTGTCACAAAGATGGTGTTACAGGTGTCACACAGATGGTGTTACAGGTATCAAACATTATGGAGTTATAGGTGTCACACAGATGGTGTTACAGGTGTCACAGTGATGGTGTTACAGGTGTCACACAGATGACTTTACAGGTGTCACACAGATGGTGTTACAGGTGTCACACAGATGGTGTTACACGGATCGGTTTGGTTATATCTCATTCATGCTTTGGGTCTCATGTACACATTCACAAATCTCATCTGAAATAGATGATGTTATACATCACATAGATGATGTTATAGATTACTAATAAGTGGTGTTACAGGTGTCACATGACTGATGTATTACGTGTCACGTGGTTGATGTTACATATCTCATATAAGTGGTGTTACAGGTGTCATGTGGAAGGTGTTAAAGGACTAGTAGGTGTAACGTGGATGGTGTTACATATCTATTATAAATGTCGCATGTTCTTACAGACAGAGTAAAAGTGGAGTTACAGGTGTCACGTTGATATGTCGTTACAGCCGCACTCCAGGCCCTGCGACGTCGTAAGCGATATGAGAAGCAGCTGCAACAAGTGGACGGAACGACGGCGTCACTGGAGGTGCAGTTGGAGGCATTAACATCGGCTTCGGTGAATGCCGAAGTCGTGAAGTGCCTGAAGTTGACGTCAGAGACGATGCAACGTACCTTCGGCAACATGTGCGTGAAACAGTGGATAAGTCGTATCAACTGAAATATAATAGGGCTACACAACATTTTTTGTCAGTTTTGGAAAGAAACACAAAAAAGGCCAGGGAAATCAAATGCAAAAGATATTTTCTTTCACAATGCAGCGCAACTATCATTTAATATCCTTGGTTCCTTTACACAAAGCGAACCTGCTGGTCGTCACTCCCATACTTTCACATAGCGTTACGACAGTCGTAGGGCACCGATCGCTTTATGGAACGGGTCGTGGGAAGGGAAGAGGGTGCAGGCTGGTGGTGGGAGGATTTGTGAGGAGACCAGATAAGGTTTTAGTTTCACCTGAAAATCAGATACGAGGGTCGATCAAAAAGTACGTAGCCTAACTATATTCTCGGTTCCCAATGTTTGCAAAGGTTCCATTTTATTTTGAAGGAATCGTTAGCAAAGCCATATCCAAAATTTTACATGTGTGGGTAATGTGGTTAACCAGATAGTTGTCATCACAACACATTTGGGTATAATATTTCTAACAAAATGAAATGAAAATGAAAAACGATTTGTCTTTTGGTACCTCTTGGATAATGGTATGCTCTCAGATAATGTCATATAAAATATGTTCAGTATAGTATTGGATGACTTCCCGTCATGATCAACAGTCAAAGATTTGGATTGCCTGATTTATATTTAGTCGGGGCTATGTTTTAAGGACACCCCCATTTTCATCTTTCAAAACATCGTGTCCAGATATTCAAGCTGGCACTTGAGTAACCATTCAGTATTTAGTTTGAAACCTTGGCATCACGTATGCATAAGTGAAAGCATTAGAATAAGCTATGCCCTTTTGATTACGTCATCTGAAAGGTGGATGGGTAGTGTCTCCTAAACAAGCCCTTTCAGTCAACATGAAGGGGGGAGTCACTTTAACAAGCGATTGTAATTTCAAATTGCTTTTTTATGAACTTTAATATCTAAGTGTGATTCTAGGAGACTTCGATCAGTCTCAAACACACAAAATATTACTTGCATATTTTACATCCTGAAGTTTTAATGCATTTATTGTAGATTTTGCGTTTTTTGAGGGTACCAAGATAAAAGGTCAAACAAAATGTGGATGGTGAGACTGGAACATAGCAAAACCAAAATGCTTGAGCTCCACAGATAATATGTAGAAAAATAAAACATAAAATTAACTGCATGTGTATCGTTTTCTTGGTGATTCTACATACTTTTTGATCGCCGCACGTAATGTATCTATTTCCTTGGGGTCACAATATTTTAAAGTCCTGTCATTCCAATGTATTGTTCGGTACAATGTGGGAAACCTATTTCTGGTATCCCACCCCGACATTTTGCTGGAATATTGCCAAAACAGGCGTAAAACCATACTCCCTCACTCATTGATCTATGATGAGTGCAATATGACCTGATTCATATAATTTATCTATGCCGTGATCAGGACAGCGGACAAGGTGGCGGACCTGAGAGATGAGGTGTCGGACATGATGGAGGATGCAGAGGAAATCGGGGGCATCCTGGCACAGCCTCTTGGCGGCGAGGAATTCGATGACGTATGTATGGCTGTGTAGGACAGGGGTTGCCGAATAATTGTTTCCAGCAGCAAGTTGTCTGATCAAATTGTTTAGCAAGTTTATTTCTGTTTAATGCGGTACTCAGCATTTTTCCAGTTTTATTGCGACGGTTCGAATCTGGACCAGGCAGCTCTGCTCACTCTTCTGTCACACACTCACACACATACCAACACGCACCACTTTCAAATACTTACTCTGTCTCACAGTCCCTGAACCACATTATTTCCCCTCCTGCCAAGCCCTCTCTGCAGTGCTAAAGCCCTATATAAAGCAAGTCTAGATTTCCTCAGGTTCAGGGTCTGTTCTGAATCTCTGGTCACCCCGGGTCTCCTTTTCAATTTAAATGGGCTTGTTTGTTACTATCAAAATTATATATATTCAGAGGCTAAGCATTAGTCTATCACATACTGAGCCCATGCTGGTCCTAAGCCCCACTAATACATCTTCCGTCCACTTTTCTCACTTACTCCACACCCACACACAGTCAGAGCTACTCTGGGTTTTTTTCAGGATGATCTTCTGGCGGAGCTTGAGGTAATGGAGCAGAACGAGCTCACAGACAAACTGTGCAACATGCAGTTCCCTTCTGTGCCCACTGAGAAGGTCAAGGTAAAAGGTGAGATTTCTTAATATGGAACAGGTTAAACTGACATGCTATACAAAAGGGACAACCGCGTCAAAGACGTTTTCTCGAGAACTTGAAATGAATTGTTCACTTTAGGTTAGGACACGTAGACTAGCCAGGCAGTCGGATTCAAATCCGGTTTTAACTGAACTTAATTCACCCAGGCTGCGAACTGCGGCATAAGAGGTACATAAACAATATTTACATTTATACAACAAACAACATATAAATATACAAACGGTATGATGATGCAATGTACATCGACCAATTTACATATTAAGGTATTGACGGTATTTCTTAAATAGAGCGATAATTATTTTACCCAAAGTTTTCTTTAAGTTCCTAGCGTTTTGGTGTTACATGGGATATTCATTTTATACACATTTAGTTTGATATAACGACACTTGTGAATATATTTTTCTCTTTCGAATTCTTTTTTAGGACAAAGCGATAAATAAATAAATAAATAATGAAATTCGTCACCAATGTCATGTAAGTTACAGAGTACACTTTCTGTCATTTACTGGGATTTGTCACTATCAACCTGTCTTGATACCAAGAAAATGATTTGAAGTTCGAAATTTTAACAAGTTATTTGCAGGTATTGTTTAAAATTGATGAATTTTTGAAAATGCTATAAGTGGTTTCAATTGTTGACATCCATGCTTGCTGATAAATGTCTTTTAATTTACTTTTGATAACAGTTTTAAGCCAAAATATACTTTAAAAAAATTTGGGATTTCCAGATGAAACTCAGTCCAAGATCGTCAAAAATTCATTTATGTTCACATTTACCAAATATGTAATCGTTGAATATCAATTTATAAGTAAAAAAGCACACTTCTGACGATTTTCCGGATAAAAGTGTAGCCCGAAAACATACCATTCTGCTCTTGATAACTTTTACATGCGTGGGAATCTGCCAAACTCGCCATATGCCATAAAGTTAGGTGTACGTTTCCTGAGTGATGCTAAATATTTGAGAAAGCGTAGATGAACATTTTCAAAGCAGGAAGTTCAAAACCCTAGACCTCACATCCATATAAAAGAATTGGCGTGACCATACAATCAAACAATTTCAAGTGACAATCATTGAAAAGTTACGTTTTCTACCTTGGCTTAATGCAAAGAACATTGCTTTTGCTGCCTTTTCAACCAGTACACATATGGTTTTAGTTAATTTGCTATTGTTCAATGTGTGTGTGTTTCAATTTGATGTGGGTTAAAAGCCAGAAGTAGTGACCCGAGAAGTACCTTAACCTAAGCACAGTATCCTGCTGACAGACACAAGAAGCATAATCGGGAACCCGTGAAGATTCGGGTTAGATTGTTTTTCATGCTTGTCATAAATAACTATTAACGGGGTCGGGTGTCAAGACTCGCTGACTTGGTTGACACATGTTATCGTATCCCAATGGCTTAGTTCGATGCTTAGTCTTAGAGTGCGGCGTTAAAACAAGCAAACAAGGCATAGTCCAGTCAAGCCGTGATTCGAACCCTCGATCACAGGTTTCTAACCCAACTGACGCAACTTTTTCTTAACAAACTGCGGGGCCTGAGACGACTCATCCTCGATAATCTCCAGGGTTTACGTTACGATCACTCTCCACTATACCCTGGATGCATCCACGGCTCTTTTTTATGCATCCCGATAATTATATTACCTCCCTTGGCTGGCTTTTCATCACATCAGGTGTCTACACTGGGAAATTGAGCGAACCAATCACAACTCACTTTCGCTTCTTAATTATCTAACAGTTTAAACTTGGCAACACAATTGATGCAGAGGTACTCTGAAAGAGGTAGGAGTTCTTGTATATATTTTTTGAAAATTTCAGATCTGACAATTTGTCTGTATTATTTCCTCAAAAATCTTAGTGGTACTGCGTACAAACCTTCGCGACTGCGACTGCTATCTTTGTTTACACTGGCAAGCTCGGATGTAACGGCGGCTTAGCTGATTGGCTACTGTGAGAATGCAGTAGAATGCCAAGGGAGGTAAAATAATGATCGGGCCTTTAAGCCGTGGATGCATTCAGGGTATAGTGGAGAGTGATCGTGACGTATACCCTGGAGATTATCGAGGATGGAGAAGACTAACCCTGTGCTAGTCTGTGAGAAAGACAATGCATTTGAATGGATATAGGAAAAGTGAGTGAGTGAGTTTAGGTTTACGCAGCTTTTAGCAATATTCCAGCAATATCACAGCGGGGGACACCAGAAATAGGCTTCACACACTGTACCCATGTTGAGACTCCAACCCATGTCTACAGCGTGACGAGCGAACACTTTAACCACTAGACTACCCCACCGCCTCCATATAGGAAAAGGAGGCATCTACCGCATCATAATGACTCCTTGCGCGCACACACACTCTAGCGTGCACACAAAGACATAGAGCGTGTTATAAACAGTAGGTGGGGAAGCCCAGTGGTTAAAGTGTTCGCTCGTCACGCCGAAGACATGGGTTGGATTCCGGACCACAAGGTTACGCTGTGTGAAGCCCATTTCTGGAGTACCTCGATGTTATTTTTGTTGAATATTACTAATACGGCGTAAAATTATACTCACGTGATCACTATTAACATGTCCACTTTCATTTATTCCAGACGACAAGAAGACCGGGAAAGAGAAAGAGGAAGAGGAAGAAAAAGAAGAACTGAGGAAGTTGGCTGAATGGATGTGACGTGGCTCTACAAGGGGTGACGTCACATCATTCTGTTCGATCCAGTGGGTGTTATCTCCCGTCTACTAGTATTTAATGCTAGTATTTTTCAGTGTGGAATCTTGTACAGTAGATGGCGTATGCACATAGTAACTGTTAAATACAGAAATGTATGTTGTATTACTATACAGCTTTACATGGCCTCGGCAATATTGCATGCATCACGATTTATTACTAAATTTAGTTATGAGATCTGTTATATGTATGCATATACCATTATATGTACAATGTATGTGGTAAGTTTCAATAGATGTCTTAAGTCTCAGTGTTGCCTTATTGTGTGATATATGACATCTAATAAATGGGTATACAACACAGCGTGACATGATGCCTGATAGTTAGGTATGTCTGCTAATAGCGGGATTGACCGGATAGTGTGGTATGTCTGCTAATAGCGGGATTGACCGGATAGTGTGGTATATCTGCTAATAGCGGGATTGACCGGATAGTGTGGTATGTCTGCTAATAGCGGAATTGACCGGATAGTGTGGCATGTCATCTAATAGCGGGATTGACCTGACAGTGTGGTATGTCTGCTAATAGCGGGATTGATCAGATAGTGTGGTATGTCTGCTAATAGTGGGATTGATCAGATAGTGTGGTATGTCTGCTAATAGCGGGATTGACCGGATAGTGTGGTATATCTGCTAATAGCGGAATTGACCGGATAGTGTGGCATGTCATCTAATAGCGGGATTAACCTGACAGTGTGGTATGTCTGCTAATAGCGGGATTGACCGGATAGTGTGGTATGTCTGCTAATAGCGGGATTGACCTGACAGTGTGGTATGTCTGCTAATAGCGGAATTGACCTGACAGTGTGGTATGTCTGCTAATAGCGGGATTGACCGGATAGTGTGATATGTCTGCTAATAGCGGGATTGATCAGATAGTGTGGTATGTCTTCTAATAGCAGGATTGACCGGATAGTGTGGTTTGTCTGCTAATAACGGCATTAACCGGATAGTGTGGTATGTCTGCTAATAGCGGGATTGACTGGATACTGTGGTATGTCTGCTAATAGCGGGATTAACCGGATACTGTGGTATGTCTGCTAATAGCGGGATTGACCGGATAGAGTGGTATGTCTGCTAATAGCGGAATTGACCAGATAGTGTGGTATGTCTGCATATAGCGGGATTGACCTGATAATGTGGTTTGTCTGCTAAAAGCTGGATTGACATCAGGATTGGCCGAATTTGAGGGTTTTTTCTCAATGAGGTGTACATATGTCCAACGCTTCACAGCAGTTACATGTACAAAATCATCTGTCTTTGGTTCGTGTTATCCTCACAACATATTGCTTATTGTTCATACATTGAAAATCATTTGCATTTGTACAGGAATATTAGATTATCACATATAGCAATAATACTACATAAAAATGTATGGTATGTGTTGACTCATAAAAGAAATGGAAGGACATGTTTCTTGACAATGTGTGATCATTTCTGTGAAATTAATGCATCTGCTGCTGTTTAATAGTTGAGTGTTTCCCAGCCTTCTGTGTCAAAGTAGATTTAAGAATACAGCATTCTACTGGCCAGCAGAGAAAAACTGATGTTGATGTGATCTTGAATACTCTGCAGAGTAAAAGACGTAGAGAATTCACGGTGATACTAAACATCCCTCTTTTCAAGAAAGTAAACACACGGTAACGAATATTATTTTTAATATAAATGTGGGCGGTGGGGTAGCCTAGTGGTTAAGGCGTTCGCTCGTCACGCCAAAAACGTTCGATTTCCTACATGTTGCCCCCGCCGTGATATTGCTGGAATATTGCTAAAAGCGTGATAAAACTAAATTCACTCACTCTAATATGTTTGGAGTGCTGTACGAGCCTTCTGCTTCCTCACAGGGTCAGTAGGTAATGTCGACCAAACGGTTCATGTAGAGTTGGTTTTCACGACCGAAATCACTCTTAGTCACAAAGGACCAGTGAAGATCCGGTTTGGATTCAATCCCATCTACAGGAATATATAACATTCGTCAAATAAAATATGAAAACTCACACATGAAGTCCGAACTTAAGTGGTGATTACAAAATCCATGCTCAGTGAATGGAATTACCTGTCACGATTTCGCAACTGTTGCCACATGAAATATTCATTAGCCATCTGTTAGTGAAAAAATAGTAGTCACTTTACAAGTCAACAGAGTACTAAACCAGGTACTTTTCTTTGCAAAGAGACATATCTATTTACCGTATTTCCTCTAATAAGCGGACCCCCTGAGCTTATTTTTTCAACGGACCTCCAGACCCGGCGCTTATTAGAGGCCCGGCGCTTATTAAAATACCCTGTATTTTTAAAAGCGGGGATGAGTACATGAAGTTATGATTTACGGGATCATTCCTTAATATATTTATTTTTAGACCAAGGGAGAATACATTTGGGAAAAAATGCAAAGGTCTATACCCGGCGCTTATTAGAGACCGGCGGTTATTTCTTTAAACACTGCTTTATCCCCGGCGGTTATTAGAAGCCCGGCGCTTAATAGAGACCCGGCGCTTAATAGATTAAATACGGTATGTACCGTACACAACCAGTTACACAAAGTGCTACACTGTGTTAAGCAAACATTAGAGGGAGGTTGGACAATTAATTGCTTTTTTGCCCAAGTGTGACTCAGATAATAAGACAATATTCTGTATGGGCCCAAGTGAACATCAGAGAGGGTAGACAAGGTACTACTTTTTGCCCAAGTGTGACTCAGACATTAAGTTGATATGCTGTTTGAATCCCAGTCTTGAGGTTAGACTGTGTATTACATTTTGCTCAAGTGTGACTCAGAAATTCAGACATTATAAGCCCAAGTAAACGTCAGTAAGGCTAGACAACGTGTTACTTTTAGCAAATGTACCGCAAAAAGGCCTGTCTCAAAGATTAACCATAATCTTGGATACTCTCAAGGAAGGACTTTAACAGAAAATATTTGAGACAGGCGGAATTAGTACAATGTAGATTCTCAAAATGTCATAGGATTTGCTTACATTTTTAGAATCGCACATTTGATTTTTGAACATTTTATGCCACAATTCCTCATGACAAACCTAAGAATAAACTTCATTCCTTGATCCATGTGACATTTGTAAACAAATGTGTTGAACACAGATATACCTACATATCTATCTTCAGAGGTTCAGGACAATTTGTCAAAAATAAAAGCAAATGCCATGTGAAGTTTACCGAGAAAACAATATGAGAAATGCTGCCTTTCTCATTGATAACCTTTTTTGTTAAATTTGGGGGTAAAACATTTCACCAAGAAGTAGTCATCGCCATGGGCACCAATTGTGCCCCCTCCTGGTGGATCTGTTTCTTCATGCATGTGAATCAGAATTTCTGTATCGGTTGGCAAAACAAGGTAATTTGGCCAAGAAGTTTAACTTAAGCTTCCGGTACATCGATGATTTAATATCATTCAATAACCATCAAATAGCCAGTTGCCTTCCACTGATTTACCTACCTAAAATGGCAAAACAAGGTAATTTGGCCAAGAAGTTTAACTTAAGCTTCCGGTACATCGATGATCTAATATCGTTCAATAACCATCAAATAGCCAATTGCCTTCCACTGATTAACCTACCTGAACTTGAAATTAAGGTGAGTGATTTTAGTTTTACGCCGCATTCAGCAATATTTCAGCTATATGGCGGCGGTCTGTAAATAATCGAATCTGGACAGACAATCCAGTGATCAACAGCATGAACATCGATCTGCGCAATTGGGATACGATGACATGTGTCAACCTGACCACCCGATCCCGTTAGTCGCCTCTTACGACACGCATGGGTTACTGAAGATAATTCTAACCCGGATCTTCACGGGTATTGAAATTAAGGAGGCAAGTGAGACCGCCTCAACTGTTTCACATTTAGATCTATACATAAAGATTCAGAGTGACAAAAAACACTCCGTTAAATAAGGCCGTATGACAAAAAGGATGGTTACAACTTTCCAATAATCAACTTTGATGTCGAGCAAAATTCCATCAGCACCAGCCATTGGTGTTTACATTTCTCAACTTTTGAGGTACCATCGAACGTGCTCTTTTTATCAGGATTTCAAAGGGCGTCGTACCACTCTTTCTCAGAAGTTGTTTGATCAAGGTTACAACATCCAAAGCCTCAGTAAAGCTTTCAAGAAGTTTTATTGTAGACATGTGGAGGAAATTTAAAAACTTGAGGCATCAGTGACAAAAATGATGCCAGATGCAATTCCCTATTTGGACTTATACACGTTCCCGAATTATTTCAGATGAACGATTGACTACAGCAGACTTTGCATATGTTTATGACGGGTGCCACCGGTGGGTCAGGATACGCTCACCTTTTTGCGAACACCTCGTATCATCACTATTTCCTGGTAATTCATAAACACGTGCTCTGGAGTGTCTGGTCCAGACTCGATTTGTCTACAAACAACACCGTGCAGCTGTAATACTGCTGAAACAAATATATAATCATGATTAAGTCACAATTGTACAGTGGACTCCGCTTTTAGTAGAGATTTCTTCTGGATGTGGAAAGGGTTTTGTCGCTTCTCAGACATTTAGACAATATACTGTTTGAGCCCATGTGAACATGAGAGATATTAGAGAATGTATTACTTTTGTCTTAGTGGGATTCGGACATTTAGACAATACACTTTTCGAGCCCAAGTGAACATGAGAGATATTAGAGAATGTATTACTTTTGTCTTAGTGGGATTCGGACATTTAGACAATACACTTTTTGAGCCCAAGTGAACATGAGAGATATTAGAGAATGTATTACTTTTGTCTTAGTGGGATTCAGACATTTAGACAATACACTTTTTGAGCCCAAGTGAACATGAGAGATATTAGAGAATGTATTACTTTTGTCTTAGTGGGATTCAGACATTTAGACAATACACTGTTTGATCCCAAGTGAACATCAGAGATATTAGAGAATGTATTACTTTTGTCTTAGTGGGATTCAGGCATTTAGACAATACACTGTTTGATCCCAAGTGAACATCAGAGATATTAGAGAATGTATTACTTTTGTCCAAGTGTGGTCCTGGATACATTATTATTATAGGATATTTATACAGCGCACATGTCCACGCAACTTCAAGGAGCTGTACTATAGACCTGTTTACCTTTGCGAGCAGGATGCAGCCGCCCACTTTACACACACACACATCCCAGAGCCAGTCGTGTCCTGTTCAACTCAGGCAATAAACAGGATCTTCTAAAGTAAGAACATGCATGGGTTTACGGATCTAGCCAACTATAAATAGCTGCCACCACACAAGTTCTTCACTCCAGCCCTGGACCAGACACAGAAGACATCACGGTCATCTACAACTCTAGGTAATATTGATCTTTCCGTTTGCTTTGTTAAGACATTGGAGAATTTTGCCTGTGGTGCGAGCTTATTAATATACTGGTTTTAAGATGACAAATTGTGTCGTGTATTTACGATCGTCTTTGCTTGTTATATTAAATTTTCATATTAAAAATTCGGTAATTTAGCGATATGAGGACATTGTTGGATGCTTGACAGACGCAATATCAGAAGCTAAACTGTCATACAGAGCACTTCTTGTTATGTCAATACAATACAAGGTTGAGAAAAGCGGTAAGCATACACTCCAAAACGTCGTGTTATTCACAATAAGAAGTTGACATCCATAAATCTTGCTTTTCTTATGCATAATGCCATTCCACTTCTAAATGCCCTTCAAAGATTTAATACAAGATTGGATAGGCAAAAAACCATCATACTATTTAATATAGAAAAAGTACGTATCAGCCTTATCGCTGATAAATACGTGAACTGTCTATGTTGTACAAGTCAGACCTTTACGTAATTTATGTAACTGCGAAAATCCTGAAAATTACCGCCATAGTCCACATTATGCAGATACTAGGAACTGTCCTTTGGCCCCCATCTCTTGTCGTAGATGTGTTTATGGGTAAATACCTCGTGATCCGTGGAAATATTTTCAAATATTTGATCTTTTAGTATCACGGCTTCATTACTTCGTTTAATTTATGCATATCCTTTCAGGTTTGGAACCCTAACAACAAGCTGCAGGAACAATGGTATGTTAATTATTAAGTTTTTCGTTTAGTTTACAAGCAATAAGACAAGCTGACCCACCAATTACAATAATGTCAGTTATGTAAAAAAAAAGGGTCTGCCATATGATATTGCTTGTTTATGGTCTGGTGACTGATGGGTGGTCGCGGGTGGTGGGCAGCAATCGACCAAAAGGATTGTGATATTTTTTAAATAGTAATTTTCTTCTAGAAAACACTGCAACAAAGTAAGTAAAATGCACGTGCCGTATGCCCCCCTCCCCCGGCCCCCGAAAATATTTTTATGAAAACAAATCGTTTGCCACGTTCTTCTGAACAAATAATGTTTTCAAGTGGATTGTGAAATCCGATTGTATGTCTATCTAAGATCCCAGTCACTTGAAGCGCGAAGTCAAGTTATATCACGTTCTTAGCATTATTTTAAGTTTAATAGCAATTGTTATTATTTCTAAACGTATATCTCATGTAAAATACATCCATTTAACTACATGTTTGAAAGTGGCTAAAATGACACAAACACGAAATCAGTGTTCCATGATGCTAAACGCTTGTCGTAGATGTGTCTGTTACATTGTGTTATCGGTGTTTTGGCGACAGATTTTGGCATAGTAACGTTTTCTTAACATTTTAATGTTTTTGCATATCCAATCTTCGCATGTTTACTTTCCTGTACCTAGCAGTTTTTTATGTTGGAACGTCACAGTGTTTATTATATAAGAAAATGTTGCAGGCAAGCTGGTGCGCCTGTCCCAAAGTGACGCTCTACGAGAAACCCAATTTTTGCGGTACATATCTTCAAATCTTCGGGGATGTTCCAGATTTAAGATGTTTAGACAACGCGGTTTCCTCGGCCATTGTACACGAGGGAAAGTAAGTACAGATGTACTCAATGTAAATGACATCCTCCTCTCCCGAAGGATTTAATGTTTTATTCGGAAAAATGCCTTCCCTCCTTTTCTCTGAATATCTTGTATTAGACCCAGTGTTTCTAAAGAGTCTTTCTTTTTTAATTTTGTGACTGACTAAGTGTTTTATGTTCTTTAAAGAAGAAACATCTTCATTTTGGTTGAAACATATGTATTTTCTGTAACTTGTACACTCCAGTTATACAGAAAAATCACAAATGAAAGTAGTACAATCAGGAAATAGATAGTAGATACTAGAGGTGAGGAGAAATTGGGTTTAACGTCGTTCTTGAGAATATTTCGCTCATATGACATCGTGCATGCGTGTGTATATGTATGTGCGGCTGCGTGTACTAGACCAGACTTAAGCTGGTTTTATAGTGCTAGCCCACTGAGATACCATGCCGCAGTGAAGCATGAATAACCCACTCAGACACATTATACTGACTCCGAGCCGACCAGTCCTTGTTGTGCCCATTAATGCCGAGCGCCAGGCAGGGACCAACAAGTGCCATATTTAACGTCTTTTGGTATGACGCGGTCGGGGATCGAACCCGCGACCTTCCTCTCTCCGGGCGGACGCTCTTACCACTACACCACGGAGGCGGTCAGTAGATACTAGATAATGGACAATATCAGTCTATGTGTTTGAAGTGAGTATGGTATGAGGAATAAGCTACATATTCATATATAATAGTGTTCAATTTCAGATTGTTTCTGTTTAATAAAATGATCATGAAAGATGCCAAAATCTTTTGATTAACGCATTCGGTCTCTGAGGAATTTCCATATTGTGAGGTTAAATCACATGGTAAAGAAGTATGAATTTGATCTAGGGATGCTATAGTTAGGACATATGAAGAAGTAATGTGCAGTATCCTGGCATATCTAACCGCAGGAACAAGAAGGGTCATCAAACATGTGTCTGTCATGAGTCGAGAGTGAAAGATTTTCATTTTCTTAAACATCCATCTACAGTATATTAACCATTATATTTTTTCAAAAATGAAAAGCACTAAATGAAATTACAATTTCATAATTTCAAAGTATGTCCAGTGTGCGTTTTGTATTTCCTTGGTGACCCAAAAGTCTCCTTATTCATTCTCAAAAAAAGATGAAAACCAGGTTGAAAAGCCCCAAAACCTAACGCTGTGATAATCAAAGCAGATGTGTCCAGTTTTTGGTTTCTTCTAATCTGTTTTGTCAGTCACCAAATGGAGAAAATTGATCAGCACATGTAAAATTTGTAGATCATTTGAGATTCTTGTCTTTTCTAGTATTGTCTATATCGCAGGAACGACAAAGTCCATTCTGGCTGATTTTATTGAGTGAAAGACCTGTAAATCACAACATGTTACAGTTGTTGCCTAACATGGTGTGTCTCTACACAGACAATATAAATGTTGATTAATTATTAAATGCTCAAAATATATTCTATGGAATTAATTGTATTGTAAACAATTAATTATATCACTGGCAATTTCCTGATAACATTGTTTAATATTATCTTGAACATACTTCATACCTGAGAAATAAATGCCTTTCGCATAATTAAATAAAACAATCATTATGATTCCAATTTCAAAACATACCTTTGGATCACAACAACATGGTATAGTTGATGCCTGACATTGTATGTGCTGGGCTCCTGGCACATGTATATAGTTTTTATAGAGAGCAGTCATGTGACCTGCATCTGCAACATTTGCAGGGACTGCATGTGCCAAGGACCAGGATGTTCCTGTCAGAGCACAATTGCAAGTAAGGTGGGCTGTTTACACCAACATCAGTGAGAGTGCTGGAAAGTATGGTGCAGTGTTAGTGACAAACAGATTTTAGCCTGTGACACTTATATGATAGTTCAAATTCACTCATCCTATCATCATTTTATTAACGGCTAATTTTTTTATTGAGATTGGAAACGCACCGAATTGATAGGTTTTTTTTCATGTTTTGATGTTTTTGCTTTTAGTTGGGCCCTTTACGACAAACAATATTGCGGGCAACGGATGATCCTATGTGAAGGACACAGCTACTGCACCCTTCAATGCATGAATAACAGAGCATCCTCCATCAAGGCAGTGTGTTATTGGTATGTATCTTTGTCGTTTATAAGAAAGTTTTTGAAGACATCCTCGCTGCATTCAGTGGCTACCATCTACTTTTAGGTGATTTATATTGTTCCCTGTTGTGATATCATTTTATGATTACATGCTAGTTTTAAATGTTCATCTGTGATAGTATAGCTTAATAATGTCCTTCGTTGTCAGGTACTTATGTTGACGACTTTCACGATATGGCCGAAATACTGCCGTTGTGACTGTAAATTGTAACTGACTTAAATTACTCTCTCAATGGCTACCACGATGGCCTTGTGAGATGATTGAGAGGTCGACTATCTGACATCCGGCGTGAGTTCGGAAGGATCTGGGATATATTTTGGACAAAGATAATGTGTTCACAAATTTGCTGTGAAACTATAATTTGTTCTTATGGTTAACCAAGGAATTAAAACGTTCCAAAATGAACACATCTTGTGAAATGATAAATGTAATGGCTTTTGGGTCTGAAAAAGGTTGGGGTCCGCCGTTCAGGGAAATGAACTACAGGTTAGACATTGAAGCACCGTCTCAAACAAGAATAACCCTAGGGAATTTCGTGAAATCTGCTAGCGAGATGATGTTTCTAGCGTTCCAGTCCTGATGATATGAATACAACAGTGACTTGTGACGTCTTAGATGAATAGGCTTCCCCTACATCCTGTTCAGAAATAATTCATATGTCAAATTATTTTCATATCTCGATACAGATGAAGACAACACGAAGCAACAGGCAGCTCTATCATTGATGGAAGACTCGCCGATATGACAACAAATTGTTTACTATTCTCCTAAGCACGTACACTTTAACCTGACGATACCTTCATTCTCTACATATCAGTCAACAAAGGCTGTATTATAACCTCCCTGTATTTGCATAACCTTGCAGAATGTTCTGTTGATGCAACTGCAATTAAAAAGAATTTCAAACTGTATAAAATGAAGGATTGTACAGATTTGACGGCAAATGCCCTTTTTATAGCTCATGCTACAAAACTGTACTCCCACCCTGTAGGTATGTTTAAATTATAGCGGCTTTTTAGATGCCCATCTTAAAAGCAAGGAGTGTAAAAATGGGCGTTGTTAAACCTTTTACAATTAACTGAACAGTAAAATGAACAAATCTGTTAATGCTTGGATGTAAAGTATCGAGTTGTTGCTTTAATCGTTAATAAAAGATTGAAACTCAGTCTAGCTGTTTTCTTCAGTTTATTAACCAGTTGCATCGTATAGCGTTGTTACCAAACTGGTTAGAAACCAACCATTCATTCATTCATTCCGTTTGAATTGGAATCGGGGGGACACACCGATGGTGGACTTTGCTGCAATCTCATTGGTTGAAAAACATTACTTCATGGGATCGGATACCGCACATTTCAGAATACTATATAAATATCTTTTTTTCGTGATGCCAAATTTGTGCTTTTTAGCTTGGCGAAATGGATATGACACTGATAACATACCAAGTTTTTTCAAATGTATTGTTTATCAAGGTATTGTTTGGTGAACAAATACTAGTAAAGCCGGTCATCATAAATATAAAAGCATCATCTCCCCAAAATGCAGGGAGCATGACATTCACAACTGGTGATAGCACTCCAGTCCATACTGAAAATTATTTTGAACCAAAACCTAACGCTGCAACACAACCTCCGCACTGTTGCAACGGACCATGCAGCTCCTTTGTCCCCCGTAGTAGAGGCTGGGTCTTTCCGGATTTTTCACACTTTGGTTGTAGAACGACAAGTCCTTCTGAGGCTTCATTACAGTAAATCCACAGTAAAAATTGTAATACTCTTCACTTGTGCTTTCATGCGGTATTGCATTATTTCTGGTCAGATTTGAAATGAAAGGGTTATTGACCACACCAAAGACACCTTTGAGTAAATGAACAAACCGTATTTAGCAATATTCCAGCAATATCACGGCGGGGGACACCAGTAATAGGCATCACACGTTGTACCCTTGTGGGGAATCGAACCCGGGTTTCAGCGTGACGAGCAAACGCTTTAACCACTAAGCTACTCCATACCCCACCTTTGAACCATTCTTATTATTTATTTCTTTGATGTTAACGACGCTCTCAATATTACGCTTATTTGAAGGCGATATGTAGATCATTGGGTCTGGACGAGACAATCCAGCATGAGATATTATGGTTATGAGCAAAGGTCGGGTTGACCTCGCCTGACTGTCTGAGACCATATGAAGGGGTCACATCCAGCTCGAAATCTCAAGGGGGTCATTAATACCGAATGACAGTTAACATCAGTAATGTAACAGTAGTACCTCGTTTATTTCTCACTGTGCAGAGTTGTCTACCTTTGGTGTGCTAGGTGAGGTGAAGTGAAATTGGGTTTAACGTCGTGCTTGAGAAGGTTTCGCATGATTGCTCATGGAATGAACACATTAACGACTGTGCTAAAAAAGCTGCACCAATGGTGAATTGTCTAAGAAGTCTCAAATATCGTTTTAACCGAAAAACATTAGAAACATGTACAAACAGTTAATATTACCAGTTTTTGATTATTGCAGTCATATATGGGATAATTGTACTAAACAGCAAGTAGATATAATTGAAAAGCTCAATCTTGATGCTCTAAGAACCGTGTGTGGTGCTGTTCGTGGTACCAGCCATCATAAAATCTACAAAGAAACTAATTATCAGCCGTTGTGTCGTAGAGGGTACCTTCATGAAATGACCATGTTTTACAAAATGGTTAATAACACTACGCCAAGTTACCTTAGTAACCTTGTTCCGCCTAGAGTACTAGATAGTGTTGGCTATAATCTGCGCGGTGATTCAAATCTTCGGACTATAAACTGTAAATCTGTAAATTATGTGAGGTCCTTTCTTCACTGTTAAATTATGGAATTCATTACCGGCTGAACATAGAGAATCACCGTGCCTATCGAGACTAAAAAATGTACTTTTAATTGATCCTAATATCTACAGTCATTTTGACTTAAAGTTCTGAAGCAGAATTTGCCAAATCATACATTCTCGTCTCCGACTTGAATGTAGTGACTGTTGATAACAAACTAGAATTATTGTTTCTTCATTTATTCTTATTCTTGAGTCTAAGTTTCAAACATTACATTGACTGTAACAGAATGGAAAAAATATAATTAAGAATATGGCCAACCTGTTCCCTAAAGTTACACATCTACGACATAGTGACAAACATTTGGACAATGTAAATTGTAGTACAAACAAACTTGAAAACTTTCACAATACCATGTGCAAAACCAGTATCTTAATTACATTGAATAAACAGCAAGCTTAATATTTCAAACATTTTTCATACCAACTTTAGGCCAAAAGAATACTTGTGAATAAATTTTGAAGTCAAATTCAATTTCCACAAGTCAAGTCTAAAATAGCTATAAAGCCTAAATTATGAAAAATTATCTTATTATGTTTGGTACAAGTTAAGAAAATGCATTAAATTCTTCCAAATGAATTGTAAAATAAGTGAATAACATTTGGCTTACCATTACTTGAGACCCTCATGAGTCCTGCCTGTGTCACATGTGCTTGCAGCACATGGTCATTCTGCCCCCAAGAAATTATCTCCCCTCATCTTAAGGTTGACATAAAATGAGCACTTCTTAAAAAATGAAATGTGGCATTCAAAAACACTATGAAATAGAAATAAACATTTTATCCATTACTACTAATTAATGTTGCAGAATACTAGTGCAATATGAAATGGTAACATTGTGGAAATATTATTAACTAAAATGTTTACTTCCTAAACCAACTGAGTCATTATAAGTGAAATAAATGAAAATCATTATTTTGACCTTTACAGTGACCTTAATGCGCACAAATATGAAAGATATATCCAACATCATCTTGCTCTTGTGGCCACAACTATGAAGACTCTGCTGGTTATTTCTTCTCATGTACTCTTTACAAAGATACACGTCAAATTATGTATTTTTATACTAAAGGATTTGACCTAAAATCAATTTTGTTTGGAAACCAAAGCTGTTCCTCGATAGTTCCATTGAGATACCATGCCGCAGTGAAGCATGAATACTTCACTCAGACACATTATACTGACTCCGAGCCGACCAGTCCTTGTTGTACTCATTAATGCCGAGCGCCAGGCAGGGACCAACAAGTTCCATATTTAAAAGTCTTTTGGTATTACGCGGCCGGTGATCGAACCCTCGACCTTCCGCTCTCCGGACGCTCTAACCACTACACCGCGGTGTTCAAAAGTGTTCACTCGGAACCCAAGTTAGAAACGGGGCCATGTCGGGGTGTCTTAATTACATCACTCTTACGGATAGAATTACTGCCTTGCCTGTATCATTAGTCTGTACTGAGGGAAATAGATAAGGTACCAAAGATAGTAATGGTGTTTCTTTATTCTTTTCCATGTTTCCTTGCAAGCTTTGTATTGCACTGTGGGTGAAAATCTGCGATTAAATAAAGGAACATTGAAATCAAGTGGTGTTCCCTTATTTGTTTACCTCAGTATATACCATACATGATGTTACCTGTGTCCCTAAGCGAAGTTATCGCTGCAGTAGTTCAACATAATAACAACCTGTTCCTGACTGGATCGGGCAGACTAGTGGTTGATATCACTAGTAGTGGCTGACCACCATGTTCATCAGATACATACTAGTAGATAATTAAAAGGTTAATGGGGTCCATTTACACCTTGCCCATCACAAAGGTTTGCTAAGATTCTAAACTTTTATAAAGTAATAAAGCTCCCACACGCCTTAGTACAATCAAGCACATGCACTTTTTTCACTTTCCAGCACACTACATACTAACACTGCATATGTTTTCCCCAATGTCAAGCTTCCATTGTAAATTGTACATTGTATTATCTAATAATATGTTTAATTGTATTTAGGGAGAAGGCGATCATAAGTGGTGCACTTGTGTCTAATCCCGTTGTCTTTTGGACAATAAAATATGTTTAAACCAGTACAATCAAGACATTCTGAACATCACTGCGAGTGACATTCCTTGAGCACAACAGTCCAGTCAGTGAGATGTCAGTATTGGGAACTGTAAGTGATTCCACAATCGACTTACGTTGATTTACATATTTTTGGCAATGCAGTAAATAGTGAGCCACATTATCTAGCTGATTACACACTGTCCGATTTGCAGAAATATCTTTATTAATAATATTTAGGTATGCAGCATACCACGATTGTTTCGGGATAACTTTGATTAAGTCACAACGGGCTCGATGCAATAGAGATAGCGTCCTTTTAAGGATGAGGTCCATCTCTGTTGCCGTTTTGTTTGAGCATGGATCTTACTGACGGTGCATAATTCTGCAGAGAGGGCAATATTGTCTCATCCCGTTCTGATCCATCAAAGTTTAATGCACCTTTTGCCAATTTATCAGCTTTTTCATTTCCAAGTAGTCCAACATGAGCGGGTATGCCTGACAATTCAACATCTAAAAGATATTTACTTAATTCATCAAAATGTACATGTCCATCTGTTGTAAGCAAGTGTCACGACAGGGTTGAGATTATTGAAGTTACTCAGAATCTCCGGACGTAAGAGCGTTGAAATGGCTGCCAATTAATTCTACTGTATAATCCCATAATGAGGCACACATCATGTTTGGGGACCTGTTATTCCTTTGAAATCAGGACTGGGCACAGTGGCTGAACCCTTCTTTACTGTCCGCCTAATCAACCAGGACAAACACATCTAACCATCCACCCCTTATTTTAGTTAGTTTAGTTTTACGCCGCATTCAGCAATATTCCAGCTATATGGCGGCGATCTGTAAACAATCGAATCTGGACCAGACGAAAGTGATCAACCGCATGAGCATCGAGAACGCAATTGGCATACGATGACATGTGTAAACCAAGTCAGCGAGCCTGACCACCCGATCCCGTTTGTCGCCTCTAACGACTAGCGTGGGTTACTGAAGATCAATTCTAACCCGAATCTTCATAGGCTCTTTCTTTTAGTGCCAAACATTGGATACTGGGACTAGAACTAGAAACAATGCATGAGTGAGTGAATCGGGTTCATCGCCGCTTGTAACATTGTTCTCGTTATGCCACGGCGGGTCGGTATACAAGGGAAATTAACAATGCTTGTGTAAATGAATGAGTCGGGTTCATAGGCGGCAGTTAAAACCTTGGGCGTAATCCACGTTGGTGAAATGCACGTGCACGGATATGGTGCTGATAACATGGAAATATCATCGGACCAAACTTGGATTTGAACCAGGTAATACAGGGCAGCAAGGAAAACGTTCCGAGAAACGTGATATTGTGGCCCGACTCATTGTCATACGTAGCTGTACATATAATATTGGACACATGGTTTCATAGCAGCACATGTCAAATTATCAAACTGATATTTCATCATGGACAGTTACGAGTTCACACACATGTCTGTGGAGCAGCGTTTAGGCGATACATGTGGACCAGTCGTTCAGGCGCCGCAATTCGCCGCGAGCGAGGGGATGGGTCCCTCAGGCGTTCTCCAAAACTACCATCATGGGTTCGACAAGTTATATACTGTACGTTTCGTAGGTTTCAGGGGGCGGTTGGGTAGCCTTGTGGGTAAAGCGTTCACTCGTCACGCTGAAGACCCGGGTTCGATTCCCCACATGGGTACAATGTGTGAAGCCCATTTCTGGTGTTCCCCGCCGTGATATTGCTGGAATATTGCTAAAAGTGGCGTAAAACTAAACTCACTCACCCGTAGGTTTCAGGAAAACGCTACCCGCCAAAGATCTGCATTGCTTCATCCAGTAATAGTCCAGCTATATGGAGAGCTACACAATTGGAATACGATGACATGTGCCAACCAAGTCAGCAAGCCTGACCACCCGATCCTGTTAGTCGCCTCTTACGACAAGCATGGGTTGTTGAAGATCAATTCCAACCTGGATCTTCACGGGTCTCGTCCTTTAGTCCCACCTGGAACACATACGCCGTGATAGTATTAAACAATTGTCTGCACTTTTATGCAGTCAGAATCACATAGTTAAGAAATATATCTATTGAACCTAACGGTACTATAATCACGCTCAATGTGGCATTTTGAGTATAATAATCCGCTTTCATCGACAGATACCCACTCAATCATCAGTTCCATTCGTAACTACTCGCCTCTTTCCGTGACCTACAAGAAGTCTTGCCGGAATGACCCGAGTAGTTACGAATGTCATCAGTTCATAAGTGACCGCTGACGATGTTATAACGTGTATGTTTTCTATATTCGAAAATAATTACGTCAGCTTTAACATTGTCCGGATGGTACTCAACAACGCTTCAAGAAATCCTCCATGTTGGGATAATGAAAACTGATCGAAAAGAAAGGTTCACAAACCCCCTAAGGTATAAACATTTGAGAGAGATTGGTAGACAAAGTTTTCTGTCACAACCGGCCTCCCTGAAATGTAAGCCCGAAAGAGTTACGTCCCTTTACATGGTTTCGTCCTCATGCCATAATGACACTTCAGGTATGGTCGTCAGGTATTGTATACAGTCAGAGTAAATTAGCTCAAAACACAAAAGAACTATTGCTAGAAAAATAATTAATTAAGATGATATTTCGAATTATTTCTTTTCATTCTCTTGAACTCAACTTCTCTGGTTTCGTTCGTGTCGTTTCAAATTGAATCACGGCTGATTGACATTCTGTACAGTTATGAGGCCCCTCTTATAGACGTGCTATAGACCATTCTTAGCCAATATGCATGACCTCGAGGTCAAATCGAAAGCGAGGCTTAAATAGGTTGACCCAAACTTGAAAATGGCGACCTCGGAAAGGAGAGATTACTGGTGTGTGCCTTTGCGTTGGAGTGATGCCCGTAAGGATTTTACGGTATTTTTTCACCATATTCCCAAGAATAAGATCAGAAGAAGGCAGTGGTTGACGAAAATACGGAGAGATCCTCGAAAATGATTCATAGTAAGTACAAAATAATTACGGAACATGGCATAGTCTAGATCTGCCGTGTAATGTACGAACTGTTCACTATGCAAGGTTTTAATATTAGGGGCACATGTACAATGTGAATGTCACACACACAGAGACACATTCAAACCCCACCCCCACCCCACCCCCCCCACACACACATTGTCATGTTCAAAATCAGCGAACACCCCTAGTTCACATGTACATAATTGGCCCCTCCCCTGCCTCCCAAAACAATCTGGGAGACACCCCAACCCCCAGAAACACCGCACCTAAAATCATCATCACCCCCCTAGTCATAAATTATGAACGGTCCAATATATTAAAATTTTTTAAGCATATGGACATGTGCAGACACTCTTGTCATGATGGCAAGGGAATTTTATTTGCAAATGTTCTCTGTATCAGTGAAATTAGATTGGTTGCAAATCAAAGTAACATTTCAAGTACATATATATGCAGGACATACACATGCTGTTAAAAAATCTTAAATATGTATCTACTTTCAAAATTACTCTATACTGACCAGTACTTCAGGGATACAGGACATATTACTGGACAATCTAATTACACCAACTGAAATATATTTAGTGTTTAAATATCCATTTCAGATGCTGCTAATTAAGAGTCAGAGAGCATGTCACCAGCTCAGGAACCTCCCATAAGGAATCTACCACAGTCACCATCTCAGATACAGTAAGAATGTCAGATCGTATTAAGTTAATTTTGCCAACTGACATGGTTTTAAAAAAATTAATACAGCTGAACTTTGACCTATATGCTATGTTATTTACATATAAAAATATTTTTTGCCGATACTGTCTAAAATATGAAATGATGTTAGCAACTATTCCTTGATGTATATTTGTAATTCCAGAGATATATTTATTGTTTGTGTGGTCGAAGAGATAATAGTGATGCTTTACAATGCTTATATTACAGTGAAGCAGAGAGTGATACAGCAGCCACTGACCCCAGTCCTACATAGAACAACTCCAGCAAAACTTACATGAACAGGGGAGGCAACTCAAGAAAAAGGTTGACAAAATAGAAGAATTGAACAGAAAACTTGAACTTGAAAAGTTTGGAGTTTGTAAATTCATGTATGATGATAACAATTGATTTAACATTTTACAGTATTCCATCATTTCAAACATTGGCACTGATTAGCTGGAACTTTTTCATTTGTTCATCCCAGGTTTTGTGAAGTACCTTGCCCAAACAGCACAATTTGACAGACATGAATGTAAATGAAATTGTTTCGTGCTTTTGTGTTGTGTAAATGATGGATGAAAAAAAAGACAGCTGCAATACATACACATTGATGGATTTAACTGAAAAATATAAAGGTCTTTCATAATGGCATAGTTGTAGATGTAACTCATTTGTTGCTGTTTAATTAATAATTCATGAAAAAGAATGTATTTCATCCTGTTTGAAAAGAGTTAGTTGGGAATCAGAAAAAAACATCATTCATAGGTAAGAGATTATGATAATGTGTAAGGGGAGAAAACTATGATAAATTATGCACTGATCCAGCTGTAATTGTTGCCATTCATGTCAGACTAATCTAAAGAGATACTTCTATCAACATGAATATTGCACCCAATATATTTTCAATTTGCATCCTCTGAAAATGTTATTGTTATTCATCAGTATTACAGTTGGAAGCTATTGTGAATGTGTTTATTGTTATTGGACTTTTAATACACCATTTCAAAATAAATTTTTATTCACTGCACTCCAGGTGTTCGTTATTTATTTGGGTTAATTGTTTTCTGTAGTGTGAATCCTGTTATGTTAATCTGATAATATGTTCTCCTTAAAAATGTCTTCAGTTACAGTGGTACAAAATAAGTACACCTGATCTACAATAAATCAATTTTATGGTATAGTAAAACAGTATTGAAAATTAGTTCAAATATTCCCGATGCAGGTACCACTTGTCTATTTAGGTAAATTAATTATTCACCTCCAAATCAGTCAAGAAAGAACTTTAAAAAAATCATCCAGTTTTGTCTTGCACATTGTGTCCCACCAGAGAATAGATATGGTCTCTGGTCGCACTCATGTTGATTGAAATAAATAGTTTCTACATGATGATGTGGCGATTCGTTTTTCCTCTGCGATTGTAACATGCAGCTACGCACACATCCCCCATCACCACTAGTCCTGTACAACTGAAAATAAATGCGTGAATAAATACCCTATATCTATAAAACAGAGTCGATAGGACAAAACATTTTAAACAGAAAAATACCAAACAAATAATTTCATCACATGAATAATACAAAAAATGTGTCTGGTCCAGATCCACTCGAGGAGAGCTATCTTGATCCTACTTATAATCTCGATTATCTAGCTCAAGAATTAACAACACTACTCCCATGTGGAAGTGGATGATTTGAATCCAGGTCAGGAAATACGCCTTTTACTTTGTTCATATGTTGATAAAGTAAACGTAATTGATCTCCCTTGGTAATAAACTGAGGGGCAAAAGAAACGTCCCCAAAGTAAAATTGTAAAAAACATTTCTTCTGTTTTCGTTAGGACGGAAATTTATTTAGGAACACATCTCCCGAACGCATCCCCACGTCTCACAGAAAGGAAATCCACGTGGAGTTTTTTGTAAGCATGAAAATTGCTTTTATTCACGTTTTTTTGCATGCTTCTGTGGAAACATACCCGTATGAAAGTACAGTATAAAAATTATGCTCGACTGTTCGAATTCATCACTTCAATACGTTGGACACAAAGAACATGCCTCGACTCACGGCAGAACAGAGAGAACGAGCTATTGGGATGTTGCAGCTGGGTGCTTCTCACAGTCACGTTGCAAGAATCATGGGTTGCAGCAAGAAAACCATCACCAGACTGATGACACGCTTCAGAACAACAGGTCGGACTGCAGACAGGCCTAGGACAGGGAGACCACCCGTAACCACCCCTCAGGAAGACCGCCATTTACGGGTGCTTCACTTGCGCAACAGATTCCTGACTGTGACGTCATCAGCAACAACCAGCCTTACCCATCCAGTCAGTAGAAGGACCATATCCAGACGACTCCGCCGATTCGGTATCAGAGCCTTCAGACCATTCCGGGGCGTGACGTTAACGCGTGAACATCGACGTCGTCGATTGGCTTGGGCACGTAGAGTTCGGCAGTGGCAGCCGCGGAACTGGCGCCGGGTACTCTTCAGTGACGAGAGCCGCTTCCAGTTGAACAAAGCTGATGGTCGGATACGAGTCTACAGACGTCGGAACGAACGCACAGCACGTTGTTGCGTTCAGGAAGTTGAGACGTTTGGCGGCGGTAGTGTGATGGTGTTGGGGGGATTTGTGGCGAGAGGAAGACTGACTTGTTGGTGATAGAGGGAAACCTGAATGCCCGTCGATACATTGATGTTGTTTTACGACCTGTCGTGTTACCCTTCCTCCAGCAGAATCGAGGCGTGTTGTTTCAGCAGGATAACGCTACTCCCCACACTGCTGTTGTTACCCGGAACTTCCTGAACAACAACAACGTAAACGTCATTCCTTGGCCAGCAAGATCCCCCGATTTATCACCTATTGAGCACCTATGGGATCATCTCGGCCGTCAGGTTAAGCAACGTCAACATCCCCCACAGACAAGAAACGCTTTGGCTCAAGCTCTACAGGAAGAATGGCGTCGCATCCAAGATCACGTGATCAGACGTCTTGTGCACTCTGCACGACGTCGTGTGGCAGCATGTATCGCTGCAAGAGGTGGACACACTCGCTACTGAGGAGTTGGACACTCAAAGACACTCTGTCAGTACTGATGTGCATGTGTTGTCATGATCGAAAACCCGACATTTGAACCTCCTGTGAAAAACGTCACAAAAACTCTACTTACAGCAAATTGTTTCAATTGTTCTGTAATGACAGTCTGCATAATATGTTCAAAAATTATATCAAACATTTCAACATTGAATTGCACGTGTTTGTATCATTTTATGATAAAAAAATGATCGGGGACGTTTCTTTTGCCCCTCAGTTTATATCCACTATTGTGACTTTAGAGTAGCTTCCCTTCATAAATGCTGCGCAACATGGTAAACGTTACCTAGATATCTAGGTCATATGACTTATCGTGATGTGTCGTGATGTACAGTAATTATTCACCCTTCAATCCGTGGATATGCTACAGAAACATTTGTGTAGCCCTTTTCCATTTCTCTGCGATTTCCCTGAACTACTGGACAGTTTCGTAATGTACCGTTCAAGGGAAATTTGAAACCAGGAAGTATACATTGAGTTTTGTCGCCATTATGCGATTGTGTCCTTGCCCCGTTTAGCCTCGTTTTGGTACAGATATGAATATTCATGAGGCCTCATTAAGAATGGTCTATAGAATTAACCAAACCATCATGCATACCTAATTGTAACTGTTTATCAAATATCGTGCAGATAAAATGTAAATACACATTGCCAATCAATCAGTAGCATTATTCTCTAGGTAAACGAAAAACATCATCAACGACAGACCAAACTGGTATTTGTCTAACAGAAACAACGCCAGGTATTTGTAATTTTTAAATAACAGAAAATACTTATTTTAATTTATGTGTTCAAAAATATACTTATAGAATTTTCCGCAATTCTTAAATATATTTCATATATTTTAAGAATCATTATTTTCTGGAAACAGACAGACAGACAAACATATTTATTCAGTAATGTTGACCTAACGGCATGTAATACAATTGAAAGATACAATATTTTACAATGCCACGTGATATTTTCATGCATAATGTTTAAACAGATGTTTAAAAAAACAGAGCAACTGATGTAACAACATTAGAATCTTTAGAGTGTAATACTTTTATAATGCTTTGTTCACATTGAAGCTTGGCATTCAGCTGTGGCAAGTACTTTTGCCGAATTTCATTATATTTTGTACATTGTATGAAAACATGGTATTCATCTTCAGTCGCTCCAAGATTACAATTTATACAGATACAACTAGTTATACCACTGTCTTTATTTCTCCTGTAAGTAACAATTCTATAATTATGTAGGGATATTCTAAATTTACAAACTAATCTTAGAAGAGACTTATCATGCAGTTGTAAAATATAACATTCAGGCTCCAAAACTGCTTTCAGCTTACAGTAGAGCGTTAAATAATGCAAGTTACAAATAGAATCGTGCCAAGTTTGTTTGTACATGTCAGTTAATCTCTCTCTAAACTTCAGTATAAACACATTTGCATCACCGACATTTTGAAATATCCACACAAATGAGAAACCTGTTGTAAACAAGATACCGGTAGTTCTAATTTTGGACACCCAAAAACATTTTCCATTTTCATCTGATTTTTTAAGTAATACATAACATTGATATGGATAACGATTTACATTCATTTGCAACAACTTAATCTAATACTTAATACATCGTATTTGAGATAATATAAACATATCATATCTACCAGTCTCACCAAGTATAGCCTTGTTGGATGCAAACTTTCCCACTCTTAAATATCATTTAAAATATGTAGTTTGCACTTTCTCTATTTCATGATGATAATTACTGCCCCAAATTTCACTTGCGTATAATAAAACAGGAGCAATTTTCTTATCAAATATTTCGCAGGCTGTAGTAAATGAGATAAATCTATTCTTACTAAATAAATGAAATACAGAGAACATTGCTTTAGATGCCTGTACGGCAAGAGTCTTACAAGCGTTTGACCATAAGAGCCTTGAGGAGAATATTAACCCTGAGTACGTATAGTAAGTTGCACTTTTTAGCTGTTTATCACCAAAGTACCACTTCTCATTTCTCCGCAATATACCACCGTTTCTAAATATTAGTATGTTTGTTTTTTCTGTATTCACCTCAAGACTTCATTTTCTACAAAAAACATCTACAGAAGAAACCAAACATACAGAAGCGTGCCAGTTATATTCAGACACTTGACGTAACTTCCATAGACTTACATCTTAATTTTGTGCAGAATAAATAATTTTCATGAATTTAATTTTGGCATGATCCAAGTCAAATCTTGAACATTTGTGAGGAATCATCTTACCTACAATCACATAATTTCTGTTTAATTTTCCGTTGCTTTTTATTGAATGGCAACAGTTAAATCAACATATGTACAGTGCCGTGAACATGGCGGCATTCTGGAACTATATGTAAGTTGATAAATGTGACGTCATTAGTTAAAAAGTGGTCGGAAAATTGAACTGAAATTATGTGCGCAAAGCAGAGATGATTTCAAATTTGCCTGTCAAATTTTACAAAGATCTATCCTAAACAAAATTATTTATGCTGCACTAGCACTGAAATAACATGCAAGTGTATGGAAATTACGTCAAGTTTCCGAATATATATGGCACGAGTCTGTAGTTGAAAACCTTTTCCTATATCACGCATCCCAAACGTTTCAAGAAGATTGTTGATAAGATAGGGAATCACTGTTTTTGAGAGTATTTAGTTAAAAGTATTTCTTCATCTTGCTATGTTGTTTAAGCGACTTTCGTGTGATAAATGTGTATGTAAATTATAGAGGAGATTAAGGCCGAATATAGCCTTCTTCGTACTGGTTAAACTTAAATTTTTAAAGCGGATTTGCTTTATGGTCAACAGGGGGTAATCCTGTACGAACAAGGACAAGAGTTAACTCCCATGCATTTACTCCCCACAGTGCATCATGTTCAACTTCACACACTGAGTCTCCTGAATCAAAGGGAGCTAAACGTGTACGACAAATCAAGAGTTACGGCCCTTCTCAAAAGGTAGGTAATCCTGTTACAATTGTAAACATGATTTTGAGTTATTTCCCTTTGACCATCAACGCCACACAATACCTGCAAATGAAATCGAATCGTCGGGCAAAGCTTCAATATTAATGTGAGAGACGGAGCCAAGCTTTAGCCGCGCACACTCCTACGCAAAGATGACATAGCATAACATATAACTTATTCTCTCAGCATATATTCCGCAAAGTAAAATACGAAACCAAAGATGAAAACATGAAACCGTATATTGAATTGTCTCCCTTTGACGACAAAACTACACGTTCCTCCCAAGTAACCTTCTAGTGCCTTCACAGGCAGCCTGGGCTATCCGTGGTAATAATAATACACAGATTGCTTGGGTGTGTCGAGCATGCATTATGCGTGGAGAAATGTGCATGACAAATGGACTATTATTATTATCACATTTTCAACTGAAAATCCAAAACTTTATAATTGCAGCTTAGCTCAGTTTGCAACCGATTTTGAAGACTACGACCTTGTATTCCTTGTAATAATCCCTATTTTCTGCAGGATTATTCTAGGACATCAACCTTTTCTGTGAGTTAATAACATTGGCACAAAATATAGCAACATTGTCGGGAAATAAAAGAATAGACAGCGCATTCACAGCTTCGCCAGCAGCAGCCCAACTGTAACCGCTGTTTACAGTGTGCTCAACAAGTGCTTCGATATACAGAAGCAATAAAATTTACTATAAAATACATCCTTGTCGAATCCTCGTCCTAGTGTAAAAGATCTGCTGACTACACCTTACAGCTGATTTTACGTTATCACGCGTATTACGTTATAAATGCTACCCTTATCCTGTAAGCCTCGAGTTCGATTCCTCACATAAGTACAACGGGTGCTCGTAGCATCTAAAAGTAACGATAAGTGAGTGAGTGAGTGAATATTTAACGTCACATCGGCAATATTTCAGCCATATCGTGACGAGAACAGTTTACATTGTAATGGAATATGTATATATTATAAAACCTGTCATGGAAGGACAGTAAAGCAACTAGAGTATCACAAATATATATATGTAAAACTAGTAATTGAATCTAAAACATTTTAACCATAGTGGACAACACAATCTAAAAATTGGCTATAGATCGCTAACAACTGAAGGTAGATCACCATACTAGGGACCATGGGGACTTACAGTACATTTGCTTCCTGCATGGGCCCTAGCTGGATTTATATCATCCCCTCAGCCGTTAGCAATTAAGACATATCTAGCCATACATTAAAATTACAAATATTCTACGATTAAAAAACGGAAAGTTGAAATTTACTCTGAATGTTTTGGGACTTACGTACCCTCTCAGGAGGACAATAATTTTACAGTACTTTAACCCCCCTCGAGGATACAGCCACTAATAATCTATGTTACTAATTCAAACTTCCAATCATAAAATATTTAGCTATTTACAAATTTAATTCTTTTAAAAAAGCAATAATTAAATGAGGACTTATATTAGTAAAAAGATCCTTCATAGTTCGGGATTTGAAATAGATATCCCTTGTCATGGAATATTCAATGCAGTCAAGCAACAACAATATATCTTGCAATATATCTTGCATGCTTGACTGTGATTCTTTCATCACAAGGGATACAAAACGGAGGATCTTCGCCTTTCAACAAATATTCATGAGTATATCTGGTATGGCCAATGCGACATCGTCGCATAATGACCTCCTCAAATCTGGACTGACAACCCAAGTAGGTGTAACCAATGTAGGGTTTGATTGCATGTAATTTATTAATACCTACTTGGGTGTCCCACTTCTTTTGCATTAGATCGCGGATGTATGTTCTAATGCTGGCTTTATAATCAGAGTATGGGATAAGAAGTGGTGTCACAGATTTGTTGAGGGCTGCCTTAGCAGCAATATCAGCCATCGTGTTCCCAGAAATGCCAACGTGGCTGGGTAACCAACAAAAGACGATGTCGCATTGGCCAGTAGCAAGCTCATTATATAATTCTATAATTTCTAATAAAAGTGGATGTTTACAAGAAATATTTTTAATAGCCTGAAGGCAAGAAAGAGAGTCAGAAAAGATGATATATTGTTGATATTTACGGTGTTTATTAATATATTTAAGTGCTGTTAGTATTGCGTTTGCTTCTGCTGTGAAAATTGGGCTGTCATTGGGTAATCTGGAAGATATTGTTTTGGACCCAATGACAGTGGCACAAGCAACCGCGCCACCGTCCTTGGACCCATCTGTAAATAAGGACTTATGAGTATTATATTTATTTTTTAATTGATTATATTCTTGTTTATATTGTAAGTCATTAGTTACAGATTTCTTAAACTTTGTCAGAGTAAGGTCAACTTCAGGCCTCACCAGTTGCCAAGGAGGAGAAGAAAGAAGACGGGAAGGAGATATATTTTCCAGCTCAATGCCAGCAGCAGAAATGAAAGGCTTAATTCTGTGCCCAAGAGGCGGAACAAGAGAAGGTTTTTTATTGTATAAATCCTCATAGACGGGATGAAAGACACAGTTAAATGCAGGGTTAGACTCGCTAGAATATAGTTTAGTAATGTATTGTAAGGATAATTTTATCCGACGTTGTGCAAGAGAAGGCTCATCTGCTTCAACAGATATACTATCAATAGGAGAGGTTCTAAAGGACCCAAGACAAAGTCTTAGGCCTTGGTGGTGGACAGAATCAAGAAGTTTTAAGTTGCTTTTGCAGGCTCCACCATATACGATGGAGCCATAATCAAGTTTCGAGCGGACCAATGATCGATATAGGTGGAGCAGGGTAGCTTGATCCCCTCCCCACTTTGAGTTGGAAACAACTTTCAACAAATCAAGTGCCTTCAGGCATTTGGCTTTAAGTGATTTAATATGCGGCAAAAAGGTTAAATGGGAGTCGAAGATTAGACCCAAGAATTTGGCCTCCTTAACAACTTTGATGGGAGTGCCATTTAAAGATAGTTCTGGATCTTTATGCGGCTTATATTTTCTACAAAAGTATAGACAGTTAGTTTTGGACATGGAAAAGTTAAAGCCGTTTTCAAGACACCATTTATTTATTTTATTTAAACACAACTGCAATTGCCGTTCAATAGTATGCATATTTTGACCACGACAAGAAATCATCCACAAAAAGTGATCCATCAATTGAATCGTTTAAAACCTTGGATAAACTGTTTATCTTGATACTAAACAATGTGACAGACAAAATACTGCCTTGAGGGACACCCTGATCCTGATTATAATGATCAGACAGGGTTGAACCCACTCGGACTTGAAATTGTCTGTCTTTTAAAAACTGTGATATAAAGAGTGGCAAACGGCCTCTCAAACCGAAATCATGTAAATCCTTCAAAATGCCATGCTTCCAGGTCGTATCATAAGCTTTCTCAAGATCAAAGAAGATTGATACAGCATGTTGTTTACTTACTATAGTATTCTTAACAAAGGATTCCAAGCGTACCAAATGATCAATGGTACTACGATTTTTCCTGAAACCACATTGAATATTGGTTATAAGGTTATTGGTTTCAAGATACCAAGTTAGTCTATTATTCACCATACGTTCCATGGTTTTACAAACACAGCTAGTTAGGGAGATCGGTCTGTAATTAGACGGATCTGTATGATCCCTGCCAGGTTTTGGTATTGGGGCTACAATGGCATTACGCCATGAAGGAGGAAATTCTCCAGACGTCCAAATTTTGTCAAATATATCTAAAAGTGTCATCAGACATGGTTCCGGTAAGTGTTTCAGTAGCTGGTAATGTATATTGTCATCACCCGCTGCAGTGTCATGAGCTTGCTCAAGAGCAGTATGTAGCTCATGTAATGAAAACACTTCATTATAATCTTCACCGTTATTTGATTCGAAATTAAGTTTTTTCTTTTCCTTTTGTTTCTGATATCTCTGAAACTCTGGGACATAATTTGCCGATGATGAATTTTTGGCAAGGGTTTCGCCAATTTTATTTGCAATGTCAGTTTTATCAGTTATCAAGTTATCACCATCTTTAAGATGGTGTACAGCTGATTTTGAACCTTTGCCTTTTATTCGCTGAACCATGTTCCAAACCTTAGACATTGGCGTGCGCGAATTAATTTTTGAGACATAATTTCTCCAAGATTGTCGTTTGTTTTGTTTAAAGGTACGACGCGCCTTTGCATTGAGTATTTTAAATTTATTTAAGTTATGGACAGTTGGATGATGGCGGAAATAACGCTCTGCCTTTTTCCTCGCTTTTCTGGCTTGTCTACAATCTGTATTAAACCATGGTTTTCGTACATGTGGAGTCGTAGAGGACTTGGGTATACACTCATCAGCTATTTCATTTAAAACATCAGAAAAGGTTTAAATGGGATCAGTTATATCACTGAAACAATCAGGTCGCAGTTTCGATTTACAGTTAGTTTGAAATGAAGACCAGTAAGCCTTCGAAAAGTTCCATCTTGTGTACGAAAGAGAATCAGATGGAGTTATTTCTGAAAGGATAGTTGGGAAGTGGTCACTTCCACAAAGGTCATTATGAACAGACCAATCAAATTCATTCAGGAGGTTAGAATCTGCAACAGATAAATCCAAAGAAGAATAAGTGCCAGTTGCAGGATGCAGATAGGTGCTTGAATCATCATTTAATATGCACAGGTCATTATTGGAAATGAAGTCTTCAATTATTTTACCTTTAGTATTAATGTTAGTACTGCGCCAGAGTGGAATGTGACCGTTTAGGTCACCCATGATAACACATGGCTTCGGGAGTTGATCATAGAGTGATTGAAGATCAGTCAGATGAAGTGTCGATGAAGGCGGGATATACAGAGAGCATAACGTAAATGCTACACCCAGAGTAAGTCGCACTGCAACAGCTTGGAGATTAGTGTTAAGAGTAACAGGGCTGTGAATAACATTCTGTCGTATAAGGATAGTAGAACCTCCAGTGGCTCTATCACCTGGAGGGGAAAAATAATGATACGGTTCAAACTGACGTAAGTTAAAATTATCTGTCTGTTTCAGATACGTCTCTTGCAGACAGAACGCTGATGGTGTTAAATCCTGGATTAATAGCTGTATTTCATTCAAATTTGTCCGGAGTCCTCTACAGTTCCACTGCACGATATTGGGAGATATACCTATTTTTTAGGCGGATTAATTGGGGATCTACCCCGCACCGTTTTCGAGGGCGACAAGCTATGTGCCCTAGAATGGACGTTTTCGGACACGTCCATGTCCTCAAGTGATCCGTATTTGTTAAATAACTTGATTTTATCATCTGACCCCTTGGGGGCTCTGCCACTTTGTTTCTTTGAATCTGGCTTCAGTTTGCCTTTGTTTTTAACGATTGGTTGAACGTTTGGCGTTGATTGAGATCTTTGAGTTGACTGAGAAGTGTCACGGTCATAAGATGGTTCTGATTCGATTTTGAGCGTACCAGGAAGTGGTTCTGCAGTTTGTGTAGATATTGCAGGTGAGAATATCAGAGGAGAATCAGATTTAACCCAGGTCAAGTTTGTCTGACAGCATGCGGATGATTTTGTGATTCTATTTGTCGATTCTTTGAATCTGGCTTCAGTTTGCCTTTGTTTTTAACGATTGGTTGAACGTTTGGCGTTGATTGAGATCTTTGAGTTGACTGAGAAGTGTCACGGTCATAAGATGGTTCTGATTCGATTTTGGGCGTACCAGGAAGTGGTTCTGCAGTTTGTGTAGATATTGCAGGTGAGAATATCAGAGGAGAATCAGATTTAACCCAGGTCAAGTTTGTCTGACAGCATGCGGATGATTTTGTGATTCTATTTGTCGCTTCTGACGGTGTTGTGGTGATAGAAGCATAGCTCTCTTTAGGCTCGGAGCTTTGAACTAGTTTTTTGGCATCTGCAAAACTAATGTTTTGGGTGAATTTGATTTGATTTATCTCCATTTGACGTTTCCAAACAGGACAGCTTTTAGAGAAAGAGGAATAATCCCTGCACAGTTTGTACATTTTTGACAGTACTGTCACAATCTTCTGTTGTATGTGTCTTCTCACCACAGTGAGCACATACAACAGACAATGTGCAAGTATTTACGCCATGACCAAACTTTTGACATTTGAAGCACCTGAGAGGGTTCGGAATGTACGTGTCAACATTGATGTTACAATATCCTGCCTTTAGAGATTTTGGAGCATTTGGTGTAGAAAATGAAAACAGGTAAGTATTTGTTTTGATAACAGTATCGTTTTTCCTGGTTGTGAAACGCTTGACATAAAGTACGCCTTGATCCTTCATCTCGGTGACGATGTCGAGTTCTGACATGTCTGCAAACAATCGATCTCGATACCTGATAATTCCTTTGCTCGTGTTGAGTGTTTTGTGAGCAGAGACTGTGACTGGAATGCCGACAAAAGAATCAATACTCATAAGGTTGGTGGCTTGGTGCCTTTTTGCACACTCAACCAGCAGAGCACCAGAACGTAATCGCTTAATGTTCTTAACGTCACCAGCAATGCCTTGTATACCTTTAGCAACGGCAAAAGGATTCAACTTCAAAGGTGTCTTGTCAATAGTTTCAAGCACAAGAAAACGTGGCCAGTAATCAATTGAGTTGGGCAGTCTGAGGTCAGTTTCAACAGGATCAGTGTCAAGTTGACGCTTGGTCTTTTTTTTTTTGGGGGGGGGGTTAGGTAAGCCATTGTAAGTTAGTAAGATTTCATCATCCGAGCTCCCCACCCACCATGGAGTATCACAAGGACAATGCTAAAAACAAGTGGATTTCCAACTTGCAGCACCAAGTATACTCGGATGATATACTCCAGCAGAAGAATTAAAAGATTAAAAATTCCACCAGATTGGCCCATGAGCCACCGCCTTCTGGGCATAAGACTCTAGGCAAAGTTCATGACATTATAATTCAAAATCACAAACGTTTTAGATAAGCAAGTAAGCCAAGACCGAAAGTAAGATAATTCCAAATAAAATTTGTGCAATGACATGTATAAATATAGTCTATACACAGGGCTTGGCGTGACCAGCCGATTGATAGAACCGGGCCAGTTCTACCACCCGTCTAGGTGAAGTCAGGGTCAAAGTGGTGTGTTGGACAAAGGAACACTGTTCCTGGAACCAGTGCCCTCAACCACCAGACTACCTTCCTCCACCGACACAGGGGCGCAACCCACGGCAAACGGGTTGGTGGACCTAATATCCCCCCGGGTCCACAACGGGGGGTTGAAGGGCGCTTGGCGTGACCCAGCACCCACCACGAGGAGGTGGCCCTTCATGGGTGCCAAAAGTAACTATAAAGTCTTCGTAACTCTGATGATGTTTCACTCCCTTTCTCACGATTAAAATATTCGTTAAGAATTCTCTTAACTTTAATATTGTTATAAAAAATACAACTGCTCCTCAATACTTTGATTTTGGACCGAGAATCACTGATATCGTCATTACAAAACTATGTTACATGTGTAGTCAACTGAATTTATGATCTATTTGTTGGTATAAAAGATAACCCAAGTTATTCTTGTGGAAATGTTTGTGAAAATTCTTATCACTACATATTTGAGTGTCAATTATATACTTTACAGAGAACTGCCATGACGACAAATTTACGCAGTGTTACCAACATGATTATAAACTATGAGTTACTATTACATGGCAATGCAGATCCCACTGTTCGCATAAATCAAAATATATTTTAAATTGTTCAAACATATATTTGTCAGTCAAAAAAGATGTTCTTAATTGTTTCAATTGTTCCACTTTTTCCATCTTTCTGTTCTTGCCTGTCCCATCTTGTGTAATGAATGTAAATATTATGTAAATACTACGAAGAGGGTGTTCTATGTTGTATAACTTGTACCCAATCCTTTCCTCATAAATAAAATATGTTTGAAAGAAAGCCAAAACAAGGGATGCTACAATCAACTGTTGGGCGCCGATTTTCATCCAAGGTCTAAATGTTGTTACCCTCTGCAAGTGTAAGACGGAAACATTCTTCATAATATATAATGTAACTAGGATCATCTTTAACTGCTTGACTAATATGTCATTGTTTCACTGCAATAAAATAGGAGCAATTAGGAAATAAGACAAATTTTGCTACATAATAACGTCTAAATTTAAAAAAAAATACCGTTTGAGTGTTACATTGTTAATTTAACTGGTTATTTAACAGTTTATTTTTGCAACCAATCGATGTGTATTTATTACCATTTTGTATATCATACATGTACTTAACACATACATGTATAAGTGTCAGTTCGGTTCAACTGTGTTCACAGCTCAGCTCAGTGGTAAGGTGAACTGTGTTCACCAGTTCAGGGGTAACTAAAGTACATCACCTGTTGTTTTAAGAGATAAGCGCGGTTCAGTGACCTGGAACCTTTAAACAATACCTGCTGGCAAACTGGGGACACCCTGTATAAGTTTTACATAATAATGATGTAAACATATAATGCTGTTCAGCGGCACTCCAACTCCGCTCATGGAACTCCAACCCTAATAAAACGTGCTGTGTATAAGTGTTCATTCATACATAAGATAAAGATAACCTGAATATGTTGCTGGGCTTTAAACCTGTGTAAAGTCCATCCTTTTGTTTGAAAATTCCAAACAGGTACTGCCTTGTAATGACTTAAAATAATCCAGTATACACACAGCTGTTCTCTCACCACTAATGACTTGACAAGGTCACAATATGTTAATTGTTTTTGTCTGAAAAAAATCCAAACAACATAGGTGATATCTTTGCCCAAAAAGTGTCTAGATGACTAACAGTGAATGACGCCAACACTAAATTGCGGTGACCCAAATAGTCCATACAAACATACGAGGATTGTCAACGTAGTTATTCAGTAAATTCAAGTAACTAAAGTGACTAAATTGAGCAATCGTATCTCTCACTATCGACCTGACCTTAGACTTGTATCCCAGTTCTATAAATAGTAACATCATTCACGACCACGTGAGTGTGAATCTGGGTGTATTTATATACTCACGGTATATGGTGAACTAGCTAAGGTTTATAAATGCATTTTGACTAAGTATACTTACTGTAGATGTTTATATTAAACCGTCAGTGTTGAGGTATTGCTCAGATTCAGTAGAGATTTCTCATAAAGCAAGGTAAGCTAACATTACACTCCCTATTTATATATATGTAGTGTATCAATGTACTTTATCGACCTAAATGTACATATCTACGAACAGCAGAGGAAGGCCTTTAGAATCCCCCACCAAATAAGTGCACGTGAAATCAAACTTATTTGTATCTTTTTGTTTCAGAACATTGTTGACTTCACAACCCGTCCCTATTCTTGAATTATATTGCTGTACAAATATATACCACCGACTCCCTCTGCTGGTGTTTGATGAAAGTCAAATGTGGCCGAGCAGATGTTCGTGGAGATGTCATTTCTAAGCAGGTGCTCGTGACATGGTCACTGTAGAGGGATATTACCCAATCAATATTGATTTAGTGCAGGTGCCTCCATGGCGAAACGACGCATTGCGTCACTAATACGCCGAGTAGTAACGGTAATCAGCTCGTTTCACTTCGGAACACAAGGTAAGTATGACTCTTGATTTTGGACCCTCGATATTCGAGGGTTTGAAGTTCGATCGGTAGAGTGCGGGTCTCCCTATAGGAAGGGTCGCGGGTTCGAGTCCCGCTTAGGAAAGTACACTTGCAACAGGAAGTGAGTGACCTGTGACGTCACTTCTAGTAGTAAGATACAATCTTACAGATCATGATGGGGGTTTCTAAAGCTGCTCCCTGCAGAAATCTAGACTTGCCACATATTCTAAACTTGCAAGGACTTTCTTGGATAAATTTGCATCAGGGTCTGTATGACAGACTCAGCATTCGCAAGCGTCCTCACATTTTAACTATACTATTTCAGGGCAAAAGTGTATTTTATTACACTATACATAGTGGCAGATGGAACTCTATTATTTCATAAAATCATGAAAAAACATGTTCAACCTGCTATGATCATGAAAAATGAGGTTTAACTGTGGTATAAGCATGAGTGAGCCAGTATTGTTTTACGCCGCTCTTAACAATGTTCCAGCAATATGACGACGGGAGTTTCCAGAAATGGGCTTTACATAGTTCCTTTTATGATGAATCAAACCTGTGTGTTACGCATGTCGTGAAAACACTTTAGCCTCTGGGCTACCCAACAGGTATTATTATGAATATCGAGTTTAAACTTAATACGATCATGAATAAGGAGGTTTACATGTAGTAAAAGCGTAGAATAGTTTAATTTATTCCTAAATAAAATATTCCCGAAAAATTATCATTATACCTGTATCTACTCTGTACGTTTATGTAACGCTATGTGTGGTCACTTGGTGTCATTGCCACTTAAAGCAGAACCATGACACATAATTAACAAAGATAGCTTCGTGCTTCAGCTGTGCAAAAATGATAAAAAATCCATTTTGCAAACGATAACCATCCTCATTGACGTAGTTCCACAAGGATCGACAGTCAGGTGACTTCGAGCGGTTATGTTTTATTTAGCAGTCTGTGCATGTCGAAATATGTCAATATACATTCTTCACCTGCACTGGTGATTTTTCTATCAGTTGAAGTTGGAAGTGAGGGTACAGCGGTAATTGTCGCATTGGGCATATTGGGCACATTATATACTAGGCACATAAAGAAACTGTGCATACAAAAAATTAAAATCTAAATTTATCAAATTTGTGTAGACACATAAGGATTTAAACTCAGAGATTAGTGACGTCAGTGGGTTCCTCCTTGAGACGTGCAATACGTTGTTGCACGTGCATTCCGGGAAAGAGAAACAGCAAATGAATGCCACACAATACTGTCACTTTGGAAAGGTCAACCCCTGCCCTTGCGCTCGTTCAAAAAAATAAACGGCTATTTAAACGCATAGCATGCCAAGGCCCACGTCTGCACATCGTCATGAGGCCATTGGGATGGTCCGTGGGGGAATGTCTCAACGACAAGTGGCTGCACATTTCCACTGCCACCGGAACACCATTCTGCACTGGTGAGACGCTACCAGAACACAAATGACGTCATCGATCGGCCACGTTCTGGACGTCCACGTGTAACAACGCCAAGACAGGACAGATGGATAAGGATGACCCGTCTTCGCCACAGGTTTCAGACTGCAGTGATGACTGCCCGAACCATCCCAGAACTTCGCCGTATCCACCCCAACACAGTGCGACAACGTTTACGTTATAACGGGATCAGACCAGACCATACGGACTATCCTGACACAATGTCATCGACAAGCTCGCCGAATGTGGTGCCGAAATCATGTCCCCAGACCCTTGTTTTGGTGGAGAAATGTTGTTTTTACAGATGAGTCCAGGTTTAACATTTCCCATAGTGATGGACATCAACGTGCCTATAGACGCGTGGGAGAACGTTATGCACAGGCCTGTTTCTTGGAGAGGAATCGCTTGGGTGGTGGTTCCGTGATGATTTGGGGTGGAATAACAGCACGCCAAAGAACTCCTTTGGTGATTGTTCAGGGCAACTTAACTGGTGTGGGCTACAGGGATCAGATTCCTCGACCTGTGGCAAGTCCTTTTCTGCAACGTCATGGCCCTGGGTTAACATTCCAACAGGACAATGTCCGCCCTCATACGGCAAGGGTTGTTATGGATTTCTTGCAACACCACAACCTTGACTTACTGCCTTGGCCTGCAAATTCACCGGATCTCTCCCCGACAGAGCATGTTTGGGACGAGATGGATCGACGTCTACGCCGTCTTCCTCATCCGCCAGATAACGTCCTTGACCTTGCAACAGAACTTGGCGTATCATCCCACAAGCCTTCCTTGCACGTTTGATAGGCTCTATCATCTATGCATCGTCGATGCACTGCTGTTCTCAATGCCGATGGTGGACATACCCGTTATTGAGCTTGTGACATGGTCGTTTGACCCCTGTCCCGCTTGTGGACTCGTGACGTAATTGTGATTGACTTTTCAATTGAAATTCTCCCGACTTGTTATGGTCTCATGATCCCTCCATTAAGGTTTATATGTACATTTGACATTGTTATCGTACTTATATCAACTGGGATAATATTTTGACAGTGCACAGTTTCTTTATGTGGCTAGTATATTTTTAATTTCGTACCTCCGTTTCAGACACCTTAAATCGTTTATTTTATTTTATTTTGTTATTTTTTCTGCTTACTTTGAGACTTGAAGATAGTGTGCACCATCAACGAACCTCCCGTGTCTTTAGAAGCCCAGGCGAGCCGATGGTTACAGTGTCTATCACTGAATCGAATTGCACACTCTGTGATGACATGAGTGAGTGAGTGAATTTAATTTTAAACTGCTTTGACCAGTATTTCAGGTATGTCGCGGCCTGCCATTATAATGTGTGAGATGATATTAACATTAGCTTTTTACTACTTTTTGAAATCAACGAACACGTACATGGTGACAATCATAGAAACAGAATAAGGGGTTTCAGGGATTCTAACCCACCATCCCAGGCTTCCGACAGGCCAAAGGGACGCAACTCTGCACAGCGAATCCCGTCGCCACAAGATGCTACCGGACACTAGAACCTCTAACGACGCGTTGAAATGCCTATATCTGTCCCAGGTAGTATGATATTTATTAGAACGTCCCTCTGACATAGGAATGGTTCTATCCCTAGATAAGGATGTATTTGGCGCTTGAACAGACTACAAAACAAACATTACGCAATCTTAATGAAATATTTGCAGTGATGTAAACACGAACGACAAATGAGCTTTTATTTCAGGGCGATTGAACTTGCAACCTTGCTCGTGTTTTCAGCCTGTTGAGTTAGCCACCAGTCAACAGAGGCACCGATAAATCTTCGCAACTGGGTTACGATGAAATGTGTCACCCACAGCACGACTGATCACTCGATCCCGATATAGTCGCCTCTTACGACAAGCATCTGTCGCTGAAGACCTAATCCAACACGGATCCTTACGGGTCTATATGTTCCTGCAAAAGAGGTTCTTTAAGAGATTCTTTCCTTGCTACAAATCTTTTGGGGCTGAGTTTTATTCCTGACATTCCTGACGCACGTACGCACGCACGCATGCACTAGTAATTATTTTTTTCATTATATGCAGGCACACGGCACGTCACTCGGGCAAGATGGCACAGAGTTTGATGTTTTGGAAGCGAAAGGACGAGATTTCCACCGAGGAGGCGATAGAGCGCCTTCGAAATCTGCAAGAACTTCTGTCTAAAAAAACCGATTACCTTGAAAACAAAATTGATGCTGAAACGAAAACTGCATTGGAAAACAGAGGGAAGAATAAGAGAGGTAAGTAGAAAATGCATGTTTTGGTAAGGGAAGTGGTGTCAAGTGTACCTAATGAAGGGAAGCATGTCGTACTGATAGCAGTAGTAGTAGTAGTGGTGGTGATGGTGGTGGTGGTGGTAGTAGTAGTAGTAGTAGTAGTAGTAGAAGTGGTGGTGGTGGTGGTGGTGGTGGTGGTGGTGGTGGTGGTGATGGTGGTGGTGGTGGTGGTGGTAGTAGTAGTACTAGTAGTAGTAGTGGTGGTGATGGTGGTGGTGGTGGTGGTAGTAGTAGTACTACTAGTAGTAGTGGTGGTGATGATGGTGGTGGTAGTAGTAGTAGTAGTGGTGGTGTCGGTGGTGGTAGTAGTAGTAGTAGTACTAGTTGTAGTAGTAGTAGTAGTGGTGGTGATGGTGGTGGTGGTGGTGGTAGTAGTAGTACTAGTAGTAGTAGTGGTGGTGATGGTGGTGGTGGTGGTGGTGGTAGTAGTACTAGTTGTAGTAGTAGTAGGAGTAGTAGTGGTGAAGGTGAGGATAGTTATAGTTTTACACATAATGACATCTATAGTAATTATAGTAGTAGTGTAATTTTGTGGTTAAAGTATTAGTGCTGTATCGACCTATTTGTATTAATATTTTTTTTGCACAAGGCACAGGAAATGTGTTACTGATGAAATAGATCTACTTTAGTTTACAACAAATTTAATCAAGAAATACCACGTGAAGTGATTTACAGATCGATCAAAGACAGTATTACATGTCACTAAGATGGTGTTACAGGTGTCACACAGATGGTGTTACAGGTGTCACACAGATGGTGATACATGTGTTACACAGATGGTGTTACAGCTGTCACACAGATGGTGTTACAGATGCCACACAGATGGTGTTACAGGTGTCACACAGATGGTGATACATGTGTTACACAGATGATGTTACAGATGCCACACATATGGTGGACAGGTGTCACACAGATGGTGTTAGAGGTGTCGCACAGATGGTGTTACAGGTGTCACACAGATGGTGATACATGTGTTACACAGATGATGTTACAGACGCCACACATATGGTGTTACAGGTGTCACACAGATGGTGTTATAGGTGTCACATAGATGGTGTTACAGGTGTCACACAGATGGTGTTATGGGTGTCATACAGATGGTGTTACAGGTGTCATACAGAATGTGTTACGGTGTCACACAGGTGGTGTTACAGATGCCACACAGATGGTGTTACAGGTGTCACACAGATGGTGTTGCAGGTGTTACACAGATGGTGTTACAGGTGTCACACAGATGGTGTTACAGGTGTCACACAGATGGTGTTACAGGTGTCACACCGATGGTGTTATGGGTGTCATACAGATGGTGTTACAGGTGTCATACAGATGGTGTTACGGTGTCACACAGGTTGTGTTACAGGTGTCACACAGATGGTGTAACATGTGTCGCATAGATGTTACGGGCGTCACACATGATGGTGTTACGGTAGGCACACAGATGGTGTTACAGAGGTCATACAGATGGTGGTACGGGTGTCATACATGATGGTGTTACAGGGGTCACAGAGATGGTGAATCGCATCTGAAATAGATGTGGCTATACATGCCGCAGAGATGATGTTAAAGATTACTTACTTATAAGTGGTGTTACAGGTGTCACATGAATGATGTATTAGGAGTCACGTGGTTGATGTTACATATCTCATATAAGTAGTGTTACAGGTGTCACGTGGACGATGTTACATATCTCATATAAGTGGTGTCTCAGGTGTCACGTGGTTGATGTTACATATCTCATATAAGTAGTGTTACAGGTGTCACGTGGACGATGTTACATATCTCATATAAGTCGTGTTACAGGTGTCACGTGGACGATGTTACATATCTCATATAAGTGGTGTTACAGGTGTCATGTGGACGATGTTACTGGACTAGTAGGTGTAACGTGGATGGTGTTACATATCTATTATAAATGGTCCATGCTCTTACAGATAGAGTAAAAGTGGAGTTACAGGTGTCACGTTGATATGTCGTTAAAGCCGCACTCCAGGCCCTGCGACGTCGAAAGCGATATGAGAAGCAGCTGCAACAAGTGGACGGAACGACGGCGTCACTGGAGGTGCAGTTGGAGGCGTTAACATCGGCTTCGGTGAATGTCGAAGTCGCCAGGTGCCTGAGGTTGACGTCAGAGGCGATACAACGTACCTTCGGTAACATGTGCGTGAAACACTGGACTAGTCGTATCAACTGGAGTGAGACAACAGTATTTTTCAGATTTGGAAAGAAACAAACACAAAAATAGGCCAGGGAAGTCAAATGCAAAAGATAATTACTTCCACAGTTCTACAAAACAACAATACTGCTGAGGTGATCGTTACTCCCATGTTGTACCATAGATTAACGACAGTCGTAGCGCTCCGTTCACTTTATGGAACAGGTCCTAGAAAGAGAAGAGTGTGCAGGCTGGTTGTGGTAGGATTTGTAAGGAAACCAGATAAGTTGCACCTGAAAACCAGATAATGCATGTATTTGCTTAGGGATATTTTTAAGTCCTGTCCGAATATATTGTTCAATGTGTGGAACCTATTTCTGGTATCCCACGACGACATTTTGCTGGAATATTGCAAAACATGCCTAAAACCATACTCCCTCACTCACTCATTGATCTCTGATGAATAGAATATGACCTGGTTGACATCATTTATCTATAACGTGGCCAGGACAGCGGACAAGGTGGCGGACCTGAGAGATGAGGTGTCTGACAGGATGGAGGATGTAGAAGAGATTGGCAACATCCTGGCACAACCTCTTGGCGGCGAGGAATTCGATGACGTATGTATAGCTGCTAGGCCATGTTTGTAGCAGCGAGTTGTCTGATCAAAATGATTATTGGCAAGTTTGTTTTCTGTTTAATGCGGTACTCAGCATTTTCCCAGTTGTATTGCGACGGTTCGAATCTGGACCAGGCAATCCTGCTCATTCTTGTATCATGTTAAACACTCACACGCATACCCACTCGCACCACTCTCACATACTTACTCTCACAGTCCCTGAACCACATTATGTCCCCTACTGCCAAGCTCTCCCTGCAGTGCTAAAGCCCTAAATAAAGCAAGTCTAGATTTCCTCAGGTTCAGGGTCTGTTCTGAATCTCTGGTCACCCCGGGCCTCCTTTTCAATTTAAATGGGCTTGTTTGTTACTATCAAACTTAAAATTATATATTCAGAGGCTAAGCATTAGTCTATCACATACTGAGCCCATGCTGGTCCTAAGCCCCACTTATACGTCTTCCGTCCACTTTTCTCACTTAGTCCACACCCGCACACAATCACAGCTACTCTGGGTTTGTTTCAGGATGATCTTCTGGCGGAGCTTGAGGAAATGGACCAGGATGATCTCATAAACAAACTGAGCGACATCCAATTGCCCTCTGTGCCAACCGAGGAGCTCAAGACAAAAGGTGAGATCTCCTTATACGGAAGAATCAGGTCGAACTGACATTCTCTACAAAAGGGTCAAGGCATTTACTCGATAATTTGAAATTAATTGTTCACTTTGCTTGGGAGTCGGATTTAATTCCGGTTTGAACAGTAATGCGTGCTCGATTTTGGAGCGAAGTCAGAAGTGATGACCAGAAAAGTGGTTGAACCCATAAGCACGTGTCGCGCTGACAAACCAAGACACTGAACCCGTAAAGAGTGAGTGAGTGAGTGAGTGAGTTAATATTTGACGTCACATCGGCAATGTTTCAGCCACATCGATACGAGAACAAAGTTGACGTCAATAAAGAATATGTGTACATTATGAAACCTTTCGTCAAAGGGCAGTACACAACTAGAATATCACAGTTAGAATTAAAACAAGCATGAAAAGTTAAAACTATTATGAGTATTTGGACAACTCATAGTATAGAAACAGGCTATAGATCGCCGGCAACTGAAGGTAGATCACCATGGGGACTTACAGTACTTTGCTACCTGCATGGATTTACACCACCCCTTCAGCCATAGGCGATTGTGCTAAGATTTAGCCACTAAAATGCGTAGATCAAAATTTACTTCGAATGTTTTGGGACTTATGTAACCTGTGAAGATCAGGGCGGAGGCTATTAATGGGTGGTCAGACCCGCTGACTTGGTTGACACATGCGAGCGTATCCCAATAGCGTATTTCGAAGCTCACTGGGTATTCTGTCGAGTATTTACAACCCGCTGTCTTATGGCTGGAAAATGGCGTTAAAACAAACAAACAAGACATAATCCAAACGAATCTGGATTCGAACTCGAGATCACAGGTTTCTGGCGTACCAAAGGGACGCAACTCTGCACAAATAATTGCAGGGCCTGAGAAGACTGAGCCCGTGCCCCATGTCTGTGAATGGATTCAAGAAAAGGAGGTATCTACTGCTCATAACGACTCCTTGCGTGCGCACACACGCACCAGCACACGCGGAGACAAAGTGTGTTAATACCAGTCGGCGGGGTAGCCTAATGTTTAAAGCCATCACTGTCAACAGTCACTATTAACATGCCCACCCTCATTGTTTCCAGGCGACAAAAAGACCGGGAAAGCGAAAGAGGAAGAGGAGGAAGATAGAGAAATGAGGAAGTTGGCTGAATGGGTGTGACGTCACTCCTTGTGGAGTGACGTAACACCATCCTCTACGACCCAGAAGGGTTTTTTTTATCTCCCTTCTGCTAGTATTTAATACTTGTATTTGTCAAGTTGGAATCTATGGATTATATGTACAGATAGTAACTTAAATACAAAAATAGATGTGACGTGTGGCCCAACTCCATCCTTTACGATTTTATTCTCCCTTCCTTTCTGCTTCTATTCTACGGGTAGCACATTCTCTTCCTCCGTCGGAAGATATGACAAGTAACCTCTGTGGGCAGAGAATGCGTATAGCACGACACTAGACGAACTTTGTGACTGAGATGATGAGGTGTGTGTTCAGGGAGACACTGGCATCGTTATATCCAGGATCGAGAGAAGAATTGAAGCATGTAAAAAGGATTGGACCCGGGAGCACAACATCAAAAGAATGTACCAAAAAATGTAATACCTTTGCCAATTAATACTATCACCATGTGTAAACTGTTTATATGTATTTTCTGAGAGAGAGAGAGAGAGAGAGAGAGAGAGAGAGAGAGAGAGAGAGAGAGAGAGAGAGAGAGAGAGAGAGAGAGAGAGATATGTCAACTGTAATTGATAATCTTGCAATTGGTGCCAATACCAACGGCATTGATGAAATAACATGGCATTTTACTATTAAAGAATTGTCAAAGAATATAATTTATTATAATAGTTTAAACTAAAGGATATCCTCAATCACTTGTGGTCATAGCCTTAATAACCTGTATATATTTGGGAAAATGTTCCCCTATTATATGTATGTATGTGTGTGTGTGTGTGTGTGTGTGTGCGTGCGTGCGTGCGTGCGTGCGTGCGCGAGGTATTCATGTACTTAATTCTATACATTGTAATTACATAACCATAATGTTTTGAGGGTCTTCTGAACTATCTGGAGGAAATAAAGACATTCATCATCTTCATCAATGTGGTATTGATATAAAGCGTTAACTTCATCAATGTGGTATTGATATAAAGCGTTTACTTCATCAATGTGGTATTGATATAAAGCGTTTACTTCATCAATGTGGTATTGATATAAAGCGTTCACTTCATCAATGTGGTATTGATATAAAGCGTTTACTTTGCCTCTTGCTTACTACATCTTACAGATGGTTTTACAATATCATACGTGCTGCGTTATTAATGCTAACCTTATCCTGTAAGCTTCAGGTTCGGTTCCTCAGACAAGTACAAGGGGTGCTGCAATCTATAGCCGGGCGATTTTAGACTGTCCAAGGTCGAAATATACTCTCCATTAATTCCAAGGTCTAAATGTTGTTAACTGACTGACTGACTGACTGAGTTTAGTTTTACGCCGCTTTTAGCAATATTCAAGCAATATCACGGCAGGGGGACACAAATGTTGTTAACGCCTGCAGGTGTAATCATGAGACATTCTCATTATGGAACTAGGATAATCTTTCACTGCTTGACTGATATGCTACTGTATATTGAACGACATTGAATCAAGCTTGCCAAACCGAACAAGCCTATGACCCTCAACCCTATTAGACCCGTGAAGTTCCGGGTTAGAATGGACCTTCAGTAACCCATACTTGTCGTAAGAGGCGACTAAGGGACCCTTTACACAGGACGGCGACCGCTCTGCCTTCCCTCCGCGTTCTAGCAATTTTCCGAACGCCACTGAACGCTCAAAGGAGGCACAACGAACGCAGAGAGAAGACAGCGCCATCGCCATGAAGGCAGAAAGAAGGCAGAGCCAACGCCAAGAACGGCTCAGAACGCCACTGCAGTGGCCCTGATTGAATATGGCTGTCTGACATCGTTCCAACACCACCAACATCACCCCATAAAAATTTATAATTTGCATCCACTAATGCAAGAAGGACAAGAGAGAAAACAACCTTATAGTTGTGGTAGAGACTACCTGTGTTTGGTGGACAACGCACGGCTATATGTTTCCCTTCAATGGCACCTCATGCATGGGGTAAGTTCCAACGTCTCGGAAAGTCATCTGCAACAGCTTTCCACTCTTGGGAGTTCCTTGGGCATTTGACAACTTCATTCTTATATTCATCTCGGATAGCTCTGCACAAAAGTGGAGATCGTGCTGCGTGACACACGATACTGGTACTGGAAGCTTAGGTATTTGTCCCCAATTGAAAGGAACCTGAGGTTTACGGCAAGTTTCAAACCAGGCTCTAAACTCGCTCACCAATTCGTGTTCTGTATGGCGATTCTTGGGCTAACCCGTTGGAGGAGTTCGTCAAAAAAGTGTTCTAGACGCAGTTCTTGCATTAGTTGGTTGTGCAACCGTCAGTGTTGTTTTAACCATGGACGGACCCACAGGGTTATGCATCTTCTTCTTCTACGTCTATTTATCCTTCTGTTTGAGATGGCCATGGCTGTGTAGTTTAAAAACAATGCTTGTTGACCTTGCAAAAAAGCTATTTGCAAACACAATTCCTTGTTCATGCTTACTGAAGTCGTTATACGATGATTTCACTGAGCCTGCTCGTATGAAACTAATGATAAAATGTCGTAGCCAGGTACTTATATACCTAGAGCATGCAGGTTGCCAAACAGTCGCCACAGAACGCACAGAGAAGGCAGAGCGAACGCCAGTGAAGGCACAACGGTCGGCGAGAAGGCAGAAGCAACGCTGAACGGACGCTGCATATGATGGTACAGAGAAGGCAGAGGGGAGGCAGAGGGAAGGCAGAGAGGACGCCTAGGACGCTCAAAGAACGCCTCTGAAATGTCAAAAATTGGCAGCTTAGGTCGTACAAGGAAGCCACAGAAACAGGTTTGGCGACCGTTGTGCGTCCTGGTAATCTTTAGAACGCAGAGAAAAAGCGGAGCGGTCGCCGTCCTGAGTAAAGGGGGCGACTAACGGGATCGGGTGGTCAGGCTGGCTGACATGGTTGACACTTGTCATTGTATCCCAGTGGCGTAGATCGATGCTCATGCCGTTCATCACTGCATTGCCTGGTCCAGACTCCATTATTTACAGACCGCCGCCATATAGCCGGAATATTGCTGAGTGCGACGTTAAAACAATCTCAAAACAATCAAACAAACCTAACCCTATTGTACCTGCTAAACCGCTTCACTGAACAAACAAATAAACATCAGAGTGAATATGAAGTGTTTATGACGACACAGAGAGAATATTTAGACAAACAGACTGACTGACAGACTGAGTTTGGTTTTACGCCCCTTTTAGCAATATTCCAGCAATATCACGGCGGGGGACACCAGAAATGGGCTTTACTCATTGTGACAAACAGAATGTTGCTAAGCTTTGAAATAGATAATAACGTAAAGACGTCCTTCCTTTTATTGCACCACCTCCTAGTAATCAAAATATATTGTCCAGAATACAAAAACTCTCACCATTAATGTCGTCACAAGACTACAACATTGTTAACTGTTTTATTGTCAGACAAATTCGGTGACTTCTTCGCCTTGTGTCTAGACTGACAATGACGCCAATACTGAAATTGCGGAGACCCAAAATAGGCCATACAATGTGTGAAATATACGGCGCAATATATACAGCTGCTTCGTACAATCGACAAGTTCCAGGTCAGATTAAACATTGAGTAATCATTCGTATCTTTCACTATCGACCTGATATTTATAATTGTTAGTGATCCCGCAACTTTCAAAAGCACGTGACTTGTTACGTCACCACCACAATAAGCTTGCTCTCAATGTTCAGCGCTCGACGATACGAAATATGTAAATAAACTGGGAAAATCCCAGTTCTATTAATAGAAACGTCATTCACGACCGCGTGAGCGTGAATCTTGGTGTGTTTTTATACTTATCCCCTATGTTCTGTGGTGGTGAACGAAGGTTTATAAATGCTTTTGACTCGGTGAACTTACTGTAGATGTTTCTATATAACCGTCGGTGTTGAGGTATTGCTCAGATTCAACTACTTGTTTCTCACAAGCAAGGTAAGCTACCATCACACTCCCTATTTTTATAAATAGTGAATCAATGTATTTCATCGATAATGTCTACGAATAGTAGCGGAAGGCTGAGAAAACAGTGGTGGATATTCGGGAAATTAATGTTGAAATATAGATGCGTACTGACTGAAAACCCATTCGTTCACCCTGATCAACGAACCAAGGATTTCATTTGTATATTTGTTGTTAGAAGTGTCTGGAATAACAAGGTTTAACTGTAATATAATAACGAATAATGATGTTTAACTTTCATATGATCATGAAAACCATGTTCAAACTGTTATGATAATGAATAATGAGGTTTAACTGTAGTTAAATCATGAAAAACCAAGTTCAACCTAGTATGATCATGAATAATGAGGTTTAACTGTGGTATGAGCATGAGTGAGCCAGTATTCTTTTATGCCGCTCTTAACAATGTTCCAGCAATATGACGACGCGAGTTTCCAGAAATGGGCTTCACATAGTTCCTTTTATGATGAATCAAACCTGTGTGTTACGCTTGAAGTGAAAACACTTTAGCCTCTGGGCTACCCAACAGGTATTATCATGAATAACGAGTTTAAACTTAGTACGATCATGAATAAGGAGGTCTGAATGAAGTAAAGGCATAGAATAGTTTAATTTATTCCTAAATAAAATATTTCCGAAAAATTACCATTATACCTGTGTCTACTCTGTATGTTTATGTAACGCTATGTGTGGTCACTTGGTGTCATTGCCACTTAAAGCAGAACCACGACACATAATGAACAAAGATATCTGCGTACTTAAGCTGTGCAAAAATGATAAAAAATCCATTTTGCAAACGATAAACATCGTCATTGACGTAGTTCCACAAGGATCGACAGTCAGGTGACTTGGAGCGGTTATTTTTTATGATGGGGGTTTCTAAAGCTGCTCCCTGCGGAAATCTAGACTTGCCACATATTCTAGACTTGCAAGGACTTTTTGGATAAATTTGTATCAGGGTCTGTATGACAGACTCGAGAGGAAATGATTGTCCTGGACCAGTTCCAACAAAAGCCTCTGCAAAGCCTTATTCCCCAAATAAGGCTTTGGTCGGACCCTTAGCTCTTGCTACCATTACCCCTACTGCTTTCCCAACCTATAAAAATTTCAAGCAAAATGTCCCCGGCAGCCACAATTCCCAAAGGGAGAAATAGAAATGTATTGCGCTTCCTCCCTTGGGAATTGTGCCGGCTGCCTTTCTCTCACCATGAGAGTGCCCCACTCCGGGATACCTTACCGAATCACCTCACATCACACAAAGTTGCAAGGAATCCACTGAGGCAACGGCGGGATACGAACCCACATGTATAGCTCGCGCAAACTATACATAATGGGTCGCACCACTCAACCGATTGAGCTACCGGGGACTTAACTGGAGTATCTCGGTTTAACGGGTCTATCTTGGGATTGCACCATTGCATCATCGCTATGCCGTGTTGACAGGAGGTAACACTGTGCCGTACGGTACGATCAATAATTCTTCTCTTACAAATCCTCTGCCTGGTCCATCCCTCAAGTAGTACAAGTTCGGCTCGTCTACTTTCATGTCCACTTTATCTATGTTGTAAGTTTTGACTGACCATATAGGATCAGTGGCTCGCTTACGGCTATCACCCTCGTGTTCCCCAGGCTGGTATAGATATCTCACTAGGGCCCTATCTGGTATCTGCTTCGCCTTCCCACGCAATGGAGCGGCCGACTCTGACACTATTGATTTTAATTTTATAGCGTCTGCCGGTTTCTTGCCGGTGAGACGGGTGACTTCATGGTTGATTGCCGACACCACCTTGGGTAACCTTGTGACCCATTCAGTCGATCGTTTTCCCCGGGGTGGCCAACTCCCTAGCATACTGATGTCCGAATAAGCGCTCAGCCAAAGTCCTATTAAATCTCTCAACTATGGCTTGGCTGCGATGGGCTCCGGCCGTGCCACGCCTGACCTTTGTATCGTGTTTGGCTAGCAGTTGTGACACGGCACCCATGAACTCCCGCCCTGGGTCAACTTGCAGCTCTGTTGGCCACGTCAGCGGACTGCGTTTGTATATGCGTTCGAATCCTCTGGCTACCTGGACCGAATCTTTCGTGGTCAAGGGCTCGGCTTCCTTGTAGCGACTGGCTACGTCCACTACGGTTAAGGCATACTTATACCTCTTATCGTGGGGTAGGAACAGTAGGTCTGCCTGGTGAACGCTATTAGGTATGTTAATACCAAACTTCCTTCTAGGCACATAGCGTGGTGGCGGCAAATAGATCTGCCAAAGTGCTTGTTTTTCAAGCCACGCTTTAGCCTCCTCCGGTGGTACTCGCGCCATTTTAGCCAACTTATCTACAGCGCTAGCTCCTTTCCAGTACCCACGCGGGCTATAGTAAATAGCCTCAAACTTTCTCTGGTTCCGTGACATGTTCAATTTTCTCATGCCCATACGCGTACGTGTTTATCCCATCAATAGCTATCCAACGTTTAGTATCCATAGGCGACAGGGACGTCTTGTTTATTGTCAGTCCGTATATCTTATGGCCATCACTTCTAAGTGTGTTCATTTTATGCCTAAAGGTACGGGTCTTGAACAGGGCTTCCTTGAATCTGGTGTGTTTGATGTGTTGTTTAACCACGTACTTCTTAACACCCTTAGCCTTCCGGATCTCCCCATTGTCGGCTTTCAGTATGGAGTACATCTTAGGCCTCAACCCTATGTACTCGGCTATGGGCGTGCCAGCACACTCGTCCTTCATCTTACCTAGGACCTTTTTTATTTACCGTACTGTGTATGGCATGGTCCTTGGGGTAGTCGCTGGTGTCGTACAAATCGAGGTGTTTTTTTCATGTCCTCATACACGTCCTCGGTTTGAATCTCCATCAGCAGGGAATCCGTGTCAGTGTACAGCACTTCACACCTGTCGTCGTACTGTTTCTTAAGCTCGTTGTAGTAAAAGTCGTACATCAGGTGTTTGGATAAATCGAGGATGCTCATCCCCACGTAAACAGGCCGGTTGAATTTTATGTGGCTTTTCTTCATGTGTAGGGCAACTAGGTCATCGGTGAATATCTTGCTACGGTTGAATGCCGGACTGGCTATCAGTCTCCTGAGCTTGTCTTCCTCATTCGACCGAACCAGCTTCACGGTCACGCGTTTCCTCAGGTTCTCCATAGTCTTACCGAACACCGAGTTGTTCATGAGCTTGTAGAGATTTTTCTCAAAGTCACTGGTGGCAAGCTTTCGGAGGTCTGTGTTCATTCTGATGTAAGGCTCCATCCAGGGGTCTGGTCGAACACGAGCACCCTGTGTATTTTGGTCAGCCTCATACCCAACGACAGGTATAGCTGTAGGTTGCGATAGTGAACGATGTACTTGGTCTTATTCATTAAATTGGGCACGAGTTTTTCAACGTCTGTCACACGCCCACCTAACAAGTTATGTTGGTACTCAGACATCCAGTCTGGGTTAACCCTCATACGTTCGGGGGGCCAGGGGGTAACTGTTGTGTGATGTGTGTAATGCCTTGGGGTACTCCAAGTCAACCTCGAGGATATAACCTTTGTTAGAATCTGACGCGATGCTCATAACATCGACCTCGTGTGACGCCCATTCGAATCCTCCTGTGGGTAGATACTGGCTCATGGCCCAGCCGTACAGGTTGTTGGCGTCGAGGTAGAGAATGTGATTGGTTGGCTTGTTAGGGTCGTAGCCCTTCACGTATTGATTATTTGCTTTCGCGTATCGTTTGGCTGCCATGGAGATCCCACCTCGCAAGCCTTTCTCAATGAATAGGTGCATGTCATAATCCGTAAGCAATTCCAACTTAACTCCGGTCTTTTTAAGCAAGGCATCCCACGACAGACCTGGGCTGGTGTAATACCATGCGGGGTCGAGTTTATACTGCTTGAAACATGTCCGCCTAAACGTCTCAAACACGTCGGCTAACAGCAGTACATCCATCCTCAAGTACAGATCGTGATAGTCACCCAGGTTTTTACAACCTAGTTTATTCCATACGTTAATCGCGTGCGAGTAATCGTCTTGGGATATTTCCGAGTCTGTAAGATTGCTGTAAAATTCTCTGATGGGAGGTAGTCTGGTCTCGGCGAACTTGGCCCAACTATCCATGTACTCATAGGGGTACACACCCTTCCTCATAAGCAGGGGTCTAGTCTCGGAGTCTGTGTATCGATCGGTAATAGGGAAGGTATCGTTGGCCTTGACCAGACTGTCTAATGAAGACAATAGAAATTGACACGAGTCAATGAACCTAAGACCGTTTAAGCTGAAGGAGATGTATCTCTCCATGTTGTTTGGGATGCACGTTATATTACCATCGATTTTCGCGATGGCCTGCATGATTAAGTGAGAGTCGTACCCTCTCAAGTTGTGAAAGACAACGGGAATGTTTATTGTCTTAGGGGTGATTTTAAGCTTGAGGTTACACGCGTTATGAGCGGCGCCTCTATACTTACCGGTTACGTGACAGTGATCTCTTACCGAATCACTGTTAAGTGGTGAGTCGCACACGTGACAATTAGTGCTACAGGCGTGAGCTAGCCTGTCGGCTTGGGTCATATGCATGGGAGCGACTCTATACAACGCGTTCCTAATAATTTTTTCTTCCTCCTGCAAACACTTTAGAAACCTTTCAGCCGCGTCAGGGCCCCTATACACTACCGGAGCTTTCGTTTCCCCGTCACAACGGACGACAACGTATCCAAACCCACAGGCCTCATGCTCCTGTGTTTTATGTGTGAAGCTCTCACCTGTGGGAGTATCCCCAACAACCTTAATAGGTTTGACCAAGGCTTCAAAGTCGGCGTATATGATATAAGGCACAGACATTTGGTTCTTGTGGTTGTCGAATTTTAGTATATTGTCACCTTCATTAGGCATATCAACGCGTATGGCTGTCTGCCCCACACCTTGGCAATCCTCCCATTGGGATTCTAATAAATCAGCTCGGCTGAAACCGTGTAGGCATCGCAGACAAAAGTGTTTTTTTCCCAACGTGCTTCGACTGGTCGTGCAACAACCGGCTGAGATGTTTTATCCACGTGTAGTGATACTTTTGGATCATGAATATATTGATAACTTGGTGGGGTTCCCCCCAACGGGCTGACTCTGTGTACTATTGTTGTGTTACCTTCGTGCCCAAAGACATTTATAGCTAGATTATTCTGTTTTTCTATTTTAGTTATCTGGGATATGGGGGTGGGTTCATCTATACCATCCCAGTTGAGCCCATCATCTTGGGGATAGCTAGAAAGCCTGTCTGAATGAGTGTCAGCTGGAAACAAGGCTGACCTGATAGCTACCCTCAGGCAATCGTCTCCTCTATTCTTGACGTTGACCATGGCATGTTTTTTCCTATAGTAGGGAGGCAAGTCTAGGTATGACCCGCCTCTGAACGGCACGTAGTTAGCTATGTCTAGATAGACATTATCGATTTTATCTACAGCCCACCCGGACCCCAAGTGTGTGTAGCGTTCTAGGTATTCTCGTATCTGCTGAAAACTGGTATCGATCGATGCGTTAATGGTCTCTGTATGCGTGACAACCTCTTGCCTACCTCTGAAGTAAGGCTGAACATATTCAGTGGCCCCATTCCCTACCTGCTTATCGAGCGACATTTTAAATGTGATCTGAAACTTGATACTTCCCAGACTGTCTAGTTCCTGATTTATTTTATCAGCTATCAGTGGCTTAATATCTGTAATGTCTATGTTCCTATTAACATGCATGCGCCAACCTCTCAAATAGTTACCTACAGCGCGCTCAGTGCGCACGAACTGTAGGTCGATAGCTCTATTCTGCCGTAACAGTTCTACAAGCTGTGGTTTATTCATACGGGAATACCCACCTAACCCCAAATCACGAACTTCAGCTTTCAATTGTTTTACAGTAGGTACGGGGGGCATGTGATAACAATGCGTTTAACCCGGCTCTCCCCAGGTTTGAATAACCCTTGAGCCCAAGCTGTTTTGCTTGAGCTTTTAATTGTTTTACCGTGAGAGGGGCTTCTAAACCTAGTAATTTCAACAATGCTGGTTTGGGCATTCGAGAATACCCAATTACACCCCTCTGCCTGGCGACCCGCTTAAGTTCACCAACAGTAGTCATAGTTGCGTACACACCTATGAAGATCAATGTCTAATTGGGCCGCCGTAAAGGTAAAAAATCTAGATACACTTTATCGATTATTCCCTCGACCCACCCGGAACATGCGCAGCATAGTAGGGTGTTTTGTATTACTTGCAACGAGTCGTCAACAAGTATATCTATATCCCCATGCACATCTACTCGCCCCCCCATCAAAATAATTCCAAGTGTGCCCAGCCCATGGCACATCAAACCCTACTTTTACCATGATTGTAAACGAGCACCCCTTATATAGTTCACTAACAATCATGGGTTTGAGGACACTGATATCTATACTTTCCCCCACATCCATCTGCCAGCTTCTCAGGCAACCTTCCCTGGGCTCAATTTCCACAAACATAGCTATACGTAGGTGTGTATAATCTCTAACTGGGTTCTATCTTGAGAAGCCGCCTACGTTCTTTTATGTAGGCCTTTTTGTTCTCGTAGATGAGGTGATGTCTGACTACGTTCGCTCCGCGGAGCTTTACATAAGCAGTAGTGTCCTTTCACACCTATGCCACACACAGAACACGAGTAGTTAGGGCTTCCCATGTGGAACCAACAGTACCCCTCTGTCCTACATTTCTTACCACAGGGTTCTGTCTTCCCCATAAGTATGTATCCGCATCGGTATGGAGCAGGTCTCATGTTTAGCATACTTATATGAGTACTTAGTCTAATTGTTTCGCAACCAACGCAGTCGCCGCTATACCCAGCGCTATGAAGGCCAGTTCACGGTCCATTTGTCCCTTGGATGGTGTGTAGTACTGAGAGAGTGTGGGTTTATTGAGTGGCTCCAATCGTTTACCAGTTAATAAGAAGTATTCTCTCGCTGCGTCGTCGACATCGTGGAATGTTTGAACGGCATGGTTTTCACGCCTGAGTTGTTCGTTAATGTAATCGATCCTCTGGAGGCGTTTTTTAGCGTACTCGGATTGTGCTGTCTGTAATTTTTCAATAGCGAGGTCGTGCCGCTTTCTCTCTGCCTGTATTTCAGCCGCGTGTGACTCTCGTAGTTTCGAAAAGAGGAAATTACTCCCGGAAAATGCCAGGGCATTCACTAACGCACCACCGACCATCATAGCTATCGTGGCCATCCTATATTTATTTCATAATATCTTCAGGTATTATCCCTTGTTTTACTAGGATGTCTTTTGTGGCCATCGCCATACCAAGGTTCATTATGAGCATACCCATATCCTGCAGGTTGAAATCTAGCTTGATAGTTGGTTGTTTAAGCACCATTTTGGTCAACCGAGCGTATCCTACGGCTAGACTGGCGACCACGGTGGCGTGGTATGCGTCGTTGACGAACGTTTTCCCTCAGACATTATGTATATGATATAAAAATATATATTTTATTGCATGATATGCGGGTTGACCTTTAATTCCGGGGGTGTAGGGTTTCCCTCACTTTGCCGTGTATATAACCACGAGATAGCCACGGCAGCAGTTGCGCATACAACCAACAATAATCGAGACGGGTGGGTCACCTTAATAATTTTATGTTGGTTACACCACCGTTTTTTACCGGCAGCTACTCTCTTAGGATTCTTCTGCCTGGTGACTGTAGGGGGTTGGGGTTCCACCTCCAGTTGTTGGGGTGGGGTCTGCTCGGGAGGGTTCACCGTCTCCTCTGAAGGGGTCTGGGTCTGTGCAGCATCCATCTATACTATTATTATTATTTTTCCTCTCAAATTGACAATGCTTTGCCGTGATAATCGCCGCCGTCACTGGGGCTAACAACATACCGTATTTGTGGTACAGATCGCAGCTAATAGAGCTCAAGGCCTGTTCGATAAAAGGGTCTTTCTCGAGGTCTTCCCACAAGTAAAGTCGACGCTCCGGGGGGATGGGAAGGAAGTACGACGCAATACCAGTGTATATCTGAGTCATAGCCGATCCTATTGTCTTTGTCATTTCTGAACCTAGTCTAGCCTCGTATTTAGCGTACAGTTTATCGATTTCTTCGGCTGACATTTTGTGAATTTTATCCGAGTGTAATTCCCAAAGTAATGTTTGGCTTTGCCACCAACAGCCAACGCCACCAGTTTCTCTCGCTTATCATCGTCCACCTGTGGTGATTGGGGTACCAACAATTGTTCGAGCAATTCCTCACACTCCATCCTATAATGTGATAAGTAAGTTTTAGTTTTAACAATATAATACCCTATGCAGGCAAAACACAGAGAAATGAAGGTTAAGTTGCACACGACGAACACTTCAAATACCATAGCTATAACTAAATGCTTAGCATTTGCTTAGCTTTGCTTAGCATTTGCTTAGCTTTACTTAGCATTGCTTAGCTAAAACACCCTATAAGCCACGGGTTGGTCGGTCTTGAGCACGAGCTTAGCGTGTTTAGTTTCAGCGAGCTGTTTCTTCACCCGTTCCCGTTCTAATTTGCTCATCACATCGTTCTCTCTCAAACACTCCTCGAACGAATCCCTGTCCTTGCAGTGAAATAAGGCCACCCATCGCGTCTGCTCCCTGAGGTCTTTCAACACCGAGTTGAACTTCTGCGTTAGCACCCAGACGCTGTGATTTGCGTGTCGGCCGGAGAAGGCCAGGTACGATAGCATGTCTCTCTTTTTTGTTATCTCACGATTAGCGCTGCAGTCGTCCAGTATGAACAACGTCGACTCCCCTTTAAATTTCATATGGTAAGCTTTCAACCAGTCCTGTAGACGTGGCCCCGGATCGACTCTGTGTACGTCCGGGTCCGTCATCACCCAAGGTCTTTCCGTGTACGTTTTATTCATGCTCAGAGTAGGGCACATGATAACGATGTGGTCGAACACATCCCTGTAGTACCCTTCCAACATATCCAACACGAAAACGGTCTTCCCACAGCCAGTCTGCCCGCACACTATGGCGCAGTGTGGGTCGCGGGGCAAATCAGTAGATGGCTTGCACGAATCTCCCATTGTCTATATTAAGTTGCGCGTCCATAATTACGTACAGATATAATTTCAACTTGCCAGCGGGTTGAGCCTTCTTGGTAATCTGGATAGTAATCCCCTCACTACCGTTGTCTATACGGCGTCCGCTACCGTGTAGTTTATCGTCATCCGTGGATCGCATGTCCAACCACAGCGCGTACTTGTTGGTTAAGTATTCACCGATTTGCACGGATGATAGGTCCAGGTCTTTGGCTATGTATGGATGTTTGCTCGGCAGCTTTTTTATCTCATCCCACTGCTGGTACGCCCTCATACCATGACTGAACAGCTGGTTGGGCACGCCCTCGATGGTCACTTCCACCTTTTCAATCTCGGGTTGAAAACTTCGCTGTCCCTCCGAACGGCTCGTAATCCTCCACGGGACGACGATCAGGATGCCTTTCATCGATCGCGCCGGCACGTTCAGGTTGATATTCCACACAGTGTCGCTCTTATCCCGCACGATGGATCTATGCCTCAGTATGCGATCGTACAGGATGGCCACATTCCCCGAGTACTGGTTTCGAACCTGCCTGGCTAGCTCCGGGTTAGTGACCATGTCGAACTCCAGAGAGATGTTGTCTATGGTATAACTAGCCTCATCGCCGTTCGGCGTACGCACTACTTTGCTGTAGTCGTTAAACGTGAGCTCGTATTCAAGCCTATCACCCAGCTCGGCCTGGTAAAACGGCGCGTGTTCCGTGAGCAACTCGAAGTCGAGCGGCACGCAGAACCTGTTCCCCTACGCTTGAGCGATAGCCTTTTCACCGTCCGTGATCTTAGATAACTGGTCTGCCGTGAAGGCATACCCAATGCGCGACCTGGTCGATTTGCTGATGCCCTGGTACACGTCATTGACGCGTTCTCCCTCGCTTTTCCAGAGGTCCCTGTAGCAGTGAAACACGTCGCTGTCGTCGATACTCAGCACCTCGTTACCGGTGATCTTGGTTTTCGTGATGGTGGTTTTCTTGATGATGGCTCGACCTACGTTCCGCACTAGCTCACGTTTGTCGTTGGTGGAGGTCAACGTGAGGTTGAACGCCAGTCGAACAGTGCCTGGTACAATGAGGTCATTCGCGCCAAGGTTTGGAAATCTAACCAGCAGCGTTTGATTCTGGTCTATCTTGCTGGGGTTGTTGGTGATGGTCACCGACTGACGCACGGCTTTGACACCTAGTGGCTCTCTCGATCTTCTGAAAGGATCTAGTTTTCTACCGTACATTGTTATATAAATGAAATATATAAGTTTTAATACTAAATAATGGCCGAGTATATCCCTATGGATGATATGTGGGATGATAATGCCCATGTCCAGGATGAGACCTCATTCCCCTTAAGTACTGAACTTGTACAGTCGGCCGTCGATGATTATTACGACGCAGTTGAAAATAAAGACAACATCAAGCCGTTGGGGAGGGACTATTCCAAGTTTATGGTCGATAAGAAGGGCACGCTGCGATTGAAGGCTTACCCGTGGGCTGATATCATAAAAAAAGACGGAAACCATATGCTTTGTCAACACTCACCAGTCGCCCTGGTGGGAGTCAACTGCTCCGTGGGGAACTAGGCTTCATAGATTACGGTGGCGCACGGTCTAAGCTTCCCCCGAAGGTCGTCCAAGATCTGCAAGTAGCCAGGGCCAATACTGGGGATGCTAAAGAAACATCGGACAGTATCGAAAAAATATTGGCTACGTACCATGACAAACCCTTGCCTGGGCTCGAATTTCCCCTGAGGGAACTGCGAGGTTTAGACGAAGCCTTGAAACATGTACGTGGAGAACTCGTTAACAACATGGGGAAACTGAACGAAGTCGATGAGCGCATCGCTCACGAGAAAATAAAACTCACCGAAACTGAAGACGATGATATGAAACGTCGTATCGAGGAGAGAATAAAAAACTTGGAAGACGAGAGACGGACTCGGTTGGAATCCGCTTCCTCAAACCGGGAAGCCCTCCGATCGCAGATCAGCCGAGTACGGGAAACCATCGATCGAGTTCTAAATGAAGACACCACGCTAGCTGACAGGATTCGGACCCTGTTCCGGGAGCAAGGCATCACCATCGCCAGCATTCTGACTGCACTGGGCTTCATCATATCAACCCTGGTGGTGTCACTGAGTGGGGGTACCCCCACGTCTACCCAAGTGGCGGCACACCACCAAGTGGTAACTGGATAAAAAAACTCGGGGAAGCCCTGGCTAAACTGGCTGGTAAGGCCGCCGAAGCCCTGCCTGGCATCCTGGGTAGCATCGTCTCGTGGTTGCTGAGCGCTCTGGCTAAAACTGCCACGTGGCTTAGTCAAAACCTGTGGGCAGCCATCGTCGCCGTGGCGGGTCTGGTGTACGTAGCGGCTAAGGAATTTTTAACCAAATGAGCCCCAAAGCTACCCCACCAACCACCAGGGCTGTTTTACGATCGATGTGCTGCTGATTGGAGGCTGCAGACTGGGGCTGTAGGTGTGTGTGTTGAACCCTAGGCTCCGGGGGTGGCGCTACTATACCCGTTTCACCGGTCGTGGGTGGTGGGACGTGGGGGACGTTGACATCGAGGTTGACGCCCAACTTTTGACCCGCCGTGGCTATAACTATTTCGTTGTTGTAGCCCACCACTTTTTTTACTCTCAGTTGCATATCACTCGGAGCCATGTACAGTCCCACGTCGAACACGTAGTCGACTTTCGACCTGGCATATTCCAACACGTCTTGGTAGCGTTTGATGGCACTCGGGAGATCAACTGGAGCATTAATAGCATCCTCAACGTTGACAACGAACTGTTTCTGAGCGTCGTAAGCAGTCCCCTTACCTAGGATATTGGAACGCGTTTGCGTCTGCGCACCCAACAGCGCCCACACGTACGTTCGAATCGAGTCGTTCAACCTGATTACCCCGCACGAGTAAACCCTTCGACGTGTCCAGCATGAACTTTTTCCAGTCATCCGCTGCCCCCTGCTCGAACCTCCAGACTCTGTAATCCTTGCTGTTGTCGAAAGCCATGTAACGGTCATCCCACTCGTTTGTTGTGATATGATATGACTTGTATCCCCATTCTTTCAACTTCTCGCTGGCTTCCACGAGGGGCATATTGTGAACGATGGGGATACCCAACCCGTGGTTCGGTCCCGGGCAAACGCCAATCCGTCTTCGTGTTTAGTTCGAATTCGTTGCAAATACGTTCGTAGGCCCGTCTATCGTACTGGTTGTTTACTGCATTCCACGCCTTTTCCTGTGGGAGCGGGGCGCTGATCTCTTTGAGGATACGTCTGACCTGGTAGTACACGTGAAACGTGAACACAGACTGACTCAGTGGGCCACGCCGAGTGTCGGTCAATGCCACACCACACCCCGTTGTAGCGCACCACACGGCGAAGTTGAGTTGATTCTGCCAGAACTGCATCGGGTTGTTGAACCAAGCGTGAACTACCTTAGCGTTAGTCACCGAAAACTTATACTGACCGAACACATCTATGAACTGGGTGTTGAAATACAACCCATCAGCGACCACGATCTTCATGTGGGGGAAATCTACGTCCAGTTTAGGGTAAAACACTCCAGGGGAGTACATTTTAAAACTATTATATAATGAGTTTATATACTCTAACATGTACATAACACTTCCAGGAATAACGAGCGGCGAGGCCGTTCAGCTGACGCACGCGATCGATAACACGTCGGGTCAACTCGAAGTCGCACTGTGCGATATCACCTACCTACCACGATGGACTAACATCAACGCTAGCAACAATAAACTGTTCGTAGGTGGCGCTAGCAACAAGATAATTGACGGTTACTACAGCGTGTGCTCTCTAAGCGACGAGGTCTTCAAACCCCTGGGAGCCGAACTCAAGATGAACGACTCAAACGGTACAGTGGTGTTAATCAACAACGGAAGAAACTCCTTGAGGCTCGGTCGACCACTGGCGAGGACACTCGGTATACAGCCTGACGAGATAAAACCAACGACTACCGCCACAGGCACGAAGTTACCCGACCTAGTACCGTACCGGGAGCTGTGCATTCATCTCAGTCAGGTGAGCACAACGGACAACATTCAAGGGGGTCACCCTTCCACTATACTGAGAGCCGTACCGGTGAAAACGGAGAAATACAACGACGGCAGAACCGAGTCGTTTTCACCGCGGCAGTATAAGAGGTTAACCCAGGGCAACATCCCTGAGCTGATAATATCGGTGTTAGATATAAATCATAATCTCGTGAATATAGGATACCTCAGCGTAACGCTGCACATAAAATGACCAGCGCACAAGGTCCTGGAATGAAGTTGAAAAAATGCACCAATGTGGGGATCTCCGACCTCGGGGACACACGCGGATTCGACGACCCCGGAGTAGATGGTAAATTGTACGCCTTGCAACTGAAAAACAGCATTTACAAACGCGTTGAAGTCCCCTCCAATGGTACTAGCAATCTAAGTGATATGGTAGATACCTCAGGAGCGGTCGTCAACACTAAGTACACCCTTGTCAACACCGGTGATGATAACTGGATGATATACCCATCGTTCGGGGGCAAACTGTTCGACTTAGACGATGTTGAGAGCACTACCGTCGCCCGAAACAAGCCATATACGCTAGTCTTCACTGAAGATGACAAGTGGGTGTTATTACCCGATAAAGCCGACTGGTTTCTCAACATTAGGCTCGGCTCCCCCTACGTGTTCACGGATAACAAAGACAACCACCTAAACAAAGTCGTAAACAACGGAATCCTGCTCGTGGCTTACGTCCCAACTCAGAGACGTAGCGTAGTCATCAGCCCACTCGCCAGTATGGCAGCCCACATGCTATCGAGTAAAGCGGGCATGCAAAACGTGGTATTGCAGTTGGTGTCTGAATTCGAAGGCGTGGTCAGGATCCTGGAGAGTCTACCGGCGAACTCAACACTGGTCATCCAAGTCTACCTAGGGGAACCATCGCGGGATGATGTCGAGATCGTGAAGGGGGTCAAACTCCGGTGGGGGAAACAACAACAGTATCACGTTTGCAACGTTTACGTGCGGGTGGGTGTCGACTCCAAAACCAGTCTGCAGGGGTGTCACCGTGGTCGTGGAAGACACGATATCACTAACCAAGATATTCCTACCCGACAACATACACTTCATGGGGTGAAGTGCACCCCTGAACTATTATCAGAAAACCAGTTGGAAATTATATCGTAATAGTATTATAGCAATGTCTTGGCTTCACCCCAACACTACACTTAACGACTTAGGGGACACGGAGGGATTCGACCAGCCTGGTGAGGAAGACACCTTGTACGTCCTGCACTTCAAAGACAACGTGTATAGGCGGGTGTCGTTATCAGATTTTAAAGAACCCAAATGGGTGTTCAACATAACCCTCACCTCACCTTATATCTCATTTAAGGAACAACGTTTTATCTCTGAAATTAAGAATAGTGGTACTAGACTCGGGTGTTTCGTTCCGGGGCCTAATACAAAGATTATACTAAGACCGGTTTTACCCAATATGTTACAGTCATTCCACGGGGGTGAGTTAAATTATGAATGCTACAAAAACCTATTTGGTATTCCAGTTGTGTCACCAGGCTCCACCCTCATCATAGAAGTCTACATCACTAGAGTTGATAGTAATAATCTAGAACAACAACTTGTACCTGGGGTGATAGTACACTGGAATCCCCAGAAAGTTAATGAACGTTACTGCACCATCATCATACAAACGGACCCCTCAACGGGTTCTATAACCTCCTCAATAAACCCCTCCTATGGGGATCGTGTGGATGCAAAGTTACCTATTAAACTCTCATCTATTTTCCTACATGAGGATTTACACCTTATAAGCCTCAAGTACGTTGATCGACTGTTAACTGAAACCCAATTAAAATATCTTTTGTAATATATATTATAGGATGGGACTGTACCCAGGCATAGATGAAGTAGCGAAGACCCTGGAAACCGTAGACGGGTTCCGCTTGAGGCAGTTATGCGATGTAAAACGTCAACTAGAACAAGACCGCGATAAGCGGAAAGCACTATATAAGAAGTACCATAGAGCTTTCAATGCCGTGGACGGGACCGATACTACCCTTATGGCAGCCAGCATGGGCCTAGGGGTGGCAGGTGTTGGGTTGTTAGCTACCATCGTGGCCGCACCTATAGTGATGGGGCTCGAAATAACAGCTGGGGTGACAGGGGTGTTGGGGTTGGGGCTTAAGCTTGTATCCCGCAGACTGCATCGTAAAGCATTGAAACACGACGAAATCAGGGTTCTGGCCGAAGCAAAGCTGAACACGGTGAGTGAGCGTATTTCCACGGCACTCACTGACAGTAAGATCTCGGAGGAGGAGTTTCGTTCAATCCTCTCTGAACTCACAAAATATGACAAAATGAAACAAGAGATTCGATCCAAGTCTCGTAAGTCTGCTATCAGCGAGGACGAGAAAAAAAGTATATAGAACAGGGGATACAAAAAGCCCGGCAAGCTTTTATAACGAACACCAAAGAGATCATAGGCGATTCACATTAAACTGTTTCATCGAGGCCAACGTGACATAGCGGCACTTGGACATAGATAAAACGAACCTACCTTGTACTACTTGAGGGATGGGTCAGGCAGCCGGCACAATTCCCAAGGGAGGAAGCGCAATACATTTCTATTTCTCCCTTTGGGAATTGTGGCTGCCGGGGACATTTTGCTTGAAATTTTTATAGGTTGGGAAAGCAGTAGGGGTAATGGTAGCAAGAGCTAAGGGTCCGACCAAAGCCTTATTTGGGGAATAAGGCTTTGCAGAGGCTTTTGTTGGAACTGGTCCAGGACAATCATTTCCTCTACTACTGACTCGGCATTCGCAAGCGTCCTCACATTTTAACTATACTAGTATTTTATTACACTATGCATAGTGGCAGATGGCACTGTATTATTGAATAAAATCATGAAAAAACATGTTCAACCTGCTATGATCATGAAAAATGAGGTTTAACTGTGGTATGAGCATGAGTGAGCCAGTATTGTTTTACGCCGCTCCTAACACAGTTCCAGCAATATCACGACGGGAGTTTCCAGAAATGGGCTTCACATAGTTCCTTTTATGATGAATCAGACCTGTGTGTCACGCTTGACGTGAACACACTTTAGCCTCTGGGCTACCCAACTGGTATTATCATGAATAACGAGTTTAAACTTAGTACGATCATGAATAAGGAGGTCTGAATGAAGTAAAGGCATAGAATAGTTTAATTTATTCCTAAATAAAATATTTCCGAAAAATTACCATTATACCTGTGTCTACTCTGTATGTTTATGTAACGCTATGTGTGGTCACTTGGTGTTATTGCCACTCTTAGCAGAACCATGACACATAATTAACAAAGATAGCTTCGTGCTTTAGCTGTGAAATATGTTCTTTAATAAAACATGCGTTTTGCAAACGAGAAACATCGTCATTGACTGTTGTTACGTAGTAATCGGTTGTACCTGGCTTGTCAGTCAAGACGTGATGACGTAATTTTACGCCGATATATTGGCCACAGTCGGTTTACTCATGACTTTCTGTTGCAAAAGAATGGGGAATGACCTCCTGTGTGTATCTCTGTGTGAAGGGTTCAACATCAAGCATTTTCTGCTTGACTGTGTGGACCTTTCATATTGCAAGGGATTCACAAAACAACCTTAGCGCTAAGACTACCTTAAGGCATGGGAGTTACGGTCACTTTAGCGCTAAGATAGCTTTGTACAACGGCACCCTGTACCATGAATTGTAACTATGTAATGTGAATGACGGATTGTTTGTTTATAAATCTGGTGCTATGACGTTTTCTGTTTGTAAATAGTTATGTAATGGATAAATATGTTAAAGATAAATGCCCTTGAATTATTTTGCAAGGAAACAGGAATGAAAGTAAACCTTAAGAAAACAAAAGTGGTTGTTTTCAGAAATAGATCTTATGAAAATTGGTATGTTAATGGGGAACAAATAGAAACAGTATCTTTCTATAAATATCTTGGCATTATATTTACACCAAAACTTGTTTGGTCCAGGTCACAATTGTGTTTAGCATCTCAGACTAGAAAGGCAATTTTATCAGTTAAACACTTTCAAGAGAAATTCGGAAACATTAACTGTACAGATTTATTCAAAACTTTTGATGCACTGATCACACCAACATTATGCTATGGCTCAGAAATATGGGGAACTTCATATTGTAAAAGTATTGAATTGGTACAGCTTGATTTTTGTAAAAAGTATCTTAAAATAAATAGGTCATCTTGTAATTCCATGGCCCTGTGTGAATGTAGCAGATTGCCCTTGCAGTTTAATTATATGACCCTTGTAATCAAATATTGGTGTAAATTGTTACAACTTCCTCATGACAGATTACCTTTTCAAAGCTACCTTATACTTATGTCATTAGATGATAGTGGTAGAACAACATGGGCATCAAAAGTTAAAAGTCTTCTTTTTAATTTTGATTTTTGATATGTTTGGCTGAGATTACACAATGCCATTTAGAAAGTGGTCAAATGTAACATATGTTATATTTGGGATTACACTTTCTTAGTAAAGTACAAATTCTAGTACTTTTTTTGAGTTGAGCCCCATCCGGGATTCGAACTCACACCCTCAGAGTCAGGCACCTAATCGCCAGCACACAAAGTCAGTCGCCTAACCTATTCAGCTACCGCGACTTTCACAAAGTAGCTGAATAGGTTAGGCGGCTGACTTTGTGTGCTGGCGATTAGGTGCCTGACTCTGAGGGTGTGAGTTCGAATCCCGGATGGGGCTCAACTCAAAAAAGTACTAGAATTTGTACTTTTATTAAGAAAGTGTAATCCCAAATATAACATATGTTACATGTTTAACTTGAGCCAAGATGTTGGTGATGTAAAGATGTCTATAAGCTTATTTAAGCAAAGATTATTATATAATTTAAAACATTCCTGGTACTCTTCCCTGAGTAATTCCTCCAAATGCAACTATTATCAGTATTTTAAATCAGCGTTAACTGTTGAATGTTATTTATCGTTTAACCTTTCTACACATTTAAGAGCTGTTTTAGCACAATTTAGGTGTAGTGATTTTAAAATAGATGTAGAAACTGGGCGTTATAACAACACTGATTATAATCAAAGATTTTGTACATCATGTAAATCTAAAGGTCTTACCCATATTGAAGATGAATTTCATGTACTGTTCATTTGTGAATCCTATTCACAACTAAGAGAGAAGTTCATTACAAAATGTGTTAAAAAGCCTTATACTGTATATTCTTTAGCAAATCTTTTCAAGAATACTAATGTAGACACTATAAAACATGCCTTGTTGCCTTGTATCTATTTTATGTTAAAAGGATTATTATAAACACACTAGAATGATCATTGTGCCCCTGACTACACTGGAATTTCCTTTTGGATGTAATTTGGGCCTACGGCCTTTCACTAGAAATAAACTCTGTCCCTGTCTGTCTGTAAATATGTGTTGTTGTTTTTCAAAAAACCCAACTCATTTAAGCTTTGGACCTAAAATGTTTATGTATTCAGACTTAGCCTCGTCACTATATGGCTGAAATAATAGCGATGCGACGTAAAACTCAACTCAACTCATCTTGTTACGTAGTTCCATTAGGATCGACGGTCAGGTGACTTCGAGCGTTATTTTTAGTACTCTCTGCATGTCGAAACACGTATAGAATAGTTTAATTTATTCCTAAATAAAATATTTCCGAAAAATTACCATTATACCTGTGTCTACTCTGTATGTTTATGTAACGCTATGTGTGGTCACTTGGTGTTATTGCCACTCTTAGCAGAACCATGACACATAATTAACAAAGATAGCTTCGTGCTTTAGCTGTGAAATATGTTCTTTAATAAAACATGCGTTTTGCAAACGAGAAACATCGTCATTGACTGTTGTTACGTAGTAATCGGTTGTACCTGGCTTGTCAGTCAAGACGTGATGACGTAATTTTACGCCGATATATTGGCCACAGTCGGTTTACTCATGACTTTCTGTTGCAAAAGAATGGGGAATGACCTCCTGTGTGTATCTCTGTGTGAAGGGTTCAACATCTTTACATCACCAACATCTTAGCTCAGCCAAACATGTAACATATGTTATATTTGGGATTACACTTTCTTAATAAAGTACAAATTCTAGTACTTTTTTTGAGTTGAGCCCCATCCGGGATTCGAACTCACACCCTCAGAGTCAGGCACCTAATCGCCAGCACACAAAGTCAGTCGCCTAACCTATTCAGCTACCGCGACTTTCACAAAGTAGCTGAATAGGTTAGGCGGCTGACTTTGTGTGCTGGCGATTAGGTGCCTGACTCTGAGGGTGTGAGTTCGAATCCCGGATGGGGCTCAACTCAAAAAAAGTACTAGAATTTGTACTTTATTAAGAAAGTGTAATCCCAAATATAACATATGTTACATGTTTGGCTGAGCCAAGATGTTGGTGATGTAAAGATGTCTATAAGCTTATTTAAGCAAAGATTATTATATAATTTAAAACATTCCTGGTACTCTTCCCTGAGTAATTCCTCCAAATGCAACTATTATCAGTATTTTAAATCAGCGTTAACTGTTGAATGTTATTTATCGTTTAACCTTTCTACACATTTAAGAGCTGTTTTAGCACAATTTAGGTGTAGTGATTTTAAAATAGATGTAGAAACTGGGCGTTATAACAACACTGATTATAATCAAAGATTTTGTACATCATGTAAATCTAAAGGTCTTACCCATATTGAAGATGAATTTCATGTACTGTTCATTTGTGAATCCTATTCACAACTAAGAGAGAAGTTCATTACAAAATGTGTTAAAAAGCCTTATATACTGTATATTCTTTAGCAAATCTTTTCAAGAATACTAATGTAGACACTATAAAACATGCCTTGTTGCCTTGTATCTATTTTATGTTAAAAGGATTATTATAAACACACTAGAATGATCATTGTGCCCCTGACTACACTGGAATTTCCTTTTGGATGTAATTTGGGCCTACGGCCTTTCACTAGAAATAAACTCTGTCCCTGTCTGTCTGTAAATATGTGTTGTTGTTTTTCAAAAAACCCAACTCATTTAAGCTTTGGACCTAAAATGTTTATGTATTCAGACTTAGCCTCGTCACTATATGGCTGAAATAATAGCGATGCGACGTAAAACTCAACTCAACTCATCTTGTTACGTAGTTCCATTAGGATCGACGGTCAGGTGACTTCGAGCGTTATTTTTAGTACTCTCTGCATGTCGAAACACGTCAATATACATTCTACATCTGCACCGGTGATTTTTCTATCAGTTGGGGCTGGAATTGAGTGTACAGCCCTACTGTCATCAGTCATCAACAGCATGAGCATCGATCTACGCAACTGCGATAAGATGACATGTATCAACCCAGTCAGCGAACTTGACCACCCGATCCCATTAGTCGCTTCTAACGACAAGCATGGGATACTATTTACAGATCAATTCTAATCGGATCTTCACTAGTCGCCATTATAATGTGTGAGATGAATTTTCCTTCGCAGAAACGGATAACTGTAAACTCATTTAATGTTTTGATTGTATATTTTTGACAACACATTTTGCTGCACGTGCTGTTCACAAGGACCAGCCCTATAAAATGCAACCTCAAACCTGGTTGAAACATTCACATTACAACGTCAGCAGGATGCGGCGACACGACAGCTTAGAGGAAACAGGCGCAAGGAAGACTTGAAGCTGGCCACACTGCACAAGCCGTTGCCAATCACTTCCAGGTCAACGTTCGGACCATCTGCAGGCTGCAGCAACGTTTCCGGGCCACCAACACCACACATGATCGCCCCCGTACTGGCAAACCAAGGGTGACCACAAGACGACAAGACCACCATGTTATGCGACAGCCTGTAAAGAATCCCTTCATGCAGGCATCCGAAACAGCACGTCAGACAGTGGGATCACACGGAAGACCAGTCAGTACTGATACAGTACGCCGACGTCTTAACAGCGGAACCTCCATTGCCGAAGACCTTACCGTGGACATATCCTCACCCCTCGCCATCGGCATGAACGTCTACAGTTTGCCCTACAACACCAAAACTGGCGATACAGGCATTGGAGAACTGGTCTGTTCACAGATGAGAGTCGGTACTACGTATCAACTGCAGACTGCAGAACAAGAATATGGCGACGACGTGGCCAGCGTTATTCAGACCAATGTGTCATGGAAGGAGACTCATTGGGAGGTGCAAGCATCATGGTATGGGGTGGAATATAGGCCTGAACCTACCTGAGAGTGGGTCCTGTGGTGTTCCAGAACCTTGGTCCAGGGAGAGGAGACGGCATCACAGCGGTGCGTTACATCGATCTCTCAGACCCCACGTCATACCACATTTCGCACGTCACCGGAACAACATTTTCCAGTATGATAACGCCCGGACCCATACAGCTAGAGCTACACGGGACTTCCTACAGCAGAACGGTGTCAACATTATCCAGTGGCCAGCCCTTAGCCCTGATTTAAACCCAATTGAACATCGTTGGGAAGAAATTCAGAGGAGACTGAATGATGTCATACCAAGGCCCAACACAGCCGATTTATTGCGCCAGGCCTTTCTCAGAGCGTGGTTCCAGGTGCCAATGGCCTTCATCAATCGATTGGTGCACACCTTTCACAGACGCTGTGCTGCAGTTATTGCCGCTCGTGGTGGTCACACTAAATACTGAAGTCAAGAGTCTGAATTGACTGCAAACGTTCACGTAATGTCTTGAAATTGTTATTTATTGATGTGTCAAGATATGGTACACAAAGAGTGTTTTTGATCCGCTTATTATATCCATTTCTGTAATGATTTGATTACAGTGCCTATCTAATTTTGAATTCGTATGACGTTTTTTTTGCTGCTGAGTATATTTGCAATGGTGTAAACCAAAACGACAAACGAGGGTTAATTTCGAAAGGGGATCGAATTTGTAGCCCTCGTGTTTTCAGCCTGTTGTATTAAACACCAATTGACAGGCCGATAAATCACGATAAACTTTAGGAAGCGGACGTATAATATATTTTGCTGGTGTTTGTTCGCGGCACTCATATCAGAAATATTCCAGCTATATGGCGGCGGTCTGTAACTAATCGGGTTGGACCAGACAATCCAGTGATCAAGAGCATAAGCATCGATCTACGCAGCTGGGATACGATGACATGTATCAACCAAGTCGGCGAACCTGTCCGCGGATCCCGTTAGTCGCCTCTAATGACAAACATGGGTTCCTGAGCCCAGTTCTAACAAGGCTCTTCACAGGTCTGAGTTACAAAAGAGATTCTTTAAGAGATTATGTTCTTGTAACAGGCACGCACTCATCAGTAGTATTTTGTTTCTACATATATACAGGCACACGGCAAGGCACCCGGGCAAGATGACTACCCAGGGTAAAATGGGTGTGGCACAGAGGCTGATGTTTTGGAAACGACAGGACGGGAATTCCCCTGAGGAAGCGATAGAGCGCCTTCGCAATCTGCAAGAACTTCTGTCTAAAAAAACCGATTACCTTGAAAACAAAGTTGATTCAGAAACGAAAATTGCATTGGAAAACAGAGTGAAGAATAAGAGAGGTAAGTTAAATAATGAATCAAATTTCGGTTTTGGCAGGGAAAATGTTGTAAGTATTGAATCCCTTCAATGTCATCTGCTAAACATCTGAGCGCAGGAAATGTGTTACTGATGAAATTGATCTACTTTAGTTTACAACAAATTTCACCAAGAAACTGATTTACGGGTCGCTCACAGATGGTGTTACAGGTGTTACACAGATGGTGTTACAGGTGTCACACAGTATGTCGTTACAGGTGTCACACAGATGGTGTTACATGTGTCACACATTATGGCGTTATAGGTGTGACACAGATGGTGTTACAGGTGTTACACGGATCGGTTTGGTTATATCTCATTCATGCTTTTTCTGTCTCATGTACACAGTCACAAATCTCATCTGAAATAGACTGACTGACTGAGTTTAGTTTTACGCCGCTTTTAGCAATATTCCAGCAATATCACGGCGGGGGACACAAGAAATGGGCTTAACACATTGTGCCCATGTGGGGAATCGAACCCGGGCCTTCGGCGTGACGAGCCAACGCTTTAACCACTAGGCTACCCCACCGCCACTGAAATAGATGATGCTATACATGCTGCAGAGATGATGTTATAGATTACTTACTTATAAGTGGTGTTACAGGTGTCACATGAATGATGTATTAGGTGTCACGTGGTTGATGTTACATATCTCATATAAGTGGTGTTACAGGTGTCACGTGGACGATGTTACATATCTCATATAAGTGGTGTTACAGGTGTCATGTGGACGATGTTACATATCTCATATAAGTGGTGTTACAGGTGTCACGTGGTCGATGTTACATATCTCATATAAGTGGTGTTACAGGTGTCATGTGCACGATGTTACAGGACTAGTAGGTGTAACATGGATGGTGTTACATATCTATTATAAATGGTGCATGTTCTTACAGATAGAGTAAAAGTGGAGTTACAGGTGTCACGTTGATGTGTCGTTACAGCCGCACTCCAGGCCCTGCGACGTCGAAAGCGATATGAGAAGCAGCTGCAACAAGTGGACGGAACGACGGCGTCACTGGAGGTGCAGTTGGAGGCGTTAACATCGGCTTCGGTGAATGCTGAAGTCGTGAAGTGCCTGAAGTTAACGTCAGAGACGATGCAACGTACCTTCGGCAACATGTGCGTGAAACACTGGATAAGTCGTATCAACTGAATATAATAGAGCTATGCAACACTTTTTGTCAATTTTGGAAAGAAACACAAAAATAGGCCAGGGAAATCAAATGCAAAGATATTTTCTTTCACAATGCAGCGCAACTATCATTTAATATCCTTGGTCCCTTTACACAAAGTGAACCTGCTGATCGTCACTCCCATACTTTAACATAGACTTACGACAGTCGAAGGGCTCCGATCGCTTTATGGAACGGGTCGTGGGCGGTGGGCAGACAATAAGCCCACTGGGATAAAAAGCCCTCGGACAAAAAAAAACCCCTAGGCTTAATGCCCCCAGGACAAAAAGCCCTTACAAATTTCCACCCATAGGATAAAACACCCTCTGTGTTAATTTTGAGTTGACAGGTGATAACATGATGTTTTCTGAGCAATTCCTCCCACTGCTGACAGTTGTTACAGGCTGTTACATTATGCTTTTTAATGTCATATGATATGATATCATATCATCTCATCATCTCTCATATATCATATATCTCATATCATATCATATCATATCATATCATATCAGCTATTCATCTCTTCATTGAGGACCTTTTGTCCTACCCATTGAGGGCTTTTTGTCACGGGGGCATTTAGCCTAGGGGTGTTTTGTCTGAGGGTGTTATGTCCTTGTGGGCCTATTGTCCTACCACCGTCGTGGGAAGGAAAGGGTTGTGCAGGCTGGTGGTGGGAGGACTTGGGAGGAGACCAGAAAAGGTTTTAGTTTCACCTGAAAATCAGATACGAGGGTCGATCAAAAAAGTACGTAGCCTAACTATATTCTCGGTGTCCAATGTTTGAAAAGCTTCCATTTTATTTTGAAGGAATCGTTAGCAAAGCCATATCCTAAATTTTACATGTGTGGGTAATGTGGTTAACCAGATATTTGTCATCACAACACATTGGGGTATAATATTTCTAACAAAATTGCAGAAAATGAAAAACGATTTGTAGTTTGGTACCTCTTGGATAATGGTATGCCCTCAGATAATGTCCAATAAAATATGTTCAGTATAGTATTGGATGACTTCCCGTCATGATCAACAGTCAAAGATTTGGATTGCCTGATTTATATTTAGTCGGGGCTATTTTTTAAGGACACCCCCATTTTCATCTTTCAAAAACATTGTGTCCAGATATTCAAGCTGGCACTGCTTACAATATATTTGTGAGCTAACACTTGTGTGACCATTCAGTATTTAGTTTGAACCCTTGGCATCATGTATGCATAAGTGAATTAGAATAAGCTATGCATTAGAATAAGCTATGCACTTTTGATTACGTCGTCTGAAAGGGGGATGGGTAGTGTCTCTAAAAGAAGCTGTTTCAGTCAACATAAAAGGGGGAGTCTCTTTAACAAGCGATTGTAATTTCAAATTGCTTTTTTATGAATTTTAATATCTAAGTGTGATTCTAGGAGACTTCTATGAATCTCAAACACACCAAATATTTCTTGCATATTTTGCATCCTGAAGTTTTTGATGCATTTATTGTAGGTTTTGCGTTTTTTGAGGGTACCAAGATTAAAGGTCAAACAAAATGGGGATAGTGATACTGGAACATAGCAAAACCAAATTACTTGAGCTCCACAGATAATATGTAGAAAAATAAAACATAAAAATAACTGCATTTGTATCGTTTTCTTGGTGATTCTACATACTTCTTGATCGCCCCACGTAATGTATCTATTTCCTTGGGGTCACAATATTTGACTGACTGACTGAGTTTGGTTTTACGCCGCTTTTAGCAATATTCCAGCAACATCACGGCGGGGAACACCAGAAATGGGCTTCACACATTTTACCCATGTGGGGATTCGAACCCGGGTCTTCGGCGTGACGAGCCAACGCTTTAACCACTAGGCTACCCCACCGCCCTCACAATATTTGAAAGTCCTGTCATTCCAATGTATTATTCAGTACAATGTGGGAAACCTATTTCTGGTATCCCTGCCCGACATTTTGCTGGAATATTGCAAAAACAGGCGTAAAACCATACTCCCTCACTCATTAACCTGTGATGAGTGCAATATGACCTGATTCATTTAATTTACCTATGCCGTGGTCAGGACAGCGGAAAAGGTGGCGGACCTGAGAGATGAGGTGTCGGACATGATGGAGGATGCAGAAGAAATCGGGGGGATCCTTGCACGGCCTCTTGGCGGCGAGGAATTTGATGACGTATGTATAGCTGCGTAGGACATGTTTGTAGCAGGGAGTTATCTGATCAAAAATATTTTTTGCAAGTTTGATTTCTGTATAATGAGGTCTGGACCAGGCAGCTCTGCTCAATCTCCTATCATGTTACACACTCACACACATACCCACTCGCACCACTCTCAACCTACACAACCCGTACGGTACTGGTTCTACGCACCACTAATACATCTTCCGTCCACTTTTTTCATTTACTCCACACCCACACACAGTCAGAGCTACTCTGGGTTTTTTTCAGGATGATCTTCTGGCTGAGCTTGAGGTAATGGAGCAGAACGAGCTCACAGACAAACTGTGTAACATGCAGTTCCCTTCTGTGCCCACCGAGAAGGTCAAGGTAAAAGGTGAGATTTCTTAATATGGAACAGGTTAAACTGACAAGATCTACAAAAGGGACAACCGCATCAAAGACGTTTTCTCAAGAATTGTTCGCTTTAGGTCAGGAAACGTAGACTAGCCAGGCAGTCGGATTGAAATCCGGTTTGAACTGAACTCAATTCACCCAGGCTGCGAACTGCGGCATAACAGGTACATAAACAATATTTACATTTATACAACAAACAACATTAACGTTATATACAAACGGTATGATAGAAGCAATGTACATCTACCATGTTACATATTAAGGTATTGAGGTTATTTCTTAAATAGAGCCATAATTATTTTACCAAAAGTTTTCTTTAAGTTCCTAGCGTATTGGTGTTAAATAGGATATTCATTTTATACACATTTAGTTTAATATAACGATACTTGTGAATATATTTTTCTCTTTCGAATTCTTATTTGGGACAAACAAATAAATAATGAAATTCTAAAGTTACACAGAGTACACTTTCTATCATTTACTGGGATTCGTCACTATCAACCTGTCTTGATACCAAGAAAATGATTTGAAGTTCGAAATTTTAACAAGTTATTTGCAGGTATTGTTTAAAATTGATAGATGGATTTTTGAAAATGCTATAAGTGGTTGCTTTGGAAGTGGTTTCAATTGTTGCCATCCATGTTTGCTGATAAATGTCTTTTAATTTACTTTTGATAACAGTTTTAAGCCACAATATACTTTTTAAAAATTTGGGATTTCCAGGTGAAACTCAGTCCAAGATCGTCGAAAATTCTCTTACGGTAGATTAACCATTTATGTTCACATTTACCAAATATATAATCGTTGAATATCAATTAATAAATCAAAAAGCACACTTTTGACGATTTTCCGGATAAAAGTGTAGTCCGAAAACATACCATTCTGCTCTTGATAACTTTTACACGTGGGAATCTGCCAAACTCGCCATATGCCATAAAGTTAGGTGTACGTTTCCTAAGTGATGCTAAATATTTGAGAAAGCGTAGGTTAACATTTTCAAAGCAGGAAGTTCAAAACCCTAGACCTCACATCCATATAAAAGAATTGGCGTGACCATACAATCAAACAATTTTAAGTGACAATCATTGAAAAGTTACGTCTTCTACCTTGGCCTAATGCAAAGAACATTGCTTTTGCTGCCTTTTCAACCAGTATACATATGGTTTTAGTTTATTTACTATAGTTCAATGTGTGTGTGTTTCAATTTGATGTGGGTTAAAAGCCAGAAGTAGTGACCCGAGAAGTACCTAAACCTAAGCACAGTATCCTGCTGACAGACACAAGAAGCATAATCGGGAACCCGTGAAGATTCGGGTTAGAATTGTTTTTCATGCTTGTCATAAATGACTATTAACGGGGTCGGGTGGCAAGACTCGCTGACTTGGTTGACACATGTTATCGTATCCCAATGGCTTAGTTCGATGCTTAGTCTTAGAGTGCGGCGTTAAAACAAGCAAACAAGGCATAGTCAAGCCGAGATTCGAACCCTCGATCATAGGTTTCTAACCCAATTGACGCAACTTTTTTTTAACAAACTTGAAGAACTTGTTAAGGAAATGTGATTAATTGATACGAGAGGTGTATTTATTAACGAACATATCAGAGATCTTGCAATAATGCTATTTGCAGATAATGTCGTGATTCTTGCCGATTCTGTTGTCCAGTTACAATGCAAGATAGATACTCTAAATGAATATTGTTTGAAATGGGGTCTTCAGATAAATATTAGTAAAACTAAAGTAATGGTTTTTAAAAATGGGGGTAAAATCTCTAAAAGTGAAAAATGGTTCCTTAATGGCCAAAAATTGGAGGTGGTTTCATATTACAAATATTTAGGTATTATATTTTCGTGTAGAAATATATTCTCCAGAGCCTGTGAAACATTATCTATGCAAGTTGAACGAGCCCTACATGTCATAAAGAAATTCATATGCAAATATAAAGAATTACCTATCCATGCATCATTTAAACTGTTTGATGGAAAAATTCAACCAATTTTGTTGTACGGCTCTGAAATATGGGGCATTAACATAAACAAGAATATTGAAAAGGTACATTCAAAGTTCTGTAAGTTCTTGTTGCGTGTTGGCTACAAAACTGCGAACAAGGTTATTTTAGCTGAATGTGGACGTTTTCCACTGTTTATTAACGCCCGATGTCGGGTTATTTCATATTGGCTAAGATTGATGAGACAACCAATATCACGCTATTCAAGATGTAGTTATGAAAGCTTAAAACACTAGATAATACCGGAGATATTAATTGGGTTTCATTCGTTAGAACTATTCTTTTTAGTCATGGCTTTGGAAATGTATGGATCGCCCAAAATGTAAGTAATACACAATATTTCATCAAATTATTCAAGCAGAGATGCAAAGACATTTGTCAACAGGACTGGTATAATGAAATAACGTCATTAACCTGTGTAAACTTTTATTCAGAATATAAATATTGTATTAATACAGAAATTTACCTTTCAAAGATTAAATCACCACAACTTAAGCGTAGCTTACTAAATTTAGATGTAACGCTTACAACTTCAAAGTCCAAGCGGCGCGATTTGCCAAAACTTCAAATGCAATAGATATCCAATGTCCATTCTGCAATTTATCGCAAGGAGATGAGTACAATGTATTACTTGTATGCCTGAAATATTTAGAAATAAGAGAAACATATTTGCCTTATTTTTTCTATAACCAACCATCGAGACATAAATTCTGTATGCTATTTCGCACAGAAAACATTGACTTGTTGTTTAAGCTAGCCCTTGTGTTGTACCACATACTTATGTTGAGAGAAAAAATGTAAATTGTGAATGGGTGTTTATGGATTTATTGATGTTCCTATAACTCGTGTATTTACAGGTTGCGCATAAATGCACTGCTATTATTGTACACATGTACTATTGGCCTCAGGGCCACATATACAAATAAATATGTCTGTCTGTCTGTTAACAAACTGCGGGGCCTGAGACGACTCATCCTCGATAATCTCCAGGGTATACGTTACGATCACTCTCCACTGTACTATCCTGGATGCATCCACGGCTTTTTTGGATGCATCCCGATAATTATATTACCTCCCTTGGCTGGCTTTTCATCCAATCAGGTGTCTACACTGGGAAGTTGAGCGAACCAATCACAACTCACTTCGCTTCTTAAGTTATCTAACGGTTTAAACTTGGAACACAATTGATGCAGAGGTACTCTGAAAGAGGTAGGAGTTCTTTTATATATTTTTTGAAAATTTCAGATCTGACAATTTGTCTGTATTATTTCCTCAAAAATCTTAGTGGTACTGCGTACAAACCTTCGCGACTGCGACCGCTATCTTTGTTGACACTGGCAAGCTCGGATGTAACGGCGGCTTAGCTGATTGGCTACTGTGAGAATGCGGAACCAACCAAGGGAGGTAATATAATTATCGGGCCTTAAAGCCGAGAGTGATCGTAACGTATACCCTGGAAATTATCGAGGACGGAGAAGACTAACCCTGTGCTAGTCTGTGAGAAAGACAATGCATTTGAATGGATATAGGAAAAGTGAGTGAGTGAGTTTAGATTTACGCTGCTTTTAGCAATATTCCAGCAATATCACAGCGGGGGAAACCAGAAATAGGCTTCACACATTGTACCCATGTGGAGACTCCAACCCATGTCTTCAGCGTGACGAGCGAACACTTTAAGCACTAGACTACTTCGATATAGGAAAAGGAGGTATCTACCGCATCATAATGACTCCTTGCGCGCACACACACTCTAGCGTGCACACAAAGACATAGAGCGTGTTAACAGTAGGTGGGGAAGCCCAGTGGTTAAAGCGTTCGCTCGTCACGCCGAAGACATTGGTTCGATTCCGGACCACAAGGTTACGCTGTGTGAAGCCCATTTCTGGAGTACCTCGATTTTATTTTTGTTGAATATTGCTAATAGCGGCTAAAAATTATACTCACGTGATCACTATTAACATGTCCACTTTCATTTATTCCAGACGACAAGACGACCGGGAAAGAGAAAGAGGAAGAGGAAGAAAAAGAAGAACTGAGGAAGTTGGCTGAATGGATGTGACGTGGCTCTACAAGGGGTGACGTCACATCATTCTGTTCGATCCAGTGGGTGTTATCTCCCGTCTACTAGTATTTAATGCTAGTATTTTTCAGTGTAGAATCTTGTACTGTAGATGGCGTTTGCAGATAGTAACTGTTAAATACAGAAATGTATGTTGTATTACTATACAGCTTTACATGGCCTCGGCAATATTGCATGCATCACGATTTATTACTAAATTTAGTGATGAGATCTGTTATATGTATGCATATACCATTATATGTACAATGTATGTGGTAAGTTTCAATAGATGTCTTAAGTCTCAGTGTTGCCTTATTGTGTGATATATGACATCTAATAAATGGGTATACAACACAGCGTGACATGATGCCTGACATAGGTATGTCTGCTAATAGCGGGATTGACTGGATAGTGTGGTATATCTGCTAATAGCGGGTATGACCGGATAGGCGGGATTGACCGTGTGTATGTCTGCTAATAGCGGGATTGACCGGATAGTGTGGTATGTCTGCTAATAGCGGGATTGACCGGATAGTGTGGTATGTCTGCTAATAGCGTGGTATGTCTGCTAATAGCGATTGACCGGATAGTGTGGTATGTCTGCTAATAGCTGGATTGACCGGATAGTGTGGTATGTCTGCTAATAGCGGGATTGACCGGATAGTGTGGTATGTCTGCTAATAGCGGGATTGACCGATAGTGTGGTATGTCTGCTAATAGCAGGATTGACCGGATAGTGTGGTATGTCTGCTAATAGCGGGATTGACCGGATAGTGTGGTATGTCTGCTAATAGCGGTATTGACTGGATAGTTTGGTATGTCGGCTAATAGCGGGATTGACCGGATAGTGTGGTATGTCTGCTGATAACGGGATTGACCTGACTATTTGGTATGTCTGCTAATAGCGGGATTGACCGGATAGAGTGGTATGTCTGCTAATAGCGGGATTGACCGGATAGTGTGGTATGTCTGCTAAAAGCGGGATTGACTGGATAGTGTGGTATGTCTGCTAATAGCGTGATTGACCGGATAGTGTGGTATGTCTGCTAAAAGCGGGATTGACCGGATAGTGTGGTATGTCTGCTAATAGCGGGATTGACCGGATAGTGTGGTATGTCTGCTAATAGCGGGATTGACTAGATAGTGTGGTATGTCTGCTAATTGCAGGATTGACCGGATAGTGTGGTATGTCTGCTAATAGCGGGATTGACCGGATAGTGTGGTATATCTGCTAATAGCGGTATTGACTGGATAGTTTGGTATGTCGGCTAATAGCGGGATTGACCGGATAGTGTGGTATGTCTGCTGATAACGGGATTGACCTGACTATTTGGTATGTCTGCTAATAGCGGGATTGACCGGATAGAGTGGTATGTCTGCTAATAGCGGGATTGACCTGATAGGGTAGTATGTCTGCTAATAGCGGGATTGACATCAGGATTGGCTGGAGTTGAGGGTTTTTTCTCAGTGAGGTGTACATATGTCCAACGCTTCACAGCAGTAACATGTACAAAATCATCTGTCTGTGGGTCGTGTTATCCTCACAACATATTGCTTATTGTTCATGCATTGAAGATCATTTGCATTTGTACAGGAATATTAGATTATCACATATAGCAATAATACTACATAAAAAATGTATGTTATGTGTTGACTCACAAAAGAAATGGAAGGACATGTTTCTTGACAATGTGTGATCTTTTCTGTGAAATGAATGCATCTGCTGCTGTTTAATAGTTCAATGTTTCCCAGCCTTCTGTGTCAAAGTAGATTTAAGAATACAGCAGTCTACTGGCCAGCAGAGAAAAACTGATGTTGATATGATCTTGAATACTCTACAGAGTACAAGACCTAGAGAATTCACGGTGATACTAAACATCCCTCTTTTCAAGAAAGTAAACACACGGTAACGAATATAACTTCTAATATAAATGAGTGAGTGAGTGTGTGAGTTAAGATTTTAAGTCACATCGGCAATATTTCAGCCATATCGTGACTAAAGCAAGTTATAAATATATCGACAATTTAAGTGAAATTATAAAATTCATCATCTTCAAATCTGGACTGACAACCCAAGTAAGTGTAACCGATATAGGGTTTTATTGCATGTAATTTATTGATACCTACTTGGGTGTCCCACTTCTTTTGCATCAGATCACGGATATAAGATCTTATAGCAGCTTTGTAATCAGAGTATGGGATAAGAAGTGGTGTCACAGATTTGTTGAGTGCTGCCTTAGCAGCAATATCAGCCATTGTGTTCCCAGAAATGCCAACGTGGCTGGGTAACCAACAAAAGACGATGTCGCATTGGCCAGTAGCAAGTTCATTGAACAATTCAATAATTTCTAATAAAAGTGGATGTTTGCAAGAAAGATTTTTAATAGCCTGAAAACACGAAAGAGAATCTGAAAAGATGATATATTGTTTATATTTACGATGTTTATTAATATATTTAAGAGCTGTTAAGATGGCGTTAGCTTCTGCTGTGAAAATAGAGCTGTTATTTGGTAGTCGAGAAGATATTGTTTTGGATCCAATGACAGTGGCACATGCCACCGCGCCACCATCCTTGGACCCATCTGTAAATAAGGATTTATATGTTTTGTATTGATTTCTTAATTGACTAAATTCTTGTTTATACTGTAAATCATTTGTTTCTGATTTTTTAAATGTAGTTAATGTTAGGTCAACTTCAGGCCTAACCAATTGCCAAGGCGGAGAAGAAAGAAGACGGGAAGGAGCTATATGTTCTAGCTCAATGCCAGCAGCAGAAAGGAAAGGTTTCAATCTTATACCAAGAGGCGGAACAAGAGAAGGCTTCTTGTTATACAGATCTTCATATAGTGGATTAAAGACACAGTTATATGCAGGGTTTGACTCATTGGAATAAAGTTTTGTAATATACTGTAAAGTTAATTTTATACGGCGTTGTGTAAGAGAAGGCTCATCTGCTTCAACATATAGACTATCAATAGGAGAAGTTCTAAAGGATCCAAGACAAAGCCTTAGACCTTGGTGGTGGACAGAATCAAGTAGTTTTAGATTGCTTTTTTGCAGGCTCCACCATATACGATGGAGCCATAATCAAGTTTCGAGCGGACCAATGATCGATATAGGTGGAGGAGGGTAGCTTGGTCCCCTCCCCACTTTGTGTTAGAAACTACTTTCAACAAGTCAAGTGCCTTCAGGCATTTAGTTTTAAGGGATTTAATATGTGGCAGAAACGTTAAGTGCGAGTCAAAAATTAAACCCAAGAACTTGGCCTCCTTAACAACTTTGATGGATGTGCCATTTAGAGATAGTTCAGGGTCTTTATGCGGTTTGTATTTACGGCAGAAATGTATACAATTTGTTTTGGATTTAGAAAATTTAAAGCCGTTTTCCAGACACCATTTATTTATTTTGTTTAAACTTAACTGCAGTTGTCGTTCAATAGTATGCATATTTTTACCACGACAAGAAATATTAAAATCATCCACAAAAAGTGATCCATCGATCGAATCATTTAAAATCTTGGATAAACTGTTGATCTTGATACTAAACAATGTGACAGACAAAATACTGCCTTGTGGGACACCCTGATCCTGATTGTAATGATCAGACAGGGTAGATGCCACTCGGACTTGAAATTGTCTGTCTTTTAAAAAGTTAGCTATAAATTGAGGCAAACGGCCTCGCAATCCGAAGCCATGTAAATCTTTTAAAATGCCATATTTCCACGTGGTGTCATATGCTTTTTCAAGATCAAAAAAGATAGACACAGCGTGTTGCTTGTTAATAAGAGCATTTTTAACAAATGATTCCAAACGCACTAGGTGATCGACAGTACTTCTATTTTTACGGAAACCACATTGTATATCTTTTATAAGGTTATTTGTTTCCAAGTACCAAACAAGTCGATTATTTATCATCCGTTCCATGGTTTTGCAAACGCAGCTAGTTAGGGAAATTGGCCTATAGTTTGAAGGATCAGTATGATCACGTCCAGGTTTAGGGATGGGCCGTTTATAGCATCGCGCCAGGATGAAGGAAATTTTCCAGATGTCCAAATATCATCAAAAATAGATAAGAGCGTCTCTAAACATGAGTCTGGTAAGTGCTTCAGGAGTTGATAATGTATGTTATCAGCTCCGGAAGCTGTATCATGAGCCTGGTCAAGAGCAGTATGAAGCTCGTGAATGGAAAAGGTTTCATTGTAATCTTCCCCATTATCTGAATTGAAATTAATAGCTTTCTTTTCTTGCTGTTTTTGATATTTTTGGAATTCAGGTACATAATTAGACGAGGAAGAATGTTTGGCCAATGTCTCACCAAGTTTATTTGCAATATCTGATTTATTAGTCAATAATTGGTTCCCATCTGTCAAATGGTGAATGTTAGATTTAGAGCCCTTACCTTTGATTTTCTGGATCATATTCCACACCTTTGATATTGGCGTGCGCGAATTTATTTTCGATACATAGTTTTGCCAAGAGTGACGTTTATTTTGCTTAAAAGTACGCCGTGCTTTAGCATTTAAAATCTTAAACGTGTTCAAATTATGAACCATGGGATGTCGACGGAAGTAATGTTCTGCCTTTTTCCTTGCCTTCATAGCTTGTTTGCAGTCATCGTTGAACCATGGTTTTCTAATGTGTGGAATTGCAGAGGACTTAGGGATGCACACATCCGCTATGTTATTCAGTTTATCAGAGAAACTCTTTATAGCATCAGTAACATCAATGAAAAGTTCAGGTTTAAGTTCGTCAGCACACAGAGTTGCATATAAAGGCCAGTTAGCCTTTTTGAAATTCCATCTGGATGATGGAGGAACATCAGATGGGGCTACTGGTTTTAGAACTGTAGGAAAGTGGTCGCTCCCACAAAGGTCGTCATGGACGGACCAATCAAATTCATTTAGGAGATTTGAGTCAGTGATGGACAAGTCAAGATTAGAATAAGTACCAGTACCAGGATGGAGATAAGTGTGTGAGCCATCGTTATAAATGCATAAATCATTGTTTGAAATGAAATCTTCAAGTAACTTTCCTTTATTGCTTGTATGCATACTGCCCCAGAGTGGGTTATGACCATTTAGATCGCCCATAATGATGCAGGGCTTGGGAAGCTGGTCGTAGAGCGCTTGAAGATCAGTAAGTTGAAGCAACGATGTTGGAGGAATGTAAAGAGAGCACAAAGTAAAAACAATGTGCATAGTTATTCGAACTGCAACAGCCTGAAGATTTGTATGAATTAAAACGGGGCTGTGGAGAACACCCTGCCTTACGAAAACAGAAGATCCACCCGTAGCTTTAGTCCCTGGAGGGGAGAATGAATGGTAGGTACTGTACTGACGTAAATCAAAGTTATCAGTTTCTTTAAGGTATGTCTCCTGGAGACATATTGCTGACGGCTTATAATCCTGTATTAATAAGTGTAAATCATTTAAATTGGACCTGAGACCTTTGCAATTCCACTGAAGGAGTGAACTAGGACCATTCATGTAATGGGTGGATGTACAGGGGATCTATTTTTCCCTTTTCTAGGCGACTTACTTCTGTTGCGCCCGTGGTAGAGAGGAGAGACATCCATGTCCTCCAAGGTGTGATAACGATTTTGAAGACGTACAGGGTCACGCTGACCCTTTGGTATACGATCTGAATGAATAGAATGATCAATTTGTTTTTTTAGTCGATTTCGGAACAGGGGATGGTTTTGGTACCGATTTTGGTTCCACTGCTGGAACCACTGGCGACGGTGAGACAACTGTAGATAGATCTTCCGTTTGTGACGAAGAACTAGATGATTGTTGACGAGGTTTAGCCAAGATTGGATTAGATGATTCAATCCATGTGTATTCGGTTTGGCAACCTACTGACTGACATAAAATCGGTCGAGAAATTGGAGTTGAGGCAGAAGCAGCAGCCGCATAAGTTGGGCCTGGTTTTTCAAGAGCCAGAACAAGTTTCCTCGCTTCAAAAAAAGTAACATTACGGTCATGTTTCATTTTCGAAATTTTTGACTGGAGCTCCCATGTAGGGCATGCTCTGGACGACGAGGGATGACTCCCAGAGCAGTTTACACACGCAGGAGGTTTATCACAGAGTCTGCTATCTTCACAGTTGCCACCACATCGATGACAAGCAGCTGGGCCACGGCATGAATTAGAACCATGGCCATATTTCTGACATCGGTAGCACCGCAGGGGATTTGGGATGTAAGCATCAACCCTTAAGTGACAATATCCAGCTTTCAATGATTCGGGGCGTGACGGAAGACCGAATGTAAATAGATACTTATTGGTCTTTATGGTTTCATTATCTCTTTTGGAAGTAAACCGTTTAACAGCAGTCACTCCCTGTGGACGTAACTCTGAAATGATGTCAGCCTCATCCATATCTGAAAGGCAACGTCCGACATCACGGACAATGCCTTTACTACTGTTGAGTGTCCTGTGAGGTGAAACCTCCACAGGAACATTAGCTAATGATTTGGTTGAAAGGAGGATTTGTGATTGAATTTTCTTTTTACACTCAATCAGTAGAGATCCCGAACGTAGCTTCTTGACTTCTTTTACGTCGCCAGCTAACCCTTCTATGCCCTTTGCAATGGCAAAAGGATTCAATTTAAGTGGACCATCATCTGGTGCCGACATGACCAAAAAACGAGACCAATGATCAGGATTTGTGTGAACAGTAGAATGTTCGTCCTCAGAAGATACTGAATCATCAGATTCATACGAGCGTTTTTTCAGTGGGGGGTGCCATGGTTGTATTGTATATGATTCACCCTCCTAGCTCCTCACCCACCATGGAGTGTCAACAAGGACGATGCCTCATGTCTGTGGGCCTCCAGCAGACGGCATCAAGGATACTAGGAGGGTATACTCAAGCAGGATAAGATCTTAAAAAGATAGATCCTACCAGATTGGCCCATGAGCCATCGCCTTCTGGGCATTTAGACTCTAGGCAAATTGAAAAGTCATAGTTCAAAATCAAGTGATGTTTTATAAACTAATAAAGCCGAGACCTAAAGTCCACCATATAGTTTAAGAATATAATTTGTGCAAATACAAGTAATGCACAGGGCTCGACATGACCAGCCGATTGGTTGAACCGGGCCCATTCAACCACCCGTCTAGGTGAAGTAAGGGGCGAAGTGGTGTGTTGGGCAAAGGAACACTGTTCCTGGAACCAGTGCCCTCAACCACCAGCCTCCCATCCTCCACCGACACAGGGGCGCAACCCACGGCAAACAGGTTGGTGGACCAAATATTCCCCCCGGGTCCACAACGGGGGGTTGAAGGGCGCTTAGCGTGACCCAGCACCCACCACGAGGAGGTGGCCCTTCATGGGTGCCTCTAATATAAATGTGGGCGGTGGGGTAGCCTAGTGGTTAAGGCGATTCCCTACATAGTGACCCCCGTCGTGATATTGCTGGAATATTGCTAAAAAACGGGATAAAACTAAATTCACTCTCAGGGTCAATAGGTAATGTCGACCAAACGGTTCATGCGGAGTTGGTTCTGACGACCGAAATCACTCTTAGTCACAAAGGACCAGTGAAGATCCGGGTTAGAATTGTTCTTCAGTAAACCATGCTTGTCGTAAGAGGCGACTGACGGGATCGGGTGGTCATGCTCGCTGACTTGGTTGACACATGTCATCGTATCCCAATTGCGTAGATCGATGCTCATGCTGTTGATCACTGGATTGTTTGGTCCAGGCTCGATTATTTACAGACTGCCGCCATGTAGCTGGGGTTTTGCTGAGTGCGGCGTAAAACTGAACTCACTCACTCAATTCCTCAATTGGTCAAAAGGTAATATCGACCAAACTGTTCATTGGAGTTGGTTTTGACGACTGAAATCACTCTTAGTCACAAAGTTTTCTACATCAGTGGAAATGAAAGAAGTGTCTGTACTATATCCCATGTGCCGACAGTCCATTTTAAGCGGCCAGGTCGGTTTGGATTAAATCCCATCTACAGGAATATATAACATTCGTTATTAAATAAAATACGAAAACTGACACATGAAGTCCGAACTTATATGGTGATTTCAAAATCCATGCTCAGTGAATGTAATTACCTGTCACAATTTCACAACTGTCGCCACACGAAATATTCATTAGTCATCTGCTAGTAGTGAGTGAGTTAATATTTAACGTCACATCGGCAATATTTCAGCCATATCGTGACGAGAACATTTTACATTGTAATGGAATATGTATATATTATAAAACCTGTCATCGAAGGACAGTAAAGCAACTAGAGTGGCACAGATATATATATGTAAAACTAGTAATTGAATCTAAAACATTTTAACCATAGGGGACAACACAATGTAAAAATGGGCTATAGATCGCTAACAACTGAAGGTAGATCACCATACCAGGGACCATGGGGACTTACAGTACATTTGCTTCCTGCATGGGCCCTAGCTGGATTTATATCATCCCCTCAGTCGTTGGCAATTAAGACATATCTAGCCATACATTAAAATTACAAATATTCTATGATTAAAAAACGGAAAGTTGAAATTTACTTTGAATTTTTTTGGTCCTCTCAGGAGGACAATAATTTTACAGTACTTTAACCCCCCTCGAGGATACAGCCACTAACAATCTATGTTACTAATTCAAACTTCCAATCATAAAATATTTAGCTATTTACAAATCTGTTAACAAAGTTAATTCTTTTAAAAAAGCAATAATTAAATGAGGACTTATATTATTAAAAAGATCCTTCATAGTTCGGGATTTGAAATAGATATCCCTTGTGACGGAGTACTCAACACAGTCAAGCAAGACATGCTTGACCGTGATTCGTTCATCACAAGGGATACAAAACGGAGGATCCTCACCTTTTAATAGGTACTCATGCGTATATCTAGTGGGGCCAATACGACATCGTCGCATACTGACCTCTTCAAATCTGGACTGACAACCCAAGTAAGTGTAACCGATATAGGGTTTTATTGCATGTAATTTATTGATACCTACTTGGGTGTCCCACTTCTTTTGCATCAGATCACGGATATAAGATCTTATAGCAGCTTTGTAATCAGAGTATGGGATAAGAAGTGGTGTCACAGATTTGTTGAGTGCTGCCTTAGCAGCAATATCAGCCATTGTGTTCCCAGAAATGCCAACGTGGCTGGGTAACCAACAAAAGACGATGTCGCATTGGCCAGTAGCAAGTTCATTGAACAATTCAATAATTTCTAATAAAAGTGGATGTTTGCAAGAAAGATTTTTAATAGCCTGAAGACACGAAAGAGAATCTGAAAAGATGATATATTGTTTATATTTACGGTGTTTATTAATATATTTAAGAGCTGTTAGTATTGCGTTTGCTTCTGCTGTGAAAATTGAACTGTCATTGGGTAGTCGAGAAGATATTGTTTTGGACCCAATGACAGTGGCACAAGCAACCGCGCCACCATCCTTGGATCCATCTGTATATAAGGATTTATAGGTATTATATTTATTTCTTAATTGATTTAATGTTAAGTCAACTTCTGGCCTCACCAATTGCCAAGGAGGAGAAGAAAGAAGACGAGAAGGAGATATATTCTCCAGCTCAATGCCAGCAGCAGAAAGGAATGGTTTAATTCTGTGCCCAAGAGGTGGAACAAGAGAAGGCTTTTTGTTATACAAATCCTCATAAAGAGGATTGAAGACACAATTAAATCCAGGATTAGATTTGTTTGAATATAGTTTAGTAATATATTGTAAGGATAATTTAATACGGCGTTGGGAAAGCGAAGGCTCATCTGCCTCAACATAGAGACTATCAACTGGAGAGGTTCTAAATGATCCAAGACAAAGTCTTAGACCTTGGTGGTGAACAGAATCAAGTAATTTAAGGTTGCTTTTGCAGGCTCCGCCATATACGATCGAACCATAATCAAGTTTAGATCGTACCAATGCTCGGTATAAGTGAAGGAGCGTAGTTTGATCCCTTCCCCACTTTGAGTTGGAAACAACTTTTAACAAATCGAGTGCCTTCAGGCATTTAGGTTTAAGTGTTTTAATATGTGAGTGAGTGAGTGAGTTAATATTTAACGTCACATCGGCAATATTTCAGCCATATCGTGACGAGAACATTTGATATTGGAATGAAATATATGGCAATTATAAAAATCTGCCGACGAAGGGCAGTAAAACAACTAGAATATCACAGATATACATGTAAAACTAGTAATAGAGTCTAAAACATTTTAACCATAGGGGACAACACAATATAAAAGTAGGCTATAGATCACCAACAACTGAAAGTAGGTCACCATACTAGGGACCATGGGGACTTACATTACTTTTGCTACCTGCATGGACCCTAGCTGGATTTACACCATCCCTTCAGCTGCTGGCGATTGGAAGAAATGTTAGCCAAAATTAAAAGAACAAGAATACTACGTTTAAAAATCCTGGCAAGTTTAAATTGACTTTGAAAGTTTTGGGACTTACGTACCCTCTCAGGAGGACAATAATTTTACGCTACGTCAACCCCCTTTAAGGGTACAGCCACTAACAATCTCAGTTACTAATAGAAACTACCAACAATATAATATTTAACTATTTACAGATCAGTCCACAAATCTAATTCTTTTAAAAATTCAACTATTAAATGAAAATTAACATTATAAAAATGATCCTTCAATGTCTTGACATTAAAATACTTATCCCTTGTGATGGAATATTCAACACAGTCAAGCAGGACATGCTTGACTGTGATTCTTTCATCACAAGGGATGCAAAACGGAGGATCTTCGCCTTTCAGTAAATATTGGTGAGTATATCTAGTGTGGCCAATGCGACATCGTCGCATAATGACCTCTTCAAATCTGGACTGACAACCCAAGTAAGTGTAACCGATATAGGGTTTTATTTCATGTAATTTATTGATACCTACTTGGGTGTCCCACTTCTTCTGCATCAGATCACGGATGTATGTTCTAATGCTAGCTTTGTAATCAGAGTAAGGAATAAGAAGTGGTGTCACAGATTTGTTGAGTGCTGCCTTGGCAGCAAGATCGGCCATTGTATTCCCAGAAATGCCAACGTGGCTGGGTAACCAACAAAAGACGATGTCGCATTGGCCAGTAGCAAGCTCATTATATAATTCAATAATTTCCAGTAAAAGTGGATGTTTGCAAGAAAGATTTTTAATAGCCTGAAGACAAGAAAGAGAATCTGAAAAGATGATGTATTGCTCACATTTACGGTGTTTATTAATATATTTAAGAGCTGTTAAGATGGCTTTTGCTTCTGCTGTGAAAATAGAGCTGTTATTTGGTAATCGAGAAGATATTGTTCGGGATCCAATGACAGTGGCACATGCAACCGCGCCACCGTCTTTGGACCCATCTGTAAATAAAGATTTGTATGTATTATATTTAGTTTTTAGCTGATTATATTCTTGTTTATACTGTAATTCATTAGTTACAGATTTCTTAAACTTTGTCAGAGTTAGGTCAACTTCAGGCCTCACCAGTTGCCAAGGAGGAGAACAAAGAAGACGGGAAGGAGCTATTTTATCCAGCTCAATGCCGGCAGCAGAAATGAAGGGCTTAATTCTGTGCCCAAGAGGCGGAACAAGAGAAGGTTTTTTGGTGTATAAATCCTCATAGAGGGGATTGAAAACACAGTTAAATGCAGGGTTAGACTCGCTAGAATATAGTTTAGTAATGTATTGTAAAGATAATTTTATACGACGTTGTGAAAGAGAAGGCTCATCTGCTTCAACATATAGACTATCAATAGGAGAGGTTCTAAAGGACCCAAGACAAAGTCTTAGGCCTTGGTGGTGGACAGAATCAAGTAGTTTTAGGTTGCTTTTGCAGGCTCCACCATATACGATGGAGCCATAATCAAGTTTCGAGCGTACCAATGATCGATATAGGTGGAGGAGGGTAGCTTGATCCCCTCCCCACCTTGAATTAGACACGACTTTCAATAAATCGAGTGCCTTCAGGCATTTAGTTTTTAGGGATTTAAAATGCGGAAGAAAGGTTAAATGGGAGTCGAAAATCAGACCCAAGAATTTGGCCTCTTTTACAACCTTGATGGGAGTGCCATTTAAAAACAGTTCTGGGTCTTTATGAGGCTTATATTTTCTACAGAAGTGTAGACAATTAGTTTTTGATTTAGAAAATTTAAAGCCGTTTTCAAGACACCATTTATTTATTTTATTTAAACACAACTGCAATTGCCGTTCAATAGTATGCATATTCTTACCGCGACAAGAAATGTTAAAATCATCCACAAAAAGTGATCCATCTATTGAATCATTTAAAACCTTTGATAAACTGTTGATCTTAATGCTAAATAAAGTGACAGACAAAATACTGCCTTGTGGGACACCCTGATCCTGATTGTAATGGTCAGACGGGGTTGAACCCACTCGGACCTGAAATTGCCTGTCTTTTAAAAACCGTGATATAAAAAGAGGTAAACGACCCCTTAAACCAAAATCATGTAAATCCTTTAAAATGCCATGCTTCCAGGTGGTATCGTACGCTTTCTCGAGATTAAAGAATAGCGATACTGCATGTTGTTTATTGACTATTGCATTTTTGACAAAGGATTCTAATCGTACCAAATGATCAATGGTACTACGATTTTTTCCTGAAACCACATTGAATATTTGTTATGAGATTATTGGTTTCAAGATACCATGTTAATCGATTATTTATTATTCGTTCCATGGTTTTGCAGACGCAACTCGTTAAAGAGATTGGTCTGTAATTAGACGGATCAGTATGATCCCGGCCAGGCTTTGGTGACCCGTGAAGATCCGGGGTAGAATAGGTCTTCAGCAACCCATGTGCTTGCCATAAAAAAGGCGACTATCTTGTCGTAAGAGGCGACTAACGGGATCGGGTGGTCAGTTTCGCTGACTTGGTTGACACATGTCATCGGTTCCCAATTGCGCAGATCGATGCTCATGCTGTTGATCACTGGATTGTCTGGTCTAGACTCGATTATTTACAGACCGCCGCCATATAGCTGGAATATTGCTGAGTGCGGCGTTAAACTAAACTCACTCACTCACTCACCAGGCTTTGGTATAGGGACTACAATGGCATTACGCCACGAAGGTGGGAAATTCCCTGAAGTCCATATTGTGTCAAAAATATGTAGAAGAGTTTCCAAACATGATTCCGGTAAATGCTTCAAGAGCTGATAGTGTATATTATCAGCTCCTGTTGCTGCATCATGAGCTTGCTCAAGGGCAGTAAGTAACTCATGCATTGAAAATAATTCATTGTAGTCTTCTCCATTGTCTGATGTAAAATTTATTCTTTTCTTCTCCTGTTGTTTCTGATGTTTCTGAAACTCAGGGACATAATTGGAGGAAGACAAATGTTTGGCGAGAGTTTCACCAAGCTTATTGGCAATGTCAGTCTGATCAGTTAACAAAGTATCACCATCCTTCAGATGATGAACAGTAGATTTGGAACCTTTACCTTTTATCCTTTGTATCATGTTCCACACCTTTGAAATCGGTGTCCGTGAGTTTATCTTGGAAACATAATGTCGCCAAGACTGACGCTTATTCTGTTTAAAAGCACGTCGAGCCTTGGCACTAGTGATTTTAACATTATTTAAATTATGAACTGTAGGATGCCGGCGAAAGTATTTCTCTGCCTTCTTCCTACACTTCCTGGCCTGTTTGCAATCATCAGTAAACCATGGTTTACGAATGTGTGGGGTCGCAGAGGACTTAGGAATAGTTTCATCAGCTATTATATTTAGCTTGTCTGAGAACAACTGAATAGGATCCATAACATTGACAAAACAGTCAGATTTCAATCGGTCAGAACAAAGAGTTTGAAATAAAGGCCAATTGGCCTTTTTAAAATTCCGCCTTGTTGTAGGAGGCTCATCATTGGGGTTTATTGCTGAAAGTATTGTCGGAAAATGGTCACTTCCACACAGGTCGTCATGGACCGACCATTCAAATTCGTTATAAATGTTTGGATCTGTTAGTGACAGATCAAGTGCAGAATATGTTCCTGTACCAGGATGCTAATATGTGGCTGATCCATCATTAAATATGCATAAATTATTATTTGAAATGAAATCTTCAAGGAGTTTACCTTTAGTGTTAGTTGCGGAACTACCCCACAGAGGGTTATGGCCGTTAAGATCACCCATGATAATACAGGGTTTTGGGAGCTGATCGAATAGATCCTGAAGATCGGAAGAAGAACTGAAGAAGGAAAAATATATAAAGAGCACATCGTAAAGGTTATCTGTAAAGTAAGGTGGACAGCAACAGCCTGAAGATTGGTTTTAAGAGGAACCGGGCTATGGATGACACCCTGCCTCACGAGAATAGAAGCTCCGCCTGTGGCTTTATCACCTGGAGGTGAGAATGAATGAAATGAATTGTATCGACGCAATTCAAATCTATCTGTATTTTTCAAGTATGTCTCTTGGAGACTAAAAGCTGATGGTTTAAAATCTTGAGATAATAACTGTAAATCGTTAAAATTGTTCCTAAGTCCTCTGCAATTCCACTGTATTAAATTATTAGTGCTGTTCATGGCGGTTCAACCGGAGATCTTGAACGAGAGGAACGTCTCCTCCCATGTACTGGCTGTGAAGGAGTGACCTCCATATCGAGAAGTTCAAACGGATTATGAACCGGTACAGACGCTGATGAGGTAGATGGTACCTCTAAATGCTGGAGAGCTTTTGCTCTTCGCAGCTGTTGTTTTTCTTTATTCGTCAAATGGGCTCTTCCTTGTTCTGATTTTTTTTTGGACTTAATCTCTGGGTCGGGGTCAGGGTCTGTCTGTGAGGCAGACGTTATCAAGCTTTGTTCATTTTGAGAAACTATAGTTTGGTCATTTACATTGATTTGTTTGTCCTTCACCCAAGATATAATTGTCTGGCAGGAAGTGGAAACCTTTTGAACAGGAGCATGAGCATGAGCATTGGTGGAAACAGTGGATGAATATGTTCGAGTCTGAGACTGCGAAGATATTAATTTCTTTGCTTCTTGGTAGGAGAGGTTGTTTGTGATTTTTACTTTAAGCAGTTTTGATTCGTATTCGTAATTTGGACAGGATTTGGGAAGATGCCATGTGCTCACCGTTACAGTTGGCACATCTGATGTCTTCTGTGCATTCAGTGTTATCATGAGCCCCACTGCAACGGGAGCATACTGATTTACGAGTGCAAGACTTGGCACCGTGTCCAAATGTTTGGCACTTGAAACATCTCAGTGGATTAGGTATGTATACATCCACTGGGATGTTAAAGTAACCAGCTTTAATGGCTTTTGGTATAACAGACAGTCCAAAAGTAAACAGGTAAGTATGGGTGTTGATGATCTGAGCATCTTGTTTTCTCGTAAACCGCTTTACAGAAGTCACTCCTTGATGCTTAAGTTCTGTCACAATTTCTTCCTCAGACATATAAGCAAGACAACGAGATCGGTCTCGAACGATGCCTCTGCAAGTATTCAATGACCTGTGGGCAGAGACAACAACCTGAGTGTTAACAAACTGTTGTAATCCCAACAGGTTAACAGATTGTTGCTTTCGGGCACATTCAATGAGGAGGAACCAGAACGAAGCTTTGTTACGTTTGTAACCTCTCCACAGACACCTTTGATGCCCTTAGAGATGGCAAAGGGATTTAGTTTCAGGGGACTTCCATCTGCTGTTTCAATTACCAAAAATCTTGGCCAAGAATCCACTTCTGCTGAAGACACTTCATCATCAGAAGATGTTGAAAGATGTCTTCTTTATTTTGCTTTGAACCAGAGAGTAGGTTTAGTGCCATGGTAGATTAACAATGTTCAGCATCCCTGCTCTCCACCCGCCATCGAGTGTCAACAAAGACGATCCTGCAGCGGAAACCAAACTGCAACATCAGAGTTACAGGGATGTTATACTCCAGATATACAGACATAAATAGCTAAGATGTCTAAAAGAAAATAAATGTCAGGCTGGTCCGGCCCATGACATTCCTCTTCAGAAACTCAGAATTTAGAGGTCCATATCTCCGGATTGGCCCATGAGCCACCGCCTTCTGGCATAAGACTCTAGGCAAACATATATAATATATTTTGAAATACGAACATTCAGTGTCCAAGATATACAGTAAAGTACATGATTTTCAGACGAATGTTGTCCATGCTCAGGGCATGGCGTGACCAGCCAATTGATAGAACCGGGCCAGTTCTACCACCCGTCTAGGTGAAGTAAGGGGCGAAGTGGTGTGTTGGGCAAAAGGAACACGGTTCCAGGCTCCAAGTGCCCTCAACCACCAGCCTCCCGTCCTCCACCGACACAGGGGCGCAACCCACGGCAAACAGGTTGGTGGACCTAATATTCCCCCGGGTCCACAACGGGGGGGTTGAAGGGCGCTAAGCGTGACCCAGCACCCACCACGAGGAGGTGGCCCTTCATGGGTGCCGTTTTAATATGTGGTAGAAACGTTAAGTGTGAGTCAAAAATAATACCCAAGAACTTGGCCTCCTTCACAACTTTGATAGGCGTGCCATTAAGAGATAGTTCCGGGTCTTTATGCGGCTTATATTTTCTACAAAAGTGTAGACAATTAGTTATTGATTTAGAAAATTTAAAACCGTTTTCAAGACACCATTTATGTATTTTATTTAAACACAGCTGCAGTTGCCGTTCAATAGTATGCATATTCTTATCGCGACAAGAAATATTAAAATCATCCACAAAAAGTGATCCATCTATTGAATCATTTAAAACCTTGGATAAACTGTTAATTTTGATGCTAAAAAGTGTGACAGACAAAATACTGCCTTGTGGGACACCCTGATCCTGATTATAATGGTCAGACAGGGTAGAACCCACTCGGACTTGAAATTGCCTGTCAGCTAAAAACTTGGATATAAATTGAGGCAAACGGGCTCTCAATCCAAAATCGTGTAAATCTCTTAAAATACCATGTTTCCATGTAGTGTCATATGCTTTTTCTAAATCAAAAAAGATTGACACTTCATGTTGTTTATTAATTATGGCATTTTTTACAAAAGATTCTAAACAGACTAAATGATCGATGGTACTACGGTTTTTACGGAAACCACATTGTATATCTGTTATTAAGTTATTGGTTTCCAGGTACCAAACAAGTCGATTATTTATCATGCGTTCCATGGTCTTGCAAACACAGCTAGTTAGTGAAATTGGCCTATAAATTGAAGGATCAGTATGATCACGTCCAGGTTTAGGGATGGGCACAATGATAGCATCACGCCACGACGAAGGGAAATTTCCAGTTGTCCAAATATCATCAAAAATATGTAACAGTGTCTCCAAACATGACTCTGGCAAGTGCTTCAGGAGTTGATAATGTATGTTATCAGCTCCAGAAGCAGTATCGTGAGCCTGATCAAGAGCAGTATGAAGCTCATGTATCGAAAAGGTTTCATTGTAGTCTTCCCCATTATCTGAATTAAAATTAATAGCTTTCTTTTCTTGCTGTTTTTGATATTTTTGGAATTCAGGTACATAATTTGTCGAGAAAGAATGTTTGGCCAACGTCTCACCAAGTTTATTAGCAATATCTGATTTATTAGTAAGTAACTCGTTCCCATCTTTGAGATGGTCCATCTGCTAGTAAAAAATAGTAGTCACAAAGTACTAAATCAGATAATTTTCTCTGCAAAGAGACATTTTTATTTATGTAATATTGAGAATAAAAACAGTTACACAAAGTACACTCTGTTAAGCAAACATTAGAGGGAGGTTAGACAATAAATTGCTTTTTGCCCAAGTGTGACTCAGACATTAAGGTAATATTCTGTTTGAATCCAAGTCTTGGTGTTAGACTATGTATTACTTTTTGCTCAAGTGTGACTCAGAAATTCAGACATTATAAGCCCAAGTAAACGCCAGTGAGACTAGACAATGTGTTCTTTTTAGCAAATGTACCACTAAATCCCTGTCTCAAAGATTAACCATAATCCTGGATACTCTCAAGGAAGGACTTTCACAGAAAGTATTTGAGACACGCGGAATTAGTATCATGTGGATTCTCAAAATGTCATAGGAATTTGGCTTACATTTTTAGAATCGCACTTTTGATTTTTTAACATTTATACCACAATCCAAGTTGACAAACTTCATTGCTTGATCCATGTGGCATTTATTAACAAATGTGTTGAACACAGATATACCTACATATCTATCTTCAGAGGTTCAGGACAATTTGTCAAAAATAAAAGCAAATGTCATTTGAAGTTTGCCGAGAAAACAATATGAGATATGCTGACTTTCTCATTGATAAACATTTTTGTTAAATTTGGGGGTAAAACATTTCGCCAAGAAGTAGGCATCCCCATGGGCAGCAATTGTGCCCCCCTCCTGGCGGATCTGTTTCTTCATGTAGAATATCTGCATGAGTTGGCAAAATAAAGGTAATTTGGAAAGAAGTTTAACTTAAGCTTCCGGTACATCGATAATCTAATATCGTTCAATAACCATCAAATAGCAAATTGCCTTCCTCTGATTTACCTACCTGGATGCGGTTCCACTAACCGATCTTAGCCCTACGCCAATCGTAAACCTCTAAAATCCCAATCTCAGCGTGACGTTACGATCGGCATACCGTTCCACTAACTAATCTTACCTAAGTCAATCGTAAAGTTAAGATTCAAAGTCTAAGTTGCTCATGACCAACTTAGGATAGCTAAAATCAATCGTAGAGAAACCAAAATGGTGGCTTTCCTGTTCTATGTAAAAAATAAGAGTGAGTGAGTGAGTTAATATTTAACGTCACATCGGCAATATTTCAGCCATATCGTGACGAAAACATTTGATTTTGAAATAAAATATATGTATATTATAAAACACCTGCCGACGAAGGACAGTAAAGCAACTAGAGTATCACAGATATACATGTAAAACTAGTAATTGAATCTAAAACATTTTAACTATAGGGGACAACACAATGTAAAAATGGGCTATAGATCGCCACCAACTGAAGGTAGATCACCATGCTAGGAGCCATGGGGACTTACATTACTTTTGCTACCTGCATGAATCCTAGCTGGATTTACACCATCCCTTCAGCCGCTGGCGATTGTAGGAACATTTAGCCAACAGTTAAAATAACAAAAATACTACGTTTAAAATGTGATAATTTATATTTTACTTTGAAAGTTTTGGGACTTACGTACCCTCTCAGGAGGACAATAATTTTACGCTACTTCAACCCCCTTTGAGGGTACAGCCACTAACAATCTCAGTGACTACTTTAAATTACCAATAATAAAATATTTATCTATTTACAAATCAGTTAACAAATCTAATTCTTTTAAAAATTCAACTATTAAATGATAATTAACATTATAAAAAAGATCCTTCAATGTTTTGACATTAAAATACTTATCCCTTGTGACGGAATATTCAACACAGTCAAGCAGGACATGCTTGACTGTGATTCTTTCATCACAAGGGATACAAAACGGAGGATCCTCACCTTTCAATAGGTACTCATGAGTATATCTTGTGTGGCCAATACGACATCGTCGTATGATGACCTCTTCAAATCTGGACTGACAACCCAAGTAAGTGTAACCGAATTCATGTAATTTATTGATACCTACTTGGGTGTCCCACTTCTTCTGCATCAGATCACGGATGTAAGTTCTAATGCACGCTTTGTAATCAGAGTAAGGAATAAGAAGTGGTGTCGCATATTTGTTGAGTGCTGCCTTAGCAGCCAGATCGGCCATTGTATTCCCAGAAATGCCATCGTGACTGGGTAACCAACAGAAAACGATGTCGCATTGGCGAGTAGCAAGATCATTATATAATTCGATTATTTCAATTAAAAGTGGATGTCTGCAAGAGAGATTTTTAATAGCCTGAAGGCAAGAAAGAGAGTCAGAAAATATTATATATTGTTTATGTTTGGGATGTCTTTGAATATACTTAAGAGCTGTTAATATGGCGTTTGCTTCTGCTGTAAATATAGAGCTGTTATCAGGCATTCTAGAAGATATTGTTCTGGATCCAATGACACGCCACCGTCCTTGGATCCATCTCTAAATAAGGATTTATATGTATGATATTTATTTCTTAACTGACTAAATTCTTGTTTATACTGTAATTCATTAGTTTCTGATTTTTTAAATGTGGTCAAAGCTTGGTCAACTTGGGGCCTAACCAATTGCCAAGGAGGAGAAGAAAGAAGACGGGAAGGAGCTTTAGTTTCCAGCTCAATGCCGGCAGCAGAAATGAATGGTTTAATTCTGTGCCCAAGAGGCGGAACAAGAGAAGACTTTTTGTTGTATAAATCCTCATAGAGAGGATTAAAAACACAATTTAATGCAGGAGTGAGTGAGTGAGTGAGTTAATATTTAACGTCACATCGGCAATATTTCAGCCATATCGTGACGAGAACATTCGATATTAGAATGAAATATATGTATATTATAAAAAACCTGCCGACGAAGGGCAGTAAAACAACTAGAATATCACAGATATCAATATAAAACTAGCGACCAAAGCTAAAATATTCCAATTAAAGAAGACAATACAATGTAAAAATGGGCTATAGATCGCCACCAACTGAAGGTAGATCACCATACTAGGAACCATGGGGACTTACATTACTTTTGCTACCTGCACGGACCCTAGTTGGATTTACACCATCCCTTCAGCCATTGGCGACAGAAGAGAAATCTAGCCATAAATTAAAAGCACACATATTCTACGATTAAAAACCTGGTACACTTAAATTGACTTTGAAAGTTTTGGGACTTACGTACCCCCTCAGGAGGACAATAATTTTACGCTACGTCAACCCCCTTTGAGGGTACAGCCACTAACAATCTCAGTTACTAATATAAACTACCAACAATAAAATATTTAACTATTTACAAATCAGTGAGTGAGTGAGTTAAGATTTTTAGTCACATCGGCAATATTTCAGCCATATCGTGACTAAAGCAAGTTATAAATATATCAACAATTTAAGTGAAATTCTGCCAACGAAGGACAGTAAAATAACTAGATTATCACAGATATATATGTAAAACTAGTAATTGAATCTAAAACATTTTAACTATGGGGGACAGCACAATATAAAAATGGGCTATAGATCGCTAACAACTGAAGGTAGATCACCATACTAGGGACCATGGGGACGTACAGTACATTTGCTTCCTGCATGGACCCTAGCTGGATTTACACCATCACTTCAGCCGTCAGCAAGTTTTGACAAATTAGCCATAAGTTAAAATAAGACATATTCTACGATTAAAACTAATGGTATATTTAAATTTAGTTTGAATGTTTTGGGACTTACGTACCCCCACAGGAGGACAATAATTTTACAGTGCTTCAACCCCCTGTGAGGATACAGCCACTAACAATCTCAGCTGCTCAATTAAACTACCAATTATAAAATATTTATCTATTTACAATTCATTCAGCAAATCTAATTCTTTTAAAAACGCAATAACTAAATGAGAACTGATATTATTAAAAAGATCCTTCATCGTTCGTGATTTGAAATAGATATCCCTTGTGATGGAATACTCAACACAGTCAAGCAAGACATGCTTGACCGTGATTCGTTCATCACAAGGGATACAAAACGGAGGATCCTCACCTTTTAATAGGTACTCATGCGTATATCTTGTGTGGCCAATACGACATCGTCGTATGATGACCTCTTCAAATCTGGACTGACAACCCAAGTAAGTGTAACCGATAGTTGGTTTTTGTGCATGTAATTTATTAATACCTGCTTGGGTGTCCCACTTCTTTTGCATCAGATCACGGATGTAAGTTCTAATGCTAGCTTTGTAGTCAGAGTATGGAATAAGAAGTGGTGTCACAGATTTGTTGAGTGCTGCTTTAGCAGCAATATCAGCCATTGTGTTCCCAGAAATGCCAACGTGGCTGGGTAACCAACAAAAGATGATGTCGCATTGGCCAGTAGCAAGCTCATTAAACAATTCAAGAATTTCTAATAAAAGTGGATGATTGCCAGAAAGATTTTTAATCGCCTGAAGGCAAGAAAGAGAGTCAGAAAAGATGATATATTGTTCATATTTACGGTGTTTATTTATATATTTAAGAGCTGTTAATATGGCGTTAGCTTCTGCTGTGAAAATAGAGCTGTTATTTGGTAGCCGAGAAGATATTGTTTTGGAGCCAATGACAGTGGCACATGCCACCGCGCCACCATCCTTGGATCCATCCGTAAATAAGGATTTATATGTATTATATTTATTTCTTAATTGACTAAATTCTTGTTTATACTGTAAATCATTAGTTTCTGATTTTTTAAATGTGGTTAATGTTAAGTCAACATCTGGCCTCACCAATTGCCAAGGAGGAGAAGAAAGCAAACGGGAAGGAGCTATATTTTCCAGCTCAATGCCGGTAGCAGCAATAAATGGTTTAATTCTGTGCCCAAGAGGCGGAACAAGAGAAGACTTTTTGTTGTACAGATCCTCATAGAGAGGATGAAAGACACAGTTATATGCAAGGTTCGACTGATTAGAAGATAATTTAGTAATATACTGCAAAGACAATTTGATACGGCGTTGGTTGAGAGAAGGCTCGTCAGCTTCAACATAAATACTATCAATAGGAGAAGTTCGGAAAGATCCAAGACAAAGTCGGAGACCTTGGTGATGGACAGAATCCAGTAGTTTCAAATTGCTTTTACAGGCTCCACCATATACAATGGAGCCATAATCAAGTTTTGACCGGATGAGTGATCTGTACAAATGAAGGAGAGTAGTTTGATCCCCTCCCCCACTTTGAATTGGACACGACTTTTAATAGATCTAATGCCTTCAGGCATTTAGTCTTCAAAGACTTAATATGTGGTAAAAAAGGTCAAATGCTTGTCAAAAATCAGTCCCAAAAACTTGGCTTCCTTTACAACGTTAATTGGAGAGCCATCCAAGTACAGTTCGGGATCTTTATGAGGCTTATATTTCCGACAGAAATGTATACATTTGGTCTTTATCTGTGAAAATTTAAAGCCATTCTCAAGTGACCATTTATGAATTTTATTTAAACACATCTGTAATTGTCTCTCGATGGTATGCATATTTTTACCACGACATGAAACGTTAAAATCATCCACAAACAATGACCCATCTATTGAGTCATTTAATACTTTTGAAAGACTATTTATTTTTATGCTAAACAAAGTAACAGACAAAATACTACCTTGTGGAACCCCCTGATCCTGATTATAAAGGTCAGACAGGGTTGATCCAACACGAACTTGAAATTGTCTGTCAGCTAAAAACTGTGCTATAAACTGAGGCAAACGGCCTCTCAAACCAAAGTCATGTAAATCTCTTAAAATACCATGTTTCCATGTTGTATCATAAGCTTTTTCCAGGTCGAAAAAGATTGATACAGCATGCTGATTATTTACAATGGAATTTTTAACAAATGATTCCAGCCGAACCAAATGGTCAATAGTGCTTCTATTTTTGCGAAAACCACATTGGATGTTAGTAATAAGATTATTGGATTCCAGAAAGCATACTGATCTATTATTGACCATGCGTTCCATGGTCTTGCAAACGCAGCTAGTTAGTGAAATAGGTCTGTAGTTGGATGGATCTGTATGATCCCGGCCAGGCTTAGGTATCGGTACAACAATGGCATGACGCCACGAAGGAGGAAAGTGTCCTGTTGTCCAAATATTATCAAAAATGTTCAGAAGTGTTTCAAGACATGCGTTGGGTAAATGTTTCAGGAGCTGATAGTGGATATTATCAGCACCTGTTGCCGTATCATGAGCTTGCGCTAAGGCAGTATTCAGCTCATGTAGTGAAAATACTTCATTATAATCTTCACCATTAGCAGAGTGAAAGTTAATTTTAAGTTTTTCGTGATGATCTTTATATTTCTGAAACTTTGGATTATAGTTTGATGAGTGAGAATGTGTAGCTAAAGTTGCACCCAACTTGTTTGCAATGTCAATTTTATCAGTTAAAAGATCGTCTCCATCTTTGAGATGATGAACACTAGAATTTCTACCTTTGCCCTTGATTCTCTGTATCATGTTCCACACCTTCGTCATTGGCGTACGGGAATTAATCTTTGATACAAAGTTCTTCCAAGACTGACGTTTACTTTGTTTAAAAGTACGCCGAGCCTTGGCATTGTTTATTTTAACATTATCTAAATTGTGAACTGTAGGGTGACGTCGAAAGTATTTCTCTGCCTTCTTCCTACACTTCCTAGCTTGTTTACAATCATCAGTAAACCATGGTTTACGAACATGTGGTTTAGCAGAAGCCTTAGGAATCGTTTCATCGGCAATATTCTTCAGTTTAGCAGAGAACAACTCAATTGGATCTGAAACATTGACAAAAAGGTCAGATTTCAAGTTGTCAGCACACAGTGTCTGAAATAATGGCCAGTTAGCCTTATTAAAATTCCACCTTGGTGTAGATGGGTCATCACTCGGGTTTATAGCGGAAAGTATTGTAGGAAAATGGTCACTTCCACACAGGTCATCGTGGACAGACCACTTAAATTCGTTATAAATACTTGGGTCTGTGAGCGACAGATCGAGTGCAGAATACGTTCCTGAACCAGGGTGTAAATATGTGACAGATCCATCATTAAAGATGCATAAATTATTGTTTGAAATGAAGTCCTCAAAGATTTTTCCTTTACTGTTGGTATCGGCACTACCCCACAAAGGATTATGGCCGTTTAGATCACCCATGATGATACATGGTTGAGGAAGTTGGTCAAAGAGATCCTGGAGATCGGACTGCTGAAGAACTGAAGAAGGAGAAATATATAAAGAGCACATCGTAAAGGTTATCTGTAAAGTAAGGTGGACAGCAACAGCCTGAAGATTGGTTTTAAGAGGAACCGGGCTATGGATGACACCCTGCCTCACGAGAATAGAGGCGCCGCCAGTGGCTTTATCACCTGGAGGTGAGAATGAATGAAATGAATTGTACCGACGCAATTCAAACTTATCTGTACTTTTCAAGTAGGTCTCTTGTAAACTAAAAACCGATGGATTAAAATCTTGTGATAATAACTGTAGATCATTAAAAATTTTCCTAAGGCCTCTGCAATTCCATTGTACTAAATTAATAGAGTTGTTCATGGCGGTTCAACAGGGGATCTTGACCGCAAAGAATGTCTACTCCCTCGTGCTGGCTGTGAGGGAGTGACCTCCATATCAAGAGGTCCAAACGGATTATGAACCGTCACGGATGTTGACGAGGTAGATGGTACCTCTAAATGCTGGAGGGCCTTTGCCCTACGCATCTTTTCTTTCTTTATTTGACAAATGGCTTATGTTTCCTGGAGTTGATTGTGTCTCTGGTTCTTGTTCTGTCTGTGAGGCAGATGTTGACGAACTTTGCTCATTTTGAGAGGACTGGGTGGAGTCATCGAGTGTAACTTGTTTGGCCTTTACCCAAGATATTGCTGTCTGGCATGAAATTGAAACCTTTGTTACAGGATGGTGAACAGGGGAAGAAACAGTGGCTGAATATGATCGAGTTGTAGTGGTTTGAGACTGTGCAGGTATTAACTTTTTGGCTTCGTGGTAGGAGAGGTTGTTAGTGATTTTGATTTTGAGAATCTTTGACTCGAGTTCAAAATTAGGACATGATTTGGACGATGCCATGTGCTCAACGTTACAGTTAGCACATCTGATGTCTTTGGTACATTCAGTGTTATCATGAGCCCCACTGCAACGGGAGCATACTGGTTTACGAGTGCATGACTTGGCACCGTGTCCAAATGTTTAGCACTTAAAACATCGCAGCGGATTAGGGATGTAAACATCAACTGGGATATTAAAGTAACCAGCTTTAATAGCTTTTGGTAGAGACGACAGCCCAAAGGTGAACAGGTAAGTATTTGTTTTAATTATATCTGCCTCCTGTTTTCTGGTAAACCGCTTAACAGCAGTTACGCCTTGGTGTTTCAATTCATCAGCAATTTCTTCTTCTGTCAGATACGCCAGACAACGAGATCTGTCACGGACGATACCTCTGCAAGAGTTCAATGTCCTGTGCACAGAGACAACAACTTGTGTATTAACAAATTGTTGTAATCCCAACAAGTTTACAGATTGCTGCCTCCGGGCACATTCAACAAGAAGGGAGCCAGAACGAAGACGTGTGACGTTTGCTACCTCTCCACAGACACCTTTGATACCCATCGATATAGCAAAGGGATTCAGTTTCAATGGACTTCCATCTGCGGTTTCAATAACCAAGAATCTTGGCCATGAATCCACCACCGCTGAAGAGACTTCATCATCAGATGATGTTGAAAGGTGTCGACGTTTATTCGTTTTTGAACCAGGGGGAATGTTGTGAGCCATAGTAATATAATGATTTTCAGCAACCCTGATCTCCACCCGCCATCGAGTGTCAACAAGGACGACCCTGCAGTGGAAACCAAACTGCACGATCAGAGCTACAGGGATGCTATACTCCAGAAATACAGACATAAATAGCTAAGAAATCAAAAAGAAGAAGTGTCTAGCTGGTTCGGCCTTTGACATTCTTCTTAAGAAACTCAGAATTCAGAGGTCTATACCACCAGATTGGCCCATGAGCCACCGCCTTCTGGCATAGGACTCTAGGCAAAATGTAAATTTGCAGTAATAAGGTTGTCACAGTCTTTAACCAACAATTTTTATGTCATGATTAATCCAAATAAAACATTTCCATGCACAGGGCATGACGTGACCAGCCGATTGATAGAACCGGGCCAGTTCTACCACCCATCTAGGTGAAGTAAGGGCCGAAGTGGTGTGTTGGGCAAAAGGAACACGGTTCCAGGCTCCAAGTGCCCTCAACCACCAGCCTCCCGTCCTCCACCGACACAGGGGCGCAACCCACGGCAAACGGGTTGGTGGACCAAATATTCCCCCGGGTCCACAACGGGGGATTGAAGGGCGCTTAGCGTGACCCAGCACCCACCACGAGGAGGTGGCCCTTCATGGGTGCCATTTACAAATCAGTCAACAAATCTTTTTTTGTTTTTGTTTTTGTTTTTTGTTTTTAAAAATGCAAGAACTAAATGAGAACTGACATTATTAAAAAGATCATTCAGAGTTTTGGATTTGAGTGAGTGAGTTAATATTTAACGTCACATCGGCAATATTTCAGCCATATCGTGACGAGAACATTTTACATTGTAATTGAATATGTATATATTATAAAACCTGTCATCGAAGGACAGTAAAGCAACTAGAGTATCACAGATATATATATGTAAAACTAGTAATTGAATCTAAAACATTTTAACCATAGGGGACAACACAATGTAAAAATGGGCTATAGGTCGCTAACAACTGAAGGTAGATCACCATACTAGGGACCATGGGGACTTACAGTACATTTGCTTCCTGCATGGGCCCTAGCTGGATTTATATCATCCCCTCAGTCGTTAGCAATTAAGACATATCTAGCCATACATTAAAATTACAAATATTCTACGATTAAAAAACGGAAAGTTGAAATTTACTTTGAATGTTTTGGGACTTACGTACCCTCTCAGGAGGACAATAATTTTACAGTACTTTAACCCCCCTCGAGGATACAGCCACTAACAATCTATGTTACTAATTCAAACTTCCAATCATAAAATATTTAGCTATTTACAAATCTGTTAACAAAGTTAATTCTTAAAAGCAATAATTAAATGAGGACTTATATTATTAAAAAGATCCTTCATAGTTCGGGATTTGAAATAGATATCCCTTGTGATGGAGTACTCAACACAGTCAAGCAAGACATGCTTGACCGTGATTCGTTCATCACAAGGGATACAAAACGGAGGATCCTCACCTTTCAATAGGTACTCATGCGTATATCTAGTGTGGCCAATACGACATCGTCGCATAATGACCTCTTCAAATCTGGACTGACAACCCAAGTAAGTGAAACCGATATAGGGTTTTATTGCATGTAATTTATTGATACCTACTTGGGTGTCCCACTTCTTTTGCATCAGATCACGGACATAAGATCTTATAGCAGCTTTGTAATCAGAGTATGGGATCAGAAGTGGTGTCACAGATTTGTTGAGTGCTGCCTTAGCAGCAATATCAGCCATTGTGTTCCCAGAAATGCCAACGTGGCTGGGTAACCAACAAAAGACGATGTCGCATTGGTCAGTAGCAAGTTCATTGTACAATTCAATAATTTCTAATAATAGTGGATGTGTGCAAGAAAGATTTTTAATAGCCTGAAGACACGAAAGAGAATCTGAAAAGATGATATATTGTTTATATTTACGGTGTTTATTAATATATTTAATAGCTGTTAAGATGGCGTTTGCTTCTGCTGTAAATATAGAGCTGTTATCCGGTATTCTAGAAGATATTGTTCTGGATCCAACGACAGTGGCACATGCCACTGCGCCACCATCCTTGGACCCATCTGTAAATAAGGATTTGTATGTAGTATATTTATTTCTTAATTGACTTAATTCTTGTTTATACTGTAATTCATTTGTTTCTGATTTTTAAAAGGTGGTTAATGTTAGGTCAACTTGTGGCCGAACCAATTGCCAAGGCGGAGAAGAAAGAAAACGGGAAGGAGCTGTATGTTCTAGCTCAATGCCAGCAGCAGAAAGAAAAGGTTTCACTCTTATACCAAGAGGCGGAACAAGAGAAGGCTTCTTGTTATACAGATCTTCATATAGTGGATTAAAGACACAGTTATATGCAGGGTTTGACTCATTGGAATAAAGTTTTGTAATATACTGTAAAGTTAATTTTATACGGCGTTGTGTAAGAGATGGCTCATCAGCCTCGACGTAGAGACTGTCAACAGGAGAAGTTCGAAAGGATCCAAGACAAAGTCTTAGACCTTGGTGGTGGACAGAATCAAGTAGATTTAGGTTGCTTTTGCAGGCTCCACCATATACGATGGAGCCATAATCAAGTTTCGAGCGGACCAATGAGCGATATAGGTGGAGGAGGGTAGTTTGATCCCCCTCCCCACTTTGAGTTGGAAACAACTTTCAACAAGTCAAGTGCCTTCAGGCATTTAGTTTTAAGGGATTTAATATGCGGAAGAAAGGTTAAATGGGAGTCAAAAATTAAACCCAAGAACTTGGCTTCCTTCACAACTTTGATGGGTGTGCCATTTAAAGATAGTTCAGGGTCTTTATGTGGTTTGTATTTACGGCAGAAATGAATACAATTAGTTTTGGATTTAGAGAATTTAAATCCGTTTTCAAGACACCATTTATCTATTTTGTTTAAACACAACTGCAGTTGCCGTTCAATAGTATGCATATTTTTCCCACGACAAGAAATATTAAAATCATCCACAAATAATGATCCATCGATTGAATCAGTTAAAACCTTGGATAAACTGTTGATCTTAATACTAAACAAGGTGACAGACAAAATACTGCCTTACGGGACACCCTGATCCTGATTATAATGATCAGACAGGGTTGAACCCACTCGGACTTGAAATTGTCTATCATTTAAAAAGTTGGCTATAAATTGAGGCAAACGGCCTCGTAATCCAAAATCATGTAAATCTCTTAAAATGCCATATTTCCACGTAGTGTCATATGCTTTTTCTAGGTCAAAAAAGATAGACACAACGTGTTGTTTATTAATTAGAGCGTTTTTAACAAATGATTCTAAACGCACTAAGTGATGGACAGTACTTCTGTTTTTACGGAAACCACATTGTATATCTGTTATAAGGTTATTAGTTTCCAAGTACCAAACAAGTCGATTATTTATCATGCGTTCCATAGTTTTGCAAACACAGCTAGTTAGTGAAATAGGTCTATAATTGGACGGATCAGTATGATCACGTCCAGGTTTAGGTATTCGTACTACTATGGCGTCACGCCATGAGGGAGGAAAGTTACCTGATGTCCAAATATCATCAAAAATATTTAAAAGAGTTTCTAGACAGGATTCTGGTAAGTGCTTCAGGAGTTGATAATGTATGTTATCAGCTCCTGTAGCAGTATCGTGAGCTTGATCAAGGGCAGTATGGAGCTCATGAACGGAAAATAGTTCATTATAATCTTCCCCATTATCTGAATTGAAATTAATAGTTTTCTTTTCTTGTTGGTGTTGATATTGTTGGAATTTAGGCACATAATTAGAAGAGGAAGAGTGTTTAGCGAGAGTTTCGCCCAGTTTATTTGCAATATCTGATTTATCGGTAAGTAATTGATCTCCTTCTTTGAGATGATGGACACTAGATTTAGTACCTTTACCTTTAATTTTCTGAACCATGTTCCATACTTTGGACATGGGAGTTCGAGAATTTAGTTTTGATACATAATTTTGCCAAGATTGGCGTTTATACTGTTTAAAGGTACGCCGCGCTTTAGCATTTAAAATTTTAAATTTATTTAAATTATGCACCATAGGGTGGCGACGGAAATAATGTTCTGCTTTTTTCCGTGCCTTCCGAGCTTGTTTGCACTCATTATTAAACCATGGCTTTCGAATGTGTGGAATTGCAGAGGACTTTGGAATACACTCGTCAGCTATGGTATTCAATTCATCAGAAAAACATTTTATAGCATCAGGAACATCAATGAAACGTTCAGGTTTAAGTTTGACAACACACAAGGTTTCATATAAAGGCCAGTTAGCCTTTTTAAAATGCCATCGTGAAGTTGGAGGAACATCAGTTGGGGTTACACGTTTCAGTATAGTAGGAAAATGGTCACTTCCACAAAGGTCATCGTGGACTGACCATTCAAATTCATTTAGTAAGGTGAAGTCAGTTATTGACAGATCAAGGGCTGAATATGTTCCTGTACCAGGATGTAAATATGTATCTGTACCATCATTGTATATACATAAATTATTATTTGAAATAAAATCCTCTAGAATTTTACCTTTAGTGTTTATGGCTGCACTCCCCCAGAGTGGATTGTGGCCATTCAAATCACCCATGAGTACACATGGTTTGGGAAGTTGATCATAGAGTGTTTGAAGATCAGCCAGCAGAAGAGTTGATGATGGCGGAATGTACAATGAACACAGAGTAAGTGTAACGTTCAAGGTAAGTCACACTGCAACTGCTTGGAGATTTGTTTTGAGTGTCACAGGGCTGTGGATAGTGTCATGTCTTACAAGAATGGATGATCCTCCAGTGGCCCTATCACCTGCAGGAGAATAATGATGATAGGCGTTGAACTGACGAAATTTTAAAGAATCTGTCTGCTTCAGATACGTTTCTTGTAAGCAGATCGCTGACGGTTGGAAATCCTGGTCTAATAGATGTAGTTCATTTAGATTAGTTTTAAGACCCCTACAATTCCACTGTATAATGTTTGATGAAACTATTTCTTCGGGGGGTATATTGGGGATCTACCCCTTGCCTTTCTAGAGGGCGACTGACTATGTGCCCTATGTTGGATGATGTCAGAAACATCCATGGCTTCAAGAGATCCGAACTTATTGTATAATTGGATCTTATCTTCTGACCCTTTTGAGGCTTTGCCACTTTGATATTTCTGAAAAGATTCTTTGTTTGGTTTGACCTTATTTTTTGACACGTGCTTCTCATAATTTCCTGTGGGAAGTTTTGGATTCGACTGTGATGATGATTTATCCTTCGAAGTTGACCGAGAGTGAACTGCAACTGTGACTGGTGTTGCAGATAGTGATTAAACAGTTTGCGTTGACTGGTGAGGTGAATATACCTCAGGTGTAACCGTGTCAACCCATGTCAAATCAGTTTGACATGATGTGGATGTAGTGGATATAGTTGCAGCTACTGTTTGATTCATTCCAGTGGATGCTGTAGTAACTGAGGCATATGACTCATTTCGTTCTGAGGTCTGAACGACAAGTTTTTTGGCATCAGCAAAACTAATATTTCTTGTGAATTTAATTTTATTTATCTGCATTTGTTGTTTCCATTGTGGACAGTCTTTGGAAAAGGATGAATGAGTGCCAGAGCAGTTTATGCATTTTTTAAAGTTACTATCACAATCTTCAGTTACATGAGATTTTTCACCGCAGTGAGCGCATGTTATAGAATTTGTGCAGCTATTGACACCATGTCCATACTTTTGACACTTAAAACATCTCAGTGGGTTTGGAATATAAATGTCAACTCTGATATTACAATATCCTGCTTTAATTGACGTTGGAACAGTTGGAGAAGAAAAATGAAAAAAGTAGGTATTTGTTGGTCTACTTTCAGAATTTTTCCGGGTTGTGAATCGTTTCACAAAAGTCACTCCTTGGTCCTTCATTTCTGAGACGATGTCCAGTTCACTCATGTCAGCAAACAGTTGGTCCCTGTCTCTTACGATTCCTTTACTTGAGTTCAATGTTCTATGCGGAGAAACCGAAACTGGTATTCCAACGAACAACTCAGTTGACATCAGATTTGATGATTGCTGTTGTCTATTACATTCTATGAGCAGAGATCCTGTGCGCAATCGCTTTATATTACGGACTTCACCTGCAATACCATGTACACCTTTTGATACTGCAAAAGGATTGAGTTTTAAAGGTGATTTGTCAAGTGTCTCCATAACTAGAAATCGTGGCCAATATTCGTTTGAGTTTGAAGGTCGTTGGTCGTCATCATCACTGTCCAATTGACGCTTGTTACGTTTTAGGTTTTTTTTGTATTCCATAGTAAGTGTTAAAGTTTCATCATCCGAGCTCCCCACCCACCACGGAGTATCACAAGGACAATGCTAAAAACAAGTGGGTCTCCAGCTTGCAGCACCAAGGATACTCGGATGATATACGCCAGCAGAAGAGTTGTAAATAACTAATCCACCAGATTGGCCCATGAGCCACCGCCTTCTGGGCATAAGCCTCTAGGCAATGTTCATAACATCATAGTTCAAAATCACAAAAGTTTTAGATGAACACTTAGGCCAAGTGCGAAATTTAAATAATTCCAAATCAGATTTGTGCAATGACATACAGAGATATATAGTCCATACACAGGGCTTGGCGTGACCAGCCGATTGATAGAACCGGGCCAGTTCTACCACCCGTCTAGGTGAAGTAAGGGGCGAAGTGGTGTGCCCTCAACCACCAGCCTCCCGTCCTCCACCGACACAGGGGCGTAACCCACGGCAAACGGGTTGGTGGACCTAATATCCCCCCGGGTCCACAACGGGGGGTTGAAGGGCGCTTGGCGTGACCCAGCACCCACCACGAGGAGGTGGCCCTTCATGGGTGCCAGAGCTCATGGAGGCTTAATTGGAGTGAGTGATCGTGAGTGGGGTCTATTCCCATCTACTGGGGTTGTGGGACTGACCTCCATCTCTAAAGGTTCAAATGGATTGTGAACCTCTACAACAGATGGCCCAGGAGGCACCTCGACGTGCTGGAGAGCCCTGGTCTTTTTCTTTAGTTTTTTCTTTTCACTGTTTGATAAATGTTTATGGCTGCTGCATGCATCTTTACCATTTTGCAAATCTGGTTCAGACGTGACGTCACTTAAGGGTTCCGACAATTTCTCTGTCTGAGAACACGACACAGATGTGTCTATCTGTTTTGTTGACATCTGAGAAACATCATCTAGAATGAGTTGGTTTGTAACCCAGGAAATTGATGTCTGACACATGACGGAGGTTGTGACAACTTTAGCGACTGGAGGTGGGCAAGAAATGACAGTTGAATATTTGATGGTAGGAGTTTCAGAAGGATTTGGAACCATTTTTTTGGGCTTCAAGAAAAGAAATATTTTGGGTATATTTGATTTTAAGAATTTCAGATTCTCGTTGGAAAAAGGAACAAGTTTTTGAGGAGGCCAAATGCTCTCCATTGCAGTTAGCGCACTTGATAACATTTGTGCACTCAGTGCTTTAATGGTTACCACTGCAACGGTAACACACCGTGTTATTTCTGCAAGTTTTTGCTCCATGTCCAAATCGCTGGCATGTAGCACCGGAGAGGATTTGGAACATAAACGTCCACACCGATATTGAAATACCCAGCTTTGATTGATTTTGGAAGGACTGCAAGGCCAAAAGTAAAGAGATAAGTGTTTGTTTTGACAACTTCATCATTTTGTTTTCTGGTAAAGCGTTTAACGGCCGTAACTCCTTGATTCTTTAGTTCAGCTGCAATTTCTTCCTCGCTCATGTCTGACAGACAACGAGCTCGGTCCCTGATTATTCCTCGACATGAGTTCAGTGTCTTGTGCTCCGAGACAACAACTGTAGTGTTAACAAACTGTTTTAAGGACAGCAGATTAACTGATTGTTGTCTCCTTGCACATTCCACTAGGATAGAATCACCTCGGAGACGTGAAACATTCTTAACATCGCCACAGACACCTTTGATGCCTTTAGCAATGACAAAGGGATTAAGTTTTAACGGATTGCCATCCTCAGATGCAATGATGAGAAATCTCGGCCAAGAATCTGTGACGTTGTGAAGGAATTCTTCGTCAGATGATAAACCATCAACATGACGGCGTTTGTGCTTTGATGAATCAGGAAAGGTATTGTGAGCCATGGTTATAGTAATGTGATTCGACACCTCTGTTCCCCACCCACCATGGAGTGTCAACAAGGACAATGTTGCAGCGGAAACCAATCTGCAACATTAGGATTACAGGAGCGTTATACTCCAGATATAAAAACATGAAAAGCTGCATTGACTAAAAGAAGAAATGCCAGGCTGGTTCGGCCCATGACACTTTTCCCAAGAAATACAGAAGTCAGAGGTTCGTATATCCAGATTGGCCCATGAGCCACCGCCTTCTGGCATTGGACTCTAGGCAATTTAACAAAACACAAAAATTACTGGTAAGTAGTGTTAGATAGACCTGCCGTGAACAAAGCCTGTTAACAACACGCTGTCCATACTCAGGGCATGACATGACCAGCCGATTGATAGAACCGGGCCAGTTCTACCACCCGTCTAGGTAAAGTAAGGTGCGAAGTGGTGTGTTGGGCAAAAGGAACACGGTTCCAGGCTCCAAGTGCCCTCAACCACCAGCCTCCCGTCCTCCACCGACACAGGGGCGCAACCCACGGCAAACGGGTTGGTGGACCAAATATCCCCCAGGGTCCACAACGGGGGTGAAAAATAAGAGCGAGCATTTCACCGTGAGCGTCCCCTAAATTCCCCCATGAAATGAATTTGTATATTTCTGTGATGTAAACAAACACTGCACTGAAGCCTTACTAATGTCAGGCCAGTCTGACCACTGTCGTCATGGGAACACAACCGAGCGAGTCGGTGTAACACATTTGTACAACAATATTGCAACGTCATGGTTAAGAATAGGGACAGCCGTGAAGTGAACAATGTTCTGAAGCAAAAATATGCAAATATGTTTGATTTCACTGCGCATATTTGGTGGGGGATTCTAAAGTCAGGCCTCGTGTTATTCAAGACCCCTGACAAATTCTACATACGTTATAGCCTCGTCACGCCTTGTTTATTCTGATTGACAAGAGTCAGGCACATTTTAAAAGCTCTGACACAATTGATATTTTTAAAGTCCAGACTTAAATCCTGTTCTCAGTATATTACTTATAATCTCGGCTGTAAATATGCTCGTGTAAATTATCTGTACACAGCGCTTTGAGCATGCCCAAGGATGTGGAATAGGCGCACTATAAATATGCATTTATTATTATTATATTATGCTTGATACCCAGCGTTCTCACGCACTTGCACATGAAACCAAGGTGCTCACTACCCTAATACTTTGCTCTAGGTTTTTTCTCCACGTTCACACTTGGTTGGAAAAATACCCATGAAGGCCCAGATTAAAATATTGAACTTCAATAACCCATGCTTGTCGTAAGAGGCCACTAACGGGATCGGGTGGTCAGGCTTGCTGACTTGGTTGACACATGCCATCGGTTCCCAACTGCGCAGATCGATCCTCATGCTGTATATCACTGGATTGTCTGGTCCAGACTCGATTAATCATAGCTAAGATACATAGCGTTCACTAACATGAATGCTCATGTTAGTGAACGCTATGCATCTTAGCTAGATTATTTACAGACCGCCGCCATATAGCTGGACTATTGCTGAGTGCGGCGTAAATCTAAACTCACTCACTCACTCAGTTGGTTTGTAAACTACTTCCATTATGTGCTAGACTATGCAAAGGGAGATAACTCGTGCCTCGCATTCCTCTGTCTCTCGCATGAAAGAGTCTCGATCTAAGCTTGGATCGGATCGTAAGATCGGGACCGGCTACGATCGGCCTAAGATCGGTTAGTGGAACGGGTGTAACTTTCAGCTAAGACGATTGTAAAATTGGCGTAACTTGCTAAGATTGATCTTAGATCAGATAGGTTAGTGGAACGGCGCCCTGAACTTGAAATTCAGGTGAGTGAGTGAATGAGTTTAGTTTTACGCCGCATTCATAAATATTTCAGCTATATGGCGGCGGTCATATATCATACGTCCGCTTCCTAAGGTTTATCGTGATTTATCGGCCTGTTGATTGGTGTTTAACTCAACAGGCTGAAAACACGAGGGTGAGTGAGTGAGTTTAGTTTTACGCCGCTATGTGGCGGCGGTCTGTAAATAATCGAGTCTGGACCAGACAATCCAGTGATCAACAGCATGAGCATCAATCTACGCAATTGGGATACGATGACATGTGTCAACCAAGTCAGCGAGCCTGACAACCCGATCCCGTTAGTGGCCTCTTACGACACGCATGGTTTACTGAAGATAATTCTAACCCGGATCTTCACGGGTATTGAAATTAAGTAGACAAGTGAGACCGCCTCAGCTGTACCACATTTAGATCTTTGCGTAAAGATTCAGAGTGACAAAAAAAACCCACTCCATATAATAAGGCCGTATGACAAAAGGGGTGGTTTCAACCTTCCAATAATCAACCTTTATGTCAAGCAATATTCCATCAGCACCAGACATTGGTGTTTACATTTCTCAACTTTTGCGGTACAATCGAACGTGCTCTTTTTGTCAGGATTTCAAAGAGCGTCGTACCATACTTTCTCAGAAGTTGTTTGATCAAGGTTACAACATTCAAAGCCTCGGTAAAGCTTTCAAGACGTTTTATTGTAGACATGTGGAGGAAATTTAAAAACTTGAGGCATCAGTGACAAAAATGATGCCCGATGCAATTCCCTATTTGGACTTTCCCGAATTATTTCAGATGAACGACTGACTACAGCAGACTTTGCATATGCTTATGACGGGTGCCACCGGTAGGGCAGGATACGCTCACCTTTTCGCGAACACCTGGTATCATCACTATTCCATAGTGATTCATAAACACATGCTCTGTCATCGTATCGCATGGTGGCAATCACTGGATTGCCTGGTCCAAGATAGATATGTTTACAAACAACATCGTAGAGCTGTAATACTGCGGAAACAAATATATGTTCATGATTAAGTCACAACTGTACAATCGACTCGGATTTCTTCTGGAGTTGGAAAGGGTTTTGTCGCTACTATTTTAGTCCAGGTGTGACTCAGTGAGTGAGTGAGTGAGTTAAGATTTAACGTCACATCGGCAATATTGCAGCCATATCGTGACGAAAACAAGCCATACAATGAAAAGTAGAAACATTTTAAAGATTAGGTGTGACTCAGACATTTAGACAATATACTGTTTGAGCCCAAGTGAACATGAGAGATATTAGAGAATGTATTACTTCTGTCTTAGTGGGATTCATACATTTAGACAATACACTGTTTGAGCCCAAGTGAACATCAGAGATATTAGAGAATGTATTACTTTTGTCTTAGTGGGATTCAGACATTTAGACAATACACTGTTTGAGCCCAAGTGAACATCAGACATATTAGAGAATGTATTACTTTTGTCTTAGTGGGATTCAGACATTTACACTGACTGAGTTTAGTTTTACGCCGCTTTTAGCAATATTCCAGCAATATCACGGCGGGGGACACCAGAAATGGGCTTAACACATTGTGCCCATGTGGGGAATCGAACCCGGGTCTTCGGCGTGACGAGCCAACGCTTTAACCACTAGGCTACCCCACCGCCCCCAGACATTTAGACAATACACTGTTTGACCCCAAGTGAACATGAGAGATATTAGAGAATGTATTACTTTTGTCTTAGTGGGATTCAGACATTTAGACAATACATTGTTTGAGCCCAAGTGAACATCAGAGATATTAGAGAATGTATTACTTTTGTCTTAGTGGGATTCAGACATTTAGACAATACACTGTTTAAACCCAAGTGAACATCAGAGATATTAGAGAATGTATTACTTTTGTCTTAGTGTGGTACTGGATACATTATTATAATAGGATATTTATACATCGCTCATGTCCACGCAACTAGTACATGTTCAAGGAGCTGGAGTGTTCCCTTGATTAACGGCATATTTTTGGCATTCTTTTTTAACCAACTCATCTCCGTGCTGAGTATTCAATGTAGCGAGTTATCACACAGCCTCATCCTCACAAGATACCCATTTGCAGCTGGGTGAACTGGGACACATAGTCACAGTATTTTGTCCAATGATACTGCACGTTACTATACCCGCAACTAGGTGTCTTCACGTGTTTGTGTCTCCAGTCAGCACCTAATCGCCACCTAACCCACCCAGCCACCGTGACCAGTCGTGGTGGCTGAGGGGGTTAGGCGACTGACTTTGTGTGCTGGCGATTAGGTGCCTTACTCTAAGGGTGTGGGTTCGAATCCCGGATGGGACTCAACCCAACAAAAGTACTAGAATCTGTGCCCTGCTAAGAAAGTGTAATCTCAAATATAACATATGCTACTTTCGTATACATTTTAACGACAAAGAACCAAACTCATATATTAAATCTTTCATCATATACTATGTGTTTGTTCATGTATGTGTATATAATACTCTCTTGTATATGAAATTGAGGCCTTTGTACAATAGACCTCTTTGCCTTTGCGAGCAGCTGAATATTCCCAAGGACACCGGTTTCCAAGTACTTGCAGGGTGCAGCCACCCACTTTACACACCCACACAGCCTTCAGCCAGAAATAAACACAACTACACATGCACACTCGCCCAATCAATTGTATATGTGCACCAAAGTTAGATAATAAACAGGTTAGTTATATCCTGTTTGTGTAAAGAAAATACTTATTGTATCTGTCGGTACTGTTAAAGCATTAGGCGTCCAGAGTGAACAGGTGAACAATGTGATCAGTCAGGATGAACTAACAGTGTGATAGATTGCTGGGCATGAAAAAACATGTCTGAATATGGGGATATCTTCATTTTAAGAGATATATACATTTCAATCATTGAATAAAGAACATTTTCACATTATTAAAACCAGAACTGTAAGATCAGTCAGTTTAGTATAGATCAATAAATCTAAGTCTCTATCAGTTTCTATCCTGTTTGTATAAGAGGAGCAACCATTGTATTTATCGGTACAATCATAAAACCATCAAAGCTTTGGGCGTGCACATATAACACTCTCTTATATACGGAATGGAGGCTTCTTGCACAATAAACCTCTTATATAGCCGAATATTCTCAAGAACACCGTTGTCCTACGAAATACAGGATACAACCATTCAGTTCAATCTTTCTCACACACTTCCCACGCACGCACCCCCCCCCCACCCCAAGTCCCCATCCCACACACCCCACCCACACGTCCCACGCACCCACCCACACGTCCCACGCACCCACACGTCCCACGTCCCACCCCACACCACCCCACACCACACCACACCACACACACCACACAACAGAGGCAGAAATATGAATGACAAATACACATGCACATTCACCCAATAAAATGTATATGTGCACCAAAGTAAGATCAAAAACAGGTACAGCATCTCCTGAACGCAACATTTCTAGCATTTTCTGTGCTGCATCCCCTGATACTTTATCACACCATTCCTCCTTTCACATAGCACTAAGGTAGTGGCCACTTAGGTAACTTTAGTGCCATGTTAAAGAATGGGAGTTAAGGTTAACCTTAGTAAAGGTTTCTTCGTGAAGGGGAGTCCTTCGACTTACTTAATGTGTCGTGGTACCACAAGGAACTGTCCAGCTCCTCTGAGTGAAAGAAACATGAAATACCCAATGTCCCACACATTAAGATGATACGACAATGTACAACGTTATGATCAAGTATACCTAGAAATATGCAATGGCGAAATAACATCATGAAGTTAGCAGAACAGCTTCCATGCCATAGTAGTGATCTGATAGTAAGACAAAGTGCTACTCTGTATTTAGCAAACATCAGAGAGAGGTTAGACGACAATGTCTTACTTTTTGTGACTCCGATAATAAGACAATATTCTTTGAACATCAGAGAGGGTAGAATGGGTGAGTGAGTGAGTTTAGTTTTACGCCGCACTCAGCAATATCCCAGCTATATTGCGGCGGTCTGTAAATAATCGAGTCCGGACCAGACAATCCAGTGATCAACAGCATCGATCTGCGCAATTGGGAACCGATGACATGTGTCAACCAAGTCAGCGAAACTGACCACCCGATCCCGTTAGTCGCCTCTTACGACAAGCATAGTCGCCTTTTATGGCAAGCACATGGGTTGCTGAAGACCTATTCTACCTCGGATCTTCAAGGGTCAGAGAGGGTAGACAAGGTGCTACTTTTTGCCCAAGTGTGACTCAGACATTAAGTTAATATACTGTTTGAATCTTGACTGACTGAGTTTTGGTTTTACGCCGCTTTTCGCAATATTCCAGCAACATCACGGCGGGGGACACCAGAAATGGGCTTCACACATTTTACCCATGTGGGGATTCGAACCCGGGTCTTCGGCGTGACGACCAACTCTTTAAGCACTAGGCTACCCCACCGCCCCCTCAATCTTGAGGTTAGACAATGTCTTACTTTTTGCCCAAGTGTGATTCAGACATTAACTTAATATACTGTTTGAATCTCTATCCTCAGCCTCACAAGGTACCCATTTGCAGATGGACAGAGTCACTCTTGTATTAGGAAGCCTATTTACATAATATTTGTACAATAGACCTCTTTGCCTTTGCAAGCAGGATGCAGCCACCCACTTTACACACCCACACATCCCACAACCAGAAATAAACACAACAACACATGCACATTCACCCAATCAGAAATGTATATATGCACAAAAGTAAGATCATAAGCAGGTTAGCTATATCCTGTTAATCTTGAGTTTAGACGACAATGTGTTACTTGTTCCCCAAGTGTGATTCAGACATTAAGTTAATATAGTGTTTGAATCTTAATATTGAGGTTAGACCATGTCTAAACATAGGGAGGTCTTCGCGTTAAAATACATATTACATTTATATGATTGAGTGAGTGAGTGAGTTATTATTTAACGTCACATCGGCAATATTTCTGCCATATCGTGACGAGAACCTTTGACATTGTAATCGAATATATATAGTTATTATAAAAACCTGCCGACGAAGGACAGTAAAAATACTAGACAATAACAGATATCAATTTAAAACTAGCGAACAAAGCTAAAATATTCCAATTAAAGAAGACAATACAATGTAAAAATGGGCTATAGATCGTCACCAACTGAAGGTAGATCACCATACTAGGAACCATGGGGACTTACATTACTTTTGCTACCTGCATGGACCCTAGTTGGATTTACACCATCCCTTCAGCCATTGGCGACAGAAGAGAAATCTAGCCATAAATTAAAAGCACACATATTCTACGATTAAAAACCTGGTGCACTTAAATTGACTTGGAAAGTTTTGGGACTTACGTACCCCCTCAGGAGGACAATAATTTTACGCTACGTCAACACCCTTTGAGGGTACAGCCACGAACAATCTCAGTTACTAATATAAACTACCAACAATAAAATATTTAACTATTTACAAATCAGTCAACAAATCTATTTTTTTTTAAAATGCAATAATTAAATGAGAACTGACATTATTAAAAAGATCCTTCAGAGTTTTGGATTTGAAATAGATATCCCTTGTGACGGAATATTCAATGCAGTCAAGCAAGACATGCTTGACCGTGATCCTTTCATCACAAGGGATACAAAACGGAGGATCTTCACCTTTCAATAAATATTCATGAGTATATCTGGTATGGCCAATGCGACATCGTCGCATAATGACCTCCTCAAATCTGGACTGACAACCCAAGTAGGTGTAACCAATGTAGGGTTTTATTGCTTGTAATTTATTAAGACCTACTTGGGTGTCCCACTTCTTTTGCATTAGATCGCGGATGTATGTTCTAATGCTGGCTTTATAATCAGAGTATGGGATAAGAAGTGGTGTCACGGATTTGTTGAGGGCTCCCTTAGCAGCAATATCAGCCATTGTGTTCCCAGAAATGCCAACGTGGCTGGGTAACCAACAAAAGACGATGTCGCATTGGCCAGTAGCAAGTTCATTGTACAATTCAATAATTTCTAATAAAAGTGGATGTTTGCAAGAAAGATTTTTAATAGCCTGAGTGAGTGAGTGAGTTATTATTTAACGTCACATCGGCAATATTTCAGCCATATCGTGACGAGAACATTTGATATTGAAATAAAATATATGTATATTATAAACCACCTGCCGACGAAGGACAGTAAAACAACTAGAGTATCACAGATATACATGTAAAACTAGTAATTGAATCTAAAACATTTTAACTATAGGGGACAACACAATATAAAAATGGGCTATAGATCGCCAACAACTGAAGGTAGATCACCATGCTAGGAGCCATGGGGACTTACATTACTTTTGCTACCTGCATGGATCCTACCTGGATTTACACCATCCCTTCAGCCGCTGGCGATTGTAGGAAAATTTAGTCAACAGTTAAATTAACAAAAATACTACGTTTAAAATGTGATAATTTATATTTTACTTTGAAAGTTTTGGGACTTACGTACCCTCTCAGGAGGACAATAATTTTACGCTACGTCAACCCCCTTTTAGGGTACAGCCACTAACAATCTCAGTGACTAATGTAAATTACCAATAATAAAATATTTATCTATTTACAAATCAGTTAACAAATCTAATTCTTTTAAAAATTCAACTATTAAATGATAATTAACATTATAAAAAAGATCCTTCAATGTTGTGACATTAAAATACTTATCCCTTGTGACGGAATATTCAACACAGTCAAGCAGGACATGCTTGACCGTGATTCTTTCATCACAAGGGATACAAAACGGAGGATCCTCACCTTTCAATAGGTACTCATGAGTATATCTTGTGTGGCCAATACGACATCGTCGTATGATGACCTCTTCAAATCTGGACTGACAACCCAAGTAGGTGTAACCGATAGTTGGTTTGATTGCATGTAATTTATTGATACCTACTTGGGCATCCCACTTCTTTTGCATCAGATCGCGGATGTATGTTCTAATGTTGGCTTTATAATCAGAGTATGGGATAAGAAGTGGTGTCACGGATTTGTTGAGGGCTGCTTTAGCAGCAAGATCAGCCATTGTGTTCCCAGAAATGCCAACGTGGCTGGGTAACCAACAAAAGACGATGTCGCATTGGCCAGTAGCAAGTTCATTGTACAATTCTATAATTTCTATTAAAAGTGGATGTTTGCAAGAAAGATTTTTAATAGCCTGAAGACACGAAAGAGAATCTGAAAAGATGATATATTGTATATATTTACGGTGTTTATTAATATATTTAATAGCTGTTAAGATGGCGTTTGCTTCTGCTGTAAATATAGAGCTGTTATTCGGTATTCTAGAAGATATTGTCCGGGATCCAATGACAGTGGCACATGCCACTGCGCCACCATCCTTGGACCCATCTGTAAATAAGGATTTGTATGTATTATATTTATTTCTTAATTGACTAAATTCTTGTTTATACTGTAATTCATTTGTTTCTGATTTTTTAAATGTAGTTAATGTTAGGTCAACTTGTGGCCTAGCCAATTGCCAAGGAGGAGAAGAAAGGAGACGGGAAGGAGATATAGGTTCAAGATCAATGCCGGCAGCAGAAATGAATGGTTTAATTCTTAGCCCAAGAGGCGGAACAAGAGCAGTCTTTTTGTTGTACAAATCCTCATAAAGAGGATTGAAAACACAGTTAAATGCAGGATTAGACTCGTTAGAATATAGTTTTGTTAAATACTGTAAGGATAATTTTATACGCCGTTGTTGAAGAGAAGGCTCATCGGCCTCGACATAGAGACTGTCAACAGGAGAAGTTCGAAAGGACCCAAGACAAAGTCTCAGGCCTTGGTGGTGGACAGAATCTAAAAGTTGAAGGTTGCTTTTGCAGGCTCCACCATATACGATGGTCAAGTTTGGAGCGGACCAATGATCGATAGAGATGTAGGAGAGTGGCTTGATCCCCTCCCCACTTAGAATTTGAAACGACTTTCAATAAATCAAGTGCCTTCAGGCATTTAGTTTTTAGGGATTTAATATGCGGCAGGAACGTTAAATGAGAATGAAATATTAAACCCAAGAACCTGGCCTCCTTTACAACTTTGATGGGAGTGCCATTGAGAAACAGTTCTGGGTCTTTATGCGGTTTATATTTTCTACAAAAATGTATACAATTAGTTTTTGATTTAGAAAATTTAAAGCCGTTTTCAAGACACCATTTATTTATTTTCTTTAAACACAGCTGCATTTGCCGTTCAATAGTATGCATATTCTTACCGCGACAAGAAATATTAAAATCATCCACAAATAGAGATCCATCAATTGAATTATTTAAAGCCTTTGACAAACTGTTAATCTTGATACTAAATAAAGTGACCGACAAAATATTGCCTTGAGGGACACCCTGATCCTGATTATAATGGTCAGACAGGGTAGAACCCACTCGGACTTGAAATTGCCTGCCTCTTAAAAACTGTGATATAAAAAGAGGTAAACGACCCCTCAAACCAAAATCATGTAAATCCTTCAAAATGCCATGCTTCCAGGTCGTATCATAAGCTTTCTCAAGATCAAAGAAAATTGATACAGCATGTTGTTTATTTACGATTGCATTTTTAACAAAGGATTCTAAACGTACCAAATGATCAATGGTACTACGATTTTTCCTGAAACCACATTGAATATTGGTTATAAGGTTATTGGTTTCAAGATACCAAGTTAGTCTATTATTCATCATACGTTCCATGGTTTTACAGACACAGCTAGTTAGAGATATTGGTCTGTAATTAGACGGATCTGTATGATCTTTGCCAGGTTTTCGTATTGGTACTACAATGGCATTACGCCACGAGGGAGGAAAATTTCCGGACGTCCATATTTTGTCAAATATATCTAAAAGTGTCATCAGACATGGTCCAGGTAAGTGTTTCAGTAGCTGGTAATGGATATGATCATCACCTGCTGCAGTGTCATGAGCTTGCGCAAGAGCAGTATGTAGCTCATGTAATGAAAACACTTCGTTATAATCTTCACTGTTATTTGATTCGAAATTAAGTTTAGTCCTTTCCTGTTGTTTCTGGTATCTCTGAAACTCAGGGACATAATTTGCCGATGATGAATTTTTGGCAAGAGTTTCGCCAATTTTATCTGCAATTTTAGACTTGTCAGTAATTAAATTATCACCATCTTTAAGATGATGAACAGCAGATTTGGAACCTTTGCCTTTAATTCTTTGAACCATGTTCCATACTCTGGACATTGGCGTAAGTGAATTAATTTTGGAGACATAATTTCTCCAAGATTGTCGTTTGTTTTGTTTAAAGGTACGAGGCGCCTTTGCATTGAGTATTTTAAATTTATTTAGTGAGTGAGTGAGTGAGTTAAGATTTAAAGTCACATCGGCAATATTTCAGCCATATCGTGACTAAAACTAGTTCTAACTTTGTAATACAGACATATTATATATAAAACCCTGTCAACGAAGGACAGTAAAACAACTAGAATATCACAATTAGATTTAAAACTAGTGTGGAAGGTTAAAACTTATAGCACTATTAAGACAATACAAGATAAAAACAGGCTATAGATCGCCAACAACTGAAGGTCGATCAACATACTAGGGACCATGGGGACTTACAGTACCTTGGCTACCTGCATCAACCCTAGTTGGATTTACATCATCCCTTCAGCTGCTGGCGATTGTAAGAAATGTTAGCTACAATTAAAATGACAAAAATGCTACGTTTAAAAATCCTGGTAAGTTTAAATTGACTTTCGAAGTTTTGGGACTTACGTACCCTCTCAGGGGGACAATATTTTTACGATACTTCAACCCCCCTTGAGAGTACAGCCACTAACAATCTAAGTTACTAATCAAACTACCAATCATTAAAACACAGCTATATACAGAACATATTAATCAAAATTCATTAATGAAATCAATTTCTCTTAAAAAACCAAGAATTAAATGAAGATGAACAGAATTAAAAAATCCTTAACAGTTTTAACATTGAAATATTTATCCCTTATGATGGAGAATTCAACGCAGTCAAGCAGGAGATACTTGACTGTGACTCTCTCATCACAAGGGATACAAAACGGAGGATCTTCACCATTTAACAAATATTTGTGAGTGTACCTTGTATGGCCAATACGACATCGTCGCATGATGACCTCTTCAAATCTGGACTGACAACCCAAGTAAGTGTAACCGATATAAGGTTTTATTTCATGTAATTTATTTATACCTACTTGGGTGTCCCACTTCTTTTGCATCAGATCACGGATATAAGATCTTATAGCACCTTTGTAATCAGAGTATGGAATAAGAAGTGGTGTCACAGATTTGTTGAGTGCTGCCTTAGCAGCAAGATCAGCCATTGTGTTCCCAGAAATGCCAACGTGGCTGGGTAACCAACAAAAGACGATGTCGCATTGGCCAGTAGCAAGCTCATTATACAATTCAATAATTTCTAATAAAAGTGGATGTTTGCAAGAAAGATTTTTAATAGCCTGAAGACAAGAAAGAGAATCTGAAAAGATGATGTATTGCTCATATTTACGGTGCTTATTAATATATTTAAGTGCTGTTAAGATGGCGTTAGCTTCTGCTGTGAAAATAGAGCTGTTATTTGGTAATCGAGAAGATATTGTTCGGGATCCAATGACAGTGGCACATGCAACCGCGCCACCGTCCTTGGACCCATCTGTAAATAAAGATTTGTATGTATTATATTTAGTTTTTAGCTGATTATATTCTTGTTTATACTGTAATTCATTAGTTTCAGATTTCTTAAACTTTGTCAGAGTTAGGTCAACTTCAGGCCTCACCAGTTGCCAAGGAGGAGAAGAAAGAAGACGGGAAGGAGCTATATTATCCAGCTCAATGCCGGCAGCAGAAATGAAGGGCTTAATTCTGTGCCCAAGAGGCGGAACAAGAGAAGGTTTTTTGTTGTATAAATCCTCGTAGAGGGGATTAAAGACACAGTTAAATGCAGGGTTAGACACGCTAGAATATAGTTTAGTTATGTATTGTAAAGATAATTTGATATGACGTTGTGTTAGAGAGGGCTCATCTGCTTCAACATATAGACTATCAATAGGAGAGGTTCTAAAGGATCCAAGACAAAGTCTTAGGCCTTGGTGGTGGACAGAATCAAGTAGTTTTAGGTTGCTTTTGCAGGCTCCACCATATACGATGGAGCCATAATCAAGTTTCGAGCGGACCAATGATCGATATAGGTGGAGGAGGGTAGCTTGATCCCCTCCCCACTTTGAGTTGGAAACAACTTTCAACAAATCGAGTGCCTTCAGGCATTTGGCCTTAAGCGATTTAATATGTGGCAAAAGAGTTAAATGGGAGTCGAAAATTAGACCCAAGAATTTGGCCTCCTTAACAACTTTGATGGGAGTGCCATTTAAAGATAGTTCTGGATCTTTATGCGGCTTACATTTTCTACAAAAGTGTAGACAATTAGTTTTGGACTTGGAAAACTTAAAACCGTTTTCAAGACACCATTTATTTATTTTATTTAAACACAACTGCAATTGCCGTTCAATAGTATGCATATTTTTACCGCGACAAGAAATATTAAAATCATCCACAAAAAGTGATCCATCAATGGAATCGGTTAAAACCTTGGATAAACTGTTGACCTTGATACTAAATAAAGTGACAGACAAAATACTGCCTTGAGGGACACCCTGATCCTGATTATAATGGTCAGACAGGGTTGAACCCACTCGGACTTGAAATTGTCTGTCCTTTAAAAACCGTGATATAAAAAGAGGCAAACGGCCTCTCAAACCAAAATCATGTAAATCCTTTAAAATGCCATGCTTCCAGGTCGTATCGTATGCTTTCTCGAGATCAAAGAATATCGATACGGCATGTGAGAGAGAGAGAGATTCTTTATTTCCTCCAGAAATCAATCCGAAGATTATTGATACATGCAGTCAATCAAACATACAATACAATAGTATTTACAAACAAGACAATGTTATTCATAGTTGACAATTGATATGTACAGAAACATTCACAAAGGGATGGCGTCACTTGTGACTCCATTAAAATACAAACTCAAGATATTGTTTCAAATGATAGACATACTTTGCAAAGTTTATAATGACAGCATGGTATGTGTCCCGCACTAGGGATCGTGTGAACTGTGTATCTGCACCTTGGAGAGTTGACAGCATTTCCTCGTCTTCCAACATTTCAAAATTTACATAGGTTTCAACATCAAGTAGATCAATCAGAGATGAGAAAAAGTTATTTCGGAGACGATTGCATTTTTAACAAAGGATTCTAAACGTACCAAATGATCAATGGTACTTCGATTTTTCCTGAAACCACATTGAATAGTTGTAATAAGGTTATTGGTTTCAAGATACCAAGTTAATCTATTATTCACCATACGTTCCATGGTTTTACAGACACAGCTAGTTAGAGAGATCGGTCTGTAATTAGACGGATCTGTATGATCCTTGCCAGGTTTTCGTATTGGGACTACAATGGCATTACGCCATGAAGGAGGAAATTCTCCAGACGTCCATATTTTGTCAAATATATCTAAAAGTGTCATCAGACATGGTTCAGGTAAGTGTTTCAGTAGCTGGTAATGTATATTGTCATCACCCGCTGCAGTGTCATGAGCTTGCGCAAGAGCAGTATGTAGCTCATGTAATGAAAACACTTCATTATAATCTTCACCGTTATGTGAGTCGAAATTAAGTTTTGTGTTTTCCTTTTGTTTCTGATATCTCTGAAACTCAGGGACATAATTTGCCGATGATGAATGTTTGGCAAAGGTTTCGCCAATTTTATTTGCAATGTCAGATTTATCAGTTAGCAAGTTATCACCATCTTTAAGATGGTGCACAGCTGATTTTGAACCTTTACCTTTTATTCGTTGAACCATGTTCCAAACCTCAGACATTGGCGTGCGTTAATTAATTTTGGAGACATAATTTCTCCAAGATTGTCGTTTGTTTTGTTTAAAGGTACGACGCGCCTTTGCATTAAGTATTTTAAATTTATTTAAGTTGTGGACAGTTGGGTGATGGCGGAAATAACGCTCAGCCTTTTTCCTCGCTTTTCTGGCTTGTCTACAATCTGTATTAAACCATGGTTTTCGTACATGTGGAGTCGTAGAGGACTTCGGTATACACTCATCAGCTATTTGCTTTAAAATGTCAGCAAAAGTTTGAATGGGATCAGTTATATCACTGAAATATTCAGGTCGCAGTTTCGATGTGCATAAAGTTTCATATAAAGACCAGTTAGCCTTCGAAAAGTTCCATCTTGTGTGTGATGGAGAATCAGATGGAGTTATTTCTGAAAGCATAGTTGGGAAGTGGTCACTTCCACAAAGGTCATCATAAACAGACCAATCAAATTCATTCAAGAGGTTAGAATCTGCAAGAGACAAATCCAGAGAGGAATAAGTGCCAGTTGCAGGATGCAGATAGGTGCTTGAATCATCATTAAATATGCACAGGTCATTATTGGAAATGAAGTCTTCAATTATTTTACCTTTAGTATTAGTGGTAGTACTGCCCCAGAGTGGGTTGTGACCGTTTAGGTCACCCATGATAACACATGGATTTGGGAGTTGATCATAGAGTGATTGAAGATCAGTCAGCTGAAATGTCGATGAAGGGGGAATATACAGAGAGCACAATGTAAATGCTACACCCAGAGTAAGTCGCATTGCAACAGCTTGGAGATTAGTGTTAAGAGTAACAGGGCTGTGAATTACATTCTGTCGAATAAGGATAGTAGAACCTCCAGTGGCTCTATCACCTGGAGGGGAAAAATAACTATAGGCTTCAAACTGACGTAAGTTAAAATTATCTGTCTGTTTCAGATACGTCTCTTGCAGACAGAATGCTGATGGTGTTAAATCCTGGATTAATAGCTGTAATTCATTAAGATTTGTCCGGAGTCCTCTACAGTTCCACTGCACGATATTGGCAGATAGACCTATTTTTTAGGCGGATTAATTGGGGATCTACCCCGCACCGTTTTCGAGGGCGACAAGCTATGTGCCCTAGAATGGACGTTTTCGGACACGTCCATGTCCTCAAGTGATCCGTATTTGTTAAATAACTTGATTTTATCATCTGACCCCTTGGGGGCTCTGCCACTTTGTTTCTTTGAATCTGGCTTCGGTTTGCCTTTGTTCTTAACGATAGGTTGAACGTTTGACGTTGATTTAGACCTTTGAGTTGACTGAGAAGTGTCACGGTCATAAGATGGTTCTGATTGGACTTGGGGCGTACCAGGAAGTGGGTCTGCAGTTTGTGTAGACATTGCAGGTAACAAAATCTGAGGAGAATCTTTTTTGATCCAAGTCAAGTTCGTCTGACAGCTTACAGAGGATTTAGTTTTTGTGGGGGTTGTTTCTGAAGATGCTCTGGCTTTGGAAGCATAAGTTTCCTTAATTTCCGGTCTCAAGACGAGCTTTTTGGCATCAGAAAAACTGATATTTTGAGTAAACTTGATCTTATTTATCTCCATCTGCTGTTTCCAAATGGGACAGTCTTTTGAGAATGCTGAATGATCACCTGCACAATTGGTACACTTCTTAAAGTTACTGACACAATCTTCTGTTGTATGTGTCTTCTCACTACAGTGAGCACACACAACAGACAATGTGCAAGTACTAACACCATGACCAAACTTTTGGCATTTAAAACATCTCAGTGGGTTTGGTATGTACGTGTCGACAGTAATGTTACAGTACCCTGCCTTTAGTGATCTTGGAGCAGTTGGAGAAGAAAATGAAAACAGATAAGTGTTTGTTGAAATGGTTTCCTGGTTTTTACGTGTTGTAAAACGCTTTACATATAAGACCCCTTGATCTTTCATTTCTGAAACAATATCAAGTTCAGACATGTCGGTGAACAATCGATCTCGGTCTCTTACAATTCCTTTGCTGGTATTAAGTGTTCTGTGAGGAGATATCGAAACCGGAATGCCGACGAACGTTGCAGTACTCATCAGGTTATTAGCCTGTCCCCTTTTGCTGCATTCAATAAGCAGTGCCCCTGAACGTAAACGTTTGATGTTTTTAACATCACCAGCTATGCCTTGTATGCCTTTTTGTATAGCAAAAGGATTTAACTTCAGTCTGGTGTTATCTTTTGTCTCCATCACTAAGAAGCGTGGCCAGTAATCAATGGACGTGGACAGTCGTTGGTCGCTGTCATCTGGATCAGTGTCAAGTGGACGCTTTTTTTTTGTAATCGGGGTTTCGTAAGCCATGGTTAGTTTTTAATGGTTCATCATCCGAGCTCCCCACCCACCACGGAGTATCACAAGGACAATGCTAAAAACAAGTGGATCTCCAGCTTGCAGCACCAAGGATACTCGGATGATATACTCAAGCAGAAAAACTAAAAGATTAATCTTTCCACCAGATTGGCCCATGAGCCATCGCCTTCTGGCACCAGCATCTAGGCAAATTTCTACTTTTCAGATGTTTCAAAAAGCAGTGTAGAATAATAAACAAGCACAATACGTTTAACAATATGTATAAAAATACCAAGCCAAAAAGTGAGTGAGCAATGAAAGTAGAGTGCTCAGGGCTCAGCATGACCAGCCGATTGGTTGAACCGGGCCCATTCAACCACCCGTCTAGGTGAAGTAAGGGGCGAAGTGGTGTGTTGGGCAAAGGAACACTGTTCCTGGAACCAGTGCCCTCAACCACCAGACTCCCGTCCTCCACCAACACAGGGGCGCAACCCACGGCCAACAGGTTGGTGGACCAAATATCCCCCCGGGTCCACAACGGGGGGTTGAAGGGCGCTTAGCGTTACCCAGCACCCACCACGAGGAGGTGGCCCTTCATGGGTGCCTTAAATTTATTTAGGTTATGGACAGTTGGATGTTGGCGGAAATAACGCTCTGCCTTTTTCCTCGCTTTTCTGGCTTGCCTACAGTCTGTATTAAACCATGGTTTCCGTACATGGGGAGTCGTAGAGAACTTTGGTATACACTCATCAGCTATTTTATTTAAGACGTCAGAATAAACCTCAATAGGATCAGTTATATCACTGAAATATTCAGTTTTTAGTTTAGATGTTGACAAAATTTGAAATAGGGTCCAGTCCGCCTTGGAAAAATTCCATCTTGTATAAGATGTAGAATCAGAGGGATAAATTTCTGATAGGATAGTTGGAAAGTGGTCACTTCCACAGAGATCATTGTGGACTGACCAATCAAATTCATTGAGGAGGTTAGAGTCTGCAAGAGACAAATCTAAAGAAGAGTAAGTGCCGGTTGCAGGATGCAGATAAGTGCTTGAATCGTCATTATATATACACAAGTCATTATTTGATATAAAATCTTCCAGTATTTACCTTTGGTGTTCGTGCTTGTACCACCCAAGATTGGGTTATGACCATTGAGATCACCCATTAGAATACAGGGTGTCGGAAGTTGGTCATAGAGGGCTTGAAGATCAGACTGCTGGAGTACTGAAGAAGGCGGAATATACAGAGAGCACAATGTAAAGGTAACGTGAAGCGTGAGTCTAACTGCAACAGCTTGGAGATTAGTTGTAAGTGCCACAGGACTATGGATAACATCCTGTTTAACAAGTATTGAATATCCGCCGGTGGCCCTGTCACCTGAAAAAGAATGATAGGTATCGAACTGACGTAAATTAAATGTATCTGTCTGTTTCAGATAGGTTTCCTGGAGACAGAATGCTGAAGGTGTAAAATCTTGGACTAATAGCTGTAATTCATTAAAATTAACCCTTAGTCCTCTACAATTCCACTGTATTATATTTTTGGAAAAAACTATCTTTTTGGTGGGTTGATTGGTGATCTACCCCGCACTGCCTTGGAGGGCGACAAGCTATTTGCCCTTGGGTGGATGCTATCAGACACATCCATATCCTCTAGTGACCCGAATTTATTATACATCTTTATCTGATCTGACCCTTTGGGTGCTCGATCTGGTTTTGAAGTTTCTGCTCTTGATTTGATTTTGGTCTTTCCGGTGTGTTTCTCTTTTCTTTCACGCTGAGAACTAGTTGGTGGAATAGAAGCTGGTGGAATAGAAGTTGGTGGAATAGGAGATGATTGACCCTGCGAGAGGGTCTGCTGTGCAGGAAGTGATTTCTCCGTCTGAGTAGACTGATCAGGAGAAAAGCGTTTGGGAGCGTCAGAGTTCACCCATGTCAAGTCTGTTTGGCAGGAGTGTGAGGAAGTAAGAATAGTATTTGTTGAAGAACTTTCTTTATGGTTTGGTACGGTTGAAGTGCTGGCGATGGAGGCATAGGTTTCAGTATGTTCCGTAGAATGAACAAACTTTTTTGCTTCAGCAAAGCTGATATTTCTGGTATATTTAATCTTGTTTATTTCCATCTGCTTTTTCCACATAGGACAATCTTTAGAAAAAGATGAATGACTACCGTTGCAGTTGGCGCATTTTTTATAACTATTGTCACAATCTTCTGTTACATGTGTATTCTCAGCACAGTGAGCACATGTAACAGACAATGTGCAGTTATTCACACCATGTCCATACTTTTGGCATTTAAAACACCGCAGAGGAGTGGGGATGTACATATCAACGTTCACATTGCAATAACCAGCCTTGATTGATTTTGGAGGATTTGGCGCGGAAAACGAAAAGAGATAAGTGTTTGTTGGTACAGTTTCATTATTTTTACGGGTGGTAAATCTTCTGACAAATAACACTCCTTGGTCCTTCATCTCAGATACGATATCAATCTCCGTCATATCTGCAAAGAGACGATCTCTGTCTCGTACAATCCCTTTGCTAGTGTTTAAGGTTCTATGAGCAGAGACCAGAACGGGAACACCAACAAACATATCTGTCGATAGCAGGTTGGTTGCCTGTTGTTTCCTGTTGCATTCAATTAAAAGTGATCCTGAACGCAAGCGCTTAACGGTCTTCACTTCTCCTGCTATGCCATAAACACCTTTTGAAATCGCAAAAGGATTCAGTTTAAAGGGAGTCTTATCCAAGGTCTCAACAATCAAGAAACGTGGCCAGTAATCAACTGTAGTGGAGGGTCGTTGGTCATCATCGTTGTCAAGAGGACGTTTTGTTTTCTTAGAGGGGGTTTCGTATTCCATGGTGAGTGTATACTGATTCATCATCCGAGCTCCCCACCCACCACGGAGTATCATAAAGACAATGCTGATAGCAAGTGGATTTCCGACTTGCAGCACTAAGGATACCCGGATGATATACTCAAGCAGAATAATTAATCCACCAGATTGGCCCATGAGCCACTGCCTTCTGGACATAAGACTCTAGGCAAAACAGTACATTATAGTTACTTGATCGAAATGCAAATATATTATCATAAAACTGCCAAAAGTTGAATAGTTTCTAAATTGTGTATAACAAACATGCATGTACAGGGCTTAGCATGACCAGCCGATTGGTTGAACCGGGCCCATTCAACCACCCGTCTAGGTGAAGTAAGGGGCGAAGTGGTGTGTTGGGCAAAGGAACACTGTTCCTGGAGCCCTTGCCCTCAACCACCAGACTCCCGTCCTCCACCGACACAGGGGCGCAACCCACGGCAAACGGGTTGGTGGACCAAATATCCCCCCGGGTCCACAACGGGGGGTTGAAGGGCGCTTAGCGTTACCCAGCACCCACCACGAGGAGGTGGCCCTTCATGGGTGCCTTTATGATTGAAGAAGGAAGAATGAACCTTTTCACATTATTGAAAGCAGTTCTTTAAGATGTATTTGTTTCGAATGGAATGCAATAGTTAAATCTCAGCGACGAGATAGTTGAAGTCTCTATCAGCATTATGACCTGTGTTCGGACAAGTGAAAATCCATTTGCTATCCATAACACTATCACAGCCATGAACAGAACCGTGTAAAACACCAGCATTAAATAACTATGTTTATAAGGCATGCAGAATACCATATTGTTCTTAATTTATTAATGCGGCCAGCCATTTTTAAAGACGTTAAAGGGTCAGAAATATGAATTCACAACATTTAATAACGACAAAGGCCATTCCATAGTCATGAGACATCTAGCAATAACAATTTACTTCTCTATTAATTACTGTCAAACAGTGACGATACATGATGGTGGCATTCGTCAAATCTAATCCGGGACGAACGTAGAAACCTCTGAAGTGTCAAACGTCAAAATGTCCTCCACATGTCAAACTGTTTGAAAACTGTATACTGTGGTGTTTTATTTTTGGATTGATGGGTTGTGATTCATTTTGTTGAGGGACGGAGGGGCTCCCTAGTGGTTAAAGTGTTTGCTCGTCATGCTGAAGGCCATCGGGTTCGATTCCCCACATGGGGACACTGAACTCACTGACACACTCATTTTCATGAAGTTTTCCATGACAATTCACATTACAAACATAAATGTACCTGAAAGTAACGATTTCCCATATATATTTACTACCTACGAAAAGGACGTGTGCATGCCCCAAATGAAAATTATTTGCAGGTAAGAAATGTATAGAGACCATGTACCATGTTGCGCAGTGGAATTGAAAACTAAACTAACTAAAATTAAAGTACCGAAATATGCTATTTGGGGAACTGTGAGTTCTGTGAGTTATTATTTAACGTCACATCGGCAATATTTCAGCCATATCGTGACGAGAACATTTGACATTGTAATAGAATATATATAGTTATTATAAAAACCTGCCGACGAAGGACAGTAAAAATACTAGTGGAGCCCAGGTGCAACCCTCTTAATGCCAAAGTTCCTTCCTGATGTACATATGTTTTATTAATTTTATGCAGCAGGTAAATCCAGCGCCGTGCGAGCACATTCTTGAACAACGAACGTTCACGTTTCAAATGTTCAATAAATGTGCGTCAGAAAAACAACATTCGGCTACAGGTGGTTAAGGCAACGAGTAACAATTGTCGAACGTCACCAACCCGTTCAAATACTGGAATATCGCACAGCGGGATAGCCAAACACCCCCATTAAAACACATGCCAATGTCATCTGTACTGGCACGAGTCCAATACACCCAATACCCTCTTCGGTCAAGACGTTCTGACAATGTTTGCCAACTACTGCGTCTTTCGTTTTCTGCTGGAAAAAATGTGGTTTAGACAATCCTTTCTAGTCTTTAACAACAGATTGTGTGGAGTTCCCAGAATATATTAAAAACTAGGTTTATGTTTATTTGCGTTGACGTTACTGGAGTTTTAAATTTCTGAATGCTGCTTTTTTTCTTTAATGGCGTTTTCCTGTCGTGTCCGGTTCAACTAAACGGGCAGACAACAACTACCTAGCTCCTTTGATAGGACACCTGGATCGTTCTAAATTACGAACATGCGTGGGTTTACGGATCTAGCCAACTATAAATAGCTGCCACCACACAAGTTCTTCACTCCAGCCCCGGACCAGACACAGAAGACATCACGGTCATCTACAACTCTAGGTAATATTAATTTTTCCGTTTGCTTTGTTAAGACACTTGTGAATTTTGTCTGTGATGTGAGCTTTTAAATATACTGTTTTAAGATGACAAATTGTGTTCTGTATTTACGACCGCCTTTGCTTGTTATATTAAATTTTAATATTACAAAGTTAGTTTCGGTAATTTAGCGATATGCCGATATTGTTGGATGCTTGACAGGCGAAATATCAGAAGCTAAACTGTCATACAGAGCACTTCTTGTTATGTCAATACAATACAAGGTTGGACAGGCAAAAAATCAAAACCATCGTATTATTCAATATAGAAAAAGTACGTGTCAGCCTTATCCCTGATAAAAACATGATTTTTCTATGTGTTGTACAAGTCAGACCTTTTTGTAATATATGTAACTGCGAAAATCCTGAAACTTACTACCATAGCCCACATTATGCAGATACTAAGGACTGTCCTTTGGCCCCATCTCTTGTCATAGATGTGTTTATGGGTAAATACCTAGTGATCAGTGGAAATATTTTCAAAGACTTGATATTTCAGTATCGCGACTTCATTACTCCGTTTAATTTATGCATATCCTTTCAGGTTTGGAACCCGAACTAGCTTCAGGAACAATGGTATGTTAATTTTAAGTTCTTCGTTTAGTTTACAAGCAATAATATAGACACACCCACAATTACAATAATGTCAGATATGTAAGACATAGGGCCAGCCATATGATGTTGGTTGTTGATGGTCTGGTTGCTGATGGGTGGTCACGGGTGGTGGGTGGCGGTTAGGGAGAAGGATTGTGATATTTTTCAATGGTAACTTTGCTTCTAGAAAACTGCAACAAAGTGGCAAAGTAACTAAATTGCACGGGCTGTATGTCCTGAAAATAATTTATTGTGAAAACAAATCATTTGCCTCCTTTTTCTGAGACAATAATATTTTAAAGTGGACGTTGAAATCCGATTGTATAGCTAACTAAGATCACAGTCACGTGAAGCGAAAAGTCAAGTTTTATCACGTTCTGTGTATCGTTTTAATTTTAATAGCATTTGTTATTATATCTCAACGTCGTTCTTATGTAAAGTACAAACGTTTAACTACATTCCCTTGACAACTGAAATGATACACCCATGCCTGAAAGTGGCTTAAATGACACAAACAAGAAATGAGTATTCCATGAGGCTGAATGGGTGCCACTGATGTGTTTAAACATTGTTTGCAGTGGTTCCGCCATTCGTCACCAATCGCCCCTTTCCGTAACCTCCAAGAAGACTCCTCCCCGTCTCAATCAATCAATATTTTATTTCGACAAGCCACCATTGGTGGTACAGGAAAAATACAAATAAAGTTACAACATAAATTATAAATTGGTAACAGTGAATATATTTAGTGTATTCATCTTTTTATAGTGTTACTGATAACTTTTTATAAATCTTAAAATATTTTTAACGATTGGATAATTACATGTATCTAAGGTAAACAATAGTTTAAATGTTGCGAGATTCGGCCATTTACTGTTATAAATCGGGATGTATTGTGATCGCATGTTATAAAAAACCCGAACATTTAAATAAGTAATGGAACTTGCCCTCTATCGCCGGTGAATTACAAAGATTACAATTTCTATTTTGTCTTGGTATATTTTTCCAGCGCCCAGTCTCTACTGGTAAATGAGGATTCGATATCAGAAATGATATAATGAGCCGAGAGACGTAGGCAGGTAATAGGACGCATTATTCAAACAACAGCAGATCTTTGAACAGCTTATAATAATTACCCTTTGGACTTTTATTAATATCTTTCCTCCATGTCTGTATAAAATGATCTTTAAGAGTTGATTTTTCCACAGAGACTAGCCATTTAAGAACGTATGGTACGGATTTACAACTTCTTTATTATTTACAACACTACGTTTCTGGGCTACTTCTTGACCCTTCGTCAGGTGAATGACAGAATATGATGATGATTTGGAGTTTAACGTCGGCTTTTAGCTGTAGCCAATGTCGCCGACGGGGTAGGTGGTGGGTAAGATAATAATAAATAGGTTTGAATAAGGAGTAAACCACCGTACCCAAAAAATATAAATAATGGGGCATTAACCTAGGAGTGATTTTGAAATGAAAAACGTTAAAACATGGGAAAAATAAATAAATAAAAAGCCGGTATTAGGAATGGAAAGGGGGAGAGAAAGAAAAAACAGTACAATTGAATTTATAGGGATAAGAGGTAGAGTAATAGCTGAATAGTAGTAGTGAAAATGTTGGACCTATGGTGTTTGGTAGGGGTAGTGGAGGGGAGGGAGATGATAAGGAGTATATAGCATAGTGGGGCATGAATATGAATGCAGGTGAGCTGCATAATTAATATAAGGGGATTTAATAAAGAAAGAAAAATGGATTAAGTTGGTAGGGGGTGGGGGAATGGGGGTGAGGGAGCGAAGAAGGCTGTGGGTAAGGGCCGTGGCTATAAGTGAAGGTTGGAGGTGAGCTGGCTTGGGTGAATGGCATTGACCTTACGTAAGAGAGGTTGGGCTGGTTTGTTTACATTTTAGTGGACTGTGATTGGCTAGGGGATGGGCGCGGACCTCGCAGCGGATTTAGGGCACTATTGATGAATGAAATTTACTCCCGGGTCTAAATGTGTAGGCATGTGCTGGTGATAATATGGGTAAATTGAATTTTGACGCCTGATCTGAATATATAAGCTAGAAGTGAGTGGTAATGAGAGGGTTTGTTTGGGAGGTTCTAAATTTTTTGAAGTAAGTTGGAGTTTTCAAGGAAGGTGGCTATGGCTTGGAATATATTGGGCGGGTTGTGGGGGTTGAGAAGGAGATGAATGTTGTTGTGGTATTTGGTGGGAATGTTGTTGTGTAATTGCTTAATGTTTGTTTGTTGCAGCTGGCAGTGTGTGAATATGTGGTTTATGTCTTCATGGGTGTTGCAGTGAGTGCATAATCCGTCCGGGTGTCTGTTTTGTTTGTACAGTGTGTAGTTTAAGTTAGTGATGCCTGTAATTAATCTGGTAATTGCCCTGTCGATGATTTTGATGTTAGAATATGTGGGAATTTTTCTTATTGGGGATTTGATAATGGATGTGACCCAGGTTGATTTGTTTGTGTTGATGTTGTGTTGAAAGTTGGTATTTGATATGTTTGTTTTAATGAGTTTTTTAATTTCTGATTTGGATGTGTGGAAGTTGAGGTTTGGTGATGTGTGGGATGTGGCGAGTTTGGCTGCTGTGTCGGCGGTGACATTTCCTGTGATGTTTGAGTGACTGGGTATCCATGTGAATGTGATGTTTTTGTTTGAGCGTGTGAGTGAGTCTGTTTGAATAATTATATTGTGAATTAGGTCTGGGCGCGATTTAGAATGCATGTTGTGAAGTTGTTTGATAGAATTGAGTGAATCGGATAGTATAAGGAAGTTTGTTTGGGGAAGGGAGGGTATTACGTGTAATGCAGTGAGAATGGCAGTGAGTTCGGCAGTGTTTATTGTGGTATAGTTGGTATAGTGAAAATTTGTTGTGATGGGAGGGGTTTGTTGAACGTGAATGCCTAGGCCTGTGGGTTTGTTAGAGCTGACTGATGCATCTGTATATATGTGTGTGTGATTGGGGTAGGTTGTATTTAAGTAGTTGTTTGTGATATTAGTTATGGTGGATTGACGGGTGTTTTAGGTAGTTGTTTGAGGATTGTGTCAAGGGACATGTCTGTGATGGGAGGGGGTTTGTCGTGAATGTAGCTTGTAATGGGAGGTGTGTGTTGTAAGGTGTTTAGCTGTTGTGCATGTAGCAGACTGTATAGGTGGGTAAGGCATGATGCTTTGAGTGGGTTTGATTTGAATTTTTTTAAGTGTAGATTTTTTTAATGTTATTATATTTGTTTGTGATTAATTTAAATGTGGGGTTGTGTTGGGCCCCAGCCCAGTAAGTGAGTGTGGTTTGGTTTATTCTTTGTGTGATTGAAGAGGTGCCTGTGAGAGAAGAAGTAGTGTGTTAAGAGAGGTACCACTCCTCGCGCCGAGGGCTAGTTTAAGGGCTTTGAATTGGATGGAATTAAGTTTTTGAAGATTATGGAGGGGGTAGTAGTGGAAACCGGTGCGGCGTAGTCCAATCTCGATAATATGAGAGTTTTGTATATATTAATGAGGGTATGTTTGTTGGCACCCCAATTTGTGCCGCTGATGGCTCGCATTAAGTTGAGATCTTTTTGACATGAATTGACCAAGTTATTAATATGGGGTGTCCATGTCATGTGGTGGTCGAAAGTTACTCCTAGAAATTTCGCTTCTTTTTTGAATTCGATTTCTTGGTTGTTTAAGTGTAGTTTGGGGGTATAATTTTGCATATGCTGTCGTTTGAATAATATGCCCACGGGTTTTTTAACATTGATGTGGAACCCCCATTTTTGGGCCCAATTTTGAATGGAATTTAGCATTTTTTGAATTTTGAGTGATGCCTGTTTAACTGAGGTTGAGGAAGTCCAAAATGAAATATCGTCTGCGAATTTGGCTGACAGAATATGATTTACAGACAACATATGTAGTGCGTACAGGAGGCCAGTGAGATGGGATTAAAGATTGAGATGAGCAAGGGGATTAAGTGATATGTTTACCTCTGTACATCTCAATCAAAACATATCAATTAACCTCTTGATCTCTGTACATGTTAATCTTTAATCCCATCTCACGGGCCTCCATACCATACGTTGTTATGTTATGTATACTAGGGGTATCAAATACATAAGTTAAGCCACAACTGTCTAAAATACTTTTTTTTATGTGAGTTATCCATGCATCATTATTACGGAGATTGACGGTGTTGTGTAATCTGAAGAGTTGAAGAACACACAATGCAGTTTCTACATTATACCAAAATATGATAATCTTTTTAGCTATTATAATGTTCACAGGGAAACGACCCAGTTTACCACAAACCATAAAGCTAGGAATTGAAAATCGTAAAGCAGTAGTAAATTTAAGAAGATTAAGGTGAAATCTTTCAATATTTACAATATTTAACCCCATGATTGTTATGTGCGAAAATCAGACAAACCAATCAGAACGCTTGTAATGATTGCGGTGCCTTTCATAAAAATAATAAAGAGTACTGAAATCCTTTATGTCATTATGTCATTGTTTAAAAATCATAAAACATATAAATCGTCATATGGAAAGTACAAATAACGTAACTAACAGAATTGTGCTGCTTAGTGTGAAGTTTTTAACAAGAATAATACGATTGACGCTGAAAGATCAAATACACGCACGTGCTTTTGTTTACATAACGGCTCCTATAGGTCCACTGTATTTCTGACGATCTTGCGGACTTGTTTTGGAGATTGTACGTGCGCTCCCCAACATTTTTAGGAAATATAGTTATAAATCGCAACGAGTTTTAAAGCAATAATATTATATCTATATATAACTAATCAACTATAACCTTTAACATTGGGCTTATATTTCACATCTCTAGAGATATTTTAGTCTGACTATTTGGGGGTCAGTCATATATTTGGCAGGAAGGTTACATGAACGTTTAGTTTGAGAAATATTTTAGCGTTGTTTTAGAGTATCTGCTTTGATATTTAATATAGATGAAAAAAACATCAACATGATTGTATTTGCATATTCAACAAGACAAATCCCATTAATAATTCTTAAATCCTATTTAGAAATATGCATTTGTAAATATAAGGTGAACAGCTGGTAATAATCACGTTAGAACATGTCTTTAACACATATTTTGATTTCCTCTTTTAGTTGTACATATCAAAGAGGTTTCATTCATATACACAATAACAGCAATAACATGACTTGTTTGAGTGGCATTTTAGAAGTTGAGACGTACAATATATAACAAGTTTTATGGATAACAACTTCTTTATTTTCGTGAGTGCGACGTTTCGATACAGATTCTTGTACCGTTGTCAAGCAAGAGTGATACATGAAGTGTAGGAGCTGCATATATATACTGTATATAACAATGAAACAACATAATAGACAAAGGAAACAACATAATTGCCATGATTGGCTAAGCAGTAAGCTGATGAAGCCAGTAAGTACATAAAGGATAGTGAGTGGAAGCCAGAGATGTAGTTACAATGAGATGTTTATACAATGGATGCGATGTTTATACGATATACTGGGCTTGGTGGAGGAGTGGATCATAAGCAGATGGAATGAAGTATCCTTGGTCACGGTTGATGGTAGGCTTGTGGCGTTTGATGTGAATGGCTTCTGTGAGCTTGCGTTTAGTGAAGTCCGTTTGGTTGTTGGCGAGAATGGTGATGTCGGACCACTCTATTTGATGATTGGGGTTGGCTTTGATGTGGTCAGAGATAGCTGATTTGGTGTCGGAATTAGCAACAGAGGTGCGATGTTCTTTGACTCGGGTGTTGATGGGTCGGGATGTTTCACCTATGTAGCATTGTCCACAATCACAGTCTATTTTGTAAATAACACATTTCGGGTTGTTGTTGTTGACGGTGGGTTGTTTTCTTCCGTTGGCATGGAGGAGGTTGTTGAGGCTGGAGGACGCTGAGAAGGTAGTGTCTATTCCTGCCTGTTGTTTCAGGAGTCGGCTGATTTGGTGTGATGGTTTACCAATGTAGGGAATGGATATCTTGATGGGGGCTGATTCTGGTTTAGACCTTTGGCAGGAGGTGAAAGCGTTGCTTCGATGGTTCTGTTGACTATTTCAGGTGGGTAGTGGTTGCATTCCACAAAGACTTTCCTCAGGTGTTCAATTTCTTCCTGTAGGTTTGTTGAGCAGATGTTTTGGCTCTTCTGGTCAATGTAGAGATGACGCCGGTCTTGACTTTAGGTGGGTGGTTGGAGTTGTAGTGGATGTATTGATCCGTATGAGTTGGTTTTCTGTACACGGAGGTCTGGAGTTGGTTGCAGGAGGTGCGGGACACAAGGACATCAAGGAAAGGTAGTTGGTTGTTCTGCTCTGTTTCAATGGTGAATTTGATGCGGGATGTTGGCTGTTGAGATGGGCGAGGAGCTGCTTTGGATCTTGCTGAGGTTGGAGGACGACGAAGGTGTCATCCACTTTGCGGTACCAGCAGGACGGTTTGAAGGGTGCAGTTTCTAGGGCCTTCTCTTCCAGGTCGGCCATGTAAATTTCTGTTAGGATGGGGGATAGTGGGGAGCCCATGGGAAGTCCGTGGATTTGCTCATAGATGGCATCGCCCCAGGTGAAGTAGGTGGAGTTGATGCAGGCGGAGGTGAGGCTGATGATAGAGTCGGTAGAGAGGCTGGTGTTGAGGGGTTGTTGGAGGTTGTCAATTCTGTGACGTAGTGCTTGAAGGGCTTCATCCCGTGGTACATTGGTGAATAGGTCCACAACGTCGTAGCTGATGATTGGACCTGGGTTGGTGATGTGTTATTTACAAAATAGACTGTGATTGTGGACAATGCTACATAGGTGAAACATCCCGACCCATCAACACCCGAGTCAAAGAACATCGCACCTCTGTTGCTAATTCCGACACCAAATCAGCTATCTCTGACCACATCAAAGCCAACCCCAATCATCAAATAGAGTGGTCCGACATCACCATTCTCGCCAACAACCAAACGGACTTCACTAAACGCAAGCTCACAGAAGCCATTCACATCAAACGCCACAAGCCTACCATCAACCGTGACCAAGGATACTTCATTCCATCTGCTTATGATCCACTCCTCCACCAAGCCCAGTATATCGTATAAACATCGCATCCATTGTATAAACATCTCATTGTAACTACATCTCTGGCTTCCACTCACTATCCTTTATGTACTTACTGGCTTCATCAGCTTACTGCTTAGCCAATCATGGCAATTATGTTGTTTCCTTTGTCTATTATGTTGTTTCATTGTTATATACAGTATATATATGCAGCTCCTACACTTCATGTATCACTCTTGCTTGACAACGGTACAAGAATCTGTATCGAAACGTCGCACTCACGAAAATAAAGAAGTTGTTATCCATAAAACTTGTTATATATAGCAATAACATGTACGAGTGCTTCGGTGATATTAAGTACTATTAGAATCAAACAGGAATAGAGTTATCGTTCTTGTTTAAAGTAGTTCTGATGTTCATGCGCCAATATGAAATCCTTCCAGGGGCTTGTCCCGGAATAACACGAGTTGCTCACGATTTCATGTGGTTTGGCGACAGAAGCATTTGTTAACATTTGTAATCTTTGGTCAAATTCAAGTTTCAAAAGTATACCTTCTTTTGTCTAGCAGTTATATGTTGGAACGTCACACAGTTTATCCAAGATACTTTTCCAGGCAAACTGGGGCGGCTCTCCCAAAGTGACCCTCTTCGAGAAACCCAATTTTTGCGGTTGCCGTCTTGAAGTCTACAGGAATCTTCCAGAATTGGGGAACTTTGACAACTCGGTTTCCTCGGCCGTTGTACACGAGGGAGAGTAAGTACGGGTGTACTCATTGCGGAAAGAATTGACATCCTCCTCCACCGAAGGAGTTTATGTTCTGCACCAAAGAATGTCCTCCGTCCTTTTCTCTAAATAACTTCGTGTTAGACCCAGTGTTTGTAAGGATTTAAACAAATTCAAATTAAATTAAACAATTAATATTTTTACATGGACATTATCCTCAGGAGTTTCTGAGATTTGTGGCTGACAAAGTGTTTATGGTCTTTGAAGAAGAAAATCGTCACTTAATTAAACATTCCATCGCAAACATCCCAATACCTTCATTCTCAAAAGAAATGAAAACCAGTTTGAAAAGCCCACCAGTAATGTTGGCAAAGACCTGTCCAGATCTGTCTGAGGGTACTTTTGTTGTGTTCTCAGTTGATCAAACTCTGGTGTGTCGAATTCCATATTTTCTCGAAGTGATTGTAGTTTCCTGGCTTAGTCCTTAGTGACAAGTGTTCGGTTTCTTCTAACCTTTTTCGTCAGTCAACAAATGGTCAAAATTACATGTAGATCATAGGGATTACTACATGAGTTGTCTGTTAGATATCATTTATCTTACACGAGTTGCTTCAAAAGACTGTTTTGATATCTTTGCACATTTAGGATCTGTACTTGTGTAAATGTTCCCCGGTAGATACAGGAAGTTAAAACACTATATTTTTGTTATTTTTAGTTTAATTGTGTTTCATTGCAGAACATTCTGTTTAAGTTACAATCGCGAAAATATCATGTGTAAAGGTGTTTGGCACGACTAACAGGTTTACGTTCGATTCAAGCACAAGTAACTTATCAATGAATCAGAAAAGAAGTCCAGCATAATCTGACCCTTGTTCATCACCATAGAGTAGCCAATCACGGGCTTGGAAATAGATCGCATACATGTTTGATACCAGCCTTCTCACACGGGTTTCTCAGCCAGATATGTGCATCTCAGTCAATATATAAGTTCAAATTCATTCATGCTATTTTATTATAAGCTGAACGTGTTTTTGAGAGTAGAAACGCACGGGAATGATGTTTTTTTCATGTTTTAATGTTTTCGCTTTTAGTTGGGCCCTTTACTCCGAGATCAAATACTCTGGAGCGCGGTTGGTCATAAAAGAAGGACAGTGCTACGCTACACTTCCTGGCGTGAATAACGCTGCTTCCTCCATCTGTAAAATGTGAGGTGCGTATCTTTGTCGTTTATAAGAAGGCTCTTCAAGACATCGTCGCTGCATTCAATGGCTACTAGATGGCCTTGTGAGATGATTAAATGGTTGACTATCTGACATAGGGTGTGCGGTCGGAAGGATCTTGTTTTTTTTCACAAAGATAATGTGCTCCCAAAATTGATGTAAAACTATGTGTTCTTGATTAATCAAGAAATTAAATCGTTCGAAAATGGACATTTCTCGTGAAATGAAATATTTTGGGTCTGAAAATGTTGGGATCCGTCTTTAAGGGAAATGAAATGCAGGTGTAGACTTCGAAGCGCTTTCTCAAACAAGAATAACCTAACTGAGTTTCGTGAAATCTGGTATGGTGATTCTGGCATTCCAATCCTGATGGCAGGACTACAACAGTGACTTGCGACGTCTAGGATGAATAGGCTTTCCCCTGTTCAGAAATACTTCTTCATATGTTTAATTCTTTGAACTATCTCCCCACAGATGAAGACAACACAAAGCAACAGCCAGCTCTTTCATTGATGGAAGACTCGCCGATATGACAACAACTTGTTTACTATTCTCCTGAGCACGTACACTGACGATACCTACATTCTCTACATATTTGTCAACAAAGGTTGTGTTATAACCTCCCTGTATCTGCATATCCTTCTTGAATGTTCTGTTAAAGCAACTGCAGTTAGAAAAGAATTTGAATTTGTATAAAAGGAAGAATTGTACAAATTTGACGGAAAAGAACCTTTCTTATGGCTCATGCTACAAAACTGTACTCTCGCACTGTAGTTATTTTTAATATTAATTGAACAGTAAAATAAACAAATTCGTTAATGCTTGGATGTAAAGTATCGAGTTGTTGCTTTAATCTTCAATAAAAGATTTAAACTGAGTCATGCTGTTTTCTTTACCAGTTGCATCATATAGCGCTTGTAGGCAGTTACCTCTTCCGGTCATTCATTCATTTCAGATAGGTACACAAGGACAGGGAGTACACAACTCCACGTTACGGCTGGTTACATTTTGGTAACGAAGAGTTACACATTTTCAAAGTAAGAAAATATAGTTACTGTGTACAAAGTCAGGGAGTGCACGACTCCAGCAGCAAACTTCATGGGTTACAGGCATGTTTAGCTAGTTATACATCAGCAACAAAGATTTACCAATTTCAAAATGTGGAAACATAGGTACATAAAGTCAAGAAGTGAACCACTTAAGCAACAGACTCCACGCGTTACAGGCATGTTCCATCTAAGTATACATCAGCAACAGAGATTTACTAATTTCGAAATGTGGAAACATAGGTACATAAAGTCAGGGAGTGCACCACTCCAGCAACAGACTCCATGGGTTACAGGCATGTTCTAGCTAGTTATACATCAGCAACAAAGATTTACTAATTTCGAAGTGTGGAAAAGTAGGTACGCAAAGTCAGGGAGTGCACCACTCCAGCAACAGACTCCATGGGTTACAGGCATGTTCTAGCTAGTTATACATCAGCAACAAAGATTTATTAATTTCGAAGTGTGAAAACATAGGTACACAGAATCAGGGAGTGCATCACTCCAGCAACAGACTCTCAGGGTTACGGGCATGTAAGAGCTGGTTATACATCAGCAACAAAGAGTTCAAATTTTCAAAGTGTGATAATATAGGTGTACAAAATCAGGGATTACACTACACCAGTTGCAAACTCCATAGGTAAGGCAGTTGGAGCTGGTTATACATTGGCAACAACAAGTTACAAATTTTCAAGTAGACCGACAGATTTGCAGAGGTCTTTAACTTCAGTGATACCATACTCAAACCAACTTTTAAGAAAAAAGGATGAATCAACCAACTGGTGATTAAACCAGAGGGGCTCAGAAAGTATTTTAGACAGATCATTCTTATCAGTTATGAATAGGCTTCTGTATCTCTTCCATGATAAAAGAACATCTTTCCAATATGGGTTGTCCACAATGCAGAATTGATCAATGTTTGAGCCCATCTGAACAAGTCGACGAATAGGAACATTGCAAGGGTTATTAGCCTCATTGTTAAAATACCTCTTAATAGTGGCTAGTTTCAATGCAGCGATAAATGATTTTAAATCAATCATCCTAATTCCTCCTTCCCTGTAATCCTTTTTCATATTCCTCCTCTTAATCGTATCAGGTTTACCACTCCAGATAAAAGTGAAAAACATTTTCTCAATATCATCCACGAAACATTTAGGAGGATTAGGGAGTGATGTAAAAATGTGTACTAAAGTAGATACAGCCAAGGTTTTAATTACAGTTATCTTCCCAGTAATAGTGAACTTCCTTTTTTGCCAATTCCCAAGAATGTTTGATATAGCTTTTAGCCTTTTCCTGGTGTTGATAACCCACAGGTCATTCAAATCAGCATTTAAAACAATACCTAAAACCTCAGAGTTCCCAAAGTGCCAGTCCAGGCCATATTCACTACACATTATATCTTTACTGTTAGCCATAGCTCCAATCCACAGGGCTTTTGTCTTGTCTACATTTATTTTTAGTCCTGACATGCGATAGAAGAGAGAAAGAGTATCCATAGCAGCCTTCAGGCTGACATCGGAGCCATCCAGAAAGAGCTTGGTGTCGTCAGCATATTGACCTAGCTTATATTCCTTGCTATTCAAGATAGTACCCTTAATACTTACATTTGCACGAATCATGATACCTAGGGTCTCTGCTACAAACAGAAATAGATATGGGGAGATGGAGTCCCCCTGCCTACAGCCTCTATTATTAGGAAAGAATTCGGATAGATGTCCATTTTGGATAATGCAGTAGGTAGCATTTTTCGTTAGTATAGATATCCTTTTCAGCATGTATTGTCCAAATCCAAACTTTTGTAAAACCTTGCTAACAAATGTTTTTGAAACTGTGTCAAATGCTTTTTCAAAATCAATTAATAGTAAAAGGCCATTCTTATTTTGTTTTCTAGTTTCAAACATGATATCATATAACAGTCTTATATTTTCGCTGATTCACTGACTTTATAAGTTGAATTTGCATTTTTGATGATTTGTTTCGGTAAGTCCATACCGAAAGGTATCAGAATCTGCAAAGTTGTGTTTTACGTTGCATGTGACCTTTAATTTATGGAAGGAAAATAACATTGAATGTCAACTGGATGATCCTAAGATAAGCAATGCTGGCAATTATAAGAATATTTCTGAAAACATGATAACAGGTGGTTATGAGAAGACATCGGACCAGTGCAAAGGGAAATTGCATACGCTTAGGCGAACCTACAGACTCACTAAAGGAAAACTGAAAAAGAGTGGAGCAGGAAGGGTAACATTCAAATACTTCGACATTATGGATGAAATTCTGCAAGGAGACAATTGCTTCAAAACTTTTGTACTTTTAGAAGTAAATGAGAAACTTTGATCACATTTCTGTTAACTGTTTTATTTTTGAAAACGTCCTTTCTGGTCATCTCACATACATTTAAAAGGGAAACACGATCAAAGTATTTTAATATAGGAAGCAGTAATTGGAACAGATTAAATGGGTGTCATCTGGAAGTCATCATTTATAAGTCATGGTATCTGAAACATGATTATAAAGACCGTCTAGAAGATCTATCTCTGATTAGTTCGTGAACTTGTGCAATCTTAACTTAACCTTCAGATGAGGTTGCACACCAGGGCAGTGGCAATGTCTTCTCGAGTTGTTCTTGCACACATCATAGTTGCTTCATCATCTCCATCACCATCGTTTCTGTCCGTATCAGCATAATCTCTAGCTTCATTCCATTCCTGGTCATACTCTTCATTCTGCATTCCACATATGTTGTGCAAAACAACACAAGCTGCCACAACGGTGCATGCAAAGTCGACCTTCACATCTAGACGTTTTTGCATACACTTCCATCGTCCCATAAGACGTCCGAATGAGTTCTCAATGGTCATCCTTGAACGTGAAAGTCGATAGTTGAATGTTTGTGGTTGAGGAGTCAACTGACCATGGCTGGGAAAAGGTTTCATTAACCAACTTTTCACTGGATATGCAGGATCAGACACTAACATAACTGGTATTGCTGCTTCTTTAGTTGGTAGCACAATTTCCTTATTCCAGTTGGGAAAGAGTTGCTTATTTTCACCTTTGTGATATATTTCAGAGTTCCCAAACACGCGTGCATCTTGCACTCTCTCGAAAGACATATCTGTGATCACACACAGCTTGCAAAATCAACGAATAGAATCCTTTTCTATTCAGATAATCTCCATGTGCTTCCTCTGGTGCAATAATAGGAATATGGCAACCATCAATGGCGCCACCGCAGTTGGGGAAGCCCCAGGTGTCTTGAAATCCTTGAATGACCTCTTTGAGGTCATTTACTTTTGGACAATTTACGTATTTGTTGGTAAAAGTATTGTTATAGCGTTACATACATTGTGTACACACTTCCACACAGTTGATCTGCTGACACCGAATAAGTTGGCAACTATTCTGTATTCGACACATGACGCTAACCACAGGGGTTCAATTTTTTTAAAAGCCACTTGCCACAGGGCAAGTGATTTTAAGAAAGCAACTTGTCCTGACTAATTTTCCACTTGCCCTGTCTTAATAACATAATCATGATGATGTAATTATGAAAGAATAAATCAACATGGTATTTGATGTTAATGCTTACTGGACCATTTATTGAAAAGTGATAAATAGTAAAGAAAGATAACTCTACTTTGTTATCATTGCGAAATTTAATAGCTACATTTTGAGCAGATATGAAATTAAAACCAAGTTTAGTTGCAGTTTGAAACCATAAGTGGAAATTATCTCTTAGCCCACGGACAAGTAAGATACCATTATTTGATTGCCCAAAATGAAAACTGACTTGTCCCGGGCGTCGGGCGATGGGATCTTTTAACCCCTGAACCAGTATATTGCAATTGCATACCTGGTTCTCGACGCTTACTGGCTCATGAACACAATTTCCAGTAGGTTTCAAAGTTTCATTAAGTTCAGAACAGACAAAGTCAAAGGTAGTATTGGACATTCTGAAATTGTTTTTCCAATCATCATGGGAAAATGTTTTCCACCAGTCAGTGGATCTCTCTTTTAGTAAGTCACACGAAAGACCAACACTCAGGGAAAGAGTAAAACATTTCCTCCCCTGAGAAGCGAAAAAAAAGACGTCTGTCCATCTTTACATCAGAAAGGTAACTACAGAAATCTAGGGTGACTTTAATTGTCACGTGAACGCTTAGCAAATATACTCCCATGAGCAAATTTACTCCAGTGTGTAAAATTTGCATATATGTAAATTTACTCGCATGTGCAAATCGGTGCATGTAAACACGGTATAAGTCTCTGTCAGTTATATCCTGTTTGTATAAGAGGAGCAACCATCGTATCTATCGGTACAATTATAAAACCTTCAAAGCATTAGGCGTGCACATATAACACTCTGTTATATATGGAATGGAGGCTTCTTGCACAATAAACTTATTTGACCTTGCAAATAGCCAAATATTATCAAGGACACCGTTGTCCTACGAAATACAGGATACAACCATTCAGTTCACACACGCACACACACACACACACACACACACACACACACACACACAGCGGCAGATGTATTCATAACAAATGCACACGCACATTCACCCAATAAAATGTATATGTGCACCAAAGTAAGATAAACAACAAGTACAGCATCTCCTGAACGCAACATTTCTAGCATGCCTGTGCTGCATCATCTGATACTTTATCATACCATTCCTCCTTTCACAAAGCACTAAGGTAGTGGCCACTAACGTAACTTTAGTGCCATGTTAAAGAATGGGAGTTAAGGTTAACCTTAGTAAAGGTTGCTTCGTGAAGGGGAGCCCTTGGACTTCCACACTCATTTTCATGAAGTTTTCTATGACCAATTCAGATTACAGACATTAATGTACTTGAAAGTAGCGATTTCCCACATATACTTACTACCTACGGAAAAGGACGTGTGCATGCTCAAAATGAAAATTATTTGCAGGCACGAAATGTGTAGAAACCATGTACCATGTAGCAAGAACTCCAAAACGAGGTGCAACCCTCTGGATGCCCAAGTTCCTTCCTGAGGTACATATGGTTTATTAATTTTATAGCCACAGGTAAATTCAGCTCCGTGCGAGCACAATTCTTGAACAACGAACGTTCACGTTTCAAATGTTTAATAATGTGCGTCAGAAAAACACAACAACTCTGCTACAGGTAGTTAAGGCAGCCAGTAACAATTGTCGAACGTCACCAACCCGTTCAAATCCTGGAATATCGCACAGCGGGATAGCCAAACAGCTCCATTAAAACACATGCCAATGTCATCTGTACTGACACGAGTCCAATACACCCAATACCCTCTTCGGTCGAGACGTTCTGACAATGTTTGCCAACTACTGCGTCTTTCGTTTTCTGCTGGAAAAAATGTGGTTTAGACAATCCTTTCTAGTCTTTAACAACAGATTGTGTGGAGTTCCCAGAATATATTAAAAAATAGGTTTATGTTTATTTGCGTTGACGTTACTGGAGTTTTAAATTTCTGAATGCTGCTTTTTTTCTTTAATGGCGTTTTCCTGTCGTGTCCGGTTCAACTAAACGGGCAGACAACAACTACCTAGCTCCTTTGATAGGACACCTGGATCGTTCTAAATTACGAACATGCGTGGGTTTACGGATCTAGCCTACTATAAATAGCTGCCACCACACAAGTTCTTCACTCCAGCCCTGGACCAGGCACAGAAGACATCACAGTCATCTACAACTCTAGGTAATATTAATCTTTCCGTTTGCCTCGTTAAGACACTTGTGAATTTTGTCTGTGACGTGAGCTTTTTAATATACTGTTTTCAGATGACAAATTGTGTTCTGTATTTACGACCGCCTTTGCTTGTTATATTAAATTTTAATATTACAAAGTTAGTTTCGGTAATTTAGCGATATGCCGATATTGTTGGATGCTTGACAGGCGAAATATCAGAAGCTAAACTGTCATACAGAGCACTTCTTGTTATGTCAATACAATACAAGGTTGGACAGGCAAAAAATCAAAACCATCGTATTATTCTATACAGAAAAAGTACGTGTCAGCCTTATCCCTGATAAAAACATGATTTTTCTATGTGTTGTACAAGTCAGACCTTTTTGAAATATATGTAACTGCAAAAATCCTGAAACTTACTACCATAGTCCACATTATGCAGATACTAGGGACTGTCCTTTGGCCCCATCTCTTGTCATAGATGTGTTTATGGGTAAATACCTCGTGATCAGTGGAAATATTTTCAAAGACTTGATATTTCAGTATCGCGACTTCATTACTCCGTTTAATTTATGCTTATCCTTTCAGGTTTGGAACCCGAACTAGCTTCAGGAACAATGGTATGTTAATTTTAAGTTCTTCGTTTAGTTTACAAGCAATAATATAGACACACCCACAATTACAATAATGTCAGATATGTAAGACATAGGGCCAGCCATATGATGTTGGTTGTTGATGGTCTGGTTGCTGATGGGTGGTCACGGGTGGTGGGTGGCGGTTGGGGAGAAGGATTGTGATATTTTTCAATGGTAACTTTGCTTCTAGAAAACTGCAACAAAGTGGCAAAGTAACTAAATTGCACGGGCTGTATGTCCTGAAAATAATTTATTGTGAAAACAAATCATTTGCCTCCTTTTTCTGAGAAAATAATATTTTAAAGTGGACGTTGAAATCCGATTGTATAGCTAACTAAGATCACTGTCACGTGAAGCGAGAAGTCAAGTTTTATCACGTTCTGTGTATCGTTTTATTTTTAATAGCAATTGTTATTATATCTCAACGTCTTTCTTATGTAAAGTACAAACGTTTAACTACATTCCCTTGACAACTGAAATGATACATCTATGCCTGAAAGTGGCTTAAATGTCACAAACAAGAAATGAGTATTCCATGAGGCTGAATGGGTGCCACTGATGTGTTTAACATTGTTTGCCATGGTTCCGCCATTCGTCACCAATCGCCCCTTTCCGTAACCTCCAAGAAGGCTCCTCCCTGTCTCAATCAATCAATATTTTATTTCGACAAGCCACCATTGGTGGTACAGGAACAATACAAATAAAGTTACAACATAAAATATAAATTGGTAACAGTGAATATATTTAGTGTATTCATCTTTTTATAGTGTTATTGATAACTTTTTATAAATCTTGAAATATTTTTAACGATTGGATAATTATCTAAGGTAAACAATAGTTTAAATGTTGCGAGATTCGGCCGTTTACTGTTATAAATCGGGATGTATTGTGATCGCATGTTATAAAAAAACGAACATTTAAATAAGTAATGGAACTTGCCCTCTATCGCCGGTGAATTACAAAGATTACAATTTCTATTTAGTCTTGGTATATTTTTCCAGCGCCCAGTCTCTACTGGTAAATGAGGATTCGATATCAGAAATGATATAATGTGCCGAGAGACGTAGACAGGTAATAGGACGCATTTTTCAAACAACAGCAGATCTTTGAACAGCTTATAATAATTACCCTTTGAACTTTTATTAATATCTTTCATCCATGTCTGTATAAAATGATCTTTAAGAGATGATTCTTCCACAGAGACTAGCCACTTAAGAACGTATGGTACCGATTTACAACTTCTTTATTATTTACAACACTACGTTTCTGGGCTACTTCTTGCCCCTTCATCAGGTGAATGACAGAATATGATTTACAGACATATATATCGCGTACAGGGGGCCAGTGAGATGGGATTAAAGATTGAGATGAGCAAGGGGATTAAGTGATATGTTTACCTCTGTACATCTCAATCAAAACATAACACTTAAACTCTTGATCTCTGTACATGTTAATCTTTAATCCCATCTCACGGGCCTCCATACCATACGTTGTTATGTTATGTATACTAGGGGTATCAAATACATAAGTTAAGCCACAACTGTCTAAAATACTTTTCTTTATGTGAGTTATCCATGCATCATTATTACGGAGATTGACGGTGTTGTGTAATCTGAAGAGTTGAAGAGCACACGATGCGGTTTCTACATTATACCAAAATATGATAATCTTTTTAGCTATTATAATGTTCACAGGGAAACGACCCAGTTCACCACAAACCATAAAGCTAGGAATTGATAATCGTAAAGCAGTAGAAAATTTAAGAAAATTAAGGTGAAATCTTTCAATATTTACAATATTTAACCCCATGATTGTTATGTGCGAAAATCAGACAAACCAATCAGAACGCTTGTAATGATTGCGGTGCCTTTCATAAAAATAATAAAGAGTACTTAAATCCTTTATGTCATTATGTCATTGTTTAAAAATCATAAAACATATAAATCGTCATATGGAAAGTACAAATAACGTAACTAACAGAATTGTGCTGCTTAATGTGAAGTTTTTAACAAGAATAATACGATTGACGGTGAAAGATCAAATACACGCACGTGCTTTTGTTTACATAACGGCTCCTATAGGTCCACTGTATTTCTGACGATCTTGCGGACTTGTTTTGGAGATTGTACGTGCGCTCCCCAACATTTTTAGGAAATTTAGTTATAAATCGCAACGAGTTTTAAAGCAATAATATTTTATCTAATATAACTATAACTATAACCTTTAACATTGGGCTTATATTTCACATCTCTAGAGATATTTTAGTCTGACTATTTGGGGGTCAGTCATATATTTGGCAGGAAGGTTACATGAATGTTTAGTTTGAGAAATATTTTAGCGTTGTTTTAGAGTATCTGCTTTGATATTTAATATAGATGAAAAAACATCAACATGATTGTATTTGCATATTCAACAAGACAATCCCATATATAATTCTTAAATCCTATTTAGAAATATGCATTTGTAAATATAAGGTGAACAGCTGGTAATAATCACGCTAGAACATGTCTTTAACAAATATTTTGATTTCCTCTTTTAGTTGTACATATCAAAGAGTTTTCATTCATATAATCAAAAACAGCAATAACATGTACGAGTGCTTCGGTGATATTAAGTACTATTAGAATCAAACAGGAATAGAGTTATCGTTCTTGTTTAAAGTAGTTCTGATGTTCATGCGCCAATATGAAATCCTTCCAGGGGCTTGTCCCGGAATAACACGAGTTGCTCACGATTTCATGTGGTTTGGCGACAGAAGCATTTGTTAACATTTGTAATCTTTGGTCAAATCCAAGTTTCAAAAGTATACCTTCTTTTGTCTAGCAGTTATATGTTGGAACGTCACACAGTTTATCCAAGATACTTTTCCAGGCAAACTGGGGCGGCTCTCCCAAAGTGACCCTCTTCGAGAAACCCAATTTTTGCGGTTGCCGTCTTGATGTCTACATGAATCTTCCAGAATTGGGGAACTTTGACAACACGGTTTCCTCGGCCGTTGTACACGAGGGAGAGTAAGTTTATGTGTACTCATCGCGGAAAGAATTGACATCCTCCTCCACCGAAGGAGTTTATGTTCTGCACCAAAGAATGTCCTCCGTGCTTTTCTCTTAATAACTTCGTGTTAGACCCAGTGTTTGTAAGGATTTAAACAAATTCAAATTCAATTAAACAATTAATATTTTTACATGGACATTATCCTCAGGAGTTTCTGAGATTTGTGGCTGACAAAGTGTTTATGGTTTTTGAAGAAGAAAATCGTCACTTAATTAAACATTCCATCGCAAACATCCCAATACCTTCATTCTCAAAAGAAATGAAAACCAGTTTGAAAAGCCCACCAGTAATGTTGGCAAAGACCTGTCCAGATCTGTCTGAGGGTACTTTTGTTGTGTTCTCAGTTGATCAAACTCTGGTGTGTCGAATTCCATATTTTCTCGAAGTGATTGTAGTTTCCTGGCTTAGTCCTTAGTGACAAGTGTTCGGTTTCTTCTAACCTTTTTCGTCAGTCAACAAATGGTCAAAATTACATGTACATGTAGATCATAGGGATTACTACATGAGTTGTCTGTCAGATATCATTTATCTTACACGAGTTGCTTCAAAAGACTGTTTTGATATCTTTGCACATTTAGGATCTGTACTTGTGTAAATGTTCCCCGGTAGATACAGGAAGTTAAAACACTATATTTTTGTTATTTTTAGTTTAATTGTGTTTCATTGCAGAACATTCTGTTTAAGTTACAATCGCGAAAATATCATGTGTAAAGGTGTTTGGCACGACTAACAGGTTTACGTTCGATTCAAGCACAAGTAACTTATCAATGAATCAGAAAAGAAGTCCAGCATAATCTGACCCTTGTTCATCACCATAGAGTAGCCAATCACGGGCTTGGAAATAGATCGCATACATGTTTGATACCAGCCTTCTCACATGGGTTTCTCAGCCAGATATGTGTAAGAAAGTTGCATCTCAGTCAATATATAAGTTCAAATTCATTCATGCTATTTTATTATAAGCTGAACGTGTTTTTGAGAGTAGAAACGCACGGGAATGATGTTTTTTTCATGTTTTAATGTTTTCGCTTTTAGTTGGGCCCTTTACTCCGAGATCAAATACTCTGGAGCGCGGTTGGTCATAAAAGAAGGACAGTGCTACGCTACACTTCCTGGCGTGAATAACGCTGCTTCCTCCATCTGTAAAATGTGAGGTGCGTATCTTTGTCGTTCATAAGAAGGCTCTTCAAGACATCGTCGCTGCATTCAATGGCTACTAGATGGCCTTGTGAGATGATTAAATGGTTGACTATCTGACATGGGGTGTGCGGTCGGAAGGATCATGTTTTTTTTTCACAAAGATAATGTGCTCCCGAAATTGATGTAAAACTATGTGTTCTTGATTAATCAAGAAATTAAATCGTTCGAAAAAGGACATTTCTCGTGAAATGAAATATTTTGGGTCTGAAAATGTTGGGATCCGTCTTTAAGGGAAATGAAATGCAGGTCTAGACTTCGAAGCGCTTTCTCAAGCAAGAATAACCTAACTGACTTTCGTGAAATCTGGTATGGTGATTCTGGCATTCCAATCCTGATGGCAGGACTACAACAGTGACTTGCGACGTCTAGGATGAATAGGCTTTCCCCTGTTCAGAAATACTTCTTCATATGTTTAATTCTTTGAAATATCTCCCCACAGATGAAGACAACGCAAAGCAACAGCCAGCTCTTTCATTGATGGAAGACTCGCCGATATGACAACAACTTGTTTACTATTCTCCTAAGCACGTACACTGACGATACCTACATTCTCTACATATTTGTCAACAAAGGTTGTGTTATAACCTCCCTGTATCTGCATAATCTTCTAGAATGTTCTGTTGAAGCAACTGCAGTTAGAAAAGAATTTGAATTTGTATAAAAGGAAGAATTGTACAGATTTGACGGAAAGGGACTTTTTTTATGGCTCATGCTACAAAACTGTAGGGGAGACCGGGGTCAATTGTAACACGGGTCAATTGTAACAAAGGCGATTACTCTAAAAGTTTTCGCTCAAGCATAGTGTAGCTGAGTAGAGTTATTTCCCTTTACTTTCCTACGGTACACATCCATGCGTTTTTCAGCTGCTCGCTCATGGCGAGATACAGTTCACGAAGAATCGTTTTTCACATGGGAAAGTAAATTTTTCACAAAACGTAATAAAAGGTTCTTAATGCAGTAAATGTTGCTTGGTATGAAACTAATTAACAAGTGTAAAGTTGAAGTATTACGACATATTTTGAAGTAGACATATTTGAGAAGCCCAAAGTTGTTAACGTGTGACGTGGCAACGTGTTTTGGGCACACCAATACAAAAATTTTAAACCAAAAACATTTTAAATGTCGATGGGGATAAAGGTTTAATGCTAATCCATTTCCACCTCAATTGATCAAGATAACTTCTTTCCACATTTTATTTTGATTTTATTTGGAAAATAAACAGATTGTTACATTTGAACTTTCTTACAATTGTTACAATTGCCCCATCCGCCGGTTACAATTGCCCCGTGCTGTGGGTCAATTGTAACACTTGCAGTCGTTGCATTTGATACGTAATAACTTTGTAACGACATGATAGTGAACTTTAAATGACATTGAGGTATAAAACCAAGATACCAATGTACTAGATAGTACCGATTAACTTTGTGAGCGGTGGACTAGTATCGAATTACAAGACGTTAAGTAAAACGTGTTACAATTGACCCCGGTCTCCCCTACTCGCACATTGTAGTTATTTTTTAAGAGGAGCTGCCTTGTAGATGTCCATCTTAAAAGCAAGGAGTGTAAAAAGGAGCGTTGTTTTACTATGACTATTAATTGAACAGTAAAATGAACAAATTTGTTAATGCTTGGATGTAAAGTATCGAGTTGTTGCTTTAATCGTCAATAAAAGATTGAAACTCAGTCATGCTGTTTTCTTTACCAGTTGCATCATATAGCGTTTGTAGCCAGTTACCAGTTCCGGCCATTCATTCATTCCGTTTGAATTGGATCCGGGACACACTGAATATCGACTTTTAGGTAACATAAAGTGAAGAGTTATGACATTTAGGATTGTTTTCAAAAGCCGGAGCAAGAGTAGCCCAGCCAAGAGTTACTTTCGTAAAAACTTTTGTAAAAATATTTTTTTAAAGTATTTGCTAGAACAAATATTTTGCCGCCAAAAATTAAAAAAATAACAAGAGCGACAAAGAGGGTATGGAAAGTGAATCGGAGTGTGTGATACAATCTGATTGGTTGAAAAACATTGCTTCATGATATGGCATCGGGTACCGCACATTTCAGAATACTTTTCTTTATAAGTATCTTTAATTCTTGATGCCAAATTTGTGCTTTTCAGCTTGGCGAAATGGATATGACGCTGATAACATATCAAGTTTTATCAAATGTAGATCTCACGGTATTATTTGGCGAACAAATAAAGCCGGTCATCATAAATATGAAAGCATCATATCCCCAAAATGTAGGGAGCATGACATTAACAACTATAGTTTGGCATGAAATGCATGTGGACCCGGTTTTTTGTAAATATCTCTTCATCCAATAACCCGATCGATCTCAAACTGTGCAAGTGGATGTTTTGTCAGACAACCTAATCACATTGTAAATCACCGATTTTATGCATTTGTATTAAAGAATCTGTCTATGTAACTGTCAACAAAATAAACAGCAGAACGCAGAAGGCTTGGAGAGGGAGGGGGCCAATGACCTGTAACGCATCAATTGTATATTGTTTGAGAGATGTTGGTAGATGTTCAGAATGGAAAAGTTTGTCACATGTTAGTTTCTGTCACTATTGCGGTGACCATTAGCGACCGGTAACAGACACCGTAGCAAACGGTATTTACGCACATGGCCTACCATTAACGACCGTAGCATCAAATTTATAAAACATTGTGAATATTATGTCATATCAGCCTTTCCTGACATATTACGGCCAATGCAGTTAACAATCATGTTATGGTAATGCTTGTTGAAAATATATATATAAGTTGAATTTCTCTTTACGACAAAGTTAGATAATAATAAACAAATGAAATCGAAAGCATCAACACTGTTTGGAATCAAAGGGTCATAAATTCGTAAATTCACATTTAAAACAATCCCCTCCCGAGCTGAGAACGATATTTGATTGTTGTTTAACGCCGCACTTTGCAATATTCCAGTTATATGGTGGCGGTCTGTAAATAATCGGGTTAAGAACAGACAATCCAGTGATCAGCAGCATGAGCATCGATCTACACAAGTGGCAGCTGTCTGAGACAAACAATTACCGAGATCATCCAGTTGGGAAACAAGCACCAGTCAGACTATTATTAGTTATACAAGATCTAGTATATTTAATGAATATTATAATGTTATAAATACACGTGACGTCGAAAACGTTTCGTTGTGGTTAGGCAACTGAGATTTAAATATATGTCATGGTCCTAAGAAGGAAACATTCTTACGGATCATCGAATGTTATACATGCAGGAGTTTAGCACGTGACTAACCAAATCCGTTTTGCATGTCCATGTTCCTATTTAAAGAGAGCGGAAATCATGTAGGCAGTTATACACAAAAATGCAAAGTTTCGACATGTGCCATCAAGTCCGACACACGTATCCCTGGTTGCATGTCTAACGTTGTAAACGTCACTACGTCATCACGTTGCTTGCTGCGTGAACACGGTAGTTAAGGACGGTTCAACTTCACAGAAACACCAAAGCTGCATCACCAACAGAATGATCGCCCAGGGCATTTTGCATTGTACTAATGTGTGGAAGCAAACCTGGATGTTCAGCATGACAAGCTGACGCTTTAACCATTAGCTAGGCTTCCCCACCGGCCCCTCCCATGGGTGTGGTCCAAACTCACTCATCTGAGTAACTGAGAGCAAGCGACCGTGACAGCGTCATGTAAGGAACCATCACCAAACCATCAGAAATCGCCAACGTGCACGTGGACTGCGCTGACGCTGATCCATCGTACGTATAATTCAGACAAACAGCACCAAGAGTCTCGGCTATGTTCAAGAATAATATCTCTCTTTTCCATTGTCACCTTTCTTTCGCTGAAAATATTGTTAATGTACTGCAAAGCTTTACAGTGCAATTTTGTGAGTATTTCAATGATCTATGACAGCCCAAGATCAAAAACAAAAATGTCCAATAAAATTGCCAGTCCACCCTAGTGATCTTGTAAACACTCGCAGATCACAATGTGCCACAACATTGGTACTGTGTCATGGCTGAACAGCTAAAGCGAGCAGAAGATGATGATTTGGAGATTTTAAGTGCGCTTTCCGACATGAAGCGTTTCGCACATGGTAAACGGAGGAAAAGATTTCAGCCCGTAAGACCCGCTTTTTTATCATTCTATGACTAAGAATAGATGTATTTTATAGAAAGCCCATCTTAACCCTAACCCTAACCCCTAACCCCTCGAAATAATCATAATAAATAGAATACATTTCAAGCGGGGGTTACGGGCGGAACTCTTACCAAACGGAGTCATTTCGGGCCAAGCATAAATAATTTATTAACGGTCCACATTGCTCGATGTGTCTGAATTATTTCCCCTGAACACAATTTTTAACCAATGACGACAAGCTTTACAATACCGTGCGCGATCAATATTTAGAGTTAAGAAATACCCTCTGTGACTCAGATACGTGTTGTATGTGTGTTTCTTCGGTTATATTTTCACGTAAAGATGTCTCTTTTTGGGATTAAGCTATTCGGCTCAAAGAAAACACCTCCTACCCCAGCGGAGGCAATCCAAAGATTGAGAGATGTGGAAGAAATGTTGATGAAAAAGTCCGATTTTCTGGAAAAGAAGGTTGAGGCAGAACTTCAAACAGCCAAGAAAAATGGAACCAAAAACAAAAGGGGTGGGTACAATAAGTTACAGAACCATTTACGAATATTCACAATGATGACCCGAGATGAATATGTCTGAACTTGTGTGTTTGGTACAATATGTCCCGCTTAATTATAACTGAGGATCTCGTTGCCATAAGAAGCCGAATCAGGAAGTAAGGGCAGGGCAAAAGTCATCTGATTTGTTACAATTAACTGGTGCAGATGCTTGATGTCTAGCAATTGAATATTCAGCGTACCAAAAGTTTCGGTTTAATGTGAAGGATGACATGTAGAAAACAAACACAGGTATATGTTTTGATCAACAGAAAAAGTACTTTATTGAACTCTTGACAGTTTTGGTACTAAAGCCGGGTATGACAAACTATCAACCAGCAGTTGTGTAATTTAGACCTTTTCACAAACACTGTTTTCTTCATCACACAGAAAATGATGTGTATTTTTTGGCGAATATTCTGTATTGTGGCTGTTTCTGATTGACGATTCAATTCATGTCAACAAGGTCATGGTGGTGGGGTGGAATGTTGTTTAGACGAGCAATTTGCATCAATTTGGCACTTTGGTGCTCCTACCTAACTCCTAACTTGGTCCACATAGTGTCTTTGAGGAGAGTGGAATGTCTACCAAAAGATATTGAAGTACTTTCTGTAATATGCCAAGTGTTCGTCATAAAGGGGTTAAATGTACTGTGTGAGTAGGGTATTGATGTACAGCTCATACTCTAACAGAGCTATTATTTGAACTCATTTTGGTCCTTAATCTTATATCAAACCAAAATCTCATTGTCACATCTAGTGTCTAATATAGTAATAAGCATGATTACCAGTGATCACTGTGGCCACATATTATATGGCATACAGAAGGTAGCAATACCACTGTTACGGCTCACATATGTGTATTAAAGCATGTCAACTTTTTATTCTTGCCATAAATTAGAGTTGTCACTTTAACAATGTTAAACTCAATCATGCCCAAAATATTTTCATCTATCAATGATTGGTTGCTCTCCAGATTGAATGCTCATTACATTGTATTCATTTTTAGTTGCCTTGATGGCATTGAAGAGGAAGAAGAGATACGAGAAGCAACTAACCCAGATTGATGGTACCTTGTCAACAATAGAGTTCCAGAGAGAAGCATTAGAAAATGCAAGCACAAACAGTGAAGTTCTTAAAGTGATGGGCACTGCTGCTAAAGCCCTCAAAGGTGCACACGACAACATGTAAGTTTGGGTTCTAAATTTGACATGATTAGTTTGGTTATTGTTCCATTTTTATACCATGACTGTCATTAATCATTACTAGTTGTCTGGACAAGATTATTTTATTGCTATTGTTGTGATGTGTTTGTAATATTGCAGACTCCAGTGTTAAATGTTTTGACGATGAACAAATAACTGCAAACAGTTTTGTGTTTTCTTGTTATCATGCTTGTATAGTCTTTAATAAGAAATAGGGGACACTCAGAAAAAATGAAGGCTTTGAATAATGAACAAATTGGGAGCCCATTAGAACCCGTTGTAAATTATGACAGTAGATGTTATGACTCCCAATGATCTTGACAGACAACAGGGAAGTTTCAGAGTTATGTTTTTGATCAATAGTGCTTATGCTGCCATTATTTGTCAAGAAGTTATGTTCAAGGTCAGTGCTTGCCATGGCATGTTATCAGTGCTGTACTGCTAAAAGTAAGCATTGACAAAATCCTTTGCTAAATGTTTCAAAGAATGAATGTGTTTTCTTGTTATCATGCTTGTACAGTTTTAATCAATGTATGGGATGCTCAGAAAAAATATAAATTTCATGACTGACAAAGCATGCATGGTGAACATTGGCATTGTTACCTTGAAAGACAAAACATTGACGCACATACCTTTCAATCGCGACATGAACAGATGTTATTATGTTGTCCCAGTAGTACTCTCCAGTCACCCTTTCTTGCACAATATTGTTCACTCAGTCACAGTGATACCACCATACATGTACTGTATTCCATCCACCATCAATTGCCTCACCCAAATACACCCCGTCTTCGTAATGTGAAATAGGATAAGCATTATAGATAATTAGTGTTTCAGTCCTATACTCAAGGTACTCCTGTTGTTGACCTGAACATGATTATTTTTTCTATGCACTGGCACGCAAGCTAAGATTTGACATTTTTGGTGTACGCATGTGAGATCACATTTATTGAGTATTTACAAAAAATCCAGTGTACTTGTACGTAAGAGGCTTAATTGGAATTGAGTTTTAACATAAATATTTTCGTAATGTATGCAAATACGCAGCTTATCTGTACCTCTGGTTGGTTCTTGTCCCATAGTCTCGGTAAAACATTGAACACATTGGTTGACTGCTGCCAGTTTCTGGCCTGCCGTAAACACTCAACAGATTCAAAACTTTGCACAAATAATGACATTAAATTTGTCACAACTGTATGATCAGCAGGATCAGTAAAACTGTCAGAAATAATGATCAATAGACTATAGATGTTAATCAGCCTTCCTTGAAAGTGTCAAAATCAGAAATGACCCTAACACATGTGTGGCATGAGCGAGTGCCGCACATGTAAACTGTAGGATTGATTTCAGATATGTTTTACAGACGTAAATGTTGTTGCATGGTAAGTTTGTCATCCACACTTATGTTTGCTCTTATCATGCTTTTACTGGGCATTAAAATTTGTACTTTATGATTTTTTTAAAGAGTACTCTGGGGGGTACACACATTCAAGCTTACTTGTAAGGCGTTAACTATGGCCTGTTTTATATGACTTACTTGTACAGTATCGTGATTATACACAGTATAATAACTTCAACCCCTTGGTCTTTGGTCATGGCACACATGGTGGAATCTAATGCTGTCAGAGTTGAGAAAAACTTAATTTCACATTGTTGTCTTCCAGGGATATTGATCAAGTACACAATCTGATGGACGATGTGGCTGAACAACAAGAAATTGCTAATGAAATTTCAGAAGCAATTTCAAACCCAGCTGGATTGGGTGAAGATTTTGATGAGGTAACGACATCATTAACCATCATGCTTTGTGTTTAGTAGTGGAAATAATTAACTAGAAATATGTAAACATGGTCACGAAGAGAACAGTTGCAGTCTGTCTATATATCCTGTGTGTTAGTGTACCCAGACACTGTTGCTAGTTACTAAGGCTGTTGTATGCCTTATTTGTATTTTTAACATGTTGCAGTGGCTTGCTACAAAAGTCCCTATCTCTAAGGATCTCTCAGCAACTTTTAGTGTTATCCAGTAATTAGTATTCTTTTGTATATGGATTCAGCCACAGAATGTATCAGGTTACTCAAAACGAACAAATTTCACCCCACTGTTGAAACATTGTCCACATGTTCATACTCATAGACCAACTGCATGATTATAAACTGCATGGTCTAATGGACAGTGACATTTTTTTACTGACAAGCACTGGTGTTCAACATGGTCAAGAAACACACATGATACAGTGTGGTGATAAGACCGGGTGTATCATATTACCTGATTTTGATGCTGTTTCTACATTTGGCCAAGGAGAATTTCAAAGAGTATACACTCAAGCATCCTCATAAGTTGTCAGTTATTGCCTGTTTTCATATGTGTTTTACTTGGTAATATAGGTTTATGCATTTTATGGCCCGTGGCATGCTGCATTAATTGCCCACTGTTAACTTGTAAATTTTAGATTAGTGAAGGATTCCTACTTGTGTTTACCTCTGGCAACCTATGATTGTTGTCTGAGTTGTCTATGTGGGTCAGGTGGTCAGACACACCATCTTTGTTGGATGTGCATCACTGTGCCGGAAAAAGTGGGGTGTAGCTCATTCTATCAATCACTGGTATTTCCAGATCATACTCAGTTATTTACAGGCTGCCATGATATTGAGGACATTGGAGAGTTCAGAGCATTAGAAAACAAATAATACTGAAAGAGGATTGGTAGGTTACAACATAGGTAGGTTCAGTGGTTCATTTAGAGTAATGATATTGAGGACATTGGAGAGTTCAGAGCATAAGAAAACAAATGATACTGAAAGAGGATTGGTAGGTTACAACATATGTAGGTTCAGTGGTTCATTGAGAGTAATGATATTGAGGACATGGGAGAGTTCAGAGCATTAGAAAACAAATGATACTGAAAGAGGATTGGTAGGTTACAACATAGGTAGGTTCATTGGTTCATTTAGAGTAATGATATTGAGGACATTGGAGAGTTCAGAGCATTAGAAAACAAATGATACTGAAAGAGGATTGGTAGGTTACAACATATGTAGGTTCAGTGGTTCATTTAGAGTAATGATATTGAGGACATTGGAGAGTTCAGAGCATTAGAAAACAAATGATACTGAAAGAGGATTGGTAGGTTACAACATAGGTAGGTTCAGTGGTTCATTTAGAGTAATGATATTGAGGACATTGGAGAGTTCAGAGCATTAGAAAACAAATGATACTGAAAGAGGATTGGTAGGTTACAACATATGTAGGTTCAGTGGTTCATTTAGAGTAATGATATTGAGGACATTGGAGAGTTCAGAGCATAAGAAAACAAATGATACTGAAAGAGGATTGGTAGGTTACAACATATGTAGGTTCAGTGGTTCATTTAGAGTAATGATATTGAGGACATTGGAGAGTTCAGAGCATTAGAAAACAAATGATACTGAAAGAGGATTGGTAGGTTACAACATAGGTAGGTTCAGTGGTTCATATAGAGTAATGATAATGAGGACATTGGAGAGTTCAGAGCATTAGAAAACAAATGATACTGAAAGAGGATTGGTAGGTTACAACATATGTAGGTTCAGTGGTTCATTTAAAGTAATCCTACCCGTGTGTGTGTGTGTGTGTGTGTGTGTGTGTGTGTGTGTGTGTGTGTCATTTCTAATGTTATTGTGTCATGGCTTGAACTGCCTGTAGTCAACCTGATGTGGCTGGAATATTGCTGACTTTGGAGTAAGACATCATTATTAAGAATTTTCAAGGTATATCTTTCAGAACCTCTTAAAGTTGTGGTCATTATTTTCAAGGACCTTCAGTAAGGATCCCCTGGCTACCATGGTTACAGAACCCTTTCCTGCTACATATGCTTTTGCTAGTGTTCAAAATCTGTAGGATGCTGTTTGCAGATAATTGTAAAGCGTTTGGAAAGAGATTAAGAATTTGTCAAAATCATATTTTTTTCCAGGATGACCTTTTGTCTGAACTGAATGAGCTTGAGGAAGAAGAGTTGAACAGACAACTGCTTGATGTCAATGTTGATGTTCCTCAAGACCTGCCTTCCGTCCCCACATCAGAACCTGAGGCTGCAGCTGCATCTTCACGTATGTTGATATACAGTCTGGTCTTTGATATTATAGGGCAGCCTAGTGGTTAAAGTCTTCACTTGTCACAATGAAGACCAGGGTTTAATTCCTATCATGGGTACAATGTGTGAAGCCCATGTCTGGTGTTTACCACTGTGATATTGCTGGAATATTGCTAAAAGCAGCATAAAACTAATCTCACACATATACACCTTTGACTTTATAGCAAACATAGCAGTAAATATCAAAGGTTTAATTGTGTACAATGAGGCCGACTTGTTGCACTTTATAAATATTTTGTGTATTTATGAATAAAGTGATATATTATAAAGACATTAACCACATACTTTGTTTATCTATGATCATGATTATTCTAAATAGATTTAAGGTAATTCAACATGTCTTATGTCTAAATCTAAGCATACGTAAACCATCTGGCTCATTGTAGTTCATCATAATATTCCAGACAAAGTGACACCTGCAATTTATGTCTGGCAAATTACTTAATGATATTCCAGACAAAGTGATAACAGCAATGTTTGCCCGGAATAATTTGCATCCTTGTTCTGTTTTAGGGGGTAGACCTGTGGCTGCCAGGGCTGATGATGACGATGATATGAAAGAACTTGAGATGTGGGCTTCCTAAACTATCACTGTGGAACTAGCATGCAGCGACATTGTCCTTTCATCTACAGGAGCTATAACAAAATCACACTATCACTGATGTCATCACTCTACAAATGCTTCAGAGAAATCCCATCCATTGAAGACGTACTCTGCTTCGCAGTCTGTGCTCATTGCACTGTAGGTATAGTTAATGGTCTCTGTGACATTGATCTAGTCACGGCCTAAGATCAGTGTAATTGTTGACTGCAGCATTTGTAGACATAGGAAAATTTGAGGAAGAGTCACGAATGACATGAATCAGCTTGCTGGAACTGCCTGTCGGTCCAATCGTAGTTACGTTACTTTTATCATTTCACAGAACTTGAAAAGTGGTCATATGTTGATCCTGTGCAACAGGCTCTGGCACATGTAACATTAACAAAATCAAAATTACTTAAAACATCTTAGCGTAACTGGATTCCAAATTGCATTTGTAACACATCTAAAATCTTTATGGGAAAAAAACCAGGTGACTCAAGCTACACTTCGAAATAAAAAACATGATCTGTGAATGACTTTCTTGAGACACGTGAGATCAGTGATAATGTGTTTTTGAGTGGCGTTTGACATAACTACTAGTTGATGTATACCATGTCCTCCGTTAGGCTACCAATGAAGTTATATCGTTGTAATCAATCTGCATGAATATGAAGTATGCTTCAATTCATCAAATCATTCTTTCATGCATTTTATTTTCATAGTTTCTCCTTGAATGTTTAATGTGAAAAAATAAGCAGGCATCCCTCTGAATACTAGTATTCAGTCAAAATAATGTCTTTTGACTGCCAATATATATCTGTTACCAAGTGATTTTAATATTCATGTCATATTTATGTTATATATGATGAAAAGTGAAGATTATTTGACTCTAATATACATAAAAAGAAATATGGGTCTATGAATGTTTCATGGCTGCACTCCGAAGTGTCCCTGATGTGTACATACTGACATCATCTTGATATTTGTGTCAAATGCCTCCATGTGTGGCTTTGTATTGGTTTACTCCAACTAACAATTTCATGTGATAATTCGATACCTGACTAGTCTGATCAGAGCCAGCCATTGCTGGCCATTACAGTGACGTTGCAAATAGATGTTACAAAGAAACTTAAGGAGTCCGGGGTATTTAGCCTATGAAGTTGTATTTGACTATCCTACTTCTTATCTGTTGGCCATGATTTATGATCATATTTCTCCAAAAAGTGTAATTTGTAATAGTTTTGGAAGACTGTATGTTTAAGTCAGTGTATGAAATAAGGCCCGTCTGACCGCCCGAGACGGGCTATATTTCTGATGGTCTAAATTTACAGCTTGCCAGCCCGATAGATGTTCCAACATTTGAGTATGTTCCATATCTTCTGAGTAAATTGGTTAAATCTTTTTGGGCTGGTAACAGTTTGAAGTTATAAGCCCTGATGTCTGGCTGGATTTAGGGCTTATTTCATACACTGTTTAAGTACAAAAATAATGGCGGCTGGTGTATTGTTTGAGTTGCCAGGTGACTTCACCTAGTGTTTTGTTTTGCAAATATTGATTAAGGACATCAAAGTCTTATCACTTGATATTGCAATTTTAATACAGTTGCTATGCATACTTTATGGTTATTGTTACATTTGTGAATTTTAGCCACTTCCACCCACCCTGTTTTGAACTGTTTAAGAGTGATCACTTAAAGTTTCACAGTCTTACCTCCCTGGCACACTTTTAGGGTATTGTTTTTGTCCATATAGTGCAAGAAACAAACAACTACCTTATCTGTCAAAATCCTGATGTCAGCTGGCACCGATTTGTTTGTATCATATTTTCAAAACCCAAATATATATACCATGTCAGTGGTTTCTCTGATGCGAGACAAATGTGTCATACTCCATGTTAGAACATTCGTGTCAAAATTGTACTGTTGAATGTATTAGTGTAAACTCACGTACAAATATGTAGATGACATGTTGCCAAGTGTCACGTGATCTGCTTGTGGTGCCGTTACACTTGCATGCTGCCATGCTGTCTAAACTGATCTGTAAATAAAGTACTACAGTGGTATGCTGGATGCTAAGTCTGGAGAGGCGTCGTGCCTGTAGAAGTATGTACAAATATGTGTAAAATTTGTGTACAGGATCACTGTTTTAATCTTGTCGTATATACCATATCGCCGTTAGAACTCAGCTCTGTCAACACTTATCATATTTTGATAAATAATTCAATAAAACTGTTATCACATAACATGCTTTTTATGTGGATTTTGTCCATATTGGATGAACAAGAGTGTCCTGTTGATTCCACAGTTAGATATTTCTATCTTACAGGGTAACGGGAGATTCTGTCAATGTATACTGTAGCAAAAGTACATGTGCTTGATGGGAAGCTCCTGTGATGGTGTCAGTTTAGCAGATTGTTAAATTGAAAAATATAAAAAGATAACTTTGAAAATGTGCAAGGCTAATTTGAGACAAATTTCAAATATTGGAACCACGATATTCCTTTCTGAATGTTTTTATGGAATGCAAATGTAATTAGTGTCTATTTGCAGTTTTGATATCTGGCATTTTGTTGTTTATTGATGAAATCAGTTTGCATCATTGAGGTAAGAAAACAACCATTTGATGAGGTGTTCAATCTTAGGTACCTCACACTTTAAGCTTAAGTCTATAATCTTGTTTCTGCATAATTTCATGTATATGTTGATATTAACCCATACTATAACGACTGGAAGCCAGACAGTATTGAAACTGTCATATCTCTGATGAATGTATTTCTGAAATTGTTTGTTAGGCAGGACTCATAGAAAAGCTAGAACTGTGTACCTGACATTTTATATTATGTACAAGATCGTAGTGTTTGGCATACAAAAGTTTGATTTCGAAATTTCATTTCTTGTTGCATCTTTATTTGTCAGCTTGAGATCACCATTTCATTAATTTATAGAGAGGCAATGGCTTCCTGTTAACTCTCACCCAATAACTCCAGTGGCAATCCATAGGGAGGGATGAACCTTCATCATCCCGGGAGATACCTTTAACATGAAACAGACACTCAGTGAAAGAGTGGGCGCTTATTATTGACCCTGCCATTATTGGATCTGTTGATTTGTTTCTTTTCCCAGCTGGATCATTCATCAATTGTGTTTCTGCTTTTGACTTCACAGTGTACCTTACCTTAATCTTTTTTGAGTTTTTTTCAGTGGAAACCTTTCAAACATTGTTTGTAAATTTGAAATCTGAGTCAATAAATTATTGAAATACTGCATTTGTTATTGACATTAGAAATTATGTTTCATAGGCTGATTCAGGGGGTCTGGAAGCCTGTCTTATGGGTCTTCGTCTTTCCATCAACATTGAACAAAAAATGTATCATAACATTTTCACAGAATTTGTTCAACATAAAATGTTATTGGCAACAAGAAAAATATTTTGAAGACTTCTAGCAGTAACAATGGCAGCACATTTTTCATAACCAGTTCATCTCAGAAATCATTGGATACTCTGCTTTCAAATGATTAAAGAAAGTTCTTACGGTACTTTTCAATCTACACACCAGAAGACAAAGCTTGTACTTGATGTTTCCTGCCTGAAGATCCGGGTTAGAATTGATCTTTAGTAAGTCATGCTTGTCGTAAGAGGCGACTAACAGAATTGGGTGGTCAGGATCGCGACTTGGTTGACACACGTCATCGGTTCCCATTTGTGCATATTAATGCTCATGCTGTTGACCACTGGATTGTCTGGTCCATATACGATTATTTACAGACCGCCATATAGCTGGAATATTGCGAAGTACGGCGTTTCATTACACTGACCAAGATGCTATGTTATTCCATTGATACTGAAAGATGCCGTGGGGTACTAAAAATTTGTCGGCATTTCAATAATAGTTTGGAATTATTCTCGGTTCCACCATTAGGGTCCAAATCATCTTCACAAAGAATGGAACTCACCTGCAGAACATTGGATGAAGAAGACACAAAACTTAATACAATGTCTTTACTACTTTTATTACTTCAATGGAATGCCAACATACATGACTAAATCAAGGGGAATAACTATGTATATTTACGTTTGGTTCATTTTCTGTATCACACACCACTGGCACCCATGCACATCTCACAAAGCAGGTTTTGTTCATCTAACAGAGAGTACAAACACAGTCTTCTCTAAATCCTCACATATTGCTGCAGGAATGTTCTGCCCTATGATGGCTTCTCATGCAAAACTTCTGACATTTAAGATATTATATCCCCGAGGACCTCTATTATTTGATCTACGGTCTTTCAGATTCTCGTCAGTTCTTCCTTTGTTGCGATGCAGTGAAACAAATTCACTGATTCTTTTATTTTCAAAAGAGATTTAAATGTCCTTCGCTTGAGCATTCAGCTTTTTTTAGTGCGTAATACATAAAAGGTTGGCCTAACTGGTCATTAATCTGAATTTCTGAATCTATGCAAAATTTTAAAAAACCCAAAACTTCTTGTTCACAAAAGTCTATGAATATATACTACTAAAAAAGAAAGACAGTGGGATACATAAAAAGTGTTCCAAAATGAAACCTTTGAAACATTAGTTACTTAAAGGTTTCTGTGTCAAATATTCTGGTTTGTTCTTTCATGATCAGAAGATGGCCGTTGATTGATGACGTCCCTTGAGTGCAGTGTGCAAAATAGCCACTGGCCGGCTAGCCTGAGGCTAGTAAAAATCCAGTTAGGCTAGTAAGTCTCCACAGTCACTGGCCCGACTGTGGTCATTTTGTAAATTTATCACTCTCTCCGACTTGTTAAGTTATAGTACACTATTAAATCATGCAAGATTATGGCCAGATAAAAATGCTCATCATATCAGCAGGTTAGTGATGAAACCCGTGTCATGCTGACAATATCCTTTGCTTAGTTTCTACAGTCAAATTTTGGGCTAATGAATTATTTTGTGGGCTAGTAACTTTCAGGCATAGCTAGCCCCACTGACTAGCAAAATATGGAAACTTTGTGTGATACATCCCTTGTGTGGAGTGACACTGGTCAGAGTAACCTCAATGCAGATGTTTTAATAGTGACGGTAAGAGTTATTAGTAATGAAAGGGCATTGAAAATATAGAACACACTCATTTCTCCCCTTGACATCTTCTTGTTATATACATAAGGCCCAAATGCACTGTTATGATGCTCTTCGTAAGTATTACATGGTGTTAAAATGCTGATATCACTTCTCATGAGGACAGCCTTACATAAGCTGCACCTACATCTTCACCAGTGTCTGTTTTTAATTCTGTTGTCCAGTATTCTCCAGCTTCCTTCACTAGTTATTTTGGTTAATTTAAAAAAAACCACTTTGTAACTATGACACTGATAGCTGAAACTGTCACTACAGTAATTCTTTTATATACATGCAGAATACTAAATATGTTCTTTGTGAAAAAGCTGAATGCTCAGAAGGCTTAAAAACAAATATTCTTTCCAAACAAGTACTTGGCTGCATGATCAACAATGAACAAGTCAAACTGTAACAAGATTTAATCCTCAGGAATCATTCTGTAACCGAAAAGTTGATGTGAAATTCCTTCAAAATTCCGGTTTACAGGTTAAGTTGTTACAATATGGGCATAATAAACATACTATCGTCCATGAAACTAAATATATATCATGCCATGGTTACAGATTTATATTTGTATACAGTATTTGGCATGGGGTTGGTTGGCAATAAAAAGTCTTGAGAGCCAGATCTAAACACTACTGATAGCAAACAAATACCAACCTTTCTTAATTCTAGAAATTAACAACTTTTTGTACGTTGGCTGATACTGAAGCACATCGTGCTCAGGGCGTTATAATACATATTTTGGTCTCTGAGACACCAGCCCACTCTTCAGTACATAATATTTCAAGCTCCCTATTTCAACACAAAGGCAGAAAGGCTATCCAAGGATATGCCACATGATTTTAAAAGTAATTTATTAACATCCATTATGTTCTAAAGTTTTATTAACACCATTATGTTCTAAAGTAATTTATTAACATCCATTATGTTCTAAAGTAATTTATTAACATCCATTATGTTCTGAAGTCCTTTTTTTCACCTTATTCCCATATGACTATCCCAAACTTTTGACCAACTGCATCAAAATACATCCTTTTCTCACTAAAAAGATGAGCTGACATTTATTACATTTTTTTCAACAACCTTTTGAAGGACATGCAGCAGAGCCAGCAAATACAACTTTAGTTTCTACAGCTGAGGCAAAAAGATAAATAATTTTTCGAAAACAAAACAAAACAACAATTTACAAACTGAAACAGCCTCTCCTAAATCGTCCAAAACAGAACATGGATCTGGCTTCAGTTCAGGTTAATGTTTATTCTACCTTGTGGACTTGGCAGTGTTCAGCCTTCTCAAGTGACAATCATACCACACTCCGCCTCGTACCACTCACCCATTACAGGTATACAAGCAGGGTTACAGAGTCACAACAAATACACAACATGCAAGACATACAAAATACATTAAACCATGAATCTGGTCATATTATCTGATTGTGAAATAAACATGATTAAATATTAATGTTATACACAACATACACTTATCATCCCAAACTGGCTTCCATAGGAGTGGGTGACAGCAATAAAATTGCATCACAATACTTGCCAGCAACCATCACATCAGCTACCATGATGTAACTAAATTTCTCTGATTCTCTGCCACTGAAGCAGATTACACTCCAGACTAGGGGTGAAACGGTGTACCACGGTATTAGAAGAATCATGGTATTTTGCCTTCAGTTCGGTATACCGTATTGCTATAAAAAAAATTGGTATTTTCATTTTTTTTGGTCTTCATTTTATTAACGTTTTTAAACCTTTTCTAAAATGTATAGAAATGGAATCATGTCAAAATTTATGCATTTCTTTGCTAGACGGCTGCTCTTTCCCTGGAAGTAAGTTCTCACATACCGAACAAAATGGACTCAACAGAAGGCCGCAATACTTACAGTACCATGCTAACAGCATACCGTTTTAACCAAACTCAAAACACTGGTTATATACTGTCTACAGACTCAGGTTGGTGGTATGATTTTGGGTGATAAATACTCAATATAGAATCTCCCCCTTGTGTCTCTTTATATCAAATGCAACACCTCGGAGTTGAAATATCGTATTAATGAGAGTTGATAAATGTGACTCAAATATACACTAGAGTGATAATATCGATAAATACAAAGCTCAGATTCAAGAAGCCGTGTAGTCCTTATGAAAACTGTTAAGAAAATATTTAGGGTCCATAGATTAAATTACAGTAATAGAAAATCTCAGACTCCCTCACATTCTAACCCTCAAGATGTTGTAAGTCATCAGTCAATACACTGACCTCGTGCATTGATACATATTGCAATACTTGAATCACAATACTATATCTGCATTAATACTTAATTTGAGCTGTTTTTGCACAAAACTCTCCTAGTGGTCTGAGTAACAGGAGAGCGTAGCTAACAACCATTTTGTTTTAACTAGCAGTCAGACTTGCATTTTGTATTGTTACTGGTGATGTGGTTATTCCAGCAGGAGTAATTGTGTACTACTCCTAATAATTGTGGTCTGATGCCACATGTTAATGTTGAAGATCTATATCTACAATCAGATTCAGATATTTGACGATCCTTGAAGTTTGTCTCAATAACCAACTCTATGGGAATTATACACTAGTTCTAGGTTTCGTCACTTAAAGTCTAGTGTCAGCCACAGAAGTTTAATGAATAAAAGAGCATCCTCTAACAAAAATAACGCATAAGATAAGTCATGTTCAATGTATCCATAGTTACGTTTTCTTCTTTCAATGAGGAACGGGATGACTCACTTAATGACTTAAAACAACAACATTATTTAAAGCATGTTATTTATTCCACCTTTGCATGTTATTAGAGTTAAAGATTTATTCTGAGGACTCATACCGTGACTGATATTGATACCTTAAACAACAGTTAAGTATATACAATAGTACTCAATGTAACACTGTCACACAGTGTCACTGTATTATATGAGTAATATCAATCTAATATTTCTACATTTGTCATGGGGGGGTAGCCTAGTGGGTAAAGCGTTCGCTCGTCACGCCAAAGGCCCGGGTTCGATTCCCCACATAGGTAAAATGTGTGAAGCCCATTTCTGGTGTCCCCCGCCGTGATATTGCTGGAATATTGCTAAAGTGGCGTAAAATTAAACTCACTCACATATATCATGGCATTTGATATCTAAGGGCATTAATAGAAGTGGCAAAACCCTTTCAACATCCATAAACAAATCCATGATCTTTCCAACCGCAACATACAAAAGAATTGTTAATCTGAAGCTATACACATCATGACTTTTTTAAGAGAAAAAAAATGAAAAAAAAACACCTCTGAAACAGTTGTATCTGTTTGACAAGACAGTGAAATTAAATAATTCCCCAACTACACATTCCCAGTCATGTTAATATACAGCACTCTCATCATACATCATATATCATATATACATATTTACACATTTCACAGCCAAGGGGAGGAAGATCCTCATGAGTTCAATACAGGTGTACTGCTATAATCGTCAATACACACCAACATACATTAAGTACCAAGACACAACATACACAGGCATTGAAACAGCTAGAGCTATCTGGCTAAGCTACACATAAATCCATGAACAGAACAGAATACAACACAACAATACAATGATGAACAAAGTTTAAATTTATAAGAAAACAATTTTTAAAATTTTATCTCAACTGATAAGAGCCAAATTCTGTTAATAAACCATGGTGTACACTTTCTTTAGCAGGGCTGTTTAATATCAGAGTGTGACTAGGTTCCAACAAATTGCTAGTCCTTCAAAGTTAATTAGTCACTGATTCGTTGGTCTGCTCGTTCAAATTGTATTATGTAGATGAATCTCAACACTTACTCTAGCAGAGACACTGAGTTTCACACTTCGACATTACATCATGGCAACACAGACTATCATTGGCTGAGTGACCCTTCTTTATGTCATGCCATAGTAATAAGATTTCTAGATCCTAAAAAGATACCTTCAAGATAGCTATGGGCATATTTTAGAGGACAATTACCAAATTATTTTGTTTATTTCCTGAATACATTTATGAAGGAAAGTGTTCCTTTCACAGTGGTCCCCTAAAGATGGACAGAAGGAATGTGTAGAGACAACACATAAGACAACGTGTAGACATACACAAAATACATGATAATTAAAAAAAGATTTATAATACAAGCAATACCAGTAATGCGAGAACTTGTGGCTTCACCATAAGCATGTTGTATCAGTAGTAAGTAGTTGCTCCCAAACACCATCACATGAGTAGTCTCCCCTGCCTCAAACACACATACCCAAAGATTCTCAGAACAAAACATGTCTGCTGGTATGATTGAGAGTATTTAACTATTCCTAAGATATTTCTAAAATCTTTGTTATTTAATGTTTAATTAAAGAAAGAATGGTTGGTGTGCATTTTATGCTGACTGTTGTATAATACTGTTACCCATTGTGCCAAACACTTTATGATAGAGGTACCGGTATATTGAGCAAATATTCAAAGTGTTTGAAAGTTTTGGATGACATTATAATCTAAAATCTTTTAACAATATAAGCATAAAATGTTCACCTATGAGAAAATATAGTAGGAAGAGTTTTCAGGAAATTGAACAAGATGGTTCCATCAAACAGTGCTATGACATCACACAAGATGGCAATTCATTGAAGTTGTGGTGTGGTTTAAGGAAGATGTGGTGTGGTTTAAGGAAGACAAGGCGCTACTCAGATTCACTTCTGGATAATTTGACTTATATTCTGTAATTCTAGGCTTCATATACTGACTTTAATCATACGTAAATGTATGATAACAACAGTTTGGGTTATGCTGTAAACACCATTCCAGCAGACCTAATCCTGAATTCTACAGTACTTTGCAGAATGGACACAAAAGGTGACGTTTGTTCATTCAGCTATTGATTCTTATATACATTTGATCAAAATTGGATCTTTTCACAATAGGTCAGTTTGAGGCAGAGAAGCATCCACCCAAATGATGATGGTATATACACAGTTAGCTAGATGTTATACCCATTTCACACAGTACGCTACACTCACACTGTACATCATGGAGAGTCACTCCTTGCCCCAACATTACTGCAGACTTGAAGAGACCTGTCTTATCACTGTCAGAATTCTCATCAAATTTGTGCCCAAAATTATGAGTCTTTGTGACGTTGAAGAACACAAAATCTGGTTCAAAGAATCATAAGTGCTGGAATGTAATTCTAGATATTTTTAATATTTCTCCTAATGCAATTTGATTTTATGAACAAAATGTATTCTATAATCCATCTGGCAGAAGAAGTATGTCATTGCATGCCATTAATCATATAAAATATAACTTTAAGTAGATGCAGAAAATTATATTCCGAGATAATTGAGAGCAAATAATTTGCACTGCAAGTCTCATGCGATGCAAAGACAACATTAAGTCAAGTAGCACACATGTTAACTTCTACTGTCCATGTAGGATTTCCTTTACACAAGTTTGCATTCAAACTAACAAAGTTCCACTTATGGCTTCACAAATGCTTCAATGCTTTCAGTAGTACATGTACTTGGGAGTCCTATTATTATACCTGGTCCCCTACCCCTCCCAAATCTAAATTCCCAGGGGTTCACATGAATCACAAATAGCATTACTCAGATTGTCCAAGCACCTGTTCACCCATGATGTACAGCCAGTGCAGCTGGTGTCTTCCTCTCTCAAGTCTCCTGGTTTGTGTAGTGCTATGTACATGACTAGATTCGTCCCTATGTACACTAATGGAATGACTCAAACATGAATAGAATTGTTCCATTAACAATCACCTACCGTGTCGTGAACAAAAACAGTTTCTAACAATGGACTGTTACTAATATATGCTGAATTACTGTTAAACACACTTACAGAAACCAAGTCTAACTTTCCTGTTGATATTTGCATCCATTCATCTGAATGGAAAGCAGATATTTCGATAAGTATGTTTACCAGTATTACTGATGTGTCTTGTGATGATGTGTTTTGACTTGTTATGAATTCTGAAGATTGGAAAATGACTGGAATATTATGATTATATTCTTTTGCAACTCTGGCTTGTAATAAATCAACCTTATACCATAAATATTAAATATCTCAGTGAAGATAATAATGTTTTCAAGAACCAACCGTTATATTTTTAAGGGTAGAGGGAGCATCCGAAAATGTTACTACATTGTTTCAGCCAATGTTTCAAGACAGAGAACTTTTATCTATAAACAATAAGCCAAACAGTTTTGTTTGAACCAACAACACATTTTTTTATCATAACATCCAGGAGGAATTTATTTTTTTGCAAAACCTGATACCAAACAAATATATTCTTAAACAAACTATTACTTTTTTTTATTATCCAAGCACCGTCCCCGAACATCAAGTGGTTGGTCCCAAACTCTATTCCATTGCGTAGGTTATACTCCATGTTCTACACCACAATGGTTCACAGTGTTATCTATGTTTCATATGGTACAACCAGAAATGAAGGAATCCACTGCTAAGGGCTGTAATGATACACTTGATACAAATACTTCTCTTTATGAGTTTGATGCTGCGTGGTAGAATACTTGGTCCAGTCTAGTGAAGTCATATTTTGAGGTCGTGCAATTTGGAACCAGAACTGGTACTTGAATACTTGTGAATCTCATGGGCCCTATTGATATCTGGGTTCCCCCAGGGACACCACTCCTAGCAAACAATGCCCCATCAAAGCATATGGTATCTGACTGATGTGTACGATTACAGCCTTCCTAGCATCCTGACTTGTTTAATCCAGGAACTGTACAACTGTGATCACACTTTAGTGACTTGGATCACACTTCTCGCTTTGTAGACCTTTCATCAGCGCTAAATCAAGAAGCAGGCTACAATCTCTTGGCCACAGCGAAACCAAGTGTGAGGCAGATTACCTGTGTACCAGCCAGGACAGCACTGAAGGCTTCACTACATGGACTCAAGCTGAAGGACAATACATAGGGAGTCTCTAGGGTGATTATTGAGTACATCTCAACTACTCCAATTCTATCACTGGGGTTAGAAATTAATATATATTCACACTCAGGTTGTAAAAAACAACCAATCAGTTACAGATTTGCTGCCACCTAAAGGTTCATATGGCATAAACACAAATATGTCATCAGTCCATCCTCAATATTACCAATCATGGACAAGCAGATTTGAAATTTCAGCCATGACACTGCAGTATATGTACATATAAAATCCATAAAGTAGATTTCCTTGCATTATTTGTATGACAAAGTCTTACATTCTCTCCTTGTCCTACATACTGGATACCACAAGGAGGTACATCTCATTATTGTCTGACAGTTGCTTTAAGAACCTATATCAATGTCTCCTCATGCAGAGAATGGCAAATGGATTTTAACAAGTTATTACTTCTATTGACAATGTAGGATTGCTCCTGATGTTGACATCTAAGCTTGTCACCTACGCATTGCAACAAACAATCACGCTCTTGACAGATGATCAATTGTTACACCCCGAGAAGTCTCAGCTACATCAGAATATGTTAAACTACAGTCACTGACACTATGAAATATTGCTTGATGTCATTCATACATTTTTCAACCATCACCATTTTGATTCATTCCACAGCATTTCATTCTTGAAGCACACAATGCCAGATGCGTCGTAACAAATTCACCATCCTATACAGAATACTTTGTCTCTGTTCCATCAACAGTGAGCAAGACAACGGTTCTGTTGTCGATCCACACAAGTCTGACCAGTTTGAGGATGTTGGTGACCGGGGAGACTTGGCAAGGTGCGGTGGTGTACTGCCGAATACACTTAGTCTGTTGAGATCCGATACCAAACAGAGAGGACGAGGCAGTCTGCAACACAGCAGCATAATGGGAGAGGAAAGCCTCAAATGATGCATATCACAGATTATAACCAAGCACAGGTAAGGTCTTTACAAACCAAGCATTATTGTCAAGGCAAATTTGGGAATCTTCACACTTGTTGTTGATAGAAGGGTTAATTCACGGTGTAGTAATTTTACAAATTCTTCAATCAATTTAACAGATTTGTTCGTTGAGAATATCCAAGTTTGGGTAAGGGCGACATTTCCTACCTGCCAGAATTTGAGTTTGCTGTCAACATGGGAGAAAGTAGCCAGAAACTTGCCGTCTGGGTTGACAGACACGGCAATGATTGGGCCGTGGTGGCCTGGGATGAGCTGGAAACGACAGAGTAAAACAACACATAGTTTGTCACAATCACTCAGAAGCATGGTGTCAGTACTGCATACAACCATCCAGACAGTGTAAAGTAGTTATATTCACAAAGTATATAAAACTAGAATTGAATAGAAGCAGTGTATAAAACTCCCAAAATTCCAAGCCAGATAGCCGGACTGTTAACTTTTAAAAATTACCAGTCCGGATACAAACTTGCCTGTCTGGTTTTCAACAATGAAAAAAAATTATAAAAAAATCAGGTTTCTGAATACTTTACTGTTTGTAGGCATCGCAATGAACAACACAGCACTTACAGGCAATGCACCGAGTTTAGGTAAACTGTGCACATGTGTTGTGATTGGTTATTGTAAAATGAACTGTCCAATCGTAAATAGTTTAACATAATTATCATAATACCTTAAACACCTCAAACTGACGACAAGAGAACCTGTCTGATATTATGAAATATTTACTGTTAGTGGTAAAAACATCTACCAGACCACCGGACAGGTTACTTTTGACATTTGACCGTCCGAGATGAAAACAGACCGTTCCGGACCGTCGGGCAGGCGGGAATTTTAAACGCTGATACAAGTTCATTACATTCTTGTATCACTCATTCTTTCAACACTGCAATATTTGGCCATTTGACAGCCCTAAACACTTTCATAAAAGTCTTCAAAACCACTTTGTTTATTAAAATCAAATGTGTATACCTATCAATTAATGGGCAACTTAATTACACTAAAGACTGTCTCAGTTTGAACATGGTACTACATCGAACCTAAGACAAAATGGGCAGTATTGTCGCTCTTTTTCTGGGGATGTATCAATCAATAACAATAAGCTTCATACATGCAAATTATGGTCACTTGCATCCTTGCCAACCCTCCTTACCTGACACTTGCCATGTTGCTTCATCTCGTACAGAGCCAGGCCACCGTTCTTGGCCCCCACCCAGATCCTCTTGGTTTGTCCACAGTAGGATACCATACTGAACCTATATATCAAAATATTACTTGAATAAGAATGCTGTTTAACACAGCAGTATTTGCTATATAACTGCTGCCTGTAAATGACAGGCCATGCAGAGTTATATTTGACAACACAACCAGTGCTAGAAACAAATCAGTAAAGTCAGAGAGCCATTGTCATAGTCTTGATGACTATTTATTTTAATATATCTGGGGTCCCTGAATTCAAATAATATAGCAGCATACTTGAAGGACTCCAACAAATATCAAGCCATCTTATCTGACCCTTCCTACATGCCCATCTTATCTTACCCTCCCTAAATGCCCATCTTATCTGATCCTTCCTTCATGCCCATCCCACCTGCCCCTCCCTGCCTGCCCCATCCTACCTGACCCTCCCTACATGCCCCATCCTACCTGATCCTCCCTACATGCCCCATCCTACCTGCCCCTCCCTGCCTGCCCCATCCTACCTGACCCTCCCTACATGCCCCATCCTACCTACATGCCCCCTCCCTACATGCCCCTCCCTACATGCCCCATCCTACCTGCCCTTCCCTACATGCCAAGTAATACCTGACCCTCCCTACATCCTACCTGCCCTTCCCTGCCTGCCCCATCCTACCTGACCCTCTCTGCATGCCCATCCTACCTGACCCTGTCTGCATGCCCCATCCTTCCTGCCCTTCCCTACATGCCACGTAATACCTGACCCTCCCTACATCCTACCTGACCCTCTCTGCATGCCCATCCTACCTGACCCTCTCTGCATGCCCCATCCTTCCTGCCCTTCCCACATCCTACCTGACCCTCCCTACATGCCCTTCCCTGCCTCATCCTACCTGACCCTCTCTGCATGCCCATCCTACCTGACCCTCTCTGCATGCCCATCCTACCTGACCCTGTCTGCATGCCCCATGCTACCTGACCCTCTCAGCATGCCCATCCTACCTGACCCTCTCTGCATGCCCCATCCTACCTGCCCCTCCCTACATGCCCCATCCTACCTGACCCTCTCTGCATGCCCCATCCTACCTGCCCCTCCCTACATGCCCCATCCTACCTGACCCTCTCTGCATGCCCCATCCTACCTGACCCTCCCTACATGCCCCATCCTACCTGCCCCTCTCTGCATGCCCATCCTACCTGACCCTCTCTGCATGCCCCATCCTACCTGACCCTCCCTGTCTGCCCCTCCCTACATGCCCCATCCTACCTAACCCTCCCTTCTTGTTCCTCCCAACCACAAGTAAAACTGTGTACCTCCTTGCCCCACCTACCTGCATATTGCTGGGAAGAGTTCCTGCAAGCCCTTGGCCTTGAGCTGGCTTATTTCCAGACAATGCATGGTCACATCCATCACCTGGAAAACACAGCATTGTAGTTTGTACGTAAAGGATCAAATCCGACTCTGAGGTTTTGATCCAACTTATGAACCGACCAAAGATATACTTTAGATATAATTTTAATATTTGGTATTTACTGTTGAAATGAACTGGGATGCAACTGGCAGCTGACACCTTGCTTTGCACGTACAATGCATGTGTTCTGCATGCGCTACCTGTGTCCTGCAAATGAGCTGCCCACACTTCCCCTTCTTGTGAGGAACACATGGTTTATACTGACAACCAATCTCAATCTCCACAGCAATCCTTTGTAGCCTAGTGGATAAAACCGCCAAGCTAGTAATTGAGGGTTGCAGGTTCGAAACCAGGTATCGGCACTGTATATTAGAAGTTTTCAATAATGTGATGTTTTACGATCGTATTCAGTGCTATAGAAAATCCATGGGATTTCAAGGAGAATGCAAGCGAAACTGCCTGTAGAGGTTTACTCGGTAAAAGGAGAACCTGGTGAGACAATAGAGTTACGTCACTGGAGGTTTATAAAGGATTAGTGCTGGTATTGGCATACAATCTGCGATACAATACATCATGATACTAAAATCTTAGTTACAATGATATATTGTCAAAGTATTGTGCACTGAAGCTGCGATACAATACAAATCCTGATATAAGAATGGCGATACGATACGTATCACGATACTAAAATCTTTAATTCTAACACCAACTATAAAACACCATAAGGTCAAAACAAAACCATTTTAAAGTACTTCGTCAAATTCCGTCAGCGTTTCTCAATGCTTATTTGGAAACGAGATAATTAAGTTTATACACGGACTTTGTGAATGTTAATAACATTGCGAGCGCTATGCCTGACACAGTTCTTGACGCAAGGATTTCCAAGAAAATGTTTACTTATAAAGGGAAAATAAGTAAGCATATATTTTAATCATCAAACAAAAGTAAATATTTTTTCTTGACAGAATAATGCAATTCGGCAATAGTCAAAGTTAAACATTGATGTATCGTGGCCCATTTGAAGTATCGTATAGGGATATATGACCATGTAAAACTTTGTATCAATCCACTGTATCAGCAGCCCATGGATCGATGCAATGATGCATATCGATGAATCATCACGCCACTGTAAAGGATACCTCCACAAACACCTTCATAATCTTAAACAATCTACTGATACTTCCCAAAAGTCCAGGGCCTGATAGCAAAGCATTGATGACAAGTTAAAATAAATAAATATACCAAAATAATAATATAAAAGAAAGTAGAAATGCTGTCAATCATAATCTTTAAATTTCATTGTTTCAACAAACATTTGTTTCCAATATCCAATCAGAACTTCAATACCATTGAGACTGATCATTTATATCCAGAGTGGGAGAGAGAAAAACATCTGAAAAGTCTGAGTTTCAATTAAATGGAAGTCCTATACATACTTCACAAATGAGATCAGCCACATCATTCGGCATTTTTTCAACCAGCAGCTCAATAACATGAAGGATCTCCTGTTTAGCTCGGACCAGCACTGAGTTGAGGATCTGCGCATGTTGAGACTGGGTGTTCTGTGCCAGGGCGTTGTATCGTGCCACCTCTTTTCGCCATGGTGATAATGAGGGCTGGGGGGCGGGCTGTTGCTATCAGTGATAGAGCATGGCGGGCAGATCTGCAGGCATCTGCTGCTGGAGTTAGAGGGAGCCCATAGGTCATGCTGCAAAAAGAGGCAGCAGAAATCATATCACATCCTAAATAATAAAGTCATCAAACAAACAAAATAAAATTAAAAATTCTGGTTCTGCGTCCATGAAAGCAGAAACTAATAAAATATTCAGTCTATTTTTAAAGAAAATATTCTGTCAAGATCACTGTACTACAAACTCCACTCAACTTTTACAAGTTAAAAGTAATTTACACTCTTTACTCACAAACAGAATTTGTGTTGTCCGTCATCATGGAAAGATGCGGTGTTCACAAATCTAGTTTACAAATCATTCTGGACAAATTGTTCACATATTACTACAATTAGTGAGAAAGCTACTAGTCTTTACAGATTTTCACTAGCAGTATACAAGCAGACCAATAGCAATGCTGAACGGTTGTAGGAAAAAAAGTCATAGCAAAAAAAGTCATGGAAAAAAGTCATAGATTTGGGTAGAAAAAAAAAACTCATAGGGAACAAAGCCATAAACTTAAAAAAGTTAGTATGAATAATGTATTTTTCAACAAGTCATAACAATATTCAATATTATCATCAAAAGCACTACATAAATTTGTCTGAACCACATTTGAACCTAACTTATAGAATTAATGTATTTATTCAAGCAAGCATAATACATGCCATCATTAAATGAACAGATGACAACAGAGTCACAGTCTTTTGGCCAGCCGCTCTAGCATAGTATAATATGTTCATTTCTCCTGTATGGATAAGATCCAATTGCTTACAGCATCTCACTGAAAGGAATAATTAACTTGAAAGTGAAATAGTCTTTACAAATAACTGGAGAACAGGATTGTTTTTATTACTGAAGATTATTTGAAGATGAAAGTGAAATAGTATATACAAAATACAGTATAAATACTTATAAACAAAGTAAATGGAGGAAAGGACATTTTTATAACAGTTGTTGAATTAGTTTTAAATAAGTTTTTAAATTGTAGCAAATAACAGGAGAACAGGATTGTTTTATTAGTTTTTGAAATAAAATTTTACAAAATAAGTATTGTTATAAACAAATAACTGGAGGACAGGATGTTTTATAATAGTTTTATTTTCAGGATGATAATAGTTATTTTTCTGATGACTTTTTTCCATGAATTTTTTCCAATCTTTTCTTCCGATCACCTGCTGAACACCCCAACAAATCAGTTTATTGTCAGTGAATGTAGCATCATTTTAATCCTTGTCAAACACATCACAAGAAATTGAAACTGAAACTTAGTCACAGAGACTGTAAACACATAGGTAGTTTCAATAAAGAGGCTCAATAATCATTACTTGCATGTGAATCTTGTGCCTCAATATTGCTGTCATATCACAATGGCCTGTGTATTAACTGCCAGACAACCAGTGTTGCCACACAACTCATGTTCTGGGTTACAGGTAATTGCTTGAGCATTTGAAGTAGAATGTAATAATGTGTATATATCAAGTGTCTTTCAATTTCAGCTTCTGTCTTTATCCCCAAGTCACAGTAATTGCTCAACCACTCAATCTAACCTGCATCACTTCTACAATAGCAAGTCACCATTGTGCTTGCTTCCTATTGTTTCTCTGGGTCCTCTATTGTATTGGCCAAGTCCTCTTCTATTCAGAAGCAGGGTGCTGTTTGGGACTGGTCAGCTTACATTCACAAGTCTGTCTGGTCTACATCTCTGGGCATAATTGTCATTCATAACAGGTCAGTTTATGTGTGATTTGTGTATTTATGTTTGAAGACACCTATTCTGCCAATTTTGTAGTAAATATTTTGATCTAATTCTGGTTCTGTTATTGCTCTAGTGTTTTAAGTCGTTAGGATAGTTGGTCCTTGAATAATCCCTTCTAAGCTTTTTTAGATTAGTCTATTCATACGGTGTGGTAGTTTAGGATATTTCAGGTAAAGTTTGAGTTCTATTTGGGGTTGGGTTAATATAACATGGGTTATTAGTGTGTTCTCGGCTATGCTGGTATGCATAGCCACAACACACCTGGCAGGTTGTGCCTGGCATGTGCAGCACATGCACTGCCTGCCTCTAGCCCTATAAAGGGAGTAGCTTCACAGCACTCCTTGTCTTTAGTCCACTGGTTCACCAGAGGTGAGGACATTTATTTCAGTTGCTGGAGTCCTGGTTATCCAGACCAAGTATAAAGGTTTTTTGGTTACATAGGAAATTAAGATATTTATTTGTTTTGGACATAGGCTCTGATATCAGTGCCATGTCTCGTTGGGGTTAGGTTAGATTGTTAGGTATAGATTAGGTTAGGTTGTTAGGTTAGGATAGGTTTAGGTTTTTGTAAATATATTATTGAGTTTCTCTTTTCTATTTGTTATGTTTTTACCAGCAATGACTCCTGATTCATAGAGCCTATTTGAAGTTGGCTACTTTACCATCACCACATAAAAAAGTACACAACACTAGGTCCTAAACCCTATTTTAGCCAACTTCAACTGTCACTGGGCAGAGAAGCCTATTACAACGGTAAGGAATGTTGGGTTAGTCCATGCTCATGTTTGGTTTAAACATATTTTTATACAACTAACACTGAATAGGGATCGGTGAACAAGCTATAAGCTTACATGAACACCACTCCCTAGTCCATGCTCATGTTTGGTTTAAACATATTTTTATTCAACTAAAACTGAATAGGGATCTGTGAACAAGCTAACCCGAGCATTGTATTCATTGATTTGTTTAAACTTGCACTTGACACAACACCACATTGACATTTGAGCTGATGTAACTTACAGATGATTGGGACAGACATTTTCATTGTACAGGGGAGTCATTATCTTTCCTTCCACCCATTCCAAGAATGACTTTGGACCTGTTAATGCCCATCGATTAATGCCCATTTTACATGTAGATTGTTCAAATCAAGGGTTTTAAACATAATGATTTCTTAGGTTCTTTCACATTATGTGTTCACTTATGAGGTAAATATAGATCAAATGACTGTATTCAAGTAAATGTACCGTAACTAGATTTGCTTATATACTTTCAGTCCCACTGCTGATAGCTATGAATACACATTCTACCATGGCATCAAATGCTTTTTGATTGGTCAATCACCAATCAATTTTGGCTAAAATATTTCAACACAACAGAACACTGATCAGGACCACCAACATGGCTAATATCAAGACAACAGGCGTATGGAAATGCATATAAATTATTATATGATTTTTCCTCCACAATTATTAGGGAACCTCACTATCATATAACCTTCTATAATAAAAATATTCAAACTCAATTACAATACACAGCCCCAAACATAAACAAACAATATCTAACATGTAAATCAGAAAGCCTTGTAAATTTCATCCCTATCTATACAAAATGTGCAGCAAATCCTTACTAAACATTTACCTACCTGGTAAATGGTATATTTGTTTCCGTTTAGAATCATAAGAATGGGAAATTCGCAAGATAACGGTCAGGCGAAACACAAAATTTATGCCACTCACACTCCATCATGTCCCGTTGCATCGTTCAAAAAATACATGTCAAAAATTGAACCACCAGAATTCTGCTCTCTGCCAGCTTCCCCACAAGGCTGTCACTGCTGGTGATCTATGTTCGTACACTTTGAAAAAAGTTTGGCCACAATCCAGTCCCAAATGATGAAAACAATGTTCCAAGGAATCCCAAGTTAGTCGCATGTACACAAAGCAGCACTGTCACTCTTTTCGTCGCATGCCGGGGTGGAGGCACCTACAGCCTATGTAAGTGAAATCATGATCCACACTCGCTGGTCATACAAATCTTTGAATAGTTACAGGTCGTAGGTCGATCAGAAAAGGATCTATTCTTCGATTCTGCAGGGTTCAGATTCGACAGTCAGTCAAGTATTTTCCACTGTCACTCAAAATGTAAACACTGGCTGTCCGCCATTTCAAACTGTTGCGTAACTGTCAACAACTACAGACTGCACTTCCAAGAAAAATAAGTAGGTCAGACGATTCCATTATAGTGTGGCCAGGGGGTTAGAGTAACACGGCACGCAAAACAATAGGCTGGTTTCGGTCGTGTGGAGTTGGGATTATATAAACCAAGCTCTTAGGTATTACATTATTGCATTGAATAAACAGTAGTTAGTTTTCTTTGGACAGAATATTATATATGTTGCAATGTTTAAAAAATACGAACGGCACCTTCCACTCCCTTCACAGACGAGTTCAATTCGCCTCTCGCACCATGCCGGATTTCGCAGTGTCTTCCGTGGAAGGAAGGAGTTCGATTTTAAATCGGTTATGGTAGAATGGAGATAAACGTATTGTGTTGGAAAATTAGATGAATGTTAGGCAGAATTGATAGTCTCTAAATTAATCATTTGAAACCTCACGCTACGCGTTCGAGACTATCAATTCTGTTCCAAATGAAATTTAGAAGGCTGACTATTTGTGCGGTGATTATTCTGCCTGCGGGTTTGAACATGGGACTCAACCTCTAGAATCTGTCTTTACTAAGAAAGTGTAATCCCAACACAGTACGTTTATCTCATTGTTTATTCATACTTTATGCAGCAATATCACGCGGCGGGGACACGGAAATGGGCTTCACACATTGTGCTCTTGTGGGGAATAAAACCCGGTCTTTGGGCGCTACCAGCCAATGCTTTAACCACTAGGGTACCCCCACTGCCCACATTCGTTCAGTAAAAAACTATGAGCAAATATATTTTGATATACTAAATGAAAAGGCTACATTGAGTTTTTCAAGCATCCTATATGCAAGCAATTCAAAATTAATAGGGTTCTGATTCTATGTTTTAGTGAGTGAGTGAGTTTGGTTTTACGCCGCTTTTAGCAATATTCCAGCAATATCACGGCGGGGGACACCAGAAATGGGCTTAACACATCGTACCCATGTGGGGAATCGAACCCGGATCTTTGGCGTGACGAGCGAACGCTTTACCCACTAGGCTACCCCCCCATGACATATGTTTTAAATATTAGATTGATATTACTATATAGTATATCTGACACTGTGTGACAGTGTTATTTAGTACTTTGTATATATCTTTGAAGATCCCCTGTGGCTACCCCACAGCTAGCTTCCTTTAAATATTTTATGTAAATGAAAATATCTACCCTCTGATACAACTGTGATAATATTTGGATGATCAAGATCCCCATTCTAGCTTCCTTGAATAAGTATGCTGAAAATATCTACCCCAGAATCAATTTGTTATTTGCAACAAAAAGCCTGAAGGAAATTGTATACTTACACTTCTAGACAAATGCTGGATACACCAAAGTTTCAGTTTATTAATGTTATTAAACAGCAAAATATACCAGCAACTTGAAATGGGAACTTCAGATGCTGTCAGTCAATGTGATTAGGGGGAATAAATATTGTTGAATTTAGCATTTTCTTAATTTAAGCCAGATAACATAAAAACATGAGCAAAAATTTTAAAAAGCACGAGTGGTACTGAACATATCTATTAATAACTCATACATCCTGCACTGAATTAACAATTCTTGTCATTGACTAACATTCTATTTGGTCAATAGAGAAATAATTTTGATAGAATTTTTCATGTTTGGTTTTTAATGCAGCACTCAGCAATTTTCCAGCTACATGATGGCAGTCTGTAAATAATCAAGTCTGGACCAGACAATCCAGTGACTGACATCATGAGCATAGATCTACACAACTGGGATACGATGTGTCAACCATGTCAGCAAGTGTGACCACCCGATCCCATTAGTCATCTTTTACTACAAACATGGGTTGCTGAAGACCACTTCGAACCCAGATCTCAACAGGTAATGTCAGATCTAAGCAGACAATGATCTCAAAATGACAAAGAATTATGTGATAAGAGGGATGACGTCCCAGTTTTGTAAAAAATGTTCAATTGCCGAAACTTATCACAAAAATCCACTAAAATGTTGTCGACTGTACTGTTTTTGGCAGTTCGTAATGCATGTTTAATTAGCATTCACTTGTAACGGATTGGCTATAAACGTGTTGATACGAGTGATAGCAGGTGATGATACTAGACTCACCTGGGCAGCAGCCTGTCTGCATCCACACACAGTTCCAGCAGCCCAAGCAGCACAGAGGACACGTCCAGGTATGGCTCCCATACAGTGAAGCCCCTACCCAACAGATCAATAGCCGCACGGATGGGATGGGGGAAGTTGGAAGGTAGGGGGACTGGGAGGGGTCAGCAGCAGGAACGTTAGAGCCTTGCCTGCAACGTGAACATAGAAAGTAGGGTAAGAAGTCTTATTTTCACTGGTAACAATCTGCTGCAGACTTTCTATGACAGGGATATAAAAAAATTCAGTGTCATCTATTGTCTGGAGAGATTATTCCACCTCATTGAACTAAAACCCTGAACAAATAGGTGTTGGATAAATGAGAAGACCCTTACCAACACAAGGATTACTATTAATTGAGCTATTCAATTCACCAACACAAATTATCTTTAAACAAGAAAATTCTGTGCCAGACACCTGACCTCGCACTTCGATAACGCTATACTCACTAGTGTGTCTGGAGAGGTTGTAGTTTGTGAGACTGAATCCTTCTTGGACATTCCTCTTGCCCTTTTTTATCTCTTCCACCTTCCGTCGATTGGGTTCTATCTCATGCCCAAACTCTGCTCCAATCACACCTAACATGACAATAGCAGTCGCCTGTTTTCGCCGACTTTCAAATGACACAGACACTTTGTGGGCAGGAGAATCACCTGTAAGAAAAGCATATTCATATATTTGTCATAACATCATTTTCTAAATTTGAACTTTTCTCAACTTCAACATAAGGTATAAAATTAGTTATTTCTATTTCCATAAAGATAAATCATGGGTTAATGCATAGTGGGGCAAATATACTTGCTACTGAATACTGCCGTTTTGAATGATTATTAACCTGTATGCCAGGAGACTGCATTATGTCCAGAAAAGAAGCTACCACTGTGACTAAAGATTGTTGATGCAACCACTTCTGTGACTACAGTATGACAAGTTTATTTTGTTCTAACAAGGAGTGAGTGAGTTAAAATTTACATAACATCAGCAATATCGCAACAACATAGCAATAGAACCTGGTTGAAAATTATATGAAACACAACATTCCCAAAGGAAATTTCCTTATGGACAACCACTTAATCTATTTAAACATAAGCAGGACCCGATAACAATAACGAGTTTGTAATCCTTGTTTACTGTCATGTATTCAATAAGTCTAAGAGAATGAGAATTCAGTGATAGATGGGGGGGAAAACCCCAGCATGTTGATAACTTCCACTTGGCGGATGACTATGCTCGCTCACCTGCCAGCATCTGTTCATCATCCTCATCTTCCTCGTCGTCCTCCCCACGTTGGGGGTCACTCAGCAGGCTGTGCTGGGGGTCCACGTAAGTGGGCAGGTATGGAGACCATTCATCTATTATCGCTTTCCTCCCTTCCGGGCCAATCCGACGCAGCTCCGCCAACAGGAGAGCCTGGGCTGCTTCTCTTATCTGTCAAACAAAACATCAACATAGTCATAAAGACTTCCACCAAAGTTCTGCCAAACATTAATGCTTCCTCTGAATTCATCCATTACATTATGTCTACAGCTGCTTTCAATAGATAAATCGTTTTCTTTTCTGAACCTTTCCACCTCACAGTTTTGAATCATATTCAATAATAATAACTCATTGTGGTTTTAACATCAGTAAGATCAGACAGATGTCTAGAATATTGAATTCAGCTGAAATTGTGTTCAGCTTGACTTATACAGTCTGAAATGAATCCAGTAGATTGAATCTTTTGCTGACAATTTCTATTCATATAGGAAGAACACTTAACATACAAAATGGTGTTCAGTTATTTAGATGTATTTCTTTGAAACACAAAATACACCATGAACAAAAACTATAAATAATAGAAACATATACTTCTTTTCGTAAAGAGAATAGACTCATGTTTGCAAATACAATGTACCATTAAAGTTTTGAGCTAAGGAATATGCTGAAGTCTTAACAAAGCAAGTCCAGCTTGCTACCCAACAGTAAGGTGCTCACCTCCAGACAGCGATCCTGCCATCTGCGAGCCAGCATTTCTAGCTGGGGCGACTGATAGTGTGCCGGACCAACCAGCTCAGGCAGCAGCACACAGTGTAGCGCTGCTAGCAGACTCCATCCCTGCTTTATCTGGGCCTGCAGGATGCTGACACTGTCCTCATCCTCACTACCTCCGTCACTGTCAGTCTCATTCATGATGATGCCATGGTGACTGGTGAAGGAACCAGCGCCCTTCCTGCTACAGCCAAAAAATCATTTGGTTTTAAAAACAAAAGGACAGTCATCTATATCCTCTGCAAAGATAAATACTTGGAGTTAAAGTTGTTGAAATCTCATTCATAATCTCAGGTTATCACAGAAAACAAAATGACCACAAGGCCTATCTATGTGCAAACTTTGGAGAAGAAATATTGTCTGCTTTTAAAAGTTTTGCACCAGCAATGAAATCTTGTATGGATGGGACAGATGAATGGTGTCCATTGTAATACCCCATACAAACTACAATTCACTAAGCTGTTGAAAAAACGCAGCTTGTTGCCTATAAAATCACATGCCTGAGCAAAAGAACAATTCTTCTACAGTGACCATCAATCTAACCATTCATGTTTAATTACAAACAAAACAAAACAACTGGTTAACTTGATCTTGCATTTTTTCAAGTTTTTAAAACAAAGAGCTACCTGCAGCATTAATAATGTTTTGCACTAACCTCCTTGACCTGCTCTGTTTACCAAAGATAAAGCTGGCATGACTCATCCCCATCAGTGTGTTGGCAACTGAGATTACACTGAGAAGGTGCTGAGTGGTCACACCGCTGGAGATTTTCCATCTTGCCTTGGCGGAGAAGATCCTGGTCTCTTCCTTTAGGGCAGACAGTGGGCTCTCCACCTTCTGCTCCTCACAAGCTGAGCCTTGCCGAGGATCACTTTCCATATCCCCATCACTGAACAGTAGGTGTTCTATATCAAACGGAACACTGCCAGATCTCTGTGCAAGCAGTGTTTTTTTACTGGACTCATCAGCAGTGCCTTTATCCATCCCCTTCATGGCTGCAGTCCGGGCCTGATCAGCAAGAGTTGCCTTCCCAATGTCGCCGCTGATGCCCACCAACTCCTCCTGACAGACTCGCTTGTGCCATCCAGGCAGCATCAGGGACATGTGGCCCTGGCGAGACAGCAGGCCAAACGATATGGGGCACTGAGGTTTCAGCAGTCCCAGTTTGTTAACACACAGTCTGTCCAGATCTGGATCCAGGCCCCATGCATGAAGACACGACATGAAGAACTGAGCTATCTCCAAGGTTAGATTGTCACTGACAATAAGGCCATCAGGCTTGGTGTTACTTCGCCTTGATGGAGTTGAACTCAGTCTTGTGGGAGTTAAACGGCCACCTGTCTGTGTAGGAACTAGTCCAGCTGTCTCAGCCTTAGCTTGTATCTTCTGACCAACATTCTCTGCCTTTTCTTTAGCCTTGGCTATGAAACCTGTGGACATAGCTCACTGCAGTTAGTGTGGAATTCAACCCAAGGACAACTCCTTCAAACAGACTTCTTGCTGACTCTTTACTTTGTCCTCATAAGAAAATACTTAAATTAACTTTTTCAAGAACATTGAAAATTATTTCACAGAAAGGAGGTACTGTTATAGACAAAATACTGTATAGACAAAATAAACAAAAGGTCCTACTTATTCAAGGTTGACTTTCTGTCAATTCTCATTACTGGTAATGTAAGAGAGAGTGCTAGTGATTCTCTGACAGAGGATCCCAGGTGTTGCACGTTTTAGTTGTTCACCACTTTGGTGAGACATACGAGCATGGATATCATGCTGACAAACTCCTAATCTTGGATAGGAATGCACAATCTTAGATTATTGGCACTTGTAAGAGACACAACTATGCACTAACACACTGCAGCACTTCAGATGACCACTATGCTGAAACCTACAAGCATGCTTATCAGGTGAATCTGAGATACAAAGCCACATTTAAAGGGCAGCAACTCTACACAGCTAACTGCAGTGATTCAGATGACTAGGTCTCCCTACTGTTAATGTTGAGGAGCATGAGGAGACACACGTAGGTTATAGTGATGAAGGTGTTTTACCCATGAGTTTCTGCTGTGTGTCTGACAGCTCCAGGCCACCAGAGGACTTAATGAGCTGATCCTCTGTCATCCCAATGAGTCCCCTTGCCTCCAGCTCCCCGGGGGACATGGTGGCATACTCCTCCGTCAACAGTTGCACTGCACAAACAACAACAATCTCATGGCATCTCATGCAGCATCAGTCAATCTCATAATACACGACTGAAGACAATTTATGACCGAAGATTTTAAAGTTTCTCTCCATCATGATCTGAAAGCCCTACACAAGTCATGTCAGATATATTTCCTTATCAGTTCCTTATCAGCCATCTAAAAGGACCCTTTTGACTTCTTGTTAGTGAAGTGAAACATATCTGATTTCTGTATTACAAAACCAAATGTAAATAGGCAGTTCCAAATGGAGAAAATATTGGTCACACTATGAATGAGGGATTTGGGCCTAAGTCCATGTCCTGTAAAATGAATATTCCAGCAATATCAAGGCAAACACAAGAGAAATTGGCTTCACACATTGTAACCTTAAGGTTTTCATCATGACAGATGCACATCTCAACCACAAGGCTACCTCACCATCTTAACAAAATATGCAGCAGGTCACACCATTCATGTCCAAATATTTAGATCATGAAACTGGAATTAATAAATATCCTGTAACACTTCCAGGTACTTACCAATTAAGGCCTCTGTGTCAAAGAAAAGCACATGAGAGTCAGGGTCCCTGGTGTTGGTCCTCACTCCTTGTATAAGCAGGGGTACCCGGTAGGTTTAAGCATCTCTGGTGGTGGTCTTTGTGTCAGCTGCTGCTGATGATGTTGGGCAGCTGCTTGTTGCTGCTGTAGTTTCTGCTGTGCCAGGTTCTTGAATGTTGCCAGATTCCGTCTCTTCAGGGCCTGTGCCAGAGTCAGACTAGGATTGGTCAGACTTTCCATCGGTGTGGCATTTTCATCACAGTTGTTGAGGATCTCCTCTGCAGTAATGCCATGGACAACTCGATCAAGGTGACCTGCAAACATTACGAAATAGAGAGACAGTGAGTACTATGGGTTTATGCTGTGTCAGCAATATCCTGTACAGTGAGTATATGCGATCTGACAATATTAATGCAATGTCACAAAAGATAACGGCTGAAGGCTGAAAAAGAAGGGCTGAAAAACATTGTTTCCATGCTGTGAAATGTTCACATGTTTTCTGTTCGATGAGCAAGTACATTATCAGGTAGCCCTTATATCCACATATCTGATCATTGTGCCTTTGAGTAAAACTTGTTTGATGCAATTCTACATGAACATTACAGGCTCAGTCATAAACAAAACTATTATTGAGACAGATAATGAATTGTCCCTGGTCACTATGCTTCATTTAACATCTGTCAGTAGTTCTATCCATTTATGCCACCAAAGCACCTGAAGCTAACCTGCTGAAGGAAACTGGTTCAATTCAATAGCATGGCCAAAAAGGTAAAGGATCATTTCTACATATTTTCATAAAAATCAGACACAAAAATCAGCAAAAGGTATATCATATACTTCTGGTCTTCTTCTTTTATTTATATTTTGAATCCAAACTGATCACAAAAACTGAATAACCTCCAATATGTTCTTGTGCAGCCAGTCTCTATAACATGCACTGACTGACTGAGTTTTGGTTTTTACTGAATATTCCAGCAACATCACGGCGGGGGACACCAGAAATGGGCTTCACACATTGTACCCATGTGGGGATTCGAACCCGGGTCTTCAGAGTGACGAGCCAACGCTTTAACCACTAGGCTACCCCACTGCCCCCTATAACATAACACACCAGACACTATGATGATTCTTGGTTGCTTAACACCACACTCAGCAATATTCCAGCTATATGGTGGCAGTCTGTAAATAATCGAGTGTGGACCAGACAATCTTGTGATCAACAGCATGAGCATCTATCTACATAAATGGGATACGATGACATGTGTCAACCAAATCAGCAAAGTCTGACCATCCGATCCCATTAGTTGCCTCTTACAAGCATGGGTTACTGAAGACCAATTCTAACCCAGATCTTCAAGGGTTCCAGACAGCATGATGGTCATATGGACTGATTGAACAGGGCTGCTGCAAATGTTCACAGAAATTGTTCTGTATTTTATTCAGCATTTAGATTTACAATTTATAAGTACTAAATGTATCCAATTCAGATGCTTGATGGGCATTTAGAAGTTGGGAGGTAACACAACGTATGGTAAGCTTTATCATCCAGCTTCAATGTAACTACATCAGACAACACATTTTGTGTCCTACTGACCTGTCTCCATCTGCCATACATAGACTGTGCCATCAGAGCAGCTGACAACCATGAAGTCATCCAGGGGGCGCCATCTGATTGTCTGAACTGGAAACAGGTGGCGCCCTGCCAACATGATACACTTTCTCTCCTTCAGACTGAGGAGAGCTACAGAGTGGTCACTTGCAACCGAACAAACAGCAGACAGGATCCGAGTCTGAAAATATTTAACATGCTTTATGGTAATACCAGCACAATGCAACATGTCTTGAGTGGTGTCTTGTATGCCGCTTTTGGCAATATCACAACAGGGAACACCAGAAATGAGCCACACATACAAAGGGGACAAAGTGCGTGACTTATGCGTGACACTAGGCTTTAACTATAGGGCTACACCACTGATACAATGAGGAACCATTGATCATTCCTCAGTGAGCCAGTCTAAACCTACATAGTAAAAATTACACACCAACTGCACCTCTGGTACAAAAGACAAAACCTTGTGAGGACCAGGGTGAAGGACTCTTTTCTGATAACAAACATGTTTCATTGCCACCTCACAAAAGTTGCTTACTTCAAGAAACATCCAGCTTACAAAATGACTTGAGTAAAATTAGGACTAAAATATAGAATTATACTCGATTACAAACATAAGTCCAGATATGCAAAGAACATAGTTTATTACAAGATCATGTAACAACAGAAATAACTAAATATGATTTGTTGACATCCTGTTTCAGAAAACTGATCACAATGAGAAGATGTACACAGGTTGGTGGTCCGGCTTATGTACAAGACATACAATTTTAACACTGATTTAAAGTGTCACATTACAAACTTGACTTATATATGAGATCGGCTTATCTTCAGTCATATATGGTGGTAAAAGTCAACACTACAACAAATAATAACTATAAAATATGAAGGGCAAGAGGAAGGGTATGAAACATTTCAGCCAGACCACAGGGATGGTTAGATGTAAAACTTGCCAGCTCCGACCAAAACTTATCCCATCTTTATATACATGTCTAAATTTAAACCCAACCGTTGGGCAGGTGATTTTGAAAATAACCCATCCCGGGCAGTCAGGCAGGCAGGTATTTCGAACGCTGCAAGATGCCTTCAGTAACTACTTACATTGCAGTTGCCGGGAGGCACCAACATCTGCGTGAGCTCTCCCCCATGTACAGTGAAGGTGTGGATCTTGTAGCCCGAGTTCATGTCCCACAGGATGACAGAGAAGTCAGCTCCTCCAGACAGCAGATGTTGGGGCTCATACCGTGTACTCTCGTTGAAGGGGTACAGCAGACATGTCACCCTGCCATCATGGCCCTGCAGGATCTTGGTGGGAATATCTGACAGGGAAGACATGGCTATCATAGCAACCACTCAGCAGCATTTTGCAGCAACTTTACAGGGATGGGAAGATAACACTTCAGTGTCCTTGTGTTTGTTTGTTGTTTAATGCCGCACTCAGCAATATTCCAGCTGTATGGCAGCAGTCTGTAAAATATCAAGTCTGGACCAGACAATATCATGATCAACAGCATGAGCATCAATCTACACAATTGGGTTACATGTGTCAACTAAGTCAGCGAGCCTGACCACCCGATCCTGTTAGTTGCCTCTTATGACAAGCATGGGTTGCTGAAGACCAATTCTTACTTGGATATTCACAGGTTTGCCCTTGTGAAGTATCTGCATGAGTGAATTACTGGTACAGACATGACATAAACTAAAAGGCACACCGATACATCAAGGACATGACACAATGCATATTTCAGTAATATAAGTGTGATGCAATTTCTTTCCTGATTTAGTACTTGATATTCATTATGTTGGGGCATCATAGCATTTGATTTTAAAATACAGATATCAGAGATGGGAAGTTGTAGGGAAGAAACATATGAGCAAAAGGAACTGTGATTGCAATGATTGTAATATGCACAAAATATAGAATGCGATTGTCAGAAACATCAACCAATGCGACACTACTGACCAGGAGTCTTGTAGTTCTTGAAAATTTGAAGAAAATTTGAAAACACTTCCACTCTGTAAACACGTCTTCTGTGTTGTCCATACAGAAAAATTATTAGAGGTTTTCAACAACTAAGTTGTGACGTCACAGCTAAGGGAGATAACTGCATAACTCTTTTAAGCATACCACTAGGGATAGCTATGAAATAGTTAAAATTTTCATTTCCATTCTGTATGTGTGCTGTGGAATCCACAGGAATAAGGCAACCATAATCCAGAGGGAATGTTTACGCCTATAATTGATTGTTATTGCCAACTAGATAATAAAAAGACCCATGTAAACTGGTTGTGAACAGTTTAGTTTTATTCACATCTTTTACAGCATCCTAATGAATGTAATGGATTTTAAGTATCATGGCATTGAGGTTGTAAATATGTAATTTTTAGAGTAAAATTGATATTTTATACTTATCCTGACTCATGCTCTTTTTGCTTGTCTTCTTCTTCTTGCGAACATAGTGGAACACTTGTATCTCCCTAATTGAAGCTCCCTTCAATGTAAAATCACTAATTAGTACACCACGAGTTACCTCCCTTCCACAAGCGCGGGAACGAGGGCGCCACCTCTACCCATGTGCCTCACTCTCTCCTCATATACTGAGCCCAACATTTGAATTTACAGGGAAATCCAAAGTGTTATGTGGGGAGGATGGGAGGGCTTACCTCATGAGTCAGGATAAGTATAAAATATCAATTTTACTCTAAAAATTACATATTTTTCCTCTTATCCTGACTCATGCTCTTTTGCTTGTAGAATCCTCACGGAAAGGGAGGTGGGAATATATAATACTTTGGATTTTAATAATTAGTGATTTGAACTGTGATGATTGTAATAACCCTATGGGAACTTCATAAAGGCACTGAACTGATGAATTCCTGCTGCTAACTTATCAGCTGCCATATAAAGGTTATTACAATGTACTTATTACAATGTACTTATTATGATAAAGTATATATAACATTAATACAATGCTTAAGACTAATAGACTTAAGCTTGTTAAATTGCTAGTATAAACTCCTTAGAGTTTGTTAGCTAAATTACTTTAAGATATAAACATAGTACTAAGCTTAAGATATGCTTAAACTTAAGCTAATTATATAATAGCAAAACTCTTTAGAGTTTGTTAGCTAATATACTTATATATGATATAAACATAGTGCTGAGCTTGCAAGATATGAATAAGCTTTAGCTACATATATAATAGCAAACTCTGTAGAGTTTGTTAGCTAATATATTTTTACAATATGAGTATAGTACTGTGCTTAAGATATAATTAACTTAAGCTACATATACAATAGGCAAAACCTCTGTAGAGTTTATTAGCTAATAGACTTATATTGTAACCATAGTATTAAGCTTAAGATATGATTAGACTTAAGCTAAATGTATATAGCAAAAACTCCTTAGAGTTTTTAACTAATATACTTTTATGTTAAAAACATAGTACTGAGCTTAAGATATGATTAAACTTAAGCTATATATATAAAAAGCAAAACTCCGTAGAGTTTGTTAGCTAATACATTTTATAATGTAACCATACTGCTTAAGATATGATGAACTTAAGCTAATATATAATAGCAAAAACCTTTTTAGAGTTTTGTTAGCTAATATACTTATATGATATAAATATAGTATTGAGCTTAAGATATGAAGGAAACCTTAAGCTACATATATAATAGCAAAACTCCGTAGAGTTTGTTAGCTAATACATGTTATAATGTAACCATAAAGCTTAAAATATGATGAAACTTAAGCCAAATATATAATAGCAAAACTCTTTTTAGAGTTTGATAGCTAATATACCTATATGATATAAACATAGTACTGCTTAAGATATGAATAAGCTTAAGTTACATATATAATAGCAAAAACTCCGCAAAGTTTGTTAGCTAATACATGTTATAATGTAACCATAATGCTTAAGATATGATGAAACTTAAGCCAATTAGCAAAAAACTCTTTAGAGTTTGTTAGCTAATATACTTATATGATATAAACATAGTACTGAGCTTAAGATATGAATAAGCTTAAGCTACCTATATAATAGCAAAAACTCCGTAAAGTTTGTTAGCTAATACATGTTATAATGTAACCATAATGCTTAAGATATGATGAAACTTAAGCCAATTAGCAAAAACTCTTTAGAGTTTGTTAGCTAATATACTTATATGATATAAACATAGTACTGAGCTTAAGATATGAATAAGCTTAAGCTACCTATATAATAGCAAAAACTCCGTGAGAGTTTGTAAGCTAATATATTTTTATAATATGTGTATAGTACTATGCTTAAGATATAATTAACTTAAGCTAATGTATATATTAGCCAAAAACTCTGTAGAGTTTATTAGCTAATGCATTTATAATGCAACCATAGTACCACGCTTTAAGATATGATTAACTTAAGGTAAATATATAATAACAAACTCTGTAGAGTTGTTAACTTATATATTGTATGATGTAATAATCATAGTACTGTGATGATAAAAAGAACTTAAGCAAATTATATATAGCATGTAGCTATTTAGTACTGTTATAAGATAAGTAGAAATCTGTAAGATTGACTTATCTTCTCCGAGGAACTGTCAACTATTGTGCGAGGACCCTGGAACCCAATTGGTGGATACCTGAGGCGTCCTTGACGGTGATATCTCTCTCAGATAATGGTTGGCAACCACCATATCGGATCTCCAGAAATAACCCTCCATAATTTCAAATAACATTTGTGTAGATCAATTGTAGAAGTTAGCTTCTAATATCATGAGTATTAGAAGCTCATGGAGGTCGGATCGGGTCCATCAGTCTTGTAGGCACATAGTATGACAGTTCTGATCCGCGAGATGGTAGTACATGAGACTTCAGTCTGGCGTAACTTGAATATAGAGGAAATAATCTGATGCATTTTTCCCTCCTGTTTGGTTCGGTGGAGATAAATTTACAGTGCTCTTGCTGGCCATCGTGATAGAATCATCGTATCATGAAGTCCAAGTATGTCATCCAGGCGTGTTCATAAACCTCACTTGTGAGGTGTTGGAGCACTATATACAGATCCCGGTTGGAGCGTGAAACTTCCGTTTTAATCCTCCAATCAGAAAGCTTAAGTAGGTTTACTCACCATCTAGTTGTGTTAGTAGTTTGATGATGAAATTCAGTTGTAGACTGAGACGCTGTGGATTTAGATCCACTTGTATTCCGTCGTCTAGGTAAATTCGCTGCGAAGTCCTTGACGATGTAGGTGCACAACCAGGTGTGTCTGTCCTCGTTGAACTTTATGTAAAATCGCCTGACTGCCGTGCCCTCGTCCTAACTTGACAGGGGAGGTCTCTAACCTGAAGAAAGCAGCCCAATCATGAAGGTTCAGATTAACTGGACTGTAAGGAGGCTTGCTCGTTCACTGATATATAGTTGTCACTTGTAACGTGAGTCTTGAACTGTGAACTAAGACCGACCTCTCTGGAGGTAGTTGTCCATCGCCGGTCCAATCAGAACAAGGCATTTTGATTCTGTAGAATACCAGCTGTGATGTCACCGGTGTAGCAGGAAAAAAAACCTTGTATAAAATCTTGCCGTCGCTTATATTAGCATAATCGCCGGTCTTCACCGTAACTTTCGGGTTACCCGAAAGTGACCACGTGTTCGAGGGTTAATGGTAAACGCTTGAAACTCCGGCCAAATACCTCGCTCTGTAATATTAATGCTGGGTAGGTTATTTTCCTGGCTGTCGTGAAAGTAACTTCAGTTTTGAATATAATTCCGACTTCCTTATATAAAGGTACAATAAACTTGCAAGTTGTCAGCTTGTAGACTGTATACATGAATGTATCGTCATAATTGTAGAATTAAAGCTGAACTTGTTGTACATATTACTTCTCAGAAACGTTGGCGATTATGAGTTATACTTACGCTGTAACAGGTTGCTGTTCAATTTCGATATTGAATTGTCTGCAGATCTGCGTAATGGTCACGCATGTAGATAATCGTGATCGTAGTGTGGGATAGCATATTCTAGCAATCTATAATGGAAAGTTGATTTCTGTGAATATCTATGAAACGTCGTTGACTAATTAATATAGCGGCGCTTCTGTGTTGTAAATAGCCTGTGCAATTGTCTTCGCGTGAAGCTTATAGATCGGCATATGGCATACAGTTGATAGACACTTTATGCGATGTCTTGAACGGACTGACGAAAGTAGCTATATATGACGAAAGTGGCTAGTATATGGAGACCTTGTAGGATACTTCCTCGGTGAACGCCGGAGACTTCACGAAGCTCTCGAAGTATCCCTTCTAGATCTTCTGGGTGAAGCAGACTTGGAGCCACTTAGCCTTCGCGACCTTCAGCGAAGGTATCGAATCAGAAACCCGATCAGTATATATATATGTAATTTTAGAGTAAAAATTGATATTTTATACTTATCCTGACTCATGCTTGCTTCGTGAACGACCTCTGTGTTCAACAGGATGTGGGTCGTGGCGCTTCTCCTCGTGGCGTCCCTTGTAACTGGTGAGGCTCTAGTTCCTTGCGGAGGCTGCCTGGGACTTCCTTATCGAAGTGTCTAGAGTCCGCTCAATATATGAGCGTTAGCTTCATACAGGGTGTGGTTCTTGCTGGTTCTGCATAAGTAGAGCCGAGTAGATCATCCTATCATCTTCAGAAGTCGTGTCACGCGAAATCTGGTGATAAGAATCTCATTGATCGCTTCTAGATCTATTAAGGCCAAAGAACATACGCCTCTGGCGCTTGAACTTACATGCCTTTTATGGTAGGCTGTGTCCACATTCTGTGGCACCGCAGCAATCGGGTCGATCGGAGGTAGGGTGACGACGTCTACATCGTCTTCCTTCATCAGGTATGTCTGCGCTGAGTTGCCACTCTTGGACGGTGAAGATAAATCTAGGTTGTTTACCATCCAATATCTTATCTCAGCGTCTCCAGAAGTCTCCATCATCTTCTGTACCAGCATCGGTGATGAGAGGTTGATGCTCTTCTGATGGTGACCTGTGTGCTGCTATCTCTATGTCGGGTGACGCTGCCGACTTGTGTGTGGTGACCTGCGAGGTGATCGACGCGTGGTGATGTACGTGGAGATCGCCGTGGTGGTGAGCGGCGTGGAGATCGTCTAGGTGATCTGCGTCTATGGGATGACCTTGAGTCCGCATCTGAGGATGAGGCCGAGGACGGTGGCGATCTCTCCGTCTTCGGCGAAGCCTTCGCGAAGACTGTACATCTGGGTCCTTCGTCGAGGTGGTCTGTGACTTCCTTCTCGAAGGCTGCTTCGTCGTGGCTGCTACGCTGACTGGGGGTGCCTCTGGGGTGTTGTCTGCGTTGCTCAGGCCCTGGGCTGGCTGCTTCTCCCGTCTGTAGTGGCCCTCCATCATGGTCATGATCTGCCTCAACAGCTCGTCTGGGATGGTCTGCGACGAAGTGGTCGGTGCCCTCTCTGCGATGACAGCTGCTGAGCCCTCAGGGAAGTCGCTCTGACATCAGTGTAGAGACATCAGGCTGCATGGCGATCTCTGCTGATGTCACTGGTCGCTTCTTGTATGCGATCGCCGGGGATGATGATCGGTTGATCATCGTAGAGGCCCAGTTCAGCGGCTGGAACAATCTCGGTTGAGAAAGTCCTAGTAGACTTCGTTGATTTCCCCTCAGAGGTCGACGCTGCCCTGGGGGTGCGAAGTCTGCGTTGAGTGTTGGTAGCGACGGGACCCTCAGGAAGATCATCGAATATCAGCGTTAGTACATCAGGCTGCATGTTGATCTGCGCTGACATCACTGTTGCCGACATCGGTCATTCTTTTGATGTACATCAGGTATGATGATCGGCTGATCATCATACAGGCCCAAATCTCGCGGCCCAGGGAACAATCTCGGCTGAGAAAGTTCTAGTAGACTTCGTTGATTTCCCCTCAGAGGTCGACGCTGCCCTGGGGGTGTGAAGTCTGCGTTGAGATGCAGTAGAAGCCCTCTAGTCTTCGGCTGCGACGATGGGATGTCTGGGGAAGCAGGACGCTTCTTGGAGGCGGCGGACTACGTCCCACGCCTCTCCACCACTCTAGCGGAATACCAGGCGGGGAGGGTCGACCAACAGCAGTAGACTGGCGAGGGTTCAGGTGTATCAGTCATGGCTAGACTCTGCATAATGTGACCTATCTGCTGCGCGTCTCAAACATAAAGTATTTATTTATTAAAGGCAGAATTGGATAAATTAGTACCGCTAACTGCCACGTGAATAAAATGAACATGGCGCTAGTACAGCTAGGGCATATTAAATGCGGATCAGCAGCAGAATAAAAAGCGTAATCTGCAACAGTACAGAATTTTCATCAACGTAATCCACAGAACAAACATGGCGTCCCGTGAATTAACAGTAGAAACACGCGACTAAATATCAATATATAATTGTTGAAGGATACTAGCTAAACCTCTATAGATGTCTATACGAGGTAACTAACTAAATATAATCCAAGGATATAGTGTGTCGGGAGACACAGGCGCTCTCACGTCCAGCTCACTGGGCGAAGAAGGAGAGAGTGAGGCACATGGGTAGAGGTGGCGCCCTCGTTCCCGCGCTTGTGGAAGGGAGGTAACTCGTGGTGTACTAATTAGTGATTTTACATTGAAGGGAGCTTCAATTAGGGAGATACAAGTGTTCCACTATGTTCGCAAGAAGAAGAAGACAAGCAAAAAGAGCATGAGTCAGGATAAGGAAAAATATATATAATGTATTTTGTCTAGGCCAAGATTAAAACACTACTCAAAGGACCTACTGTCCGCTTTGAGCGTCTTGGTGGTGAGAAGTTGCAGCATCACGCTCTGTGTTGCTGGGACGATGACGATGGTGCCATTGATGCGGCCACAAACCAGCTTGCCTTGTGATGGGATGTAAATGGTGGATGAGATGTGGAGGGACTGCCTGTTCTCATCACACTGATCACAAAACATAAACATAATAATATCAATATATAATCTAAGTTGAGCACCATAAGGCTAATTAATATCATTACTATGTAGTCAGGTAAATTTTCGTAAAAGGTTTCAGCTTATTCATGTTACTTATCACAATTCAAATAAAGAATACATGTCAATTTTAGCTTAAACAAATTTTCTATCGATGCCATGTTTGTTCACCTTAACAAGAAATGTTGAAAGCACGCACATGAAACCTTCTAGTTAAACGTGCCAGCCTGGGCACTGTGTACCTACCAGACCATCGAGAACTCCAGCAGGGGGCCTGTACAGACTGTCCCACACCTCCTGCAGAGTGGTCTTACAGCGGGGAGGGAGAGCTGCAAGGTTAGAAGACTAATGCTTAGTCTCTGAATATATATCATATTAATAGAAACAAATTATTCCCTTATATTAAAATAGAGCCCCAATGAGATGGGAGATCCTGAGGATATCATTTAGAGGTTTAGCATGGTAGATTGAGCTTGGTGGAAGGGAAAGTAGGTTGGAAGACACACATGGAACAATCTGTCACTTAGTCACTTGTCCATAGATTGATTCTTGTCCAGTATTATGTTGTCTAGTAAACTATGATCAAAATACCATATAACCAGACAGTGACTGAGTCACTGAGTCTTCCATTAAGCCACTGCTGCCTCTCATGACCAGTACTGTTTGCAGGGGACTTATTCTGACCAGGAAGACCATATAGGATCCAAATAAGTATTTTTTCTGAGATAATAATCCTTTAATCTCATTCTTTACAGTAGACAATCATAGTGTCATGACAATCATGCTTTACAAGCTGTGTTAGAATCACAATGAAGTGAAATGATTTTTAGTAGTTGTACAACAGATCAAACAATTTCTTTCCAAATAAAAGAAGTTTGAGCTGTCTCGATGCTGAACATGAAAATACATGTGCCAAGGAGCATCACCTCAGGGCTCCAGATAATTTTTCATGATCAGGAGTACTTTTAAATAGAGGAGTACTGGAAAACAATAAGAGTACATTTAGAGTACTGAATGGAATTTAATGGAGTATCAGTAATCTTGTGTTTCGTTTCATATATGCATAACAACATTGCTACTCTTGTGTAAACAGGTTAGATAAATACGTCTGTAAATTATTCTAAGACCGTACACCATTGCTGTGGTGCGTATCTGCTACGTATTCTAATTATTTCCTACCATATCATGTTTATCTGGAGCCCTGACACATGTTTCTTGGCTATGTTACGTATGTATTCACCAGGAACCATTCTGAATTAACTGTGACCTGAAATATGAACTGTTTCTAATTATTGTCATGTGATCCCCCTATCTGCATTTAAGCGTACATCTATGAAGCATCCAGTTGCTGAGTACATCATAAGTACCTGGCAGTCTGTCAAAGCTCTCTTGTCGTACAAGGGTCATCTGTCTCTCCGAAACCTCAGGCAGCTTCCAGATGACAACTCGCCCCTCCGAATCTCCTCGCAGTAAAAGCCTCCTGGGGACAGTCTCGCCATTGCTCCGGAAAAACATCATGGCTGGCGAACACACCAGGGACTGAGAGGAAAATGAGAAAACATTTATGCAACAATGTCTCATAGACTTTTTAAAACGTTGCAGGTTGCAAAGACATAACAATAAGATGAAGCTATATTTTCCAGTAAGTCAGTAATTTGTCAAACAAAGCCAACAAAGGTAATGAAGGTAGAGAAAAGGGCTTGTGCTTAACGCCATGTTTATTACTGAAATTGTGATGTTTGATTTCAGAACTGGCCTGGACCTGTTGTGGTGATGCTGGAGGTTGTTTGATTTGAGGACAGACTGTTAGGGTGATGCTGGAGGTTGTTTGATTTGAGGACAGACTGTTAGGGACAGACTGAGGTGATGCTGGAGGTTGATTTGATTTGAGGACAGACTGTTAGGGTGATGCTGGAGGTTGTTTGATTTGAGGACAGACTGCTAGGGCTGATGCTGGAGGTTGTTTGATTTGAGGACAGACTGCTAGGGCGATGCTGGAGGTTGTTTGATTTGAGGACAGACTGCTAGGGCTGATGCTGGAGGTTGTTTGATTTGAGGACAGACTGTTAGGGTGATGCTGGAGGTTGTTTGATTTGAGGACAGACTGCTAGGGTGATGCTGGAGGTTGTTTGATTTGAGGACTGCTGTGATTGATTGTTTGAGAGGACAGACTGTTAGGGTGATGCTGGAGGTTGTTTGATTTGAGGACAGACTGTTAGGACAGACTGCTAGTGATGCTGGAGGTTGTTTGATTTGAGGACAGAGGACAGACTGCTAGGGCGATGCTGGAGGTTGTTTGATTTGAGGACAGACTGCTAGAGGCGATGCTGGAGGTTGTTTGATTTGAGGAGGACAGACTGGAGGTTGTTTGATTTGAGGACAGACTGCTGGAGGTTGTTTGATGCTGGAGGTTGTTTAATTTGAGGACAGACTGCTAGAGGCGATGCTTGTTTGATTTGAGAGGTTGTCTTGACAGACTGTTAGGGTGATGCTGGAGGTTGTTTGAGGACAGACTGTTAGGGTGATGCTGGAGGTTGTTTAATTTGAGGACAGACTGTTAGGGTGATGCTGGAGGTTGTTTAATTTGAGGACAGACTGTTAGGGTGATGCTGGAGGTTGTTTAATTTGAGGACAGACTGTTAGGGTGATGCTGGATGTTGTTTGATTTGAGGACAGGCTGTTAGGGTGATGCTGGAGGTTGTTTGATTTGAGAATATTAACAAAACAAAAACACAGCATAGAAAGGCGTCATACCTGATCTGCATACAGATCAAGTATATAGTAAGCATGTGGAGATGTTGGTTGGTGCTGTCGATGGTAGTCAGGGCTGTCGGGACTTGCACTGAAATGAGACAAACAGAAACTCAATAAGCACTACGACAGTCCTGTAGATCACTTGCCTCAGCATTGCACTGTAAGAACATTTTCCAGGATCTTTTACAGTTTCAAGAATTATTCAGCAGCAACATGCAAGATGATGTGTGATATATATATATGATACTTATATGATGAACAAAAATATTTTCCATATTTAGTGACACTTATATCATATACAATGGTAACATTTCAACAGCTAAAATAGCTAGGAAACTATTACTACATATTACAGCCTTACTGCCTATATGCAGGTAAGCAGAAAGATCAAGCAGAAAATACTAGCAACCATTCAAGCAGCATGTCATACCCTCCCTGGTACTGATCCAAGAGGGTACTCCTAAAAGTTGTACCATCAGGCTACAAAGTAAACTCTCTTACCTGAGAGTCATATGACACCTGCTTAGTCATCTTCATGAGCTAATCATATATACCAAGACAAATTTATCATTACAGCCTTATTAAGTTTTCAAACACATGACACGGCATAGTATTTTGCATCTGTATATTTTTTAGCTAACTGTTCAAGGCCCCTATGCACACTGAGGGCCACAAGGTTGTATATACATATGATTTATGCTGGAGTTTAGTGAGCACCAAATCTTTATTATCATCATAACTTGCAGACTGACAGTAAAGAAATGTTTGCCTTTTCTTCTAAATAATAGTGAGTGAGTGAGTTGTGTTTTACGCCGCTTTTAGCAATATTCCAGCAATATCACGGCGGGGGACACCAGAAATGGGCTTCACACATTGTACCCATGTGGGGAATCGAACCTGGGTCTTCGGCATGACGAATGAACGCTTTAAACACTAGGCTACCCCTAGGAACACATTAAGAGAATGAAATAAAAATCATTTTACATATACTTCTCATATGTTAAATATGTTGTACACTTACTGTTTTCAAGCAATTCACTACAGGCATATGAACATTCAACTGTATAAGTATGCAAGCAACCTGAAGGGGAAAAATCCCAACTCAGACCATAAGGGATGGCTCAGTCATGCATTAACATTCAACATACCATGATTTTCTTAACAACTAAATGGTATGATGCGAGTTAGTTGGGGGTGCAGGGTTTGTGGGCGGGGCAGCAGTAGGTGATAGGGAAGAGGGTGCAGGCAACAGCCCCAGGAAAGAATAAAGGGCATTTTTTATAATCTTTTGTTTGCCCTGACTCGTCCATGTTTCAATTCAAATGTTAATTACAGACTTTTAAGGATATATTGCCTTACAAAAAGCATTTGAGATGAGACATTTACATGGCCTGGATCAGGTTATTGTTTAACGCCGCACTCAGCAATATTCAAGCAATATGACAGCAGTCAGTAAAGCATCATGTCTGGACCACACAACCCAATGATTGATACCTGAGAAAATATACTGAAGGAAAAAATAAGGGAACACATGAAAGCACAAGTGTTCTTTAATTCTTTTCCAGGTTTCTTCACAAGCTTTGTATTGCACTGTGGGTGAGAATCTGAGAATAAAAAAAGGAACACTGCAATGGAGTGGTGTTTCCTTATTTGTTTCCCTCAGTATATTTGCCTCTAGAGTAAGGTGACACACAATCAACCTGGTCTGACCACCTGATTCAATTGGTCACCTCTTGCAACTCTCAACCTGGAATTTCCTTTGGGTTTAGTGGTCAGAAGGAACATGGAACGATGTTCCTTTTCATTTATTTTCTTATTTATGTTACTAATGTTATTTTTTGTTAGCATGTTGAGGAGGAAAGCAGTGCTTTGGGAATGATGAGTGAGAACAGATGACATGATATGGGATGTTGCCAGGACAGATCAACTGAGCTAACTGAAGCTTCTTCAACAGACCATCACAACAGTAATTCAGTGTAAATTAAGAGTTACTTGAGGATATCATATGTTGACATTTCTATCAAGAAATCTAGTGACAGTGTCTATTGCAAAGCTTCAGTTGGCTCATAACTGAAAGAAAGAATGAGAGAGCCTTTCCAGTAGCTCAGTTCTATACAGCTAGCAATAATTGATACCTCTGGACTTTCTCATAACTCTGGTACTTACTCAGAACTTACAGACGGTGGCCTTGACCTTGAGTTGCAAGAAAGTCACGGTTAGTAAGGTATAACCCTACCCGAATCTTGTTTGTATTAGTGATGACATGAAACAATGGCCATGATGACTCAAGAATGATTCTACAGATGAGTGTTACAAACAATTATTCACCAAGAGGAAATGACCAAACATTTAGGCAGATTGTTTACAAAAATGGACATGATTATCAGATCCGAATTCTAAATATTCAAACCAATCAGTTTGACATTATTTCCCATTATCAATAAAAGGACACAAATATGTGAGTTCTAAATATTCAAATCAAACAGTCTGACATACAATGACCAATTATTTCCCATTATCAATAAATTGACACGATTATCTGAATTCTAAATATTCAAACCAATCAGTTTGACTTACAGTGACCAATTATTTCCCATTATCAATAAATGGACATGATTATCTCCAATAAATTGACCACGATTCTAAATATTCAAACCAATCAGTTTGACTTACAGTGACCAATTATTTCCCATTATCAATAAATTGACACGATTATCTGAATTCTAAATATTCAAACCAATCAGTTTGACTTACAGTGACCAATTATTTCCCATTATCAATAAATTGACACGATTATCTGAATTCTAAATATTCAAACCAATCAGTTTGACTTACAGTGACCAATTATTTCCCATTATCAATACCAAGGACATTTGACAAACCATACTGACTGAAACTGATGAGAACACTGCAGCTTCACACAAGGAAGAGAGGTAAGACATTCCCCACTAACAACTGTAGTTGTCTTCATAGTAAAGCTGCTGATGAGTACAAGCAGACAGATTCAATATTACAGGTAGAGGTTTGACAACAACTTTCTGAAATATCATTTGGGTACAAATGGAAGCAGAGCCACAGACAACTTTTTGGGTCATTGAGTTATGTACTCGCTTGTGTTCATCTCAATTGGGTATCCTAAATTTCCTTTGAGTAACCACATAAATTGTACCCACCTCACTCAGATTCAATAGGGTATTTTGCCAATTTTCATTGATTTTAAAAATATAATAAAGTTTAAATGTTATTTATATTGGATCTGTAATATGAGAAACGACAAGAGAGACTGCATGTTGCTAAGTTCATGTGTTGAAATAGAACCTCTGAATATACCTCAGTTATTTTATCTATGCACCGGTGATGGCTATGATTCAACATTTTTGTGTGTACGCATGTAAGATCACATTTAGTGAGTATTTACAAAAATTCAAGCGTACTTGTACGCAATAGACTTATTACGAATTGAGTTTTCACATAAATATTTGCGTAATTTACGCAGATACGCAGCTTATCTGTACCTCTGGGGAAGTCCATAACAATTGAGTCACTTGTCTGGAAATTATGTCCACATGCAGTTGATCTGTACACTATGCAGTTTGCAATGTCAGCTATAAAGCTTGTAACACACAAATGTAATAAATCTTAAAGAACATTAAACATAAACCTTCTTGTCACCAACTTCAACATTAACAGTGGCTATTTTTTATGTTTGTTTTTTTCCAACATGCTTCAATAATTTAATTGATTGTTAATGGGATATTTACCGTAGATCACAACAGAGACAGGTTTTCAGACATGTAAGAGGGTTGCTCAGACACTCAAAAGAACAAATGACAAGAAAGTTTTTAAAAAACAAAACAACTCAACTTCAGCATACACATTACAGCTTACACATACCAAAGAGAAGGTCAGTCTTCAAAAGATGTATGACAACACAATTGTAGAAATATAAAGTCCAAAGACAGTTTACATTCCTTACCTTGTAATTGCCTTTCCTTTCAGAAGACTAGTGTTCACAAAGAAAATTAGTGGGATTTAGTATCTATCACATGGAGAGCTAGAAAACCATTCCTTTCACACTTTCTCCCAGGATGAGAATGACCTGGTGGCATTTTACGCATGAGATGTTGTCACATGAGCCGACTTGCACAAAGCAATTGTAGAGCTATGACCATGGTAGCTACAAGTTGGTGTTGAACAGCTGGAAGTTCTCAATGTTCTCTTCAGCAAATGTCGAGCTGCATCACAATCCAGTTAACATTAGATCTTTCACTTCAATACAATGCCCCTCTGCATGAAGATCCAAGGACTACTATGCAGAAGATGCAAACAAACTTCGACCAGCCAATCAAAATGAAAGATATTTGAGTTCTTGAGCAGTCTTTACTATAAGGCAACTTTCTTAAACAAATTGGCTTCATTTCTTACAACCTCAATTCGAATATTGTAATCTGTGTCAAAGAATACTGCCACAGGTCTAGTGCACCCTAAATAGTGAATCCTCTAACATGTATAGCCTCAATAAAAACATCATGGCTTTGTGGTTTTGCATTCAGATTTTTTCAGTTCAATTCTTTTTCAAGACCAGAAACACGTTTTTTTCATCTGAATGCTTTGCTCATTTGTACTGAGAATTTGGAAGCCTCAACATTTATTGACTGAAACGCAAGTTCACCTAATGAGAGTGAGTATGATTTTACACCACTTTTAGCAATATTCCACCGATGTCACGGTGGGTGAGACCAGAAATGGGCTTCACACATTGCACCCATGTGGCAATCAAATCCAGATCTTTGGCATGATGGGCAAACACTTTAACCCTAACCCAATGAGAGGTGTCCTCAGATCTTAACACACAGGGGATCATATCAAAGTAAAATATCTGATTTAATGACCTGGGTAACATTAAGTAACTTTCTAGTTGATACCATGACTGACAATCCATGGCATTGGGCCACTACAACATACAAACAGAGCGTCACACACTGTAACGACCTAGTCATCATACTTGGCTCTAACAACAAGCCAGGGATACCGGGGCCTTGTTAAGAGAACAGTTCAGTGTCTAAGTGAGGAAGTTACAACAGTCATAGCACTACAATTGCTGCATGCAAGCCTGCTTCAGAAACAAAACAAGAATTGATGTGATGTAATCTGGTGATGTATTGCTACCAGTGCATCAGGGACTGTGAGACTGTGCTGTGATTCAGTGAGGCTAAACCTGTTAGTATTTCTTCCATTAGTATCAAGACAATATTACTCTTATTACAATGGATATATCAGTGAATAATACTTCCTTCTGTTACAAAACTTTCATCCACTGGTAATGAACTGATAGACAAATTGTCTTATACAAGATGAGATATGCAGGTTAAGTAGAACATGGTTATAAGGAAGACAGATGTAACATATAACAGTTATAAAGGCCATTAAAATGTCTGTGTTCACTATACAATCAATATTATACATACAAAGATGGTATTTGCAAATGGATTTGCAACTTAAAAGAGATCATAAAAACAATAGCATGTAACAAGAGTGACAAACTGCTCGCACTCTTTCAACTAAATTCTATCTTTGTAACAAGCTTTTCTTCATAGCAAAAATTCTTCAGTAATAATTTCCATCTGTGCCCAAAACCTTTGAAATACAACTCTAACTATGGCTCATAGCATCATTTCCAGTAGATTTGAACAGGCTTTTACACGTTTCAGGCTTGGGACAAGAGGCAAAAGTCACAGACTGGTATTCATGAAAATACCAATACAATAATGTTAATCTGAGTACCAAACATCCACCACCTTCAGCATGTGTTGCATAAGAATGGTTGCTTACGCTTCATTCAAAAATACATGGTAAGCCATACCAATCTTTTGAATACATACTTAATGGTAAATGTTATCAATAGTGAGGAATCCAACATGGCAGAGAAAGTTCTAATTTTTACTAACTACAGATATAAAAGGTGTCACAAATACATGTCAACTACTCTAAGGTGCTTTCTATAACCATGTTCTACTGTCACTATTTGTCACCATGAACAAGTTTCATCAAAGAAATCTTACAAACTTCTTTATTCACCCCCTCAGCACATACTGGCCATAACAAATTCATCCAAAAACTTAAACATAAGAATGTAAGCATGAGATATTTTATCAACATGCATTTTATAAACAAACCAAACTAAACAGATTGCAAAGCGACACAAAAAACATTCTACACCAAAACAGGCTACAGAAGGCAATGACAGCTACATGCTTTCAATTCCTCTTCATATCCTTTCAAATAAATAAATATCCCTCTTCCTAAACTGTCAAATTATCTACAATCTTAACCTGTTTCCCCAACAGAAACAAATGCAGTTCAAATGTTGGTATGTTAATGATTATCTTTTTTATGCTACACTACAGAGTTACAGGTACAAATATACAAAACTTTGCACTAATGTTTTTAAAGAAATTCCACAACAAACCATGACTACCTTATGGTATTCCCAGGTGTATATAAAATTGACAAAGAGGGTCCTTTTCAAAGCCATACTCAGCGAGACAAACTTGTTTTCAGAGATCAAGTTAATGTGATCAAACCTAATTCTGACTGACTGACTGAATTTGGTTTTATGCTGCTTTTAGCAATATTCCAGCAACATCCCGGTGGGGGACACCAGAAATGGGCTTCACAAATTGTACCCATGTGGGGATTCGAACCCGGGTTTTTGGCGTGACGAGCCAACGCTTTAACCACTGGGCTACCCCACCGCCCCTCAAACCTAATTCAAATGTTAATGAAACTGAAGACAATCTAAAAATATGTATGGCCTGTTGGATAAACTTTCAGCTTTGAAAGGGGTGCTTTTACAGCAAGTAACTAACTGAACAAGGTACTTCTTTCTTACACAGTGATCTCATTATTAGCCATCATCAAAAACAAGAGGCCACACTATCTGATAAAGATAGGTTTTCTTTCATGTAACATGGATGAGAACGATATAAAACAAGACCCAAACACAGAACACCACTGAGTCCTGAAATAAATGCCTATTCACCATCTTGAGAACTACAAATATGGGAAATTATCATTTTTATTCCATACTCACTTGGTAGGTAGCTTGTAGAGATACCCCTTGCCATCGTTGCTCCATACAATGACACGGTCAACGCTGATGAAGTCGCCACCTGCCCACCGTTCACCGACTCGGTTCGACTCAGAACACAACAAGGTGAAATCCCCAGCATCGTATATCTACAATGGATGACAGGTTTGCAACTATAGTCACCTGATCTACTTTCTACAGCGTGGAGACTTGACACTTGAGTGGGTACACCAGTGTATCACAATTCACTGTTACCAATATGATACATCACGAAGAATTTTATCAGATTTACAATACAAATCTTTGAAACTTTTCTCAATTTTGCAAAATGGTAGGGAAAAAAATATTTTCATGATCTTGTACACAGAAGAAAATCTTCAATCTGTAAAATGCCAACGAAACTTTTTCTTAATTTTGCAAAATGGTAGATAGAAATATATAATTTCATGATCTTGTACACATAAGAGAATATCTTCAAACTTAAAAATATAAGAGACTTGGTACATACAATTTTGGCATTTACATGATTTTAAACTTTTTTCAATTGTACTAAAAAGGTTGCAAATACGTTTGTGTGAAGTGACACAATGTATCATTCGGAAACTGTATGTGTGGTATCAACATCCATGTCTCAAGGTCATCTCAACACGACCAGCTCGGCCGACTCAAACAACTGAGTTACAACCCCCATACACAATGTTGGGAGGCTGCAATACTGACCAATATACGTGAAAATCATACTTGTCACATTATCCATTGAGACATAAATACATAAGAGCATAACAATAAGGAAAACATGAAAATACATCCACATACAATGAATCTGGTTAATTTGGTACAATATGATTAGACAAATTCATGTTTTAAATAAATGTATGAAAAAGAAAACAGTTGGCCTATGATGAGACACTGATTGTTTAAAATTCAGCACCAGTAAGTATCACACAAGATGGTTTCACATCAAGCCTACAAATAGCTATGGCCATCCTACTCAACTACCATGCACATGCTAGAGTTAAATCATCTGATTTACCCGGTAATAAATATTAATATAGGATACGTTTTTACAAATTCCTGCATCATTAAATAGCATTAAAAAAGAAAAGCATAAGCTATTGCGCTTGATGAGTTGTGAACAATTCTACAGGAAAACAAAAAATTGTTTCAACTTTGACACTGAAATTGTGTCTTGGTTATTGTCAAAGTCAAATACTCACAAATATTGATTTGGTAGAAATTGTGTAATTGAAACAAAATAAAAAGGAAGAAAGCAGTTTGTGGAAAGAATATCCAAGCTGTCTGTCATTTGTGCAGAGATTTCTGAACCACTTCGTATTCATACTTATCCAATCTAAATAACAATTTGTACTCCAAAATTACACCTCTCTGCATCAAAATATGACAAAATATCGTTCATGTGAGGTCAATATTTTCGTAAGCCAGACAGCGTCAAAGTGTGTTAATTCTTCGTACAAACGAAATAGCATTCAGAAAATCACACCTGACATCAGAAGAGAGTTTAGTTTTACGTCCCTTTTAGCAATATTCTAGCAATATTACAGTGGGGAACACCAGAAATGGGCTTCACACATTGTACCCATGTGGGGAATTGAACCCCGGTCTTTGGCATGACGAGCGAACACTTTAACCACAAGGCTACCCCACTGCCCCTCTGACATCAGTAGCTTATACATGAACATATATAGTTTCGAATGGAATCACAAAGACTGTATATCACACAGGTTTATCAATTTGTTAACAAACACATTTCATCAGAAAATTAAAACCGGATGCAATTTTAAGAAAAAGGCTACGTTATGAGCTGGTTATGTGAAAATTAACTTCAGACAGATGGGATTTATAGGATTTTAGAGAAAACACTCCGGAATCATGTTATTTGCAGGGCTCGATTTAAGAGATGTTAACCTACTTGCCCCAGGTGCAACCTAAGAACAAAACCTAGTTGCATCAGACAAATTCCAGTTGCACTGCTTTTATTTCAATATGTAATGAAAGAAATATGCTATCATTTAGATGTTTTATTCAGAAGTTTACGAACTCAAAAATTGACTTGCACCTGGTGCAAGTTAGACTAATAGCTAGGTTGCACTTTGTAATATTGGGTAGCACCCGTACAAGTAACAAAACACTAAATCAAGCCCTGATTTGTATATAATAAGTCTTTCATGCATGCTCAAATATGATTATATACATAATATCAGCAAGTGAGCAGGTTAGAAAATGTCAGAATCACGCTGAACTGGGTGTTTTATAAACGTCAGAACCACACAGAGCGTGTTTTACAGTTCAGCTGATGGTCAATCAAATGCCCAACTGTAACAGAGTATAAACAAGACATACAGTCCATTCAATATAAGGCAGTGGTCCTCCAAGGTTATTTACAATATCATAAACAGCTAATATAACTCAGTTCTTTAACTACAATGATATAGAACTCTCATATACCTAGATTTTTCTGTGATCAAATCTGTTTTTACAATTGACTGATTGTAACAGAGATGGACCATGGCATATCCTCACACATCCATCAGATTTGGTGACAAGGTGAGTAAAGGAGTTTATTTTTGTGCTACTTGTAGAAATGAACTTGTACCAATGTGGGGTATGGAATCCATAACTGGTATGATGAGCCAAGGACCTGACTCAACACTACACCACCACCACCTCTTACTTGGTGATAGAACACAAATCTGTAGGGAAATCCTAATACGCTCCATAGTATTACAATATGTAATTGAATCTTGATTGAAATCCATGTCCAATGTCCGTCAAATTGATGCAGAATATTCAATATATTTTGTAAAGGAAACTGAATATACTGCAGCACACTTGCTACTGAGTGTACTATCCATAGCAGATTTCATACACATCTATAATACATGTATGTGAATCATGTTAAATAGACATAAAACCTGGTTTTCTTAAGGGTTGAAGTGCAAGAAGTGGTAAATAAGTAAAATGCTCTCTTAGCTCTTTTACCCGTGAAGATCTACCGTAGGTTAGAATTGATCTTCAGTAACCCATGCTTGTCGTAAGAATCGACTAATGGGATCAGGTGGTCAGGCTCGCTGACTTGGTTGACACATGTCCTCATATCCCAATTGCGTAGAATGATGCTCATGATGTTGATCACTGGATTGTCTGGTCCAGACTTGATTATTTACAGACCGCCGCCATATAGCTGGAATATTGCTGAGTGCGGCGTAAAACTAAACTCACTCACTCACTCACTCACTTTTAGCCCTTTTCAAAATCCTGTAACTGGATTTACAGATTTGTGCTTATGATCTCAAAACACCCTGTAAGAAAATAGCATGAACATGCTCCTATATAAAACCGAAATGCCCAGAGTGGTAAACAAGAAAAATCTGCCCGCGACAATTACACTGATTGTGTGATTCTCGCACAGAAAGTGATTACCTGCATCAGTAAATAAGACATCTTCCTGTAAAATGCCTGTTGATCTGCTTGTACTACTGATCTTAGTGACTGATAATCCATTGAACCAATAGTGATAAAAAGCAACATAACCTTTAAAGGGATAAATAGAATATCCCGAAGGGCACAGAACCAAATCTACATATACAATATACAGCACTTGGATGCAACATAATCATCTATCTAAAAATAATACTCAGTACAAAATACTAATTCCAAATCAGTGTTACCAAAATCCTAACACTAGTGAGCCCGATGCAGCATAGCTGATTTTGAGTCCTATCCTTATCATGTAAACACTGTATTTTCGGGATGGTGTACAATTAACAAAAGTAGTTTAGTCAAGCAACTCTTTTTCAGTCTAAGCTTGATAACCTTCAAAGTTGCTTGTTGGCTAGCAGAATCAAATGGTGTGCATGACTGAGGAAGCAGCTGAGAAGTATTCATTCTGCTAGAATTTACTATTCCCATGAATTATTATTCTGCAAACCCCAGGATTTATAGTGCATAATATGAAAAGTACCCTCAGAAATCAAGAAAGCAACCTCCAATCTCTCAAAATAGAATGACATGGCAGTCACCATAGTAACACTCCAAACAAATAGTTCCCTTTTTGTTTTTGAATGAAATGTAAACATTCAGTTTTCAACAGGTTTTAAATCCAAAGGTTCTATGGTCATCTGATATACTTGGTCAAAACAGATTATTAATGTTAGAGATTGGAGGTCCAGAGTTGCTTGTAAAAATATAGAATTGTGCCAGTTTTGAGAAACAGCCCTCAGATTGTTTGGTCTGTATTATTGTGAATGTTCTTGCCAATCAAACAGTTTTTGGATGAGTGAAGCAAAAGTAAACCATGCAGGAGAAGCATATGGTATTATTCCTTATCGAGTTACCATGGTTACAAAGTACTTCCATCAGTCACTGTCTGATCAATGCCTGGCTGCAGCTGTGGCATTACAGAAATTCACAAATACTAGATTTCCTCTCTCGCAGAATGTACGCAGTTGGTATGATTCCTTATTTCTACACGATCAAAGTTACAGTATTCCAGGAAAACACTTTTTGTTCTTCAAATATTCTCATCAAAAAGCAACGAACACTGAAAATTTCCAAATCCATTCCAATGGTTTTAATACTCCAAATCAAATGTCTCATTTACTAAGCATCATAACTATTGATCATTTTAATCATTTGAACATGCAAATTAGGTCAAGATGTATTTGTGAATATTTGTAATAGGAGGTGTACAAAATGAATTAGACATAGAAACTAGGAAAGACTAAGCAACTGAAACCAAACATTATGTTAGGTGAAACGTACGCTACTGATGGTACTAGATCTAGGCTGCAAACGATCTTACCCGGTTTCCATGGTGACGAGGACTCTCAGATTGGGGGTTATAATTATACACCTTGAAAAGTGATATAGAAGCGATCAAGTCAGGCATGATGTTACCATTTGCTTTGAGATTGGACAAGTAGTACTGGAGGTGACATTACATACCAATCGCGAAGATACATCTGTAGTTAATCCTAGAAGTACCTGGGTTAGGAAAGGTCTATTGCTTGTAATAAAAGATGACTAAATTGGATAAGGAGGTCAGGACTTGTGATCTGTGATCTGATTCCGTGTCATTGTACTTGACAGTGTGGGCACTGCTCATGATTACAATCACTGACTTATCAGCCAAGACAGGATTATTTACTACCTGATATGATTAGGGAAGAATTTTGCTGAAAGATGCATTTATCAAGAAAAATCTTTTTTTCTGTTTAATCGTTTACAAAGTAGTCATAGCTGCAGATACATTTTTCCGGGAAACAATGGTAAAATGTTGATGGTGCGAGTAAGTGAATACGGTTTTATGCTGCTTCTAGGAATAATCTAGCAATTTCTTGGGGGCTTGGGGGTCATCAGAAGTGGGCTTCACATAGTGTACCCATGTAGGGAATCAAACCCGGACCTTCCCATAACAATGCAGTTTGTCTAATGTTAAAGGTATCCTGAGGGTTAAGAGAATATAAACCTTTATTATGACTGTTACTACATGTTAAATCTATTCAGGCCTGTAAATGTTTCAGGTTAATTTGAATTAACCTATGCCTAGCATGTAACATTCATACTGGACTGACTATATATATTTTCACAAACATGGTTGCTGGATTAAATTACCATGAATTTGAAACAGAAAACACTTCATCAGATTTAGTGATCTGTTGAAAATGAAAGGTCTTAACTTTTGTATGGATAGTAGTCAATGGATGGGAGTTTTAACTCCATACAATAAACAGAATATGTAAAATAATATCCAACTTTTAAAAGTATTTTTACCACATTTTCCCAAATTTTCATGATACATTTTTCTAACTTGAAGTCACTCAAAATTGTTTTTGTTTTCAGGACCCTGAATCTTGGTATTCTCGAGATTCATCTCAATAAAAATTGAAATTGATTTGGCAAATTAGCAGGACAGGAAACTCATAAAACTGTACTTAGTCATGCTCGCTACTATTCTTGAAGTGCATCTCCTGACTAAAAGTGAATTCAACACTATCAACAGTTACATCAGAATATATGTACAGGGAAAATAGTCATGTCTTTCTGCGAACCACAGGTACAACATGATACAAATGGTAACACCTTTCCTCCTAATGAGTAGAGAACAGAATGACACCTACAATGAGACATGACACGAGGTATTACAGGGAACAATGTAGGTGACATAAGTACAAAGTCCACTAGGGATTCAATACAGATACACTGACAGAAACAAATAAAGGAACACATGAAAATTCAGGTATTCTTTTCAATATTTTCCAGTTTTCATCACCAGCTTTGAATAGCGCTGTGGGAGGAAATCTGAGAATAAATAAAGGAACACTGCCATGAAGTGGTGTTCCCTTATTTGTTTCCTTCAGTATAGTTGGGATGGAGGAGGATGGTAACTACAGATAAAAAAACAAACAAATAACCACCTATAAATACAAACAAACATACAAACATGTTTATATATCCATATTTATGGATATTATCAATATAGAACAAAATAATCATACATTTTCATTAGTCAAAAATCATGATGTTGGCATTGTTAATTTTTAGCACAAAACTGATATGGACAGATATCGAGGAACATGTCGTCATGTTTCGAGCTGTCTTTGAACAAAAATTTTAACATTATTGAAACATTGTTATCTGTGGCCGAGTCTATGGGGCTGCATTTAGTTTCGAAAGCCTCTTGATAAAAATTAAATTTTGTGTTAATATCTGTAAAAATTGAAAAATGTATGAACTTAACAGAATAACATATCCAGCTTAACATATTTTAATCAGAAAATGATTATTCTAAAAAAGACAACCCATTCTGTAAGTTCTATCTTGAACATTATGATGACACACCTATGGGTATGTGTGTCACTCCCCTTAAAAACTTAGGTGTCGTATCACAATTAGAAACATCAATGACTGATCAGATTTCCTATGCACAGAAAGCTCTTTACTTTATGCTGTTACTGACATAAGTCAAACATGTAACTCGACCACAGTGAAAAAGCGGCACACAACCCGTGATCACAGTTTATATCATGTTTGAGTAATTTCACATCTAGATATTGCTGAGGAAGACTAAAAAGGCATTCACAATCATGATCTTTATCATGTTTATGCAGACAAATGCACTTTAAGAAATAAGGAAATATAATTTAGAAAGAACAAAAATTAACTATCTATTATCTTCTTTTTGGAAAAAGGCATGCTTGACCAATAAAGACAAGTCAGGGAAACATTCACAAGACAGTTACCATGGCTACATACACAATTAGTCACATAACATCAGAATAAATAGTCACAATGGACTTCAATAACCAATCCACCAAGAAAGGCCTCTTATGAAAGGTGAAATCTTTGTCTCCATGGGGTATGATAAAAGCATTTAAAATGTCTGGACTGACTTATTCAGGTAGGTACTACTTTGAAATAGTGACAGATTAGTTCAAACCAGAGGATGATATGACTGTGGAATGACATTAATAAAATTATTAAACATCTTATGATAGTATAGATGAAACACTAAGTTATTGATTGTAAAATTGATAATAAATAGAAGCAAAATGGTAAACATCATTAATAAGCTTTCTATGGACATTGAGGGATGGGATGATGGGAACAATGGATTGATAAAAAAATAACATAGTTGCCATGGCAACAGAATGTGATTTACCTGCCAGTACTTGGAGCAGACGATGAGGACAGTTCGCTGGTTGTATGGGCAACATGTTAAAGTTTGAGCATTCAGACAGCGTATCTGCTTCGATTCATCCTCATAGACGGACTTTGTCTGTAATTAAAGTTGTTAGATGGTAAAAAATACCAGTTGTAATTCATGCCATTAACACAACATGCTCTATGAACGTAGTGACGAGGGAATCACGGCTCTCCAGCTCACCTGAATGTTCTAGAAATATTCTCAACTGAAACATGATAGGACTGGACAGGACTACTTTTAAAACAAATAGATTAAAATTAAGACAATTTAAGTCGTTGAACTCAATGTATGTAAAATAATGATGATACTTTAAACAGTCCGAGTAATGGCTCATCAATAGCAACACATCCCACATGGTTTCTGAGATTTCAAAATTTTAAGATCGTTACATATCCATATTATTTAATATTGTGAATTTTAAATTTCCAAATTTTAAATTCATTACACATCTATATTATTTAATGTTGTGAATTTTAGAATAAATTGTATAACAATGATACTTATCCTATCTCACATTATGCACTCTCCCTTGAATTTCAACCATGAGTGGAAACAACCATGAGTGGAAACAACCTTGACAAAAGTTTCCAGCCTCTAGTACCACCTAATCAAAGCATACCCTTGTTCCATCTATTGTTGTAGGCAGTCACAGGTTGTCTGTGCAAAACATGCATCTTGCCTAGGCTGACCAAGTGACTCCCTACCTAAGCCTTTCTCTTTCATGGTACCAGAACCCTATCAACAGTTCTAAGGAACTATAGAAACACATATAAAACACAAGTAGTTGAATACATGTGGGACCGACCATAAGACATGTTAGAGGAGATTATAAACCAAAGGTCACTATGTTCTTCTTTAATCAGATTGGTTGAAAAACATGATTGAATGGTATTTGATTCCTGGAAATTGCAAGATCATTCGCTGTGTATTAATACGTACAAACATCGCTCACAGCATTGTATTGTTACGTCGTCAGCAGTGGTGACGTCATGCAAGTCATATTGTGACGTAAAGTCCGAATGATGTCACAAATGAGCAGTTCCAGATGCTACCATGGTAGACAGCGAAACAGCCGGCTGATGACATTTCACTGCTGTTCCCATACTCGATGTCAATGAGTGCAGACACAAAAACGTGTGTGGACATTTTGGTTTACTTTTGTGTTTACAATGTCAATAAACATCATGTGCTGGCCAATTTCGGGTGTTGTTGAGTATCTGAAGCACGGGAATACTTCATTTGAAACCTCCGGCTAACACCATCGGTTCTAAATGAATTCCCTTGCTTCAAATACTCAACAACACCCGGAAATTGGCCAGCACATGATGTTTATCTCCTAAGTAACTCTTACAAATGTTAATTAACACCCTCTGCCTTTCCAAAGAGTTTTTATTATGTTTGAGATTCCTGTAAAATCATAACTTGACAAATGTTGCTAAATAAAAGGCCTTTTCAGGGTAAATCAAAGGCAATCAGGGCCATGTCAAGGCTAAAACAAATTTAGGGCCTTTTTGGGGGTAAAATGTCCAAATTTATCATGCTTAATGCTCTGAACCTCTTCCACAAATGACTGCTCTTATCTTTTCTGGATATCCATTTCAACATAGTACTCAGAGTAGAGGTTAGCAAGTATAAGGATCAACTTGTTGTTTTCATGGGACATCTGGCCCTGATGCTGTTAACACAGCCTTGTCTTGTAGCAGACAATCAATTATTACACAGAAGGAAATTGATCACTTGAACCCATGATTAGGAAACAAAATATAAGTTAATCAGTTTTATTCCTTAAACTGCTGATATCACAAATATAGCTTTTCCTTTGACCACATTCTGTTTTGTTGTACATACCATGGCACAAAGAGTGAGTGAGTGAGTGAGCATGATTTTTATGCTGCTTTTAGCAATATTCCAGCAATATCACAGTGGGGACACCAGAAATGGGCTTCACACATTGTACCCATGTGGGGAATCGAACCCAGGTCTTCGGTGTGACAAGCAAACGCTTTAACCACAAGGCTACCCCATCACCCCCTGGAAAATTTGAGCAAATTCTAGATGAGAAACAGTTCTCTTACCTTGGGTTCTGATGTCAGTGTCCATACTTTGACAGTTCCCGAGTTAGATACAGCAAGCACTACATCATCTGGGAGTATTAGAAACATCATAATCATATCCAGGCTATACAACAGTAATTCAAGTAAAGAAAGGCCTGGCTATACTAAGGGCCACAACTCTGCACCCCTGACCAAAGAAAGAGTAATGCTTTTTGGTTTTGTTGTTTAAAAACACACTCAGCCATATTCCAGCTATATGGCGTCAACCTGTAAATAATAGTCTGCACTTGACAATCCAGTGATCACATCGTTGGGAAACGATGACATGTGTCAACCAAAAGAATCAGACCACTTAATCCTGTTTGTCACCTCTTTTTGGGTACCAAAGACCAAATCTAACCCAGATTTTCACAGGTCGAAAGTGTAATGTGATGTAATGTTGATTTAGCATATGTATGTAACTGAGAGTAAACAAGTAATGACACTAGTCTACAGAAGGCACAGCTAGTACAGTGTTACTGTCTCGTGTTTCTAGACCCATCTTTGTAACTATATATCCAGAAACACTTCATCACAAAACAAATTACTGGCATTGTGTTATATTCATATAAAAAAAATTTTAAAAACCTGAGACACTTTCAGCTAACATGGCTAAGAATATAGTTACCTTCTCTTTTGACAGGCCCGAAGAACACAGCATGCACTGATCCAGTCTGGTGCTAGTTTGGAGCACAGAGACCACAACAACTCAAAACTGAGGGGGTCGATGACATGGATTTCCGGGTAGTAGCCATTACACACTAGCCTCAGTTCTTTAGATGAGCGGAATCTGTAGGCCTGGGTGTAGAAGAAACATATCAAATGTACAGCATGCAAAATGGATGAAACTTACTGCACATCTGCAATGTTAATCATACAGAAAATTGCCCAGTGAAATCACACTTTAGTGTATAGTCAGTTTTGATAACAGTGACCGTCTGTCAAAACGTAGACCACATGGGAGGGAAACAGGGAGGGTGGATCATTTAAGGGAGGGTGGATCATTTAAGTAATGTTGCTATATTTTCGGAGTCCTTAAATCATTTGTTCCTGATTTCAAAAAATTATACTATGATCAATTTTGGGGTAGTTTTCTTCCTGTACAATTCACATAAATGTTTTATTTGTTGTTTATTATTATCTGTTTGACAGCCTGTAAACATGGCAAATAAATGAATCTGGACCAGACAATCCAGTGTGGATGTTATGAGGAGCATACCACTTTGTCAGGGAACAATGACAATAAACTTAGTCAGTGAGTCGGACATCCCGAAATCCTGACTGATACAAAACACTCCTAAAGATTACAAGACAACTATAATAAAATGTATAACTTTAATATATAATTATAATCCTTTTAATGGTTACATGGGTCAGTTGCTCTTGCACATAGTAAAATGCTGTAAGAAAATTGTAAATCACTGGGATCAAGAGTGAGTGAGTTTAGTCTTACGCCGCACTCAGCAATATTCCAGCTATATGGTGGCGGTCTGTAAACAATGGAGTCTAGTCCAGTCTAGACATGCAATCATGACAGAAATGAGTATTGATACATAATATCACAATATCATGCTTTTGTCATTCTAAAAATATCAACGTGCTGCTAATTTGATTTAGAATGTCAGACATACCATCGCTCTCAATACAGTGACGATACTCACATTGATATCCGTGTGCACTATAGACATCTTTGTGTGTTCAATGCATCGACCATCAGTGATATCCCATAAACACATCTCTCTGAAAAACAGTTTTTGTCAATTACAAAATTCTTGTACATGATAATCAAGGAAATAACCAGTATACTTCATTTACCTTTACTGAAAGTGACAGACATACTTTGTTCATCACATTTACAAAAGGAGAGGCAATGTGTTTTGGAAATAAGGTATTTCATGTTTCCGACAACATGGTCAAAGACTCAAATATCACCCTACCCATTTTCTGAGGCACTGACAACATAAGATGTCTGTGGATTGTCTGAGCCGAGGGCCAGGCAGCTGATAGCTGTTGTATGTCCAAACAACATGCTCCTCGGATACAGCTGCAAGGATCAATATTAGACCAATAACTGACGTGTGCAAAAATTCTGATATAGAATATATGCAAAATGATACACTGAAACAGGAAATTGTAATATCTAATCATAATGATGCCTTGTCAACATGACAAATCAACATTAGAAATAATTCCTGTTTTATGAGAGCTCTTTGCAAACTGTCCGATAGCAATTCATATAAAATATGTGAGTTAAGCTTCACGCTGCTTTTAGCAATATCATGGCAGGGGACAAAAGAAATGGGCATCACACACTGTACCCAGATGGGGAATAGAACCCAGGTCTTCAGTGGTACAAGCGAACGTAGTAACCACTAGGCTACCCCATCACCCCCAGTAAAATCTGTGCAAATTTAGCATTATGATATGCATTATATGACTCCGATTATGAGTCAAGTATTGCAATATGTGAAGCAGGCATATAGTGACACATACAAACTGTGTATAAAACCATAAGAACAGGAGATAAATTTAAATGCTAAATCATTTTGTCAGGTGACGCTTCAGCTCAAATGTCTACGTTTTATTGGCCATGTTTGCAAAATCACTATCAGGTCATTACCACACAAGCTCCTATACTGAAGAAAAGAAATGGTCAGTGATGTAAGCATGTAAGTGAACAAACCTGCCAATTTTCATTGAGGTCCCATATACATATCTGTCCATCATTGCATCCAGTTACGATATTCTTCATATCTGCTGTCATGAGAATGGCAGATATGCAGTGTGTTGGAGCATGCCTGCCCCACAGCACCATGGGCACTGCTAAGTTGCTTGCTGATGACATTATTATTTGCTATGGTATTTTCTGTAAAAGACAAAAGTTGACAATTAACATATGTCATGATACATCAAATCTGATGTAAACAAATCAGAAGAGTTATAAAACATAACCATGATAACCTTACCGAGCTGATACTGCAAAGGCTGCACTAACCATTGTAAACTGTTAAATAAAGTAAACCTTGGTGTGATAAATGTTGAGGTTATCAACAATGTTTAACGCTGCAAGCAGCAATATTTCACTTTCAGCAACATAATATCAGCAGGTATCATACATTAATAACTGAGGTAAGACTAGACCAAACAAATCAGTGAAAGACTTTAAGAGCAATGTTAAACACTTGCAAGGATACGATAACATGCAATCAGTCTTGCCTATGATTCCCACGGTAAGCTAAAATGAAAACAATCCCAACAATTAGCAAAATGAAAAATATTACTAAGTCTGTTGTATTGTTAAATGATCATGGCGTTATTGTTTTTCTAGATGCAAGCATCCCAGCTGGTTTTCATAATCTGTGGTGGAAGCAGAATATTGCTGAGAGCTACTCAAAACAGAATCTATTTGCTCACTATATGAATATATATATCTAATATTTTTAGATTAAAGGAGACATGCATGTGATGACAAGAAGCAGTCTGTGTCATTAACCAGGACAATGAACCCTTATTCTTGTCTTTCTGTCGTGACAATCTATCATCATATTTGGTGGCCCGTATCTTCTGCTGAAAACCCACTTAACAGAATTATATAAACTAGCAGACTGTTTGGATCACAAAGTTGACTGGGCTGACATTTACCAGATGATATATTTCTGTGCCAAGCACAACTACAATAAATGAAAAAGGCTCTTTATACATGTGTGTGGTTTTCACATGTCGCCTTTTCCACAGGGAGAGAGGTCAATTTCTACCCAAGGCCTACGCCATGGTCTTTTATCATGAAGATGTCAAGATTCCAGATGTCAGTATTTGCTCATGTTGCGTGCGTTAATATATGCCAAAAGCAAGATTAAAAACCGCAAACACTCAACGATTCACCATAACAAAAAGGAATTGAAAGTCACAGTGACCGTTTGTCTCAATGACACACCAGCGTTAAGTGATTAATTACTACACAGATGTGATCAAGATTTGTGATTCAGTTGAAGATCGTGAAAAAACGTATACCTGCACATTCAATTCTGATTCCGACAACCATAAACGTCAACAAAATGATAAAGATTCAAATTTATACGAATTCCATCCTCTATTCCTAATCGATAGACTTCATTAGTCACGTAACCTTACCATGCGCCGGCATTCAGCGTCCAAACTAAAGCTCAAGACATTATGAATTCTAATCAGCAGACATCATTTTCGAACCGAATTACAACCCGGAAGTGCTTGTAGAAAAAACTATACGAAGTAGTTCGCGGTAATATATCTGCTTTTATTTTCTGTGTATTTAAGATTAGTCCAACTTTATAAGACATACAAGTGCATGTTTTAGGATTCATATTGACATGATATTTAACCGTGTTCTAAATACTGAATGTAATATGAGCGGAGTAAAATATTGATCTCGAAAGTAGACCACAACTTGCATACCGCTAAGAAATATGTATACCCAAGCGTCGAAGCCAACCTCCATCAGATCGATTAAACTTATATTTTCATGGAATATGATAGAATTCAAGACGCAGGTGCGTACTTGACACTCTCGGAGGCACACACTCTCACGTGTACACATTCATTAACAAACTTAAGTTATCGCTTCCTTGATATATTCAGGGATAATCTACAATGTGTAAACGTCTTCTATTCTCCCTGCCTGGATATAACCTACAGTTGAAGCTGAACATGCAATATTGTGGCAATATGACTATTCAGTCCCTACGTAACTGTAAGTTGACTAACTGAATCTGACATGATAATACCGACATAATATTGATATTTGCTGTTATTTGATATATTACGTACGTAACAACTCTGGGACGTGCACAATGCCATTTACGAAATGGTCAAATGCACCACATGTTATATTTGGGATTACAAAATTCACTGTAAGGTACATATTCTAGTCATTTTATTGGGACTCTATCCAACAAAAGTACTAGAATCTGTACTTTACTGAGAAAGTGTAATCCCACATATAACGTGTAACTCTGGGACGATTACTTTGTTTTACGGTCACAGATTTTCAGTTTGGCAAAAAATCGAAGATTGTTACAGTTTCAGACATTCAGACAAGACACCCTGTTTTCCCCCGATTACAGGAAAAAAGGTTGGTAAAAAAGTCCTTTTTACTGATTTAGTTATTCATTTGACAAGATTGACATCAAAGATTTCAAACAAACAAAAACATGAAGAAATCACATATTTAATGGCAGATTAAAATTTTAAATTGATGTTTGATCTTTTATTCGACATCTAAAAAAGCATGATGTGCTCACGGATTAAATATCTAAACTGACCTAAGTGTCTCAGTGTGTTTACTGATCACCGGTTATAGTGTGATTTTAACTGATTGCTACCCTTGAAGTTCCGGGTTAGAATATTGGCCTTCAGTAACCCATGCTTGTCGTAAGAGGCGACTAAAGGGATCGGGTGGTCAGGCTCGCTGACTTGGTTGACATATGTCACGCATTATAGAAACACGCAAAGGGATGAAGGAATCTACATATGTCGCTTTTATTGATTTTAGAAAAGCCTATGATTGCATAGATCGAAACGTGTTGTGGGAGAAACTACAAAACAAAGGCATAAATGGCAACTTATGCTGAAATCTTTTTTATCCTTGTATAGAAATGTACAGTGCTGTATCCGACTTAACGGTCTTCTGACACCCTTTTTCGATGTTACATGCGGTTTGAAACAAGGCTGTTTGCTCTCGCTACTCCTGTTTAACCTGTATATTGATTTGTTATGCGCAATAGACGCTCTCATTAAAGGTGTATCTATAGATAATAATACAGTGGGAATTCTGGCATATGCGGATGATATTATTTTGTTGGCTGAGAAGGAAGAAGATCTTAATATCCTACTCGACTGCTTACATAGCTGGTGTGTTTCAAACAGAATGACTGTTAACAGTGCAAAATCGACAGTAATTCACTTTAGATCACAGACTGTACCAAAAACAAGTATCATATTTATGATTGGTGAGGGTGTTTTAGAAACAGTGGAGAGTTACTGTTACTTATTAGGTTTGCTTCTCACAGAATATTTAGATTACGCAAGGATGGCCAAATCTGCAGCTAATTCGGCCAGTAGGGCGCTTGGCCTTTCTATATCTAAATACAAATTGCTTGGTGGAATGGAATATACTACGTTCACTAAACTGGATGATACAATGGTTTGGTCCATTTTGGACTATGGTTCATGTATATTATGACCAGAAATTATTGCGAATTTTAGGAATATGTTTAATTGGATTTCTAGTATAAACAACCTTGACCAGCTATCAAGTGCTTGGTTTCATTCAAGAGAGACAACTCCGTTAATACTTTTTCATTAGTTTGTGAAGAGTTATACCCCTTTGTTTACTTGCTAGCAGACGACATTTTCAGTGATTTTCAGTATGGATGATTTAGAGAAGAGGAAGTTGATTTTAGAGTATTATAACAAGGACATCAGATCAGCTAAAGTGATTTCAAGTAGAACAGGCATCCCTTTGTCCACTGTTTATCGTGTTTTGAAAAATATTGCAACTGGATATGGCATTGAGCACCAGGGAGGCGCAGGTTGGCCCAGAAAATTGACTGTCGGTGACAGGAGGCGGCTTGGTATTCTTGTTTCTAAAAACAAACGAAGGAGTTTAGAAAACTTAAGGCTGTGTATGATTGATAGAGGAACTGTGGCTGTCTGTAAGGATACAATTAGAACTGAGCTGCATGCAATGGGTTGGCAGAAAAGTCGAGGAATTCCATCACCGATCATGAAACCTGAACAAAAGGAGCGAAGGTTGAACTGGTGCTTACAGCATAGAAATTTTAACTGGGACAATGTGATTTTCTCAGATGAAAGTTCTGTGTGGCTGTTTCCTAATACACTGAAATTCTGGACCAAACAAACTGAAAAACCTTTGTATCAGCGCCCAAAGTACAGTCCGAAATTTAACGTGTGGGGTGGCATATCTGTGTTAGGGGCAACGCCCCTCTGTGTATTTGAAGGGAATATGAACAGTGAGCGGTACACAGATATTCTCGAGGGACATTTATTTCCATCTACTCAGGTGTTCTATGGAAATGTTTGGATTTTTCAGCAGGACAACGACCCAAAACATCGTTCAAAGCATTCACAGGCCTGGTTTCGGACCCAAAATATGACATTATTAGATTGGCCAAGCTATAGCCCTGACCTAAATCCAATAGAAAATGTTTGGGGACTTATGAAGGAAAGTGTCAATTAGAAAAATCTGACAAATATTGCTGATATGAAAGAAGAGTTTGTCCGATATTGGGACAGCATGGACCACGACTTTCTAACTTCTTTGATCAGTAGTATGCCCCGCCGCATTGAAGCCTGCATTGCTGCCCATGGTGTCTTGACAAAATACTAACTGTTCACCTGTCTTTGAATCTGGAGTTATGTTCTGCTAATATTCACATTTAATACGTGAGTAATGAGTGAATTTTTTAATAAAAATTACAATCTTTAAATTCTCAATAATTTCAGGTTGCTCTGTATATGGGGCTCTTATAATATGTCTTGTATCAATGCTGTCCAAAATCGTGCTATGCGTTTCTTCCTAGGGCTTAAAAAGTATGTAAAGGCTGTTAATGGTGAAATAGCATGGATGCCCCCAGTTGTACACCAGTGGGGTAGTACTGTAAGATTTGATAAACGTTTATGTAACCTTCATTTTAGTCGCATTACGAAAGAAATATTTTTATGAAGTGATCGATGGGCGATCCGCCGTAAGCGTAATTTACACTTCCGCATACATACTAAGTTGTCGGAGTTGGGACTAGCCCATTTTATCCCTGTGAATAACTATACATTTTATTTCGTCAGAGGTACGAGCTGTGCTGTATCAAAGGCATGTCACACAGTGGAGAGAAAGTATTTTACAGCCACAAGGTCCGTGCCGAAAGGGAGGTGATAAGCTGAGATTATATTCTACTTTTAAGAATTGTTTTACTCAAGCATTTTATGTCTGTCATAGCATCCCAAGAGCACATAGAAGTGCATTAGCAAAATTTAGATGTGACACAGCACCAATCAATATTGAACTGGGCAGATATGCTAATATTCCTCTACAAGAGAGAACATGTTTTAATTGAGTGAATGTAATTGAGGATGAATACCACGTTTTACTTCATTGTCCAGTGTACAGTGTCGAGCGAAAGAATCTTATTGATAATTGTCTTAGAATTTGTCCGGATTTTATGAATATAAGCAATACTCGGAAAACTGCTTTTATCTCATCTAATGAAATTTTATGTTCTGAAAGTGCCAAAACCTGCCATAGTATTTTGAAAAAGAGAAAATATGTTTTTATCAGTAACATGTACGAAATAGGTTTTATCGAGAATGTTCAGGTTTACCACTTGTAAATACCTGTACATATATCAAAAATAAAATCTCTCTGGTGTCCCCCGCCGTCAGGTTGCTGGAATATTGCTCAACGGCGTAAAACCAAAACTGACTCTCTCACTCTCACATTAACAGGAGTATCTCCTCAAAATAGCTGTACTTGTCTCAGTACTGTACCTTGTTGTGATTTAACGTAAACTGAACGTTTGATCAAAGCGGAGAAATCAACCCCTCACATGTTCACATTTCTGACCTCACGAATACAGGGTTTACTCTAATGGTGCTTTCATGAGACTTTCGGTTTATTTTTTATTTGGTGAAATTTGTGTCATGCATGAGCGGATGGGTTTAGTTTACGCCGCTTTTAGCACTATTCGAGCTAACAATTTCACGTTGTCACAACGTTATGCTTTCGTTGTGAAAACGTAACTTGATATTACGACCGTACAGCGTTATTCTGTGGACTCCCATTGACGTTCTCACAGCGTTGTTAAGTTGTAACGTGACGTTGTTAGACGTCATGTCCACGTTGTCACAATTTAATGTTATGGTAACGTTATAAGTACGTTGTGATAACGTACTTTATGTTGTGGGAACGTAATGATAGTACGTCCATACAACGTTATTCCGTGGACTTATATTTAATGTTGTCTTGTTTTTTAACGCCACACTCAGTAATATTCCAGCTATATGGCGACGGCCTGTAGATAATCGAGTCTGGACCAAGCATATATATTGGCTGATGAAGACCAATTCTAACCCGAATCTTTACTGGTATATCTATCAGGGACGTAATCAGCACCATGACTGTCCCAGTATCATACAAGAACCGAAATATTACGTCAATTACCTGGATTGAAAATGACCACAAGACGAGGAACACAACCCCTCTTTCAGACTTAAAATATGTACAACTATCTAAAAACGATGTGGAGCGGTAGGGTAGCCTTGTGGATATAGCGTTCGTTCATCTTGCGGAAGGACCTGGTTCGATTCCCCAAATGGGTGTAGCCAATTTCTGGTGTCCCTCGCTGTGATAAAACCCCACTCACTCACTAAGGACGAGGTGGCGGTTTAAAAAAGCTTCAAATAGCGAAGGGAGACCACTCGCGCACGTGCACGTAACTTATAGTAAGTGAAGTCATAGTAAAATATTTAAACTTCCGACATCAGGTTTGAAACTATATATAGCTGCACACGACTATAGACTTCGTCATTTCCATCACAGAGTACCTGTTAAACACTCGACTAGAAGACAGCAACACAGCGGGATAGAGCAAACGAAAGAAAGATCCAAAGAAGGAAGGAAAACAGACTCATATGTATACCATTTATTAATATTTATTATTAATCAAGAAAATAGGGTATTATACGGGCACCCAAACACGACATCCAAAGTAAAACCTACACAACCAAACAGGCTTGCAAATGACATCAGCATCAATCACAGACACAGAAGAATCTCTCTCTCTCTCTTCAAATATATACAAATCGCATTCTTTCACAAACACACCTTATCATACAAACACATGTACACATACACGTTTACATCCGTTCAAGCTTCATAAACACGAACTCACGCCTACATATTCACTGACACACACACACATACAAACACACACAGAAACACACATGCATGAAGAATCTACGAGAATACTCTCCTAAAGAAGGCAGCCACTCTCCTCAGTGCCTTCCTCAAAGGATGAATATCCTCCACGAAACTGTCGTCGACCTCGTCCTCATAGACCAAGTAGTCACTGTCGCCGTCACTTGGGACAGGGCTAATAATCGACATAGGTGATGGTGACTGGGGCAGGGAGCGTCTCGCCGTGGTCAGGACGATCCCAGAACGGGGTGAAAACACTCAGAGGTTTGGGAGAGGGGCTCGGGGCCGCAGCCAGGGGACGCTACATCGGTGAGTGAGGAGGTGGGAGAAAGGGCGAGGTTTATAGGAGGTGTTAAAGAAACAATGGCAGTAAAGGTCATGGTGCATAGCCCCAGATTACACATTCTATTAGACAGTACCCCACGACAAACATGCTGTGCCGACAGATTGTTAGAAAGAAATATTGACGTGCAAATGGGAGATGAGTATCCAGGGACTGATTGATTTTCAGCACATCATAACAGAAAAAATACAATCAAATGTCCCAATAATGGACAAGAAGATTATGGAAACATGGACAAAAGAAGCAAATTAGTCCGTCCAAGTTGAAGAAGATGTAGATATAATGCATTCACAGTCGGATTTCTCATCTTCGGGACAAGTACAGGCCACCAGAATGTGTTACAGGAATAATAGGGGACATTTAATCACTGCTTTCATATACAATCCATCTATCAGTAAAACCATTATAGGCCGAATATTTGAATGAAAAGTGGACAGAAAACCCCTCTTTCAGACTTAAAATATGTACAAATATCTAAAGGCAATGTGGAGCGGTAAGGTAGCCTTGTGGATATAGCGTTCGTTCATCTTTCGGAAGGGCCGGGTTCGATTCCCCAAATGGGTGAAGCCAATTTCTGGTGTCCCCCGCCGTGATACAGCCTGAATATTGCTAAATGCGGCGTAAAATCCGACTCACTAAGGACGAGGTGGCGGTTAAACAGCCACAAAGAGCGAAGGGAGACCACTCTCGCTCAGTCACCTGTGCACGTACCTTATAGTAAGTGAAGTCATCGTAAACTATCTAGACTTACAATATCAGGTTTGAAGCTATATATAGCTGCACACGACTATAGACTTCGTCATTTCCATCACAGAGAACCTGCCAAACACTCGACTAGAAGACAGCAACACAGCGGGATAGAGCAATCGAACCCTGAATATCTTCATTTGTTAATTAGTTTACTCCTATAGAAACTGCAAGTTGTATAACAATAAATCAGACTTAGTTCAGTTGCCTCCCCTGCTGTGTTGCTGTCACCTAGTTGTAAGTATACTTGCCACATAAAGAAACTGTGCATTGTCAAAATATTATCCCAGTTGATAAGTATGATAACAATGTCAAAGGTACATATAAACTTTAATGGAGGGATCATGAGACCATAACAAGTCGGGAGAATTTCAATTGAAAAGTCAATCACAATGACGTCACGAGTCCACAAGCGGGACAGGGGTCAAACGACCATGTCACAAGCTCAATAACGGGTATGTCCACCATCGGCATTGAGAACAGCAGTGCATCGACGATGCATAGAGCCTATCAAACGTGCAAGGAAGGCTTGTGGGATGTCACGCCAGATTCTCTCAAGTTAGACGTCGATCCATCTCGTCCCAAACATGCTCTATCGGGGAGAGATCCGGTGAATTTGCAGGCCAAGGCAGTAAGTCAACGTTGTGGTGTTGCAAGAAATCCATAGCAACCCTTGCCGTATGAGGGCGGGCATTGTCCTGTTGAAATGTTAACCCAGGGTCATGACATTGCAGAAAAGGACTTGCCACAGGTCGAAGAATCTGATCCCTGTAGCCCACACCAGTTAAGTTGCCCTGAACAATCACCAAAGGAGTTCTTTGGCGTGCTGTTATTCCACCCCAAATCATCACGGAACCACCTCCAAAGCGATTCCTCTCCAAGACACAGGCCTGTGCATAACGTTCTCCCACGCGTCTATAGGCACGTTGACGTCCATCACTATGGGAAATGTTAAACCTGGACTCATCTGCAAAAACCACATTTCTCCACCAAAACAAGGGTCTGCGGACATGATTTCGGCACCACATTCGGCGAGCTTGTCGATGACGTTGTGTCAGGATAGGCCGTATGGCGGGACGTCGTGGTCTGATCCCGTGATGACGTAAACGTTGTCGAACTGTGTTGGGGTGGATACGGCGAAGTCCTGGGATGGTTCGGCCAGTCATCACTGCAGTCTGAAACCTGTGGCGAAGATGGGTCACCCTTATCCATCTGTCCTGTCTTGGCGTTGTTACACGTGGACGTCCAGAATGTGGCCGATCGATGACGTCATTTGTGTTCTGGTAGCGTCTCACCATTGCAGAAATTGTGTTCCGGTGGCAGTGGAAATGTGCAGCCACTTGTCGTTGAGACATTCCCCCACGGACCATCCCAATGGCTTCATGACGTTGTGCAGACGTGAGCCTTGGCATGCTATGCGTTTCAATAGCCGTTTAATTTTTTTGAACGATCGCAAGGGCAGGGGTTGAGCTTTCCAAAGTGACAGTATTGTGTGGCATTCATTTTCTCTGTTTCTCTTTCCCGTCACGGAACGTGGCACGTGCATGCATGTTGGATACATGTCACTAATCTCTGAGTTTCAATCCTTATGTGTCTCCACAGGTTTGATAAATTTAGATTTTAAATTTTTGTATGCACAGTTTCTTTATGTGCCTAGTGTATAATTCTAAATTGTGAGTATCTAAACTATGCCCGAATATGGCAAACTATTTGTATAATCTAACGACACCTTCCTTCCTTCCTTCGTCTCAATGTTCAAAATTGTCGACCATCCACTTAGCCGTCAAAAACCCATGTGCTCGACCCTGCACATGCAGAAAGTGACTGCACGAGGCGTTACGGTTGCGTTTTGGTGCAACGTTCATGGTTCTTGTAAAGATGTGTTTTGGCTATCAGATAACAAAACCAAAGAAACTAACTTTCTCTTCAGAACACCTTGATGGCAGTTTTTAGCGTTACAAGCCCCTGTGAATCACCGATTAAAACAAGAGATTATCTGACCAAGACTGTTGGAACATAAACACCCCCAACCTTGTCGCACACACCTGCCATCGTGCTCTGTCGTAGGACGTGTACATGTTCGGCTGATGACATATTGCTGCAAGCAGGAGACATCTATCTGTCCGTTATGTGGAGGACTCTGTCGACCACCTGCATGTTGCTGGGTGACTAAAAATGTCCGGTATATATTCCTTCTTCTGCCAACACCAAAGACGTTTGCAAGGTGACATTTGGTTCACCGAGTTCATTTTAAGCTTTCCTATGCATCTGCCAGATTCTACTGTCATCAAATGACGCCTTGGACACAGAGATCCTATATATTTTCTAGCATTTCAAAACTTCATTATCAAACTTGGCTCAGTATATTTTCAAACTGGGGGCAGTTTTGTTCACCTTATTCATATAAATATTACCTGGTTCTCTGTGACATCATGCTTGTCAGTAGAACTGTTGCTCAGTGGCACATGTGAAATTGCATACCCTGGTTATATTCGGTTGTGATCCCAAAGTTTTCAGATTTGTTTTGGCAATCGAGGAGTCCCCACTTTCATACAGGACTATTCATGATCATGCTGTTCTCATGTTGGGCTATTTGTGTGATGACTCCAGTAAGGACACAATGCATTTGGTACCGTATGGCATACATCATGTTTCACGTGTACGTTATACGTTAATGTCTGTATAATTATAAAATTAAACGAGACTTACCTGAGATATTTGCCCGTTAACTCCTGTAACTTGTACTGTCCATCCAATTTCCATTTTTCCAGTTAAGATGACACCAAGTCCCCTTACTTAACATATGATTACGATAGTCACAGCGCTAAAATCCCTTGTGGAATGGGATCATCTTCCTTTTCATGCTTTTATTTAACATTGCACTCATTGTATTCCAGATGTATGTCAGCGGCATGTATGTAAAATCAAGGCTGGACTAGGCAATACAGTGACGGATACCAGGTGCAACAATCTGTGCTGAGAGGTTTGATGAATTTCAATCAACCAAGTCGGACTACCTGATCGACTGAGTCCCCTCTCATAACCTGCAAGGATCGGTGGAGCCTTTCCTAACATGAATTCACAGGCCGGGTTTTACCTCACTGAAACATCGGGTCCCGGAACCCCCAATTATTAGTTTTAAGGGTCCTTGCGGACAATATGAGGGTCCTGTGAAGTAACAGTGTAGGGAAGCGTATGTTTTGATAATTTATTTATAGCCTGGAATGAATCATTGATCATATGGACTGATGGATGAAATGATGCATGTAACTGCTCTGAAAGAAACAACCAAACACTCAGCAAAGTCATATATGTGTTGTATACATTGAATAATACTGTGCGTCCGTCTTGACGGAGCGAGTTGTTTTTCAGCGTCCATTCTCAATATTTGAGTGGACACAATGTGTACCCATGTGGGGAATTAAACTTGAGACTCAGGACGAGTGAATGCTTTAACCACTACATTACCGCACCGCTCGTTTCTATTTCATAATTTGTGAATCAAAAAGTTAGAAAATGTGTGTAGGCCCACTTAAAGTATCATTGCTGTTGTGCTTAAAGGTGTCACTGATTTCAAATGATTTCCACGTCTTGTGTGTAAATAATTAAATAGGTTAGTGAGGTTGTCATTGTTGGCCTATGTATTTGATGAATAAATGTCAATGTTTTTGCATTTTATGCAGATTTTGAGGGAATACATAGATTTTACGTGTATACCTCCATAAATGCAGAAAATATTGAAGCCGATGCCAAAACCACATACATTGCCATTATATAGCTGGACAACTGCTGATGTTATAGAAGAAAACAACACTCCGCCCCTTCAAACTCGTGATGCTGATAAGGGACGTCATCTCATGTATGTCAACTAGAACAAGTGTTTGCCACTGATATGGCAATGTCTCCTGCCGCTAAAGAATGGAATATCTATGTTTACTACTTTTTATTTTTGGGTCACATACAAGATGTCTGAAATGACTGGTGTCTGCATAATCACCCAATGTAGGCTGTCAACATACTTGAAAACATTGGGTGCAATGTTCTATGAGATATCGCCTTTAAAAAGCGGTCAAAGTATCGTGGTGACCTTGAAGATAAGGTCAAGGTCACCCAAATAAACTGGTGTCTGTGTAATACCCCAGTGTAAACTGTCACCAAATTTGAAGACATTGGCTACAACAGTTTATGAGATGCCGTGTTAAGAAGAGTTTGAAAAGTGCTCAAAGTGTCGTGGTGACCTTGAAAATAAGGTCAAGGTCACCTAAATAAAGAGGTGTCTGTGAAATCCCCCAATGTAGGCTGTCACTAAATTTGAAGACACTGGGTACAACAGTGCATGAGATATCACGTTAACAACAGTTTGAAAAGTGGTCAGTGTCGTGGTGACCTTGAAAATAAGGTAAAGGTCACCCAAATAGCCTGGTGTCTGCGTAATCCCCTAATGTAGGCTGTCACCAAATTTCAAGACATTGGGTACAACATTTCATGAGATATCGCGTTAACAAGAGTTTGAAAAGTGGTCAAAGTGTTGTGGTGACCTTGAAAATAAAGTCAAGGTCACCCAAATCGACTGGTGTCTGCGTAATCCCCTAATGTAGACATTGGGTACATTTGAAGACATTGGGTACAACAGTTCATGAGATATCGCGTTAACAAGAATCGGGACGTACGGATGTATGGACGAAGGTACGGACGGACGCTTTAATACATAGTTCCCCGTTCCGCGTACCAGCGGGGGACAATAAACCCAAATTCATCTGAGGTGGTGTAAAACTTCATTGCAATCAAACATAAAACACATGGAAAAATATGTCTCTAACAATGAACAAAAGAAAGGATCAACAAACCATTATATGGATACATGATATACTAAAAAATAGTCTGTGTCAACAGGACGGTTTTATGTTTATACTTGCATAAATGCAGACTATATTTAAGTCATTTCAAAAACCACACACATCATGATTTTATAACTGGACAACTGCTGATGTTTATGAACACTCTGCCCCTTCAAACTCTTGATATGTGGATGCTGATCTGGGAAGAGTCAATTCATTTATGTCAACTTATGTCAATAAATACAAATTCATCATCTGAGATGGAGTAAAACTTCATTGAAATCAAACAAAAAATACATGAAAAAATAATTCTCCAACAATGAACAAAAGAAAATTACATAAGGATAAACAAACATTTCATATGGATACACCATGTACTGAAATATATTCCCTGTCAACTGTATAATTGTGTTAGGCGAACATGCACCAGCAGCGGTACAACCATATAGCACTGTAGCTCACCTGCATTCTTGAAATTATAGTCCACAAAACAAAATACAGTAACAATTTACACTTAGAAAATAGATAAGTATTGCACCTACATTTTTATTAATTGGGAATTTCAATTTCTATATCTGAAACTACCTCATTTGATAAATGTTAAAGATTACATGATTATCTGGCACACATTTGGTACAGGACCATTGTCTGTTTATCCTGAAAGACACACGTACCTGATCATGCAAAGTGTGAGTGAGTGTGGTTTGACGCTAAGTTTAGATTATGTATTCCAAGTCTCTAAGCTTCGTCATTTTCCTTTGGCAATGATTCAGCGTGAAATCAAGAAGATCATGAATGCCAGTCTTTGGGAGGATCATGTAAAGTATCCCTAACGTTTTTTTCTGAAGCAACCCTTCACAAGTTCATGCCTACCTAGGATCTGATCTTCAATCAGAATACCAGGTTTGCCTCCTTGTGAGTAAAATATCTTACAGTTGTACTATGGAAACAAATGGTCCCTGTCGAGAAATCCTAACCTCCTATGTGTTCATAACTTGTTCCAAGCACACAAACAAATTGTCCGAAGAGCATGCTGGATTCTCTGAACACTAGTGATGGTCCTAAAACATAGTCAATACCATGCTGAATAATTTCTCAAGTGCTGACTGAAAATCAAATGTCTTCGTGCATTTTATGAAATGTCAGAAACCAAAAAATAGACAGGTATACCAGAGGTAACTTGCCATGATATCCATGTATATCCATGATATACGACAGGTATCTTATTCACCATAAGTGTGCATTAATTTTTCTTGACACATGCTGACTGAACAACTCTTTATCAGTAGATATCAGCAGTGAACATCATTTGCTAAATACAATATACAAAATTGACTCAAGAACTCACACATCACTTGGTCTGGTTAAGCTTTGCTTAATGTTTACCAAGTAAGTGATTTAGTTCAAGGGTGGAAATAACCCATTGCCTGACGTCCGAGTCCAGTGGTTTTTACGGTTGGGAAAGCAAATTTTTATATCACACTGTACCGGTGTTCAGTTGACTTTCCAATGTTAATTATGTTGTTTATTTAGAAAATCAGCAAGAAAACGGTTGGAATAGTGGAAAAATTATCAGGGCAAGTGACTTTACATGTGCCACTGTACCGGAGTACACTATCAATATTAAAGTTATTTCCACCCCTGAAGTTGGGTTTTTCACCGCTTTTAGCGATATTCCAGCAATATCACGGCAGGGGACATCAGAAATGGGCTTCACACAATGTGCCCATGTGAGGAATTATCTCCAGGTCTTCAGCTTGCTGACCAACGCTTTAACCACCACTGCCCCTAATGTTTACCAAATGGGATCATCTAATGTAAGGGATTGTCAATCTTCATGCTGAGGTAAAGACCAAATTCTAATGATATTGTTATCAATTGTCAAGTACAAGATATTCTCATGGTGACATAGTTTGCAGTGTAATGGAATGTATAATAAAATGTCAAAGTCACAAAATGCAATAAAACAAAGTTTAGTCAATTATTGAAACAATCTAATGTCATGGTCTTATGAATGTGTAAACAAAAGAGGCACATAATGGCATATGAGATTAATGTCATCCATTATATGCTGAGTAATGACATTTGTATCATAATTGCATACGTGACATGTCAAATCTCTACTGGTTGTAACATGTACTGTCACTACTACAGTGGATACCCGTGAAGATCCGGGATAGAATTGGTCTTCAGCAACCAATGCTTGTCGTGAAAGGCAACCAATGAGAGTGTGGCGTTAAACAACAAACCAACGAATTACTACACTGGAACAATATGAGTCTGTGCCAAATATTTTGAAAAAATTTTTTTAACCATGTTTTAAACATCTAAACCTTCATTTGTGACTCCTAATTCTCACCAGAACTTTCCCACACGACACACTCTCAATATTTTATCCATGTAATATTAACTGAAAACATCTACCCATACATGTATAATATCACAGAGCTTGCTTGAGTATTATGTTTGTGACTTCCATGGTTGTTCCGATCCTGACTGGGATGCCCCCATACTGTGTACCCATCGACACATAGACATGACTAGATTCGCCATAGCGATACAATCCGTAAAAAAAGGGATTAAATAAATATGCTCCAATCATCACTGGGAAGAACTGTCCTCCATGAGTGTGACCTGTAATAGATGAAAGAGTGCTGAAAACTGAAACATGTCACTCATGACTGTAATTTATGGAATTTATATTAAATACATAAGCAGAACTTTATAACGTGCGTAACACATTGACCCTTTCTCGTATCAACTCACCATATTGTTGACACTTTAGTTTACAGACAGCATATTTCTTAAGTCAACAGTGACAGAAACACAAATTTCTTTCTCTGACAGGAGGTGTCATTGTCAAGTACCTTATTGGTCATACCACCTAGCATGTCCTATGAACAGTTATAATAAAATCCTAAGCCATCCCAGACAATTAAATGCTTTAGAGAAAGTACTTTGAATAATGGCTACCTGACAGGACAACATCAACTCTGTATTTGGAGTCCAAAGCAGTCTTGGCTGCCTTCGGCTGATGGGCAAGCAGAATTACTGGCTGACTTGGATCACATGACCCCAGAGCATCATCAAGCTTCATCCCATGATCACCATACCTGAATGTTTAAACCAACAATTTCAAACCTTCCTTCATATCACATTTCACCTACTTTTACCATTTATGGTAGTTTTTACATATCATTTTGGGAAGACCAGGCTGTGCATTTATTTGTTAGTGACTTATGATGTCCACGCCCTTTTAAATTGGTGCAGATAACAGAACTTGATGAAACAGCAGTTTCTTGCCACAAGGTAACCATAGAAATTTCTCTCTATTAAGACATGAAATGATGTCATGAACATCTTGTCCAATGTTTACCAACAATGCTATGAGATAAAATGACACACATTCAGCCAGGACATACAACAGAGCATCCTCATATTATCATACCTGAATATTTAAATAAATGATTTCAAATTTTACCTGCATATTATCTTCCATCTACTTTTACCATTAATTAATTAAATGCAGAGGTACTTCAACACTGCATTCAATAATGTATTACTAAGCATTACATGCTCTACCTTTCTATTCCCCTGTGAAATACAAGTATTCTCAAGGCAATAATTAGAATAATATGAATTCTGAATTTTGTTATTCCAATTTAGGAACTTTAGCTGTCTTGAGCTGCAGACTTAGTGTCAGAATATCAACTTCTGCACAGGTTTTTCATGGTTCCCTGTCTTTTGATAAGCATGGGTATCCATGGTAACTGGGATCTATTCTGCAAGGTAAGGCACGGATTAAGGACAATATCCTTTGTCCCTTACCCTATCCTTAAAGCATCAATGTCGTCTGTTCCAGCAAGACAAATTTGTTGGTTGGCGGGTTTCTCACTGGGAAGTTTGACATTGCTGTTATGTAATACAATAAAGCCGAGACCACGGAGGTGAGAGAACCAATTGTCTACATCACCTGTATAGTACTCATGATTGCCTGAAACAGAAGAAAACAACATACATTGGAAAACAAACAAACAAATCTTCTACAGTCTGAATTGACTAGACAACCTTGGCCATAAGCATCAATTTCTGTAGATTTTTATGTTACCATGACAAAACAATTCACTTGCTTCAGGATTTCAGACTAGTGTCTAAAGCTGTAGATAGACAAATAGAGATTTTCGGATTATGACATGACAAAATTGGTAATTTTAATGCATGATTATCTATTATTATTATTATTATTATTTAATTATTTTCAACAACAGATGTGTTAATGTAGCATTCAGTGACTTCATCCACTAATCCAAACCAAGTGTCAAGTACACATGTTTCTGGTCTCATAAGATCGGCTTACTTAAGTTCATGTAACAAGCCAGTGTACTACGCCTAAAATATACTGGGATTGTAAAGACTCACAAGTAATTCGCACAGACAGTGTCAGAGCAAGACTAGGCATGTGAAGAGGGGTCAAATAGGGCCACACTCAGCTATTTTCCAGCTTGTGACAGTGGTTTGTAAAAAGGACAATTTGGTGATTGACATCATAAGCATCGACATACACAATGGGATAGGATGACATGCACCTACCAAGTCAGTGGGTCTGTCCACCCAATGCCATTAGTTGTCTCTAATGACAAGCATGGGTTGATGAAGAACATTTAAACATGTTATTGTTAACCACCATACTACCCTTGTGCCTAACCTGTCCAAAAAATGTCTTCAAGAAAAACCTAGACCGATATAGATAAAATACATTGTAATTACTGACTGTCACAAACATACAAAGTGCACCTGTTATAAAATATTTCCCAAACTTGGCCTGAATATCCTTAACAGGTTCCACTGCTTCCCTGAGGCTTGCAACACTTCCATCTACGAGATCTCCAGTCATCACAACAACATCTGAAAGGATATGAAACTGAGCCAATCATAAAAACTCAAATGTTTCCATGAACATGCTAAACACAGAATGAAAACATATTGGAAAAATACAAAAACATTTCAACATGATATCATAGATATCCCAACATTATAAAAGACAAAGTTGCTGGATTCAAAGCAGTATTTGTGTGACATATCGTCGGAGTAGAGAAATGCTGAATGACCGATTTCTCTCTTCAAAAGGACTGTTCATAATTTATGGCTTTCTATCTACATGAACATGATAAACATCTCTGGCATTAGAAGGTTCACGAATATGAAGCAAAATGATTTACTATTTAGACTCAGATACTCTAAACACTATCGACCATGGGACATCTTTTGCAATAAATGAGTCTGGTTTATTAATGTTTAAAGCAGTTTGTAATGAAAATGGCGGGGAGCAGAGTTGTTCGTTCGGTCCAACAGGGTTGCACCCCTTTCTCAAGTATTTTAAGTATAAGAGCTGATCAATTAGTGATATTCCCATGATATTGCTAAAAGAAGCATAAAACCTTACTCACTCACTCACTCACTCTAAAGGTGCACTAATTTATTGACTTATCGTCACTGTTTCAATTTCATACTTACCTGCATCCAACTCATTAATGATATTTACTATACGAGTAAGTCTCCATCTTCCAACAGTTGGTCCTAGATGAATGTCTGATATTTGCACAATTCTCAATCCATCAAGAGATGCAGGCAATCCTTTGACTGGAATGGGGACTTCTTTCACAACAGGAGCAGTAGCAGCATTATAGAGACCATACGTCCAACAAAGAATAGCATAAATAAGTACAAGCTGCAATTCTCGTTGTTTTGAAAAGACTGGATTGCTTTTTAAAATGTTTCTTAAACAAAATAGAATAACCTTCACAAATACTAAACCTGTCACTATCTGTAACAATAGCCCCAGTGCGGCATTACAACTGTATGCTATAACATATGGTTCTCGACCTATGAAATAAAAGTTCATTAAGAAACTGACATGACATAATACTAAGTAAGTTATAAGAAAAATCCTCCATATTGTCCACTTCTTGAGATCAGGTTGAATCACGTCCATCTGATGAAGATCTTTATCAGAGTATTTGACATGTCTCAGTCCTTCCTTCCGTGTCGGCTTATCGAACACGGTCGAGAAGTTATTCCACACAAATCTGGAGAGAAGAATCAGGATAGCTTGTATAAAAATGACAAACTGCAATCTCAACAGTCTTGCCTTTCTTTCCCAATGGAGAGACAAGACATACATCTCGCCCAGAATGACGGCAAGCAGAACCGTCACGGCGGCGGCAACCTTCGTACCGAAAGAGATCGCCATGTTGTGTATATGATATCCCTCGTGAAATACCAAAATAGATATGATGTTTCTTGTATGGTAATTTTACGTCATTTAAAAGCCATTTTAAACATCTAAAATGTGAAATATTTTATGCCACCCACAAGACACATAGTAATGTCATACTGATCAACTGTGTACAACTAGACTTGTTGTAAGGAGTATCAATTAAAGGGAGGTAACAGTAGTCAATGTTTTGGATAATTGCTGTAAAATGTGTTAATCATCCTACAAAGTATGTTCGAAGCTCATGTTGCCCATATGACCTGACTACTTTAATGTTTTAAACCTCAAATTGAGCAAGAGTATTTGGTATTTTTAAACTAGCGAGAAAACGGATGTATTTCTTGATGATTAAATTTCCAAAATAATTTATCAAACCAGTTAGATTAATTCATGTTTATAGCGAGTTTTAACAAGCATCACTTTGATAATAGTGTTAATTTCAGTGAATAATTGTTCATTTATGCATATCAAACTTCGTCCCGGAAAAGCCTGATTGAGGCGATACTGTATATATTCCTTGGTATCGAATTTCCATTCGTGACATGAAAGTGACGTTCTCCTTCTGCACTCACTTTATGTTAAGTCTATTGATATGAGACAACTACATTCACTCATCAGAAACCGACTTTGGAGTTATGGCCATTCCGATTTCTGTGTCTTAACTATTAAGGGAGGCTAGACCTAATCAAACTGACTGTCCCTGTAGTTTTGGTTCACACTCTCAAACAACACTATGTGTTGTTCATTCAATATCTACCACGGTCGGTTGGTTGTTTAACGCCATTTTGTCGCCTCTTATCACAAACATGGGTTACTGAAGACCAGTTCTAACCCGGATCTTCACGGGTAGGAAGGGATTGTGACCAGGGTATCTTATCATAATATACTGGATATATATAATACTCTTGATACCAAGGAATACATATAGTATCGATACCAAGGAATATGTACAGTAACGACTGAATCAGGCTTTTCCGGGACGAAGATTGATATGCATAAATGAACAATTACTCACTGAAATTAACATAATCAAAGTTACGCAAGTTTTAAACGCGCTATAAACATGAATTATTCCAACTGGTTTGATGAATTATTTTGGAAATTTAATCATCAAGAAAGACATCCGTTTTCTCGCTAGTTTAAAAATACCAAATGCTCTTGCTCAATTTGAGGTTTAAAACATTAAAGTAGTCCGGGCATATGGGCAACATGAGCTTCGAACATACTTTGTAGGATGATTAACACATTTTACAGCAATGTATCCACAACATTGACCACTGTTACCTCCCTTTAATTGATACCCCTTACAACAAAGTTGTTGTACACAGTTGATCAGTCTGGCATTACTATGTGCCTTGTGCATGGCATAAAATATTTCACATTTTAGATGTTAAAATGGCTTTTGAATGACGTGAAGTTATTATACAAGAAACATCATATCTATTTTGGTATTTCACAAGGGATATCATATACACAACATGGCGATCTCTTTCGGTACGAAGGTTGCCGCCGCCTTGACGGTACTGCTTGCCGTCATTCTGGGCGAGATGTATGTCTTGTCTCTCCATTGGGAAAGAAAGGCAAGACTGTTGAGATTGCAGTTTGTCATTTTTATACAAGCATTCCTGATTTTTCTCTCCAGATTTGTGTGGAATAACTTCTCGACCGTGTTCGATAAGCCGACACGGAAGGAAGGACTGAGACATGTCAAATACTCTGATAAAGATCTTCATCAGAAGGACGTGATTCAACCTGATCTCAAGAAGTGGACAATATGGAGGATTTTTCTTATAACTTACTTAGTATTATGTCATATCAGTTACTTAATGAACTTTTATTTCATAGGTCGAGAACCATATGTTATAGCATATAGTTGTTACGCGGCACTTGGTCTATTGTTTCAGATAGTGACAGGTTTAGTGTTTGTGAAGGTTATTCTATTTTGTTTAAGAAACATTTTAAAAAGCAATCCAGTCTTTTCAAAACAACGAGAATTGCAGCTTGTACTTATTTATGCTATTCTTTGTTGGACGTATGGTCTCTATAATGCTGCTAGTGCTCCTGTTGTGAAAGAAGTCCCCATTCCAGTCAAAGGATTGCCTGCATCTCTTGATGGATTGAGAATTGTGCAAATATCAGACATTCATCTAGGACCAACTGTTGGAAGATGGAGACTTACTCGCATAGTAAATATCATTAATGAGTTGGATGCAGGTAAGTATGAAATTGAAACAGTGACGATAAGTCAATAAATCAGTGCACCTTTAGAGTGAGTGAGTGAGTAAGGTTTTATGCTTCTTTGAGTAATATTCCAGCAATATCATGGCAATATCCTTAATTGATCAGCTCTTATATAGTTAAAATACTTGAGAAAGGGGTGCAACCCTGTTGGACCGAACGAACAACTCTGCCCCGCCATTTTCATTACAAACTGCTTTAAACATTGATAAACCAGACTCATGTATTGCAAAAGATGTCCAATGGTCGATAGTGTTTAGAGTATCTGAGTCTAAATAGTCAATCATTTTGCTTCATATTCGGAACCTTCTAATGCCAGAAATGTTGATCATGTTTATGTAGATAGCAAGCCATAAATTATGAACAGTCCTTTTGAAGAGAGAAATCGGTCATTCAGCATTTATCTACTCCAACGATATGTCACAAAAATACTGCTTTGAATCCAGCAACTTTGTCTTTTATAATCTTGGGATATCTGTGATATCATGTTGAAATGTTTTTGTATTTTTCCAAAATGTTTTCATTCTGTATTCTGCATGTTCATGGAAACATTTGAGTTTTTATTATTGGCTCAGTTTCATATCCTTTCAGATGTTGTTGTGATGACTGGAGATCTCGTTGATGGAAGTGTTGCAAGCCTCAGGGAAGCAGTGGAACCTGTAAAGGATATTCAGGCCAAGCTTGGGAATTATTTTATAACAGGTGCACTTTGTATGTTTGTGCCAATCGGTGATTACAATTTTTTTTTGTCTAGATCAGTCTAGGTTTTTCTTGAAGTTGTCATACCAGCATTTCTTTGGACAGGTTAGGCACAAGGGTAGTATGGTGGTTAACAATAACATGTTTAAATGTTCTTCATCAACCCATGCTTGTCATTAGAGACAACTAATGGCATTGGGTGGACAGACCCACTGACTTGGTAGGTGCATGTCATCCTATCCCATTGTGTATGTCGATGCATATGATGTCAATCACCAAATTGTCCTTTTTACAAACCACTGTCACAAGCTGGAAAATAGCTGAGTGTGGCCCTATTTGACCCCTCTTCACATGCCTAGTCTTGCTCTGACACTGTCTGTGCGAATTACTTGTGAGTCTTTACAATCCCAGTATATTTTAGGCGTAGTACACTGGCTTGTTACATAAACTAAAGTAAGCCGATCTTATGAGACCAGAAACATGTGTACTTGGCTCTGGGTTTGGACTAGTGGCTGAAGTCACTGAATGCTACATTAACACATCTGTCGTTGAAAATAATTAAATTTTAATTTAGATAATCATGCATTAAAATTACCAATTTTGTCATGTCATAATCTAAAAATCTCTATTTGACTATCTTCAGCTTTATACACTAGTCTGAAAGCCTGAAGCAAGTGAAGTGTTTTGTCATGGTAACATAAAAATCTACAGAAAATGATGCTTATGGCCAAGGTTGTCTAGTCAATTCAGACTGTAGAAGATTTGTTTGTTTGTTTTCCAATGTATGTTGTTTTCTTCTGTTTCAGGCAATCATGAGTACTATACAGGCGATGTAGACAATTGGTTCTCTCACCTCCGTGGTCTCGGCTTTATTGTATTACACAACAGCAATGTCAGACTTCCCAGTGAGAAACTACCAGCCAACCAACAAATTTGCCTTGCTGGAACAGACGATATTGATGCTTTAAGGATAGGGTAAGGGATAAAGGATATTGTCCTTAATCCGTGCCTTATCTTGCAGAATAGATCCCAGTTACCATGGATACCCATGCTTATCAAAAAGACAGGGAACCATGAAAAACCTGTGCAGAAGTTGATATTCTGACACTAAGTCTGCAGCTCAAGACAGCTAAAGTTCCTAAATTGGAATAACAAAATTCAGAATTCATATTATTCTAATTATTGCCTTAAAATTTGAAATCTTTTATTTAAATATTCAGGTATGATAATATGAGGATGCTCTGTTGTATGTCCTGGCTGAATGTGTGTCATTTTATCTCATGGTAAACATTAGACAAGATGTTCCATGACATCATTTCATGTCTAAATAGAGAGAAATTTCTATGGTAACCTTGTGGCAAGAAACTTCTGTTTCATCAACATCTGTTATCTGCACCAATTTAAAAGGGCGTGGACATCACATGTCACTAACAAATAAAATGCACAGCCTGGTTTTCTCGAAATGATATGTAAAAACTACCATAAATGGTAAAAGTAGGTGAAATATGATATGAAGGAAGGTTTGAAGTCTTTGGTTTAAACATTCAGGTATGGTGATCACGGGATGAAGCTGGATGATGCTCTGGGGTCATGTGATCCAAGTCAGCCAGTAATTCTACTTGCCCATCAGCCGAAGGCAGCCAAGACTGCTTTGGACTCCAAATACAGAGTTGATGTTGTCCTGTCAGGTAGCCATTATTCAAAGTACTTTCTCTAAAGCATTTGGTTGTCTGGGATGGCTTAGGATTTCATTATAACTGTTCATTGGACATGCTGGGTGGTATGACCAATAAGGTACTTGACACCTCCTGTCAAAGAAAGAAACTTGTTTCTGACTTAAGAAATATGCTGTCTGTAAACTAAAGTGTCAACAATATGGTGAGTTGATACGAGAAAGGGTCAATGTGTTACGCACGTTATAAAGTTCTGCTTATGTATTTGTCTGGGCTTTCTCAGGATTTAAATAAAATTGTTCATTGGACATGCTGGGTGGTATGACCAATAAGGTACTTGACACCTCCTGTCAGAGAAAGACATTTGTGTTTCTGTCACTGTTGACTTAAGAAATATGCTGTCTGTAAACTAAAGTGTCAACAATATGGTGAGTTGATACGAGAAAGGGTCAGTGTGTTACGCACGTTATAAAGTTCTGCTTATGTATTTAATATAAATTCCACAAATTACAGTCAAAGATTATAAAGGACACAGTCATGCCTCAACGCAGCATTTACTTATCCCATTCTTTCTAATTATCTGCTTCATACTTGATGAGAATTCACTCTATGCAGTCAAACACAGTTGAGTTTGATGTCAAAGTAAAAGTTGGTCCCTGCTCACTCATTCTTCAGTCATCATTTTGGGTTTGGGTTGAAACTTGGATAACTGAAAGTATTTATGTAGGTTTCTTCAACTTCGACAAAACAGTTTTTGACTGTACATTAATTGTCAGTGAGTGCAGTAAGTCTGTCATCATATTCTTACCATGGGCGATATCAGGACAATGATACTTCATATGATGACACGAGTGACATATGGTTCAGTTTTCAGCACTCTTTTCATCTATTACAGGTCACACTCATGGAGGACAGTTCTTCCCAGTGATGATTGGAGCATATTTATTGAATCCCTTCTTTTACGGACTGTATCGCTATGGCGAATCCAGTCATGTCTACGTGTCGATGGGTACACAGTATTGGGGCATCCCTATGAGGATCGGAACAACCATGGAAGTCACAAACATAATACTCAAGCAAGCTCTGTGATATTATACATGTATGGGTAGATGTTTTCAGTTAATATAACATGGATAAAATATTGAGAGTGTGTCGTGTAGGAAAGTTCTGGTGAGAATTAGGAGTCACAAATGAAGGTTTAGATGTTTAAACATGGTTAAAAAAAAAAATTCCAAATATTTGGCAAAGACTATTTTTCCAGTGTAGTAGTTGACTGGTTTGTTGTTTAACGCCGCACTCTCACTGGTTGCCTTTCACGACAAGCATTGGTTGCTGAAGACCAATTCTATCCCGGATCTTCACGGGTATCCACTGTAGTAGTGACAGTACATTTTACAACCAGTAGAGATTTGACATGTCACGTATGCAATTATGATACAAATGTCATTACTCATCATATAATGGATGACATTAATCTTATATGCCATTATGTGCCTCTTTTGTTTACACATTCATAAGACCATGACATTATATTGTTTCAATAATTAACTAGACTTTTATGTTTTATTGCATTTTGTGACTTTGACATTTTATTATACATTCCATTACACTGCAAACTATGTCACCATGAGAATATCTTGTACTTGACAATTGATAACATTAGACCAATATCATTAGAATTTGGTCTTTACCTCAGCATGAAGATTGACAATCCCTTACATTAGATGATCTCATTTGGTAAACATTAGGGGCAGTGGTGGTTAATGCGTGGGTCAGCAAGCTGAAGACCTGGAGTCAATTCCTCACATGGGCACATTGTGTGAAGCCCATTTCTGATGTCCCCTGCCGTGATATTGCTGGAGTAAAAAAAACCCAACTTAATCACTTACTTGGTAAACATTGAAGGTCACATGCAACCAAAAATCAAACATAATTAAAACACAATTATCACTTATTCATGACATATAATATATATTGCTGGTTATGAAAAAACATATAATCAAAATTATAAGCGTACAATCGCAAATCAAAAGTGCAATATTTTGTACTTGGGTTTACTTCCCAAGAAACGAAGCAGCCGGGATACCGAACCCAGTCAGAGCGGGTGGGTGTGCACTCAAGTGTAACGGCTGTTTCGTTTGCAGATGCCCTCACGGCTCATTGTGTGTGTATATAGAGATGTTGGGTTTTGTAAATACATGCTCACTTTTTGTGTATAACATTTTGCAATCAACAGACATCATAACATGCCATGTGTAGAAGTATCACACCTGCCTGTCTGTGTAATTACATAATGTGACAGAGACCGAACTCTGGCCATAAATCAATGCATTTTGTTTATGGTGTATAGCCTGATAGGTGTTAAGTTCAAATTGCATGTGGTCAGTGATCGAAGTTGTGTATTGAATATTGTCATTAGCAGACGGACAGGCAGACACATAGGTGTCAATAAAACAGACATTGAGTTTTGTCTGTGACAACGACATATCTATATCAGTTAGAAATTCTGTCAACTCTAAATAATGACATTGCTTTTAAGTATCGAACTGAGAAAGTGACTCGGTAAGAAGAACGTGTGGTGAAATAGACAAATGAAATTATATAAACAGTTAAATCGGTAATCTACTGTAATAACATATAAAAAGCTTGCGCCTGTGAAATATCAACAAAACATTAGAAAAATAGCTCACACCAAAGCCTTCACTGAGTATTCACCGGACAACCCGCTTCCATGCTGCGCGAACCTATAATTTCACTGCGCATGTGCTATGAGCGCAGCCCAGCTGTTGAAACCACTTCAATTCCCCCAAGCGCTGGGGGAAAATTAGTGAATCGTTTGAACTTCGATTTCGCGCGTTTGTTTTCATCGCGTTATTTTTCAACTTTATAAGTTGAATTTGCATTTTTGATGATTTGTTTCGGTAAGTCCATACCGAAAAGTATCAGAATCTGCAAAGTTGTGTTTTACGTTGCATGTGACCTTTAAGCAAAGCTTAACCAGACCAAGTGATGTGTGAGTTCTTGAGCCAATTTTGTATATTGTATTTAGCAAATGATGTTCACTGCTGATATCTACTGATAAAGAGTTGTTCAGTCAGCATGTGTCAAGAAAAATTATGCACACTTGTGGTGAATAAGATACCTGTCGTATATCATGGATATATATGGATATCATGACAAGTTACCTCTGGTATACCTGTCTATTTTTTGGTTTCTGACATTTCATAAAATGCACGAAGACATTTGATTTTCAGTCAGCACTTGAAAAATTATTCAGCATGGTATTTACTATGTTTTAGAACCTTCACTAAAGTACTGTCGGAAATAGAAAAAAACTGTTTTTAGGCTGTTACTCTGTATCCCTAAAATGTACACAATTGCAAATAGCATATGTCGAAATAACCCACTTCGGCCTAACTGGGCGTTCAGTGGGATGCGTAATACGATATCCAGAAAAGCATGTTTACTCGTAAAATCGGGCAAAACTTAGAAAGAATAGGAATAGCTGCTGAAAACAATAGATCAGACTATAGATGGCAATTAGGTCGCTCAGCCAGGTATGACGACGGACCGTCGATTCACCTGGCATGAAATGCACGTGCTGCAAGGGGGTCATCTCAAAGATATTTTGTGCTTTTTCATGTGTGTTGACTATGTCTCATCTATTGATTAACATCTTACGTGTCTTTCTTTCATATAGTTTCATATAGTTTATGTTGAGATATGTAAAAGAGTATGATACCCGAAAACCATAGAAACGCATCGTAGTATATAGGTGGCATGACCACCCGAAGATCGACAGGACTGAGATATTATGTGTAAATTGTTATGACGTGCCGTGTACCACCCCAGTATAATGCCCTTAGAGATATCAGCTAAGATAAGATAATCCTTATCTCCAAGCCCGACCCCAGGTTTTGCTTTTGAGACGGCCCCTCCTTTCTGTTTCTTTTTATAGTGACAGTGAGACTGCATGGTAGCTACATCCTTAATAGTTTCGGCATAAAAGTTATTTTTTACGTCAGCTATCGTTTATAATGAATCTACGTCTAATTTCAAATTGGACATTTAGAAAGTGTCCTTTGTAATACAATATCGTCGCACACTAATTTGCATAAAGCCATGGTCTGTTCCAAATAAGTCTTTTTGGACTTTGAAAAAAACACGCATTGCTCATTTCCCCTCAGTAAAGTCCTTTTTCTCCGTTTCCTATCTCTCTACCACCGAGACTGTAGTTAGGCCGAACTTAGTTTAACAGATATTTCACACTTTCACATATCAACTACATAAATTGTAGAGATAAATGAGAAAATACAGTTTTTTTTCTATTTCCGACAGTACTATGGTGTTCAGAGAATCCAGCATGCTCTTCAGACAAATTGTTTGTGTGCTTGGAACAAGTTATGAACACATAGGAGGTTAGGATTTCTCGACAGGGACCATTTGTTTCCATAGTACAACTGTAAGATATTTTACTCACAAGGAGGCAACGCTGGTATTCTGATTGAAGATCGGATCCTAGGTAGGCATGAACTTGTGAAGGGTTGCTTCAGAAAAAAACGTTAGGGATACTTTACATGATCCTCCCAAAGACTGGCATTCATGATCTTCTTGATTTCACGCTGAATCATTGCCAAAGGAAAATGACGAAGCTTAGAGACTTGGAATACATAATCTTAACTTAGCGTCAAACCACACTCACTCACACTTTGCATGATCAGGTACGTGTGTCTTTCAGGATAAACAGACAATGGTCCTGTACCAAATGTGTGACAGATAATCATGTAATCTTTAACATTTATCAAATGAGGTAGTTTCAGATATAGAAATTGAAATTCCCAATTAATAAAAATGTAGGTGCAATACTTATCTATTTTCTAAGTGTAAATTGTTACTGTATTTTGTTTTGTGGACTATAATTTCAAGAATGCAGGTGAGCTACAGTGCTATATGGTTGTACCGCTGCTGGTGCATATTCGCCTAACACAATTATACAGTTGACAGGGAATATATTTCAGTACATGGTGTATCCATATGAAATGTTTGTTGATCCTTATGTAATTTTCTTTTGTTCATTGTTACAGAATTATTTTTTCATGTATTTTTTGTTTGATTTCAATGAAGTTTTACTCCATCTCAGATGATGAATTTGTATTTATTGACATAAGTTGACATAAATGAAATGACTCTTCCCAGATCAGCATCCACATATCAAGAGTTTGAAGGGGCAGAGTGTTCATAAACATCAGCAGTTGTCCAGTTATATAATCATGATGTGTGTGGTTTTTGAAATGACTTAAATATTGTCTGCATTTATGCAGGTATAAACATAAAATCGTCCTGTTGACACAGAATATTTTTTAAGTATATCATGTATCCATATGAATGGTTTGTTGATCCTTATGTAAGTTTTTCTTTTGTTCATTGTTAGAGACATATTTTTCCATGTATTTTTATGTTTGATTGCAATGAAGTTTTACACCACCTCAGATGAATTTGGGTTTATTCTAGTTGACATACATGAGATGACGTCCCAAATCAGCATCACGAGTTTGAAGGGGCAGAGTGTTGTTTTCTTCTATAACATCAGCAGTTGTCCAGCTATATAATGGCAATGTATGTGGTTTTGGAATCGGCTTCAATATTTTCTGCATTTATGGAGGTATACACGTAAAATCTATGTATTCCCTCAAACTCTGCATAAAATGCAAAAACATTGACATTTATTCATCAAATACATAGGCCAACAATGACAACTTCACTAACTTATTTAATTATTAACACACAAGACGTGGAAATCATTTGAAATCAGTGACACCTTTAAGCACAACAGCAATGATACTTTAAGTGGGCCTACACACATTTTCTAACTGTGTGATTCACAAATTATGAAATAGAAAGGAGCGGTGCGGGTAATGTAGTGGTTAAAGCATTCACTCGTCCTGAGTCTCAAGTTTAATTCCCCACATGGGTACACATTGTGTCCACTCAAATGTTGAGAATGGACGCTGAAAAACAACTCGCTCCGTCAAGACGGACGCACAGTATTATTCAATGTACACAACACATATATGACTTTGCTGAGTGTTTGGTTGTTTCTTTCAGAGCAGTTACATGCATCATTTCATCCATCAGTCCATATGATCAATGATTCATTCCAGGCTATAAATAAATTATCAAAACATACGCTTCCCTACACTGTTACATCAAAGGACCCCCATATTGTCAACAGGACCCTTAAAACTAATAATTGGGGGTTCCGGGACCCGATGTTTCAGTGAGGTAAAACCCGGCCTGTGAATTCATGTTAGGAAAGGCTCCCCGATCCTTGCAGGTTATGAGAGGGGACTCAGTCGATCAGGTAGTCCGACTTGGTTGATTAAAATTCATCAAACCTCTCAGCACAGATTGTTGCACCTGGTATCCGTCACTGTATTGCCTAGTCCAGCCTTGATTTTACATACAGGCCGCTGACATACATCTGGAATACTGATGAGTGCAATGTTAAATAAAAGCATGAAAAGGAAGAGGATCCCATTCCACAAGGGATTTTAGCGCTGTGACTATCGTAATCATATGTTAAGTAAGGGGAGTTGGTGTCATCTTAACTGGAAAAATGGAAATTGGATGGACAGTACAAGTTATAGGAGTTAACAGACAATTTTCTCAAATAATACAGACATTAGCATACAAAATACATATGAAGCATGATGTATCATGTCATTCGGTACCAAATTCACTATGTCCAAACTGGAGTCGTCACACAAAAAGCCCCACACGAGATCAACATTATCATGAATAGTCCTGTATGAAAGTGGGGACTTCTCGATTGCCAAAACTTTGTGACCAATGTTAAACTCCATGCTTCAACTAACTAAAAACAGCACAACCTGGCAACTTTGGGATCACAATCGGATATAAGCAGGGTATGTAATTTCACACGTGCCACTGAGCAATAGTTCTACTGTTGCAGCCATGAAATAGTGGTGCTCTGTAATAACCACAGGCTACGGGTTGTGAGGTCAATATCTTTTATTCCGTAGTGGAAGCAGGAGAAGTAGTAGGAGTAGACACTCTGTAACAATCATAATTATACAATGTATATGTATATGCTAAAACCACATCCGATGAACAAATGCCTTCATATATATGTAGGTATAAACATCTCATAAATGCATGTCTTAATATATACACATCGGAATAACAAAGACTTAAGTAAACAATGTACCTGTCTTACATAATCTCACGCAGGTTATGAAAAATGGCATATACTATTGTTACTATTACAAGTGACAAGTCATGTGGCATATCATGAAACAGACTATAAAAACAGACAATGAAACCTACCCTGTGGGTAACACGGGAGTGTGCTCCAGCACCCAGCAGCCGGGCAGCCAACACGTGCAATAGTCCTGCATAAAATAGGATACACTGATGAGAGGTATTGTCCATGAGACAACACAGAAAATAATACCATTATACCAACATATATACATACTTGAAACTACCACTATGGAGTTACAAACAAGATACAGAATTGATGAAATAGATCAGTCTTACATCATATACAGCATTTGTAAAACAAGAACTACAAGCCAACATAAACCAACCATACGTACATTCATACAGGTAAAATTGCATACTGTGTAAATATTTACATTTGATTTATCTTGAACATATTTGTGCCTATGTTATACAATTATTTATATTAGGGTTTAATTAGCTATGTATATATTACAAACAGTATAATTACTAACCTTAGATCAAAACTCAATCTTCAAAACAGTCCTCATGTAGAGACAGTGTGGTGCAAAACTGATTAGTAACATGGCGGTGAGAAGTATATTTGAAATTAAACCAATCAACTGAGAAGCTGAGCCTGGGCTATTGTTAAAACAACTAAAGACAATGACATAAAAGTAGATCGACCCAGATACCCTTAAATACACAATGAACCAGCCCTGTAACACTGAACTGAACAGTTAAGGCCAAGACAAGATGCAACTGGATTGACAACATATAACATATATATAATGTATAGAGAAGTCGTCTGTCGGATCACCTGAAATAAGAATAAATATGAAAATGATTAATTATAAATGTATGTACACAATATACAATCCCTGGATTTATCCCTGTTACACACTTTCCCCCTGCAACAAAATGGTGTCCACATCATTTGATGCTTCCGCTGATAAGGTTGAGAAGTGTGTTACGAGCACTGACATCATCCAGCACACCGGTTCCAATCAGAGATACAAGGTACTCTGCTCGTCTCCTCTAGTCTGTATCCGTGGTAACTGACATGACATAATCTGATGTCACAGAGAACCAGGTAATATTTATATGAATAAGGTGAACAAAACTGCCCACAGTTTGGAAATATACAGAGCTAAGTTTAATAATTAAGTTTTGAAATACTAGAATTTATATAGGATCTCCATTTTAGGGACCGCCATGCAGTCATGGGCAAACTGTACACGAGGTACTGGACCACTTGTGTATCGTGACAGCTTGCACATAATTATATTAGTGTCCTATGTCCAAGGCGCCATTTGATGACAGTAGAATTTGGCAGATGCATAGGCAAGCTAAAAATGAACTCAGTGAACAAAATGCCACCTTGCAAATGTCTTTGATGCTGGCAGAAGATGGAATATATATCGGGCATTTTGATTAGTCACCCAGCAACATGCAGGTGAGGTTCTTGAGAGGCACTTAGAAGTTGGTGTAAAACGCAAATATTATGGATGACAACGTCTTCTTTATTGTATATCACAACGTTTCTGGGCTATTCCTTGCCCCTTCGTCAAGTGACGTTCACGGACAGACTCTGCTGAATACATAGTCCCCCGTTCCGCGTTGCGGTGGGGGACAAAAACAATCCACGGGATAACAGCTTACTGAGGACCAATCATAGTTAATGGCTGGTGTGTGAGTGTGAGTGTGTGTGTGTGTGAGAGAGAGAGAGATATGATTTTTATGGAGAAGCATGTACAATGTGAATGACTCCCCCCCCCCACACACACCTAAAATTTATGTACAAAGTAAGTGACCCCCACTGCATGTCATATACAAAATGACCCCCACCCCTCCTTTCCATAATTTCTAAGAGCATTTTTTAAAATATTCTTATGTACAAAACGTTTGAACACCCCACCCCCACCCCTAGATCATGTGTACAAAACTGATGACCTCCCTCTCCAGAACAAAATGTGTGTCCCCCTCTTAAAATCATCAAAACTCAATTCCTGTGAAGCCATTTACGTACAAGTACGCTTGAAATTTTGTAAATACTCAATAAATGTGTTCTTACATGCGTACACACAAATATAGATAAAATGACTGATGCATATCGAGAGGTTCTATTTCAGCATCTGAACTTGGCAACTTGCAGTCTTTCTTGTCGTTTCTCATATGGGAATTGGCAAAATACCCAATTGTGTTGAGTGAGGCGGATACAATATATTTGGTGACTCATAGGACAATTAGGATACCCAATTGAGATGAACACAGACGGGTACTTAACTCAATGACCTGTAGCTCTGCTAGTTTAATATGAACTCTTTTGTTAACTTGACCTAAATATGTTGTGAAATCCATATCAAGTAAGATAGGCATTGGCGTCTTTACCAGCACCATGGAATAGTCCATCCAGTCGACCTCGTGTCACAGCAGGAACATATATCCTCAACAACAGTGACATCATTTCGTGGACTGAATGTCAAACTTCCGAGACAGCCAATCAGAAGCGTTGTTGTGGATCGGAGGCAATAATATCGTAAACGGTGATGTCAGCGATGCCAAGCACTCGGAGAAATACGTAAATTAAACAGCGATGGGGAAATGTGTGGAAACCAGGGAAGGCTACTCTCAAATCAAATCTGTCGCTTTCAGTGTAAATATCATTGGACAACACACTACGACGTACAATTAGGAAACATCAAACGACCCTTCTTCAGTGATGGTATAACTGACTGACTGAGTTTGGTTTTACGCCGCTTTTAGCAATATTCCATCAACATCACGGCGGGGGACACCAGAAATGGGCTTCACACATTGTACCCATGTGGGGATTCGAAAGTGATGCTATAAATGTGACGGACATTAGAAAAACTCATTGACATCATGATTTTGGAAGCCAACGAAAGAAAATTAATCTAAAATAATTTGAACTGAAGGTTGTGTGTACGTGAGATCGGTGACGCATCCCAACCTTGCGTAACCACTTTCTTACATTTCAATATTGATGAGTTCGGAGACCGAACCACAAAACAACCAACAGTGTGTAATTAAACCACGATAAAAAATTAAAAAAGTATCGATGTCACCATGGGATATTTTCTCACCAACTTCGTGGCACCGTAATGACGTGGCCAGAAACTCGCACAGTGATATAAAAAACCTGTTCAGGGAAACTTTATGACCAATTTAAGTATATATATCTGGAAAAACTCTAAGCACCACTGACAGAGCTATGTTCACGGTCAGCTTGCGTATGATAGATAATACGTATCATAATAATGTTCATTTAATAAATTATTGCATATGCACAACCTGTGGCACCCGTGATGATCCGGGTTAGAATACTGATCTTCAGTAACCCATGCTTGTCGTAAGAGGCGACTAACGGGATCGGGTGGTCAGGCTCACTGACTTGGTTGACACACTGCGTAGATCAATGCTCATGCTGTTGATCACTGGATTGTCTGGTCCCGACTCCATTATTTACAGACCGCCGCCATATAGCTAGAATATTGCTGAGTGTGGCGTAAAGCTTAACTCACTCACTCACAACCTGCGAAACATGTCCAGAAGCAAACCCATGAATACTAACCGGAGTGCATTTTGTGCACGTGGGTATTTAATCTGCATGGGCTACAATATTTACCCTTCTTTCTGCCTCTATGGTACGAAGATTATCAGATGGCCACAGATGGCAAATTACTGGTATGCATAACACCGGTATGTCCTTTAAAGCAATTAGTCAGCCACTATACATTTAATTGCGAACTAGTGGTTTGGTCAGACAATACAGCGAAACCAATAAGGAGAAGGATCGCCAACGTTCTGGACGGCCCAAGATGACGTCAGATCGTGAACCTAGGACACTATTGAGTCTCACTGGACGACAACTTCTTTTCTGAAGCACCACTGGTTCCCATTTCTATATTAAAAAGTCTGGAATCGCCTAAGGAGATAGCACAACAGCAGAGCCGGGTACAACTCTAGAATGGTCAAAACATCCTCTACTGAACGATCATCACCTACAAGCACGTTTGGCTTGGTAGTTACCATGGCAACGCTGGAATCTGAGGACTTGGTGAAGAATGCATTGGCCTGATGGAAGCTGATTCCTTCTTCCTGTCACTGATAGATGCTTGAGAGTTTGGAGGCAGCGAAATACAGCATTTGCAGCAAAAAAACCCATCCATTCAACTAACTGTTGCCTTTGGTGGAGATTCCGTCATGGTGTGGGTGTGTGTCTCTCTTGACTGTAAACTTGACTTGGTGACAATACGCGGGAATTAGACAGTGAATCAGTATATCCAGGAAGTGCTGGATCCAGTTACCATCCTCTTGCTACAAGACCTGTATCTATGGCTGACAAGTCTGGGCCACGCCGGTCTGGGGTAGCGGCAGCTAATTTGCACCAAGAATGGCCACAACTCCTCTGCAACGGATACGACGACTGACTGGGATTATGCGACGTACAACAGTTATCCAAGCACGTGGAGGGTACACTTGACCTTGATTGTACAACGTTCCCAGGTTACAAATAAGCGATTTTGTCTCATCACAAACGCGCCATATCACCTGATCTAGCTCCAGGTGTAACTTTGAGCCAAAACATATGATTTGTGTATTGTGCCATTTCCATTATTTAAAAGGTTGATGGAAACTGTCCCTTTAGTGTTTTCTTCTAGTCAAAAACACGATCTTACGGGAAAATAGTGCAGCTTTACCAACATACTGTGCGTGCACACCACTGTTAGCCGAAACATACAACTTTGTAAAAGTTACAGGAGGTGCTTAAATCTTTTCAAGATTTATATAATTATGTGGGATCATATTTGAGTATAAAATTATTACTTGTTGACTTGTTGGAATTTATGTCGAATCCCAATTGCGTAGATCGATAATCATAGTGTCAATCAGGCCCAGGCCCTAACAATATTATTTACAGACTGTATTAATATATAGCTTGAATATTGCTGGTATATGGCGTCAAACATCAAACAAACACAATCACACAGATCAACAGTTAGGCATAAACACCCAGAACAACTTGCGCAGGTAACATCAGTCTTAAACGACACCAACTGAGATAAGAAAAGAAAAAAATATACTTTATTGTCCCAAAATAAATGTGTCTTTCATCATAAAGAGTTTCAAACATATAAAACATGGAATACAGACATCACTAAAACACATATAAAGAAATAACAGAACAAATCACAGTTACGTCGTAAGTAAACATAGCACTCTACTAAGAGAAACTATGTGTAAGAAAAAATGTACATATTTGTATATATATCAACAATAAATTCACTAAGTGAACATTAAGAACTTTTAAAGTGTACATTTAAGTATGACATTGATTTAGAGCAGAGATGTTGGCTGGTGCAGATGACCAGAAGGTAACAACTTATATTCACAGGAAAGGACATATTCTGAGAGTGGGCATGTACTATTTTACGGCCTTTTTAGAAATTTATTGCTCGAATAAGCTGTCAATACTTGTGATGCCAATGATTTAACATGTTGTGTTTACGCATGGTATGGCCCCATACCATGTGCAAAAGTTAAAATACTTGTGAGCAATGTATTGTAAAAACACACATATGATGGTTCGAGATAGGCAGGAAATATATCATGACTATTGTAGTTTACTTGATTATTTTCTGAAGTATACAATCAGATCTGGAAGGTCAAGCAACAGTAAGAACAAGAAACAGAACGCTTCTACTCAGCAAACATCCCCATAACTTATCCACTATTCTGCACAGTGTCACATGAATACCTGGCTGAGCAGCCGTCCAAAACTACAGCTCCTGGGGTCGTTGTCAGCACGGTATACCCCAGGTACACACAAACGTACCCTAGATAAAATCAGAATACAGAAACGTACCCTAGGAAGAAACCATTCCACACTGTGCCGTTTTCTTCCTCAGAACTGTCATAATGTTGTATTAGATGCATTTATAAAAGAAACAGGCATACACAATAATGAATATTTAGCAATGTACAACATCACTCGCTATCAGTTGAACGGAAACAACTACAAAATGGAAAGAACTAACTAACTTGATCAGGCATTGCTGGTGGGTATAGACTTGTTTTGAGCTGTGCATGTGTGTAATGTCTTAATGCTATAATACCAAACTTACAGTAAAACATTGTTCTGCATTTTTGTCCAAGGGTGGATCTAAAACCTTTTTGTATTAAGTATGTTATGATTGTTGACAACTTTTCAAGATAATGAAAACATGTTTGTGAATTCAAATTTGTGCAACTCTGTTATCACTCCACCTTTTGGATGGGTGTACATTCAAACTTCATTGAGTTCTTAAAAAATGCCCCCTAAAAGCTGCCATCAAACCAAGACACTAATGTGAAGGTTTAGAGTCAATTTAACATTTTGTCCTACCAGGTACCCGTCAACTGCTGGGTTTCAGTGTCCACGGCAGGACCAAGCACTCATGATACAAGCTGCTGGACATGATAAAAAAAATAGATTTAGTGCCATCAAGAAGAAATAAAAAATATTTTATCAAAGCAAAGAAATGTAAATATTACAACAAAAGTTATATATAAAACCTGGCTCACAAAACCAAGGCCAACAATCAGATATCTCATTCACCACGTTACTCAGTCAGGGCTCCTGATGAAACACCTGAGAGAATCATTTCATTCTTAATGTGCAATAATACAACAATTTTCACACATATGTGACTTTAGTTGGGGAACTGAATGTAAGATATTTACAGATATTCTATTCAAATAAACAAAACTTCATGGTATATAGTATAAAAATATTTATAAAATGGAATGTATAATCAAACGAAATTTATCACAGATATGATATGTATGACATTAAACATGGGAAATTCTATAATACATGAACCCTCTTACATGAAATATGTATTTGGTCACATCAAAATTCTAAAATATTTCATAAAGTAAGCATGATAAGGCATCTGATTTCAAAGCATGTTGTTAAGTCTTCTCTCCTGGTAACCATGGGAACATTCAAGGCCTCACAACAGCTTACAAAATATTTTATGGATTTTGATAACTGGAGGACATTTGCAAATTTTATTTATTGAACCAGATGTTCCTGTGGACAATTGCCCTGCCTCTGCATGTATCTGTGATGTGTGACAGGATGTGAGGCAGGATATGCTTAGATATTTTGCAAACACCTTTATCATCACTATTTGATGTTTAAACACAACCTCATGGCTCAGTTGATGTCATACAATTGACTCTGCTCATGGTCAAGATTTCTTGTTGCTATCGAAAGGGTTTTTCCCTTTCAAACCAGACTGTCACTGCAATCTCCAGAGTAAAGCTTGTCTTGTTTCACAGATTTAAAGCTGTTTTTTACTTATTTCATGGTCAAATATGCAAAGCTTTACCAGGGTCTTACACTTGCAAGGTATTTCATGGTGACCAGATATCTAAAATGTTATGCCTTGAGTAACATGTTTGCAGCCTGTACTAAAACATTTGATAATGCTAGTGAAGACCTGGCATTTACCTTAATTTCCAGTCATTTTAGTTTTAATCTATTTTGTACTAGAAACATTTTTTGAATGGATGAAGCCTTTTCATTTCAGTAACTTGAAATGTGATTGGCTCAAGAACTCATCTATTGGTCAGGTCAAGTATCATTTAATGTGATGTGATCTTCTAATGTAAGGGGTTGTCAATCATGCTGAGGTAAAGATCAAATTCTAATGAGATTGGTCTGATCTTCTAATGTAATTAATATAATGTCAATTATCAAGTACAAGATTTTCTGATGGTGACATATTTTGAATTGTAATGGCATGTATAATATTAATGTCAAAGTCACAAAATGCCATAGGCAATAAAATGTAAAGGGTAGTGTCTTAATGTCACAATTTAATGTCATATGAATGTGTAAAGAATAGCAACATATAATGTCATGTGAGATGTAATCCGTATTGCTGTGTTGTAACAAAATTACACAAGTGACATTATGTCAAATCTATACTCCTGGTCCTAGATTTTCGAAGCTCTCTTACCACTAAGATAGTCGTAGGTTAATGTTAATGAATGGCACTTACGACTATCTTAGAGCTAAGAGAACTTTGAAAATCTAGGCCCTGCAGTCTTCTCATCAATTGTACTCTCAACATGATCAACCAGAGCTCATTAAGAATTAGTGTTTTTGTCTTTTCTATTTATGTTCTTCCCCAAACCCAAAACCTCTGAGATTGGGCATTTTACTGAGAAATACATGCCCTGCAAACATCTACCCATACACGTATAATATCACAGAGCTTGCTTGAGTATTATGTTTGTGACTTCCATGGTTGTTCCGATCCTCATAGGGATGCCAAAATACTGCGTACCCATCGACACATAGACATGACTGGATTCACCATAGCGATACAGTCCGGAAAAGAAGGGGTGCATAAAATAAGATCCAAACATCACTGGGAAGAACTGTCCTCCATGAGTGTGACCTGTAATAGATAAAAGAGAGTCAATAACTGAGGCATATGTCGCTAGTGTCGTTGTTGGATCGAAGTTGAAGGGACTCATTTAAATAATTTCAATTATGAGTTCAGGTTCAGGTTCAGCGGAGCCACAGACAACTTTTGGGGTCATTGAGTTATGTACTCGCTTGTGTTCATCTCAATTGGGTATCCTAATTTTCCTTTGAGTAACCAAATAAATTGTACCCACCCCACTCAAACTCAATTGGGTATTTTGCCATTTTCATTAATTGTAAAAATATAATAAAGTTTAAATGTTGGTGTACTTGTTTGTTATTTGTATTTGATCTGTAATATGAGAAACAATAAGAAAGACTGCAAGTTGCAAAGTTCATGTGAGGAATTAGAATCTCTCAATATACCTCAGTTATTTGATCATGTCCTCGGTAATCTCTATCACATTTTTGTGTGTACGCATGTAAGATCAAATTTATTGAGTACTTACACAAGTTCCACTGTACTTGTATGCAATAGACTTAATAGGAATTGAGTTTTCACATAAATATAAAATTACGCACATACGCAGCTTATCTGTACCTCTGAGTTTGACACAAAGTGATGCATATACCACATTGACCCTTTCTGGTATCTACTTACCACCAGACAGAATATGTTGTCAGTCGACAGTGCAAGAAACACATTGTTTTCTCTGAGATAAGGAGTCAAGTACATTTTGGTCATACCACCCAGCATGTCCAGTGAACAATTTTATTTAAATCCTCAGAAAGCCCAGACAAATACATAAGCAGAACTTTATAACGTGTGTAACACATTGACCCTTTCTCGTATCAACTCACCATATTGTTGACACTTTAGTTTACAGGACAGCATATTTCTTAAGTCAGAAACAAATTTCTTTCTCTGACAGGAGGTGTCAAGTACCTTATTGGTCATACCACCCAGCATGTCCAATGAACAGTTATACTGAAATCCTAAGCCATCCCAGACAATCAAATGCTTTAGAGAAAGTACTCTGAATAATGGCTACCTGACAGGACAACATCAACTCTGTATTTGGAGTCCAAAGCAGTCTTGGCTGCCTTCGGCTGATGGGCAAGCAGAATTACTGGCTGACTTGGATCACATGACCCCAGAGCATCATCCAGCTTCATCCCATGATCACCATACCTGAATGTTTAAACCAAAGACTTTAAATGTTACCTGCACAATATATTTCACTTAATTTTAGCACATATTGTTTCAGCAAGACATGGCTTTTTTTAGAGACTTATGACTTCCGTGATTTTTCTAATGTTGCTGACAACAGAACTTGCTGTCAGAACATTTTCTTCATACAAGGTTTGTAAGAAAGTTTTCTCTATTTAGACATTTAATGTTGTCATGGAAAATCTTGTCCAGTGTTTTTAACAATGCTTTAAGAGAGATACAATGAGTGAGTGAGTTTAGTTTTACGCAACACTCAGCAATATTCCAGCTACATGACAGCAGCAAATCCAGTGATCAACAGCATGAGCATCGATCTAGGCAATTGGGATAGGATGACATGTGTCAACTAAGTCAGCGAGCCTGACCATCTGATCCTGTACTCTTACGACAAGCATGGGTTACTGAAGATCAATTCTAACCCTGATCTTCATGGGTATTAAGATACAACATTCAGACAGGTTATACAATGAAACATGTATTCCTTATACAATCTTGTAGTTACCATGATTTATTGGTACCAGGACAAAGTGCTCATGGCAGGCAAACATATTTCAAATTGTTTTGTCTTTGTATATCTATCTTTCTTTGTTAAATTCAGAGGTTTTCAACATTGCATTCAATGTATGACTAAGAATTATGTCTTCCTTTCTATTCTTGAAACAATAACTTGAAAAATATGAACTTGGAATTTTATTGTTCCAATTTGGGAATTTTAGTTGCAGACTTGGTGCTGGATATAAGCCACTGAGCAAATCTTAATGGTTCCCTGTCTTATGATTAGCATGGGTAACCATGGCAACTGGAAATGTATTCTGCAAGGTAAGTCATGGATTAAGGACAATACCTTTTGTCCCTTACCCTATCTTTAAAGCATGGATATCGTCTGTCCCAGCAAGGCAAATTTGTTGGTTGGTGGGTAGTTTCTCACTGGGAAGTCGGACATTACTGTTGTGTAATACAATAAAGCCGAGACCACGGAGGTGAGAGAACCAATTGTCTACATCACCTGTATAGTACTCATGATTGCCTGAAACAGAAAAAAACAACACATTGGAAAACAAACAAACATAGCTTCTTGTTTGGTGCCCACTTCTTTTGCGTCAACCATTCAACCTTGGCCATAAACATCATTTTCTGTAGATTTTTATGTTACCATGGTTACAGCTAGACTCTTACTACCAATCATTGAAAAAAACAACACTTCACTTGCCTCAGGCTTTCAGACTAATAAATATTTTCTGCTTATGACACGGTTCCTGGTGACCTGACAAAATGGGTAATTTTAATGCATGATAATCTGAATGAATCTATAATTATTGTCAGTGAGAGATGAGTTAATGTAGCATTCAGTGGCTTTAGCCACTAGTTCAAACCCAGTCAAGTAAACATATTTCTGGTCTTGAAAGATTAGCTTATTTTAGTTTATGTACTTAGCCTGAGTACTAAGCTGAAATATATTGATGCTGTAGACTCACTAGTAATTGGCACAGAGTGTGTTAGAGTCAGAAATTAAAACTAGGCATGCAAAGAGGGGTCCTAGCGATTTGCTGCTATAGTTTTACAAATATGGCCACAATCAGCTATATTCCAGCTATGTGACAGAGGTCTGCAGGGATTGGGATAGAGAACTTTGACAATGGGCCATTTTCAGGATTATTAGCCATTTTCTTAATTTAGAATTGGCCACTGCCCTTGTATCAATAGTAAACTTAAAAATTTTAATGGGCCATTTTTCATTCTAATGTGAATGGCCCATGGCCCCTGCCTTTCCCAAACCCTGGGTCTGTAAGGAGTAGAGTCTGGTCTGGACAATCTGGTGATTGACATCATGAGCATCAACCTTACACAATGGGACATGATGACACGGACCTACCATGTCAGTGAGTCAGTCCATCTGATGCCATTAGTTGTCTCTTATGACAAGCATGGGTTGCTGACTGATACCTGAACATGTTAACCACCAGACTACCCACAATCTAAACTGTCCAAAATATGTATGCATGGTAATTATGGAATGTCACAAACATAGAAACTGTACCTGTTATATAATATTTCCCAAACTTTGATTGAATATCCTTAACAGGTTCCACTGCTTCCCTGAGGCTTGCAACACTTCCATCGACGAGATCTCCAGTCATCACAACAACATCTGCAAGGATATGAAACTGAGCCAGTAATACAAACTCAAATGTTTCCATGAACATGCTGAATCACCAGTGGATGCAGTCAAACATTTCTGAAAAATACAAAATCATTTCAACATGACATCATTTGATATCCCAAGATTACACTAGACAAAGCTGGATTCACTCAGCTCTCATCTATTCAAAAGCAAAATTTGTGTGATATATGCTTGGAGGAGAGAAATGCCAAATGTCCTAATTCTCTCTACATAAACATGATAAACATATGAACATGTCTGGAATTTGAAGGTTCACAAATGTAAAGCAAAATGATTTAAGACTCAGAGGGACATGGGACATCTTATAATCAATCAGATAGATTTGTATGCTCCAGTACATGCAAGTAAATGAACTTTTCATTCATAAAATTTTTCACACAAAACATACTTGTAACACATGTCCTTCTGAAGAAATAGTCTTGAAATAGAAGTTGTGGTCATGGTATTCTGAATGTGCTTTTCTGATGTTCCCCACTATAATATTGCTAGAATTTTGCTGAAGCATAAATTCTTACTCACTCAAATTGTCACAAAATAGGTGCTCTCATTTATTGATGCATTTATTTAGACTCAGATACTCTAAACTCTATCGACCATGGAACATCTTTTGCAACAAAGGAGTCTGGTTTGTCAATGTTTATAGGCAGCAGTTTGTAATGAAAATGGCGGGGCAGAGTTATTCATTCCGTCCAACAGGGTTGCACCCCTTTCTCAAGTAGTTTAACTATAAGAGCTGATCAATTAGTGATATCGCCATGATATTGCTGGAATATTGCTGTTTCATATTTACCTGCATCCTGTTCATTAATGATATTTACTATCCGAGTAAGTCTCCATCTTCCAACAGTTGATCCTAAATGAATGTCGGATATTTGCACAATTTTCAATCCATCAAGAGATGCAGGCAATCCTTTGACTGGAATGGGGACTTCTTTCACAACAGGAGGAGTAGTAGCGTTGTAAAGACCATACGTCCATAAAAGAATAGCATAAATAAGTACAAGCTGCAATTCCCTTTGCTTTGAAAAGACGGGTTTACTTTTAAATATGTTTCTCAAACAAAACAGAACAACCTTCACAAACACTAAACCTGTCACAATCTGAAACAATAGCCCCAGTGCGGCATTACAACTGTATGCTATAACATATGGTTCTCGACCTATGAAATAAAAGTTCATAAAGTAACTGATATGGCATGATACTAAATAAGTTATAAGAAAAATCCTCCATATTGTCCAATTTTTGCGATCAGGTTCAATCACGTCCTTTTGATGAAGATCTTTATCAGAGTATTTGACATGTCTTAGTCCTTCATTCCGTGACGACTTATCGAACATAGTCGAGAAGTTGTTCCACACAAATCTGGAGAGAAGAATCAAGACTACTTGTACAAAAATGAGGAACTGCAAGAACAACAGTCTTGCCTTTCTTTCCCAATGGAGAGACAAGACATACATCTCGCCCAGAATGACGGCAAGCAGAACCGTCACGGCGGCGGCAACCTTCATACCGAAAGAGATCGCCATGTTGTTGTGGGGAGACGGTGATTTCGTAGACAGAACCAGTTCGTAGACGCGGTGAATTCGTAACCCAGACCGGTTCGTAGAATAAAAGTATATATTAAGGGTAAGTTTGATTTTTACTTAGAATGTTTATAACGTAGTTGTTGTCGTTGTTGTGGGTCCACACATCCAGTCAAGCTGGGTCCCGTCTAGCATATCGCAAGTTAACGCGCGCAAAGGTAGCCGAGAACCAGGTTGGCCAATTTGTTTATATGATGTCCCTTGTGGAATACCAAAATACATATGATGTTTCTTTTGTAATATTTTCGTGTCTATCAATAGTAAAATTAGAAAGGCGAAGGAAAATATTTAACGTCATATACAAGGCATGCATTAATGTCAGACTGACCAAATGTGTCCAACTTTGTTGTAAGGGATGTCAATTAAAGGGAGATAACACAGGCCAACGTTGTGGCCAATAGCTGAAAAATGTGTTGATAATTCTACAATGTAAGTTCGAAGCCCATGTTTCCAAAATGGCCAGAATTCTTTGGTTGTTGTAGACGTATTTGTTATGGCAATTTTTAACATTACTGACAACGTTTGTCTTGGTTGGTGATTACATTTCCAAAATAATTTATCAAACCAGTTGCAATTATTCATGATTGTGATGGTCATTTCAGTGAATGTTCCTTTATGCTTTATCATCAATCTGTGGTAAAAAGCTGTTGGTGCAGAATATGATCCTTGGTATCCAGAGCATTATATCTCCAGTATATCATGATAAGAGTAAGAGTGGAACACTAACACTTCTCTGTGCAGATGTAATGCAGGCATTGTATGTAGGTTTCAAAAACTTTTGTATGCCTACACATCAGTTGTATGGTGTGCAAGTTTCAATATGCATGTATGAAATATGTATGGCATTGTTTGTAGATTTATTATTGCTTCGATCCCCTGACAAGTGTCTTGGAAAGTTTGGCATTCAGTGCTGTCTGGTCCATGAAATGTTGACACTGTTGCTGAGGATATACGCTCATGCTGTGACACGGGGGTTGACTGGATGTACATTCCATGATGCTGGTAAAGACACCAATGCCTATCTTACCTCAAGACATATTCAGGTTATGTTAACAATATAATATGCATACTAAACTAGGTTTGAAAATTGTAATATTCAGTGAAAAATGGATGTAATTAATGACTGAACTAAAAGTACATAGCCATGTTGTTTTGTCCATGTGAACCTGTAACGTGATACATAATTTCTTTCGTTTGAGGAACGAATAAGATTGAAATTATTTTCTCCTTGCGGAGGAAAGTACTACTTGTTGATGTAAGAATGTCCGCTAGATGGCTCTGTTATGGGTTTATAAGGAAAGGCGGGAGTTCGAAGAGCATTCTCAGTTGCGGTGCGCTCGAGTCTAGTATTAACCTATCAGTTATAACATGGATCAGAACAAACCTATCTCTAACAAGCTAGACGAGATTTGGTTGAAGTTGGACCAATCTAAAACAGAAATTGCTAATTTGGAAAATAGGATTGGAGAGTTTTGTGGCGAATTTCTAAAGACGTCTTAAGAACTCACGAAGTTGAAGGCAGCTAAGGACATAGTTTGGAAAAAAGAAGGTAATAAAATTCAACATAGTTTCAATTCTGAGACTTTGGATAGCTTGGAGCAGATTAAGTTTGCTCTTGAATACAGTAAGTTGAAATACGCATCAGATCTCGTAGATACAGAAGTACAACGTATTCAGCAGCGTAATAAATTGATAAGGATTGCCGACACTTCTGATGGTGGATGGGAAACTGTGAAAAATTATGTTTCCCGAGATCTTGCATCTGACTCCGACGACGACAAGCGAATTTCAAGGGCTGAGAGAAAAGCTGTTCGGAAATTCAAGGCAAGGAATGCGCGTTTCACACGGAGTCCCTACAGTAGGCCCCGAGGTGGTCGTGCAGCTTCTGCTACTGTTACTTCTGCTGAATCTGTACCTAGCGTCAATCAGCCCTTTCGGAGGAGTTCTTCCAGCGGGGCATGTTTCTCGTGTGGAAGCTTTGAACACTGGCGACGTCATTGTCCCTTTACAAGCGGACAGCAGCAATCATCCACAGCGGGGCGCACTTCAGGGAGTGGAGGACAATACTAGTGAGCACACCAAAGTTAAGTATGGTGTTTTTGATGAAGTAGGTCAGATCGCGCTGACTCATGATTATTTTGAATACGAGCAGGGCCATGCCGAAATCATAGTGAAGAATAGATTAAAGAAGAGTGTAAAATTTTGGAGAAATATAGGTTGCTCCAACTTTGTGCTTGACATTCTAGAAAATGGTTACAAGATTCCCTTTTATTCTACTCCACCTGATATGGATTTAAACAACAATAAGTCAGCAATAATGCATAAAGATTTTGTAGCGGGGGCTATAGCTGATTTGGTACGAAAAGGTTTGGTTGTTGAATGCTCTCAAAAACCTACAGTCGTAAACCCCCTCTCTGTTTCCGTTCAATCTTCAGGTTAAAAGAGATTGATCCTGGATCTCTCGGTGGTGAATACACATATATAGAAGGAATCGGTCAAATATGAAGACTGGAGGACAGCTTTGTTATATATACAGAAAAATGATTGGATTGTTAAATTCGATATTCATTCTGCCTGCCATCATTTAGATATACTTGAAGATCATACTCAGTTTTTGGGATTTGCGTGGAAGGAAGGTACGGTTAGAAAGTTTTATAAGTTTCTTGTACTACCTTTTGGGTTGTCCTCAGCACCATATGTATTTACAAAGGTAATTCGGCAGTTAGTAAAGCATTGGAGGAGTAAGGGTTATAACATCGTTACCTTCTTAGATGACGGCCTCCTTGCCTGTGACTCTAAGTACAATACCGCAGATGTTGCGAATATTGTAAAGCAGGATATCATTTCTTCGGGTTTCGTGCCTAAGGTAGAAAAATCACTGTGGGAGCCGTGCCAATGTTTAGAATGGTTGGGGCTTATCATTGATACACGTTCAATGGCTTTGTCTATATCACAGAGGAAAGTGGACAAACTTATGCAGTGTGTTGAAGGATTGTTGTCGGTTAACGGGACTGTACCAGTTAGAAAAGTTGCTTCTGTAGTGGGGAAGATAATAAGCATGAGTATTGTGCTCGGATCTGTTGCTCAGCTTATGACGAGGTCGTTGTCCATGCAAACTGTTGATATTGTATCATGGAATGACAGTGTACTTCTCTCTGAACTAAGCATCCAACAGCTTCAGTTTTGGTTAAGCAACATAAGCAACTATACTGAGAAGTGTTTGATAGAGCAGAATACTGTTACACGGATTGTATATAGTGATGCAAGTAATGTCGGGTATGGTGGATACTGTGTTCAATTTGGTGACGTTCAGTCACATGGTCAGTGGTCTCCTGATGAGGCTAAAGCGAGCTCTACCTATCGAGAGATAAAGGCTGTGTATATGGTTATGCAGAGTACTGTGTCCAAGTTGAAATCGCAGAGAGTCAAATGGTTTACCGACAACAAGAATGTTGACATTATTGTATCCAAAGGATCCATGAAGAAGCATTTGCAGAACATTGCTTTGAAGATATTCCACTTGTGTATTGAATGCCAGATTCACTTAGAAATGCAGTGGTTACCTCGCTCTGAGAACGAGAGAGCTGATTACCTCAGTAAAATCATAGACACAGACGATTGGGGTATAGCTGACTATGTTTTTCAACACCTTAGTTCCATGTGGGGTCCATATGAGGTAGACCTGTTTGCTTCATATTATAACAACAAAGTCGCCAGGTTTTATTCAAGGTTTTGGAATCCGGGTTCGCGAGGAGTCGATGCATTTACTATGAGCTGGACGGAAGGAAATAACTGGATAGTACCGCCAGTGTATTTAGTGGCCAGGGTGTTACAACATTTGGCTAGATGCCACTGTAAAGCCACATTGATAGTACCTCAATGGTATTCTGCAAACTTTTGGCCTTTATTGTGTCCCGGGGGTTCGTTCATTTCACAAGTGAAGGACATTGTGTACTTACTCACTTGTAAAGAGGCATATGTGCCTAGTAGACAAGGAAATGGTTTGTTTGGTATAAGTAATTTAAATTTCCAAATGTTGGCGCTTTGTGTTCAATATTGAATTTTGTGTTTACAGATGTATTTTTGCATGTGTTTTCCGAAGAGATAGGGACGCTACCCCCGAGTGTGAGACAGCTAGCTGGAGATGTGCCGGTTCTTTTGTCTCATGCTAGAGCGTCGTCCACGTGCAAAAAGTACGAGTATGGATTCCGTGCATGGAAAGAATGGGCGATTACTAACGGTATGTCAACCGTGTTACCGTTAAGTCCCTTGCATAGTGCTGTATATCTTTTATCCGTGATACAAAGATCAGAATCTTTTTCGCCGGTGCAAAATGCCTTTTATAGCATTAGGCACTTTCATAATATTATTGGGCTATCGTCTCCTACTGATAATGCCCTAGTTGTTAATGTATTAGAAGCAGCCAAGCGAAAATTATCGAAACCTGTGAAGAAGAAGGAGCCCATCACGTTAGAATTGCTTGAAAAGATGTTTGATGATAAAATGCGTGAGCCTAATGTATATAATTTGAGAACTGTATCTATGTGTCTTCTTGCTTTTGCTGGTTTCTTACGTTCCTCTGAATTACTGAATGAGAAATATGACGATCTCATCTTCTACGATGCTTATATGACAGTTTTCATCGAGAGTTCAAAAACAGATGTGTATCGGGATGGAGCCTGGCTGGTTATTGGTAGAACCAATACAAAAATGTGTCCTGTAAAGTGCTTGGAAAGGTATTTGGAAATATCTTCATTTTGCAAAAACGCTGACTCTGATTCCTTTGTGTTTAGGAATATGTGCAAAACAAAAGAAAGTGATTGTTTTAGATCAGATAACAAATCAATGTCATATACTCGGCTACGAGAAGTGTTTATTGAGGCCTTTAAACCATATGTGCCTGACATTAAATGCTATGGTTTGCACAGTTTGAGATCAGGTGGGGCGAGTGTTGCTGCAAATCGGGGAATTCCTGATAGGCTTTTCAAACGGCATGGACGGTGGAGGAGCGAAGGGGCTAAAGATGGCTATGTATAGGACAGTGTAGAAATCAGATTGAAAGTGTCTCTTTCTTTGGGCCTTTAAGCCCCCGTTCTTTTGGTCTCAAGAGTGCACCGCACATGACGTACCATATAACTGTTGTGTTGTTTGTAGTACTGAGTGGAGAGTAGGAGAAATTCTGTGGATTTTCTGTTATGGTATTGCTGAGCAAATTGTTTATATTTTTCAATCTACTTCTCAATGTTTACTAAGAATAACCACTTATAAAGATAATCCATCAGTTCTGTGAACTTAAAGTCAACAAACAACATACTCAGTAGTGGTTGTCCGACTAACTGAAATAATCGAAGATTTGTCGCAGTGACTAAACGACCAAGCAATCGATCATGTTTTTACATAATCGAACACAAACAATTCTGGAATACTTTTTTTCATTAACAGTATTTTTCACACGGTTGGTTTTGTCTGTTACATTTCATGAGCAGTACAAGCTTATTCCAAGTCATGATTGAATTTATCTTAAAGACTCCAAGAAATTTATGTTCCTAACATACTATTCATCCTTTAAAGATGTGAAGTTTTGCCCAAAAACCCCCCAAAGAACTACATGTTTTTTTCCTTATTTGTTTGTGCATGAACAAATTTCATAAATGACGCTAACCAATTATTTTCGATGATTGATCGGTTGTAATGAACCAATCATCAATTATGAGATTTTAACCAGTTCCCAACACTAATACTCAGTCAGATCACCTGTCAAAAAGATATTATTTGACCAAAACCTTAATGAACACGAACACCCCACCCTCACCCCCAATATATAGATAAATAATATATAGATAGAGAAGATAACTCTGAGTATATGTCATCCACCTGGAGCGATCACAGCCTGATACCACATCTCTTGTCTGAATGGTTGCTAAGGGAAGATTGTTGCCGAGACTGCAGCTCGTGTTCCATATGTGCCGTGCTAGGGTTGAGGCCTCGTGACTGTGTAAGAGACTCCCTGATGCTGACATTGATTTCCTGTTCCATGAGGATGAAGCCCCTCCAACTGCACAAGCATCCGTTCTTGCAAATGCATCCAGAGTGTCAACCTTGTCATCATGCTCTCTCATAGGATTTTGCTTTTTGAGCTCTACTGGTCCCGCACCAAATCATGACTCAGGCCCCTCCCTAGTGGTCATGTTCGGTTGTGAAGGAATCCTGAAATCTCCAGTGCAAGGATCTGTGAAGTCTAGACAGTATCTCGATTCCTAGTCTGTCCAATTGAAGTAATCATCAAAAGTGCGTAGCTGTGATGTCGGGTCATGGCCTTGCAAGGATTACCCTCTCCAACAGAGGAAATACTTATGCCACTGGCATTGCACAGGGCATTTGTAAGTGGTGTGACATTGCTGAAGTTAGGATCAACCAATCTGCACACTGAGTGCTGGAACAAGGTCGACCACCTCTATGTTGCCAAGTGGCTGAACAATATGTTTAGTATTTATTCCATGCCCTGCTGGCACCAAAGATGAAGAATAATGACAATTATTATGGATATACAACTTCTTTTATTCTGTGGAGGCGATGTTTCAACTCAACTTCTAAAATGCCCATCAAAGAAGGCACCAAGGATGTTTTCAAGGTGACATTGTGTTCATTGAGTTCATATCAAGTATGCCATCAAATATTCTTCAGTCATCAAATGGCACCTTGGACACAGATGGGGCTCTATAATAATGCTGTGCAAGAATTCTGTAACAGAAGAACACTGTCATGATATACACATGGTCCAATACCTCTTATACATTTTCCCCACAAATGCATGCCTCAGTCTGATATACAGTCAAATCCCGATGAGTCGAATCGCTGGGGACCAAGTAAAAGATTCGGCTTATCGACGTATTCGAGACATAGGTATGTCTATGAGGGTAGAAAAAAAAGACGATTGAATATTGAACAATTCCTTTATTCCACTGCAGTGATCGCTGCAAACTTCTTGTCAATAGTGTGCACTTTTAGAATGCGCTTACGTTTTGGAGTTGATGTTTCCGATCTGTTTATCCCCCCAGATTGCTGGGAGCATTGTAACTCCGCCATGATATACAGATCATGAATAGTAATAACCGAATGAAAGCTGCTATATAACGCAACCGATTTGATTGAGTTAACTCAATGTCATGTGCTAATTCTTCCGTTTCCGTAAAATCACTAATCTGCCTTTTGAACTCACCCGACAATAGCGGAAAGGTGCGAGCCGCGCTGGTTTGTTAATTGGATCAGTTACTAGTAGTTGGATCACCAATTAACTTCTCATTGACTGACTTCGGCTTATGTATACAAGATTACTATTGTTTGTAATAAAATGCAGATCCTATAGGGTATTTCAATTCATTTTTATTTTCATCAAAACTTAATTATCAGTATGTTTTCAAACTTGGGGCAATTTTGTTCACCTTATTCATATACATATTTCCTGGTTCTCTGCAACAACTTCCTGTTGTTCAGTGGCACATGTAAAATTGCATACCCTGGTTATATTTGATTGTGATTCCAAAGCTGCCAGGTTGTGCTGTTTTTAGTTAGTCATAGCATGGAGTTAAGCATTTGTGCACAAAGTTTTTGCAATCAAGAAGTCCCGTCTTTCATATAGGACTATTCATGATGATGTTGTTCTCATGTATGGCTATTTGTGTGATGACTCCAGCAAGGACACAAGTGTAAGGACCTGTGTGAATCCTGATCATGTATGTCAACTATTCAAGGAATATATCCAAATTCATCTGACGTTGTGTAAAACTCCATTGAAATCAAACATAAAATACATGGAAAAATAATTCTCCAACAATGAACAGAACAATATTACATAAGGATCAACAAACAATTCATATGGATACATGATATACTAAAATATATTCCCTGTCAACAGTAGAATTGTGTTAGGTGAATATGCACCAGCAGCGGTACAACCATAAAGCACTGTAGCTCACCTGCATTCTTGAAATTATAGTCCACAAAACAAAATACAGTAACAATAAATACTTGGAAAATAGATAAGCCTGTCACCTACATTTTCATGAATTGGAACTTCAATACCTACATTTGCAATTACCTCCTTTGATAAATATCCAGGATTACACAAGTACCTGGCACACATTTGGTACAAGAACATTGTCTGTTTATCATGAAAGGCACCTGACCCTGCAAAGTCTAACTTATCTTGACACATGCTGACTTAACAAATCTTCAGGTTCAGGCATCGGTATTGAAGATCATTTTAATGATAAATAACAAAATACAAAGTCAACCAGATATACACAAAGAGACCAAATAGAGCCATGATATGCAACAGTCCTAGCAAGCCAAAACAAATTTGCAAAGTATCAGAGAAAATATTTTTATATAATTTGAACTTCTTGTTTTGGAAGACCAAAAGAGAAAATGTGAACACAAAGAAAACATAGCAATGATGATGTGTATAGAAAGATATATGCAAGGGTTTACATGACATCTTTTGAAATGAACAATAACATCATTTGAGCAAATGAAAACACAAAAACAACAAGGGTCATAACTCTGTAAAACATTCCTTCTTGATGACAGTTTTCAAACTTGATGACATTGTCATCAGTTAATGATCTGTCTTAAATGTCATCTAGGAATTGTCAGTACTGTGCACCATGTGTCAAACATCCAACAAGGGCCACAGACATAACTCTAAATGAAATTTTGATGATGGTTTTCATTCAAACATGTCATACCATTATGATGTATGCAAATTTTCATCCTTGTATCCATGGCAATTTCCCATAAACCTCAGGCAGATAAATCTGTTATCACTCCGGTATTAGTTATTCAGTGTACACTCATATTCATTCTCAGCCCCCTGATGATTCCATCAAACCAAATCACTAGAAGGTTTAGATTCAGTTGAACATTTTGTCGCACCAGGTACCCGTCCACAGCAGGATTGTAGTGTGGGTGGCAAGACCAAAGCTGCTGGACATGGTCATAAAAATATATTTAGAGACATAAATGAGAAATATAAAATCGTTTTCTCAAAACAAAGATATGTAAATATTACAATAAAAGTCACATATAAAACCTGCCTCACAAGACCAAGGCTAACAAGCCAGTTTGTTCCTCACCCAGGTTCTGAGACCTGAGAGAATCATTTCATTTTAAATCTGCGTCAGTAAATAAACAAATCTTTATGATATATAGTATAAATATATTTAAAAAATGGAATGTATAATCAAACGAAAGTACCGGTAATCACAGATATGATATGTATGACATCAAACACGGGAAATTCTATAAAACATGAACCCTCTAACATGAAATATTCATCTGGTCACATAAAAATTCAAAAATATTTCATAAAGTATGCATGATAAGGCATCTGATTTCAAAGCATACTGCCAAGTCTCCTCTCCTGGTAACCATGGTAACATTCAAGGCCTTATTACAGCTTACAATCTATTTTATGGTTGACATGTGGAGGACATTTGCAATTTGATTAATTGTACCAGATGTTCCTGTGGATAATTGACCTGCCTCTGCATGTATTTGTGACAGGATGTGAGGCAGGATATGCTCACCTTTGTGAAAACACATGCATTATCACTATTTGATGTTTAAACACAAACTCATGACTCAGTCGAAATCATACAATCGACTATGGAAAGGGTTTTGTCACTTATTTTCATCTCTGTACACTTCCTTACAAGTGAGTGAATGAGCGAGATGAAATTTTATGTCACATCGGCATTGTTTCTGCCATATAGCAACATAGTTTGTTCAAACATTTATTTCTATATTTACTTATTCCATGGTCAAATATAAGAAGCGTTACTCATGGTGAAATATAAGAAGCGTTCCTTGGGCTTTACACTTGCAAGGTATTTCATGGTCAAGTGTGGAATAATTTATTCTTTTTCATAGAGATCGTCCTTGGGGTACATATATGCATTTTCTGCTGTTGAAAATGCCATGTGACAGTTGTATCAATGTTTTAATAAAAATAATGTACAATAAATAAAAGCCTTTTTTAATCATTATACGGCCCCCACCACATGGAGTTACCTCCCTGCCACACATGCGTGGCCAACCAGGTAAGCACCTTGGCCCGTATCATCATTCCTTCTGCTGTCACGCATCATGTATACACGTGCTTTGACTAGTGCTGACCAAGAGTATTCATACTACGACTATGTCTGAGTCTTCAACTACTGTATGTATGGTCTTTATTTGTTCTTTAGAACGCTCTTTTGTGTGGAATAATTTAGTTTGAAGCACTTTTAGTTCATTCGGTAGAGTTACAGGGTGTAGTGCAGACACAGGAGTGGTGGAGTGTGAAAGGCTTAGAGCAAACGACAAGCTGTGGAGTCAAAGCCATATATTATATAGGAATGTAATATACACGATGTAATAAACAATGTAATATCTTATTAATGATGATTTCAGTATAGAGAGAACAAATCTATCTGTGCAAATACTCAAAGCATCTCTATGTTTATGGCAGTCACATAAATGGACATTGTGAAATACATATACATAGACAATGCCGTACCACCAACCATCCTGTTGAGGTCCTACCTAATGCCATATTTTCTCCTGGACAAATGGTGGTATTATAACCAGGGTATACTGTATTGTTGTTTGATGTCATTTATGTCTGTCATGGCAGATTCCCAACCTGTAAAATCCCACAAACAGAGTAGATCGAAACTGTTAAATATATCTTTCATCTGTGTCAGTCTGATGACTGCCTATATATGCTGTGGGTTACACCACATGGAACATGTTAAATATAAAATAGAATATCAACATGAATGAATGAATGAATGAATGAATGAATGAATGAATGAATGAATGAATGAATGAATGAATGAATGAATGAATGATGGATGGATGGATGGGTGGACGGACGCAAAATTCTTTAATGTGTCTCTCCTCTGTTTTCTTCGCAAAATTTGTGAAACAACTCAATTTCTTTGAAAAATCATATAATTTAAAAGTGACTTATTCTAAAAATATCCAGGAGTGAGTATTATCTTTGTGACCTCCATAGTTGCTCCAATCCTCATAGGGATGCCCATATACTGAGTACCCACTGAGACGTACACATGACTGGATTCACCATAGCGATACAGTCCGGAAAAGAAGGGGTGCAAAAAATAAGATCCAAACATCATTGGGAAGAACTGTCCTCCATGAGTGTGACCTGTAATAGATAAAGAGAGTCAATAACTGAGGCATATATCACTAGTGTCACCCACTTCAGGGTTCAGTTGGATGACAGCAGCATACGAGGTATTCTGGTCCTGATATCGCCCATGATGACAGAGTTACTGTACTCACAACAATTAATGTACAGTCAAACACTGTTTTGTCGAAGTTGAAAAAAACCACCATAAATACTTTCAGTTATCTGAGTTTTGACACAACTGCAAAATGATGACTGAAGAATGAGTGAGAAGGGACCAAACTTTTACTTGGTAAACATACATAATATCGACATCAAACTCAACTGTGTTTGACTGTATAGAGTCAATTCTCATCAAGTATGAAGCAGATAACTATAAAGAATGGGATAAGTAAATGCTGCGTTGAGGCATGACTGTGTTCTTTGTAATCTATGACTGGAATTTATGGAACAAGATAAAACGCATAACCTGAACCTTTCCTTGGTTCCCAAACAGCATACACCGGAACATTAATCATTAACAAAGATTGGAAATTAGTTTTATGGATGTAAGCTCTTCAGATTATGGCAGCTGACCAGCTTATCAAAAGTTCCCGAGGGCAATATGACATATGTACCACCTCAACCCTTTCTGGTATCTACTCACCCCATCACTAACACTTTGGTTTTCAGACAGTATATTTCTTCAACAGTGCAAGAAACACATTGCTTTCTTAGACAGGAGGAGTCAAGTACATTATTGGTCATACCACCCAGCATGTCCAATGAACAATTTTAACATAATCCCAACCAATAACAGACAATCAAATGCTTTGGAGAAATTGCTTTGAATAATGGCTACCTGACAGGACAACATCAACTCTGTATTTGGAGTCCAAAGCAGTCTTGGCTGCCTTCGGCTGATGGGCAAGCAGAATTACTGGCTGACTTGGATCACATGACCCCAGAGCATCATCAAGCTTCATCCCATGATCACCATACCTGAATGTTTAAACCAAAGATTTCAAATTTTACCTGCATATTACATTTCAACTTTAGTTTTACCACTGGTGGTGGTTTCTACACATTGTTTTTACAAGACCAGGCTGTGTATTTTTTAGCTCAAAGTACTGTCTCCAATACTTATCAATAATTGATCGAAATTTAGTTAGCATAGGTAACCATGGTAACTGGAATGTATTCTGCAAGGTAAGTCATGGATTAAGGACAATATCCTTTGTCCCTTACCCTATCTTTAAAGCATGGATATCGTCTGTCCCAGCAAGGCATATTTGTTGGTTGGTGGGTAGTTTCTCACTGGGAAGTCGGACATTACTGTTGTGTAATACAATAAAGCCGAGACCACGGAGGTGAGAGAACCAATTGTCTACATCACCTGTATAGTACTCATGATTGCCTGAAACAGAAAACAAACAACATACATTGGAAAACAAACAGACAAAACAAACTTTCTACCGTCAATGCCCATCACTTTTGAGTCAACCTTGGTCATAAGCATAATTTTCTGTGGATTTTTATGTACCACTATTACACTCTTACTAGCTGAGAGGACAAAACAGTATACAGTACACAACCCTGTGCACTTAAAAGAACCCACGAATCCGTTGGTATATGAAAAGATGGTGGCCCAATGAATATGTGCAAACACCTAGTTGTGGGTACAGCAACATTCAGTGAACTTGGACAAAGTACTGTGACAATGTGTCCCAGTCCACCCAGCTGTGAATGGGTACCTCGTGAGGATGAGAAAGACATAATAACTTGGTGCACCTAGTGGCTGCAAGAGTTGTATACTGCCCAGGGAGTTGAGATTGATGATACGATGTGCCGTTGAGATTGACATCCAATGATCGAGGGAAAAATACCAGCGCCTTGAGCATGCACTAGTTGCCTGGATATGTGCACCCTAAATATCCTATAATAATAAAAACTAATTCACTTGCCTCAGGCTTTCAGACAAGTGTCTAAAGCTGAAGACTGTCAAATCAATTTTTTCAGATTGCATGGTTCATACATGGTTCCTGGTGAACTGACCACAGTGACAAAATGGGTAATTTTAAAGCAATCTAAATGATTTTATACTATTTTTCAGTGACAGATTTGTTAATGTAGCAGTCAGTGTCTTTAGACACTAGTTCAAACCCAGAGTCAAGTTCACATGTTTCTGGCCCCGATTTCTTGAAACAAACTTAAGTCTGAGTTTTGACTTAAGTAAGAGTTTTTAGAAGAATGATGACAATTTTTATGGATATACAACTTCTTTTCTTGTGAAAGGCGACATTTCAACATAGATTCTAATGTCGTTGTCAAGCAAGTGATACATGAGAAACAACTAGTCATCACATCCAACAACTCTTGAAGCAGCAAGCTGACAAAGATGTCAACAAGAGGCAACAGCATCCAGAACCTCTTGCAGGCCACAGGAAGACCTAGGTCGTCCCACAAGCAAGACCCCTCAGGTGTGGTTTACTACATAGAATGTTATTGCGGTGACTCCTATGTTGGAGAAACATCAAGACCACTCACCCTCAGGATCAACATGATCAAGGAACACCAGGCTTCAGTTAGGAAGAACGATTCTAAATCAGCCATTGCCAACCACATCAAAGCCCACCCTAACCACACTATCAACTGGGACAACATCAAGACCATAGAAAGGAACCAGTCAGGCGACAAATTTCATAATTTTTTGGAAGCAGTGCATATAAAAAAGATAGGCTCTGCCCTCAAGAGAGATGAAGGGTACTACATTCCCGATGCCTACCATCACTTGATAAAGTAATCATCAGTAATACTTCTTGTGCACATTATCTGTTTCAATACAACTTTACCCAACATGTCATACAAACTATGTACATCAACCGCATCTATTGTGGAAACATTCACCTGGCTTCCTATCATTTGTATAAGCTCTAAGTCAGTCCTTGTATGTCACCCAACTGGGTTCCAATCAACTTACTCAATCTCCTATACAAGCGATGTACATTAACCTCATTTATTGTATAAACAACTCATTCCCAATCTATTGTAATAACAACTCATTTACATATTATCTGAATTTGTTTCTCATGTATCACTTGTCATCATTCTTCATCAACTCAACTTCTAAAATGCCCATCAAAGAAAACGCAGCAAAATGCATTTCCCAGAATGAACTGAAATTGATATCCAACTCAAACATAGTTGACAATTTGAGTTTGGTGGATAGATTACTTAAGTTGTTTGGGCTTTTTATATTAAAATGCAGTTGAGTTAAAAATCCAGCTGTTTCAAATTGTCAAACTCAAGTTTTTACAAATTTCAAACTAAGTTTGTTTTGAGAAATCGGGGCCTGGTCTCATATTTTAGTTTAAGTACTGTGTCTTAAGCTGAAATATACTGGGGCTGTAGACTCACTAGTAATTGGCACAGACTGTGTTCGAGTCAGAAATTAGAACTGGGCATGCAAAGAAGGGTCCTTGAGATTTGCTGCTATAGTTTTACAAATATGGCCACACTCAGCTATATTCCAGCTATGTGACAGAGGTCTGTAAGGAGTAGAGTCTGGTCTGGACAATTTGGTGATTGACATCATGAGCATCAAACTTACACAATGGGACATGATGACACGGACCTACCATGTCAGTGGGTCTCTCCACCTGATACCAGTTGTCTCTTATGACAAGCACGAAAAAGATAAACTTAGATGGATATAGACAAAACACAATGTCATTATGGAATGCCACCAACAAACAAGTGCACCTGTTATAAAATATTTCCCAAACTTGGCCTGAATATCCTTAACAGGTTCCACTGCTTCCCTGAGGCTTGCAACACTTCCATCGACGAGATCTCCAGTCATCACAACAACATCTGCAAGGATATGAAACTGAGTCAATAATAAAAACTCAAATGTTTCCATGAACAAGCTGAATACAGAATGAAAACATATTGGAAAAATACAAAAAACACACAGTCAAAACCATTCCAACATGAAATAATTTGATATCCAAGGATTACACAAGACAAAGTTGCTGGATTCACTCAGCTTTAATCTGACCAAAAGCAGTATTTGTGTCATATACACTTGGAGGAGACCCGAGAAGATCCGGGTTAGAGCTGGTCTTCAGTAATCCATTCTTACTGTAAGAGGCGACTAACACTTATCATCATATCCCAATTGGGTAGATCAATGCCCATGCAGTTGATCACTGGATTGTCTGGTCCAGACTCAATTATTTACACACTTATAAAGTGTGACTATTGCTGAGAGCAGCGTTAAAAACGAAAAACAAAAGCAAAAGCATGGAGGAGATAAATACTGAATGTCCTATTTCTCCCTACATAATACAAGATAAACATATCAACATTTTTCGAGTGAGAAGATTCACAAATATGAAGTAATTTTCATTATTGTGTACAGGAATGCAGTTTGTCAAGAATTTAATTATTGATGCTGCACACATCCGTCGCTGGTCTGAACACTATCTTCTGTGGGACATCTTCAGCAATAAATTGGTTAGGTTTTAAAGCTTTTTTTTGGTAATGAAAACTGCAGGAAAGAGCTGTGTTTTGGGTCTAAGGGGCAAATGTATCCCCTTCTCATACATTTTAAACAATGGAAGCTGAATCTCTGACCCATGTAAATACATGAAAGTGCTTTTCTGGTGTCCCCCTGCCATGATATTGCTGGAATATTGCTCAAAGAGGCATGAAACCTTATTCACTCACTCAAAACGTGCTCTGATTTATTGACATCACTGTTTCAAGTTCGTATTTACCTGCATCCAACTCATTAATGATATTTACTATGCGAGTAAGTCTCCATCTTCCAACAGTTGGTCCAAGATGAATGTCTGATATTTGCACAATTCTCAATCCATCAAGAGATGCAGGCAATCCTTTGACTGGAATGGGGACTTCTTTCACAACAGGAGGAGTAGTAGCGTTGTAAAGACCATACGTCCATAAAAGAATAGCATAAATAAGTACAAACTGTAATTCCCGTTGTTTGGAAAAAAAGGAATTACTTTTAAAAATGAACCTTACACAAAACAGAATAACTTTCACAAATACTAAACCTGTCACTATCTGAAACAATAGTCCAAGTGCCGCATAACAACTGTATGCTATAACATACGGTTCTCGACCTATGAAGTAAAAGTTCGTAAAGTAACTGATATGACATAATACTAAGTACGTTATAAGAAAAATCCTCCATATTGTCCACTTCTTGAGATCATATTGGGCAACGTCCATCTGATGAAGATCTTTATCCGAATATTTGACATGTCTTAGCCCTTCCTTCCGTGACGGCTTATCGAACATAGTCGAGAAGTTATTCCACACAAATCTGGAGAGAAAAATCAGGAATGCTTGTGCAAAAATGACGAACTGCAATCTTGACATTTTTGCCTGGAGAGACAAGGCATACATCCCACCCAGAATGACGGCAAGCAGAACCGTTACGGCGGCTGCAACCTTAATAACGAAAGGGACAGCCATGTTGTGTATATGATATCCCTTGTGAAATATCAAAATAGATATAATGGTTCTTGCATAATATTTTCACCTCAGGCAATAGTCATTCTGAACAACCAAACAAACTGAAATATTTCACGCCTTACACAAGACATACAGTAATGGCAGACTGACCAAATGTGTACAACAACTTTGTTGTATGGGATATCAATAAAAGGGAGGTAACACAGGTCAACGTTGTTGCTATAACATGTGTTAATAATCCTACAAAGTAAGTTCGAAGCATATGTTTCGTGATTGGCCGGACATTTTTGTTGTTGTTGTAGATCCAAACTGTGCAAAGGTCTTTGGTACTTTATTTTTAATTACTCACCAAAAGTATGTCTTGGTTGGTGATTAGATTTCCAAAATAGTTGATCAATTCATGGTTGTTGAGTTTGAAATATACTTTGATGATGATCATTTCAGTGAGTGAATGTTCTGTTATGATTTATCATATTAATCTTCGTCCAGGAAGAAACTCTTCGATTTAATTGATGCAATATATGCGAAACGGCACCAACTAAAATCTTATGTGGAAAACTAGTTTGTCATTATAGATAATTCTGATAAAACTGATTGTTTAGATACTAAATACGTCTCGTAGACACTGCCGACAGTGATTGGAAAGGGCATCCCATAGCCGATAATCGGATTGCAGAATGTTTGGACAATAAATACATCTACTCTGTGCCGACAGTGATTGTTAAGGGCATCCCCCCAAAATACAGGAAATTAAACAACAACTTGATGTATATACTTAATACAAACCCATACTACAATCCCTTCCTCCAGCATTACTGCCAAAAATCTTGACCAACACAAAATTTAATGAACACTATATACATAACAAATTCACAGTGCAAGAACATTTATACTGACGGATCCAAGGACCAAACACGCCGAATTGATGTTGCCATAACCAGATTAAGATTAGCAAATGGCAATCATAATCACTATCAACACAAAATCAACCTTCATCCAAACGGCAAATGTATCGCTTGCCAATTTCCTGAAACAATAGCCCACACTATCTTTTACTGCTCAAAATATAATAAACAAGAACCCCACTCATGGCAAGCTGCGACAACTGACAGACTACTTTGAGAGACAGTGGATCTCCCATCCTATATTCACCCCCCGCACCTGGTCAGTCTTCAACATCGTGGTCAGGACAAACAACTTTGTTGAAGGTATACATTTCTTAATGAAATGTTTCATGTATGTTGCTATAATCTTGCTAATGTTATAATGAAATGAAATAAAACATAAGTCAACGTCATACTTTGTTTTATGTATGTTGCTATAATCTTGCTAATGTTATAATGAAATGAAATAAAACATAAGTCAACGTCATACTTTGTTTTATCTATATGGTCTCTGGTTTTATGTATGTTGCTATAATCATGCTAATGTGGTAATGAAATGAAATAAAACATAAGTCAACGTCATACTTTGTTTTATGTATGTTGCTATAGTCTTGCTAATGTTATAATGAAATGAAATAAAACATAAGTCAACGTCATACTTTGTTTTATGTATGTTGCTATAATCTTGCTAATGTTGTAATGAAATGAAATAAAACATAAAAGTCAACGTCATACTTTGTTTTATATATGGTGCCGTTTTAGCTCAGAAATCAGTAGCCGTTTTCGCCAATATGGTGCCGTTTTCGCCAAACAAATTTGGTGCCGTTTTAGCTATAACCCCAACCTTGGTATCCGGAATATTTTATTTCCCGTATATCATGATAAGATACCTTGGACATAATCCCTTCAATACATGAATACCTTGCTGTAGTCCCATAAAGAGGGCCTGTGATCCCATAGCAAGTAATTCTCCGTGAAATATTTTGTATGTTCATTGTTCACTGCCTTCATGAGCAATACTCCAGCTGACAGTGATCTGTACGTAATGTGCAGACAATCCAGTGATTGGTATTTTGAGTACAACTGGGCACCGCTTTTAGCAATATTCCAGCAATATCATGGCTGGGGACACCAGAAATGGGCTACACCATGGTACCCATGGGGGGAATTGAACCCAGGTCTTCACCAAGACGAGCCAACACCTCATCCACGAGGCTACCCCACCGCCCCTCCCAGTTAGAGTAGGTCTACTGTATTGTGAGCTTTGGGGTATAGAGAATGCACCAGTAAAGGTTGCTGAGGACAGACTCTGACCCAGAATCACCACTAAATGATGCCATTGTTCACCCAAAAACGAAAGTGATTAGATATTGGATGAGAATACAAAACTGGTATGCAAGTTCAATATGCATGTATGAAGTATGTATGGTATGGTTCGTAGGTTATTTATGTCTGTACACATATGTACTGTATGTAGGTTTCTATAAGTACTTGATCACTAAATGTTTCTAAAACGTGTCCACTTTCACATACCCCAGCTTATTTTAATCTCCTTTCACAGCATACAAACTGACAATTGTGAAATTGTTGTGACAGTGTATTCTTTGTCCCCATAAAGTCTCTCATGGGTTGTTAAAATTTGTTACGTAATCACAGTCTGTAAATGGTTACATTACAACCAATGAAGACAAAACCGACCAGAAGATAAAAATGACTAATCTCACAACATTGATTTCTAGCTCAAAGTAATTATATTACTTTAATTGTTTGGAAAGTCATATTTTTCTACAAAAAATGGCAAAACTGGAAAATACGAATCTCCATGAAAATTTCAGTGGCCAGTCAGGCACCATCACCCTGAAGCAAAGGGAGTTACATTAGCTGTAAGTAATTTCCACCCATGAGGAACTAGGCTGGATTTTCTGAGTTATCAGTATATTTTGACTGGTCTATTGAGTCCATGCATAGTGCAATCAAAATCAATAATGGAATCAACATCCGATTTGTAAAGAACATTGCAACTGCCATGAACATTTTGGTTGATTGCAAGATGTGTACCATCCACAGGTCATCCACATGTTTATCCAAATCTGTTAATTTTTTACAACCTGTTCAAGTGATTTAATGCACTTTATGAGGTAAGACCAGTTTAACAACAATACAGATCTTGATAACAGATCAGAGTGCCTCGACTTGATGCCACGATTTTGTTCAAAACATGCATTGAAGAGAGGTGGAATCTGACTGGTCAACAGGACGGACATAGAAGGGACATTATTCTGAACAGCCACTTCTGGTGCCAGGTGCTATGATCTAGTCACATATTCCTGTCTATTTTGGCAAGGATTAAAACTGCACCTAAGAGTCGGTATACCTCTTTGCCTAGGGAAGATGGTCAGGCTTGGAACATTTCAGAACCTTTTGCCAAAATGAAATTTCATCTGGAAGGCAGTTATTTCCCACACTAGTCTTGTAGTGTCTCCTTTCAGCCTAATCTTGAAGTCAGGATAATCGTTACCTGTGATTCATTGCAAGCTGAACCAGATGTTATGATTTCCAGATGCAAACCAATCTTCAAGAGAAAATAGTCACTTTCACTATAACCTTCATGGTTCATATTACTAGTCCTGTTACAATTCAGTCATGTCTTCAGTGAATTGAATCGAATCCCTCCCTGAACTTAATTCATTATCGTAGTCACTAGTATGGCCAGGAATACTAACAAATATTTTTAAGAGGGTGTTCCAACTCACTAGTTTTTACTTTACAAACTAGTTGCTTATCTAAGTGAATGTAAAGCAAAATATACAAACCATAGTGAAACGTTTCAACTTGTGTTAATTTGATGTGGGTCCCTCCAACACTGACATGATTATAAGCGACATTGTTCGCCATGTATTCCTTTTTTATTTTATTGCGAATGTCATTTGCATGTTCCAACTTAAGCAATTACATGACATGTGTGCTGTTCAAATGCCCAGATATTTAACCATAAAATATTCATGAATAAATATTTGTATCCGTTACTATATATTTGTTAACATATCATATTTACCTCAGTTGAAAGTACATGATATGTTTGTAAATATCAATGATAGCAACAAAAACAGACAATTTCAGATAAAACACAGTTTATTTTTCATGAAGGTATTGATGTTTAAAGACATGTGACACATTAGAAAACAAACACAGTAGTTATGAAAATGTTTGGGGAAAATGCCCAATGATGCAAACTATACATTTAGCTGATAAGGCCACTCTCTGGTAGAACTGTGGAACAAATTCCTATTTTAATTAACAAGATGTCCAGTGAAAGCTTCCACTTAAGCTGATCAGCTTGCCTGCTTGCCAGGACATTGTTTGCCAGGACATGTCCTCCTGCATCATCCCACTCACGCAAGCAAGGAGACAACATGAACACTTCTATCAAAGTGTTACAGAATGAGACATGAACAAAAAGCTGGCTATCAGTTTCCATGTATGAGCATTTGGGATAACAAACAAGAAAACACAGTAGAAAGGAATAAAACATATCTTTGGAAGTAGAAGAATCACAGGATAAAGTTAAAATACACTTGGCTCTGTCAATGTCATTACTGGTCTCTGCGACATGTGTCAGAACAGCTTGTTCACTGTCTAATTTAATTTGGAAATCTATTACTCCCATAGGTAAATCTCTGGGGACATCTCTGTACAAGGTCACTGTATTTTCTCATTAGTACATCAGCCCATCAGCATCAAAATCATGAATTCAAGTGAGAGGAGAATTTAGACCAGCAAATCTTATTTGTGTGTCTCTTAAACAAAGTCAATTGGGCAATTTCAAATGCAATTATAAAGTGCACCAGTATATTGTTGATGATATGTAACACATCCTGTCACTATAAATGCCATGTCATTTATACCCTTAAGCATGAAATTATAAGAGACTGTTTTTTATTCTGTTGGCTTCTCTGGTAGCTAAGATAAAAATAATGCTGAATAAAGGTGCTGAAGAAATTAACCCAAATCCTTTTAGAAAGCTGGCTGGCTCAAGAATCCACACATTCTTCAATTAGATTGGTAAGTCAAAGTTTGCTCTGGATTCAATTAACATCACATTCTAAGAACGTATCATATCAGAGATTTTAATGAAACTGCTACAATCGACTATCATTTAGTGGCAAATCATGGGACTGAGATGAAAGTAACTACTTCTCCAACTTTCTTATCACATACCACATGTCTAATATTGTACCAATTAAAACACAGTAACAAAGTGATATTACCACACAAGGAATAGAGACTTGATAATTGAAGATGTTTAAAAGCAATTTAAAAAATATATTCACCAGAAAAATAAATAAATAAATTTGGTAAGACAACAAATAGTGGACATGTTTGAGAGTATTTTTCAAATTCACACCATTTTCCAAAATATTCTCTTATTATGGAGTTATTTTCAATGGCAGTCAAGATGAGCAAAGACGGTTAACACCAATCAGTCAGTGAAGTGATGAAGTGCTTCAAATGTTTTTGTAAATTTATCAGATACTTTGAGGAACAGCATGTTTGCCATCAATTTGCTTACATTAAATGACAAAAACAATTCTGTTATTAAAAGATAATAAATAAAGCTATAGTCTATAAGCAAATGTATCTATTTATCTGGTTTTTTTATCTATTTTTTTTTAGGTGTTCTACCTCACAAGATTCAAGTGTAGATGTAAAACATCAGATGCAGATGGGCTGTAAATACCTAATTTCTCAAAGCGAGGACTATCATTTTTAAAGAGTTGAATAAATATAAATTTAGTAAAAACATTTGTGCTGTTGCTAACAATAAACTAGTTGAAGTCATCCTCTGTTGCAGAAGTTCAAGACAGTTTTTGTTTTTGTTTCGGGTGCATCATGTCCTGTATTATTACCTTGATATCCTGTTTCTTTACTTTATTGTATCAAAGTGTATTTTACATTCATAATCATCAGCAATCCGAGGAGTCCTGGTCTTGACATGCACCAAATTTGGGGGAAATGGAACAACACTTTCTTTCTCACATGAGAGACTCATAGTCAACTTTGTATACAACTCTTATAAAAGATATTCAATAAGATATCCTGTAGATCTTGTGATGATAGAACTGTATTTTGCTATTTATTTAAGCACTATGCGAAGACCCAAAGACATTTACAGAATACACTGCCTTGTGTTATGGAATGCCATTAGTTCACACGGACATACAACTATATCCAACATCCAGTCATGCAGTTTCTTGTAGCATGACAGTCATGGCGAATCACACATACAAAATCCATGGCAACAAATAAGAACCCAATTTCAGACTTCATGCACTGAAACATTGTTCCAGGTTTCCACAATACATTGTACATGTTGAAAAGTAACAATGGTAAGCGTTCAGGCATTTATCTCTTGCTTAAATCAGGCAGTTACAGAAGCTAAAACAGATCTTCAATTATCTTGCATCACTCATACTCAAATAACAACTTAACAATATTTTCAACACAAACTATTGTGGGACAGATGTCGGCTCAATCTGTACGAATACACAGGATTCTCCAGGTAATCTTTTCTCTGAAAGTTTATTGTGGTTCAGGTGAGACAAAAGTAACTGCACCTGACTCAAATTTAATTCGCCCAACACTCAATTTATCACAAGGAACAGCTGTCTTGACAAAACAATCATCTTCATTTCGCATTATCATATTGTACCGGTACCTCATACACACCTACAGAATTAGTTAACAGTAGTTTCTATCCTAACCAGTGTAGAACATGAAGAAGATGGGAAATATATATCATAGTTAATTGACAGAATGTAGTTAGGACAATGATCAATAAGATATACACACATGCTTGGTTAGAGTAGTTGTATGCATCAGTAAAGAATAATAAATGACTTAATAACACCACAATGGCCTTAAGTAGTAGATAACAATATAAATAACAATTATCATTTAGGCCTACAGGTATCTTAGAATAAAAAATATCTTACTGGTAAATGTATCTTCAAATGCTAACAAAAATAATACTTTGCCAGTTTATTTACATTTTAAATAATGAAAACATGACACTAGATAAGACAAAAATACAAAGCACAGTGGCTACACATATCTATTTTTGAGATTCATGTCAAGGGAAGTAAAATAGTGTAAAAGCTGTTGATGTCATAAGTCATTATACCCATTACTTCATCATAAAAGCAGCTTCTTCCAGTTTCATGAACATCAAACATATGTGTTAGTCTGGAAACGCTGCCTTCTGGATGATGCCTGTCAAGAACCTTCAAGGGCTTTTAGTTTACTGCAGTTTGAATATTTATCCCAAACTGGTAAACTGTGGGTATTTCGGTCACAAACAATTCAGTGTAAAGGCAAGGCTTATTATTGAGTAGAAGTGTGACAAAACCAGTCCGAGCCTCCACAACTAGTCAGTCGACAGGTCAGGTAAAGTATCATTTGGTCTAACACACTAGATAAAAATAGTCCATTCATTAACATTCAAATCTGCTGAATCTAATGCTGAGACAATTTCAGGGTAGTAAATGCAGACATTTTGAAAAAACAAACTGCAAAAATAGAGCTGATGTTCGAAGAACAGATAACCACTTCCAAAATGTGACCCTCACCAACTGATTCAATGAAGTAACAAAAGCTGAAGATGAATATCTTGCTCTACCATGACAAACACAGACTGTTAGCTTGATTCTGTCCTCAGTTGTGTGTCACACTACAAGACAAATGGTTCCTATGGCTACCAAAATGAACCGCTGCTAAAGATCACAGTTAACAGCCAGAATTTCTTTAGTGTTGCACCGAACCTGTACACATTGTTTGAATGTGTTGACACAAATAAAAGGGTTCACTTATTATGCGTATGTTGTTATTTGGTTTCATGAACCTTTGGTTGTTTTATCAATATCAGGGTGCCAAAACACTCATACAAACAGTATTTAAAGTAGTTTACTTCTCTGCATTTCTTACAATTTGCCATAAAATGTTTATGTATGACTTTCAACCTAAAACTAAGTTTATGTATGACTTTCAACCTAAAACTAAGAGTACAAGACAGGAACTTTGTTGATATTTTCAATAAAACATCCTGTTGAAATCGTTTGTGTTTATGTATGACTTTCAACCTAAAACTAAGAGTACAAGACAGGAACTTTGTTGATATTTTCAATAAAACATCCTGTTGAAATCGTTTGTGTTTATGTATGACTTTCAACCTAAAACTAAGAGTACAAGACAGGAACTTTGTTGATATTTTCTGTTGAAATCGTTTGTGTTTATGTATGACTTTCAACCTAAAACTAAGAGTACAAGACAGGAACTTTGTTGATATTTTCAATAAAACATCCTGTTGAAATCGTTTGTGTTTATGTATGACTTTCAAACTAAAACTAAGAGTACAAGACAGGAACTTTGTTGATCTTTTCAAATGAATCAGTTGATTGAGAATGTTTAAGACAATCCCTAAGACCTTTTCATAAAGCCATATCAGTGTACTAAATTGAAAGTTGATACTCTGAAATAGAAAAATAGTACTGATCTCTGCATCTCCATTGTTAAGGAAAGATAACATACAAATATAGAGAAAATAGTTAAAAATCTAAATAGTACTTTCTGTGACAGAAACTACAAAACAAATATTAAAAGATAATTTGTCCTCTATCTTATTAAAAGTATTATTTGACACGAATACTTACAGAACAAACATAGAATGCTTTCAAGAACACGTGAATGGGTATTAAAAATTCTAATAAATATCAATGATTCAATCATTGGACTATTTTAAGATCCTTCAGAGATTCAAGAAGAAAAATACTGCACAAAATGTCATGCAAAGACTAAATATACAGTTTTCCCCAAAATGAAATCCTGCATTTTGAAGCAAAATATTGATTGCTTAACGAACAATTTCCCAACCTAGTGCACAACCTACTAAATGCCTTCATGTATGACTTGAATCACTTACACACTTAGCATCACCTAAACAACTATTTGGCAATGTTACATTTGATATATGTTAACATTCATAGAACCTTTTTGAATCTCACATGAAAATATATCATGGAAATAGGGATGTATCAACAATTATATATCACATCAAAAAGTATATCTTAAAAAAATAGAAAACCACAAGGCTCTGCAGCTCAACTGTAAATCTTAGATAAACACAAAATACATCAACACAATTCAAGCAAAGGATCAAAATCAGCAAAAACTCAAACTTAACATAAATCCTAACACAAATCAAATGGGAATGGGGTGTGGGAACACTTAATTTCAGGGAATTAATCCTGGCACTTAGCCCCATAACTTCAAATTTAAACTGCATGTATGTCATCATAGTTCAACCATATTGCAAAGAAAAAAAAATATGAAACATTAAATTATATAATGTAGACCAAAGAAGATGGAAGGGTTTTAGATTTGTGTCTTCATGCATCACAAACCCAGTACAGTTGAAAACTGTCCCTATAAATGTAATCAAATTAACTATTTTGAGCACATCCTGGTGAAACCATTGGTGGTATATCCTGTTGGAGGTTGAGCAGCGTAATACCAATGGTACAAAGGAATGTTGAAAGTGTAAACTTTAATGACGAACGATATTCCACAACGAGCACACTTGGACTTTGTACCAGGTGAGCTCATAAATCCATATACACACATTGTAGTGCACTGAACAAAAAGAAAAGAAATTAACATAAATATTATCAAACGTTGCCTGCTGATACAATCAACAGTTCTCGGGGCCAGCCACCTGTGCAACCTAACTAGGGAAGCAGACCAGCTGTTTAGTGTGGCCGTTACTGACTTGGTAGCATTGACCTCTGAAATTGATGTAAAACAAGCCAGATTTAAAATAACAAATGATGCACACATCTTTGGCAAGAAACCTCATGCAAATGAGTACATTTTGAAATCTGTTTCAAAATACTAGATCCTGATGGTACGAAACATGGAGGATAATACCCTGATGACTTGTAAACTACGCTGGCTACTAAGATAAATGTATGGCATCTGTATTATTATTGAGCATATTATGCAAACCACTTAGGTTTTCAAGACATTTTCCTGTAGAAGGCAGGGATAGAAACCAATGCATATCTCTGTAAACTATCCCCTACACAAACTAAATACAAGAGAAGATGTTCCGGTATTTCTTTCATATGCACCTGTACTCAATATACACAGTCTTCTCTGATTTTGTTGTGAGCTTACAGCCTTGTCTAACAGAACTACGCACCCCTTGGTAAACTGTATCTGAGTTCAGGTTAACTGTCTTGAGTGGCATCTGATATTGTTGAATCAATCGCCTGAAATAAAGGGGAGAGAATTCCTGTTGTAGTTCTCAGTTCCAACCCACTACAAATGTTACATATAGTATTCTGACTTTGTAAAAACCTCTTTCTTATTTCAGGGACTATTGTTATTGCATGAGTGGAAACATCTGAAAATTGAGCAAAAGAAAAAAATACATGCAGAGTATTCAGCCATTGCAATGATGAAACTACAGAGTAGTAACTCAACATAAGAGACATTCAGAAAGAACTGATCAAGGGAGTTTTATTTTAGGTGTTATAGCAAAACAGTGGGGTATTTGTAATGGCAGAACAATGACTTTGTGCTAAGTTCAATCCCAAAGCAAACATCTGATTAGTAGCAGTAAACTAATATACAATCATTAGTAATGTTTACCATGATCCTGTTCCACGAAGATATTCCATTGCTTCAAATGTCAAAAGTCTTTGTTAGAGTATGGGTGTTACAGTGAGTGAGTGAGTTGGGGTTTATGCCAATTTTAGCAATATTCATGCAATATCATGGTCAGGGCACACCAGGAATGGGCTTAACACATTGTACACATGTGATGAACCGAACCTGGGCCTTCAGCATGATGAGCGAACACTTTAACCACTAGGCTACCCCACCGCCCTATGGGCATTACGATTGTCTTGGTGCTGTGTTAGCTTTGAGGAACAGGAAGTGGTACATATTTTCAAACAAACATTAATTCTTTAAAAGAAAATAACATGTGAATGACACTGAAATGTAATACAGTTGTGCAGGATGAGTTACTGGACTAGTGTAAGGTCTGACTAGAGTCTAAGGAATAAATACCAACTTCAATCTGTCCCATGTTTGATACAGCTTTCAGGCCAAAAATAACATGGAATACAAACGAAGAGTATTGATGTTCAGGTACAGAAAAGCTGTATGTATATTTAACCCCAAAAGTCCAGATAAAACAAAATAGTTGTAGGGTTAATGGGCTACATTGAGATTGAAAATGGTCTTGTTTCAAAATAAACAAAAATAAAATATGAACTGTTAGATCCATCAGTATTGCAGAGATTATAGTAAAAAATAAACAAAGCAACAGTTGAAGCTAATAAGCAAAAGAAAAAAATGCAAGTGGACAAAAGATCACAAACTAGTTTGAAGTGGTTCAACATGTGCAGCTTGAACTGAAACATATGTTTCATTCTCAGTTTCAATATGAAGGAGACAGAAAACTACAAATCTTTCCTCAGTCATAAGAATCTGAAACCTGTATTCATAAGACTCTGAAAGACTGGTTAGTACAATTCAAAATGCTTCCTTGAAGGACTGCCAACAAGAATATGTACACCTTACAACTAATAATGTTTCAGAGCATTATCAATGTTCAGAATAAACAGTCAAAGTGTCCTTGTCATATCCCTTAAGTTCTATGTGTGAGAGTGAGGGGTGTCTAGATTCCGATACTTTATCAGGGAACCTAATTGACCTCCACAATTCTGGACACTAGGCAAGCACTGGGTACATGAATATTAGGGAAAGGTGGGAGACAGAGGTAGTTTTTTGTGCTTGCAAAGCTCAGTTATGTTACATGGCATATCAACAAATTCCCCAATTACCCCAAATGCTTGATCTGTATAAGCAGAATTCAAACTTTCTTGTAGACATGACCATAGGATTATCTTACAATTTCAGCTATAATATACACCCCTCTTAAATTTCATCCAAATTGATTTGATTTTAGTCATTTTAAATATTCAACTAAACCTTCTAAATGAAACATGTACAAATAAAGAACACAAAGAATATTCAAACAAAAGTATAATATGGCACAAACATAACCAATTAACCAAATGTAAAGAAACCAAAACAAACAACTGTAAGGTATTTCAGAATTGTTATCCTTCAAAATCTTTGAAAATATCCACCACAGATTTGTAATTTAAAGCACAAGAATTATTAAATGCGATAATTATAATCAATTTACAAGAACAAAATCAATATTGAAAATATTCAACAAACATTCAACACTAAAACTCTTTTAATCTGTGAGCAGTGATGTACAGTATATCAAACCTAAATTATAATATAATGCTGTTTATATAAGTTCATAAATAGAATCATCTGATCTTTTGATCTCTACGCACCCATAACTACAAATATGAGTTGCCCATAAACCTGTTTATAAATCCTTGTGATACAAATTCATTATTCCATTCATAATGTCCCTTATTAATTTCATGTAGACCATTACCACTGACAAAATATATCGCAGCCGAGACAATTAGTGCCTTGACTAGCGTAAGACCCCAACTGGAGTCTTCATAAGATATTGTGACACTATGGTTGTTGTGTATAAACAAAACGTTACAAAGAGACCACATCCATCTCTGCCCTTCTGCCTTCAGCCATTCCAGAGGTAGGAATGTTGTATCAGGTCTGGTGTAAGGCCAGACCGTCATATAGCCAGGACGGCCCCCATCAGGGTCACTCACTTTCCTCTGGAATAGGCCCACAGTTACCGACAATTGTGACCATAGCTACCGGTACAACCCTTCTCAGCTATCACGCTGTTCATGTCTTTGCATTGGATCCAGATCTTACAGAAAGACTGGTAACTAATGATTTTTAAAGTTTCATCTCAACAAACACGGCTTCTTCCTGACGATGGCTGTAGTAATCATGAGTTCCAAATGGCTTTTACAATTCGTGAAACAAACTCATTTCTAAGATTTAACATCTGTGGTAAAACCATTTTGGTGCTCATGATTCCTATATATATTCGATCTGGTCTACAATGTTTATTCTGTTCAAGGCAACAGGTGATAGGCAGAGAGAGGTGTGTGGACAAATTGCAAACAAAATATCATCAAGTGAAGCATGCAGATCTTGGGTCAAACTTAGAAAGGTGTATTGCTGATTAGATAAAAACACGTATAAGCAGATCTGTTGATCCTGGAGTATGGAGTTAGTAGAATCACTCCCACAGTCGACAGCCTCACGAACACATGGAGGGGAGGGTATACCCATCAATCAAACTTTGCCTTAGGTGGGGTCCCATTGTTCTCCACATGGCCATTGCCTTGTACCAGCTCATGATATGTCTTGAACAACTTTGCATACTCAGGTTTTTCTTCTGCATAGGCTTTGAATTCATCTGCAAGTAATTTTACCAACATAGGAAATAAATATAAATGATCTCATTGACCTGAGCATATATTTACTGATAGTCTATACAATACCTGTAATGTACAGGTTATCTATCTCCATCATGTCGCACTCAGCAATATTATGGTGGCCTGTTGGCAATCTTTTCGAGACCATACAAGCCAGTGATGAATATATTGATATTGTGTTACTGTACATTAGATATACAAACAAATCTAGTCATTCTATATACATAGGACCAATGACCAAAAATAGATCTTAAAATACAGTTGTCATGGAACCCAAACCACATGAAATATTCCTTGCCAACCAATATGTTAGTTTCTTCGTTGATAATAAGGTCTTTCACAAACATTTGTAATAATCGTGATCTTTCTTTTTTCATTCCCCAAGTCCCCAAGAGAATTTAATGTTACTATGCCTGTAACATTTGAGTAGAACCATAAACTAGGGATTTCTAGCAAAAGATCTTTAAACAATTATTTTGCTTGATCATCCAGTAAATGCCCTGAGCAAAATCAATCCATGTTATGATAATAAAAGCAAAACATCTTAACATATTCTTGTAAGCAACTCTGTCAACTAACTCCAAAATGTGAAACAGGTCACAGCGCAAATAGGTCACAGAAACCTTTCAGCAATATGAGCTACATCTAGTCATCTGAACATACTATTACTTACCAAATGAAATCTTGTCATCTTTGTCAGAGTCCACTTTGTCAAACAGCACCTGCACATCCTGTGTGTTCATCTTAAAGGCATTACACAGGATCTGCGTGAACCCCTCTTTGCTGATGTAACCCTGATTTTCTGTGTCAAATAACTGAAAGTACATGTGAATTGTTTCATTTTAACTTGCCATTTCCTTTTCATCCGGACTAAACTAATAATACCTTTTGCAATTAAAAAATTTAATAGAATAATTAAATGAAAAACTACAATAGCCAAGTAAAAAAATAGGAACACAACATAAGGCATTTGGTTGAAAACAGTTACAGCCATACTTTTTTTGCCAATTTTCCCTGAATTGTTTCACCCAGTTGACAGAATCTGCATCACAATCATTGCAGATACCAATCTGTGTCAATACTTATGAGTCGACTAGTTTGATCTCGTATTTTGGCACTCAGGTGGCTTTTAGACTCAGCATAAAGCATAACTAGTGAGTGAGTTTTGTTTTATGCCGCACTCAGCAATATTCAAGCTATATGTCAGTGGTCTGTAAATAATGAAGATCAACTGGACCAGATCAACAGCATGAACATTGATCTATGCAATCGGAGATATGATGACATGTGTCAACCAAGTGAGCGAGCCTGACAACCCGATGCCATTCGCCTTTTACGACAAGCATGGTTTACTGAAGATCAATTCTAACCCGGATCTTCATGGGTACAAAGACAGAATAAGCACAAGAGATTTGACTTCACTCAGGTCTTTGGACTAGTTGGCAGACTGAAATGTGTCAGCACCTAGATTTATTTACAACAACAACAAAAAACAAAACAAAAAAACCCAAAACAACAAATTACCAATATTTACCTGGAATGCAAACTGTATAGTGTCGTTTGAGTTTGCCGGTCCAGACACCAAGGACAAACCTATCACATACTCCCTGAAATCTATTGTGCCAGAATTATCCTGTACAAAGAAACAAAATACTTAGTTTCAAATACTAAACACAGGCAACATATGAAAGTTGCACACATACAACAGTAAAATGACATTGTGTTGCTATCCATTGTACAGGCTGCAGTTTTATGACAGGAATTATGCGATATCAGTTCACAAGATGTTTGGGTTTTACGCCGCTTTCAGCAATATTCCAGCAATATCACGACAGGGGAGAGCAGAAATGGGCTTCACACATTGTACCCAAGTGGGCAATTGAACCCATACCTTAGACGTGACAAGCGAACACTTTAACCACTAGGCTACCCATTTTTGTCTTGAGCTCATATAGACTTATTTTATTCAGTTCAGATTTACAGATCAATTTACATGAACATATATTGTAGATTGTGTACCATTCAGATATATTTATGATCAGAACATATTTGTAATGACATAAATTATTCAAAACAGACACCAAACTAAGACTAAAGTTACCTTTCTGTTTCTTACAAACTACATACATACAATATTGATACACTTGACTCGCATACCTCTATCTACAATCTATAACAATTCCTGGTCTACTATGAGTAAATGGATGTGCATGTAAATGATGTCGACATCTCAGTCAAGGAAAATCAGTTGTTGATATCATGATGAGGTTTGATGACAAACAAACAACAAGGAGATGCATTGTAACCACTGATTCCAATGGCCCTTAAACCCCCTGAGGTACTGAGGACCTCATCTCAACAATAAGACCTACATTTTTGTGAAGCAGTGTCCTTGTTAACAAAAATGACCAATCATAATTTTAAACAGCTCTTGCAACAACCATGAGGTACTGTGGACCTGTTCTGCCCCTAAATCATGGTGTTATTGCATAGCAGAATCCTTGTTGATATACTAACCACAAATAAAACCAACCATTTGCATAATATGCTTTCCCTCCCCCTTCTTATCCCTATTTTGTGGTGAAAAAAGACTTGTATTAAAGACACACCATATACAGACTTACCCGATCATACAAAGCAAATACTTCCTCTAAAGCTTGGGACTTGGGCAGGTGTAAATAGATGGCAAACTCCTCCAAGCTTATGTGACCAGATTTTGCTATTTTGCAGAACTTGTCTAAATATACCTGCATCTGCTTAGAGCTAACTCTGCAAAAGATCCATTCATGAAATAACAAAGGATATCACAGCTGGTGCAAACTGCCACTTCTATATGGAAATATATATATGCATAAAATTCAAACAGATCTAAAATCCATTTAAGAAATGAATTTGACATCTTCAATTTATATACCAATGAACAACCTACTCAAACAATGGTTTAATTCTATTTACAAAAACCTGTTTTCAAATGAAAAATTATATCTATCACTGCAATTGAAGTGCCCCATTATCAACACAATAAGAGACACTTAAGCTACTATCCCATTGCTCCAAAAGGAAATGAGTCAAGGTCATATTAAATGAATACATATATTTCAAGGAAATTTCAAGGAAGGTACAAACCCTAGTTTCTGATGAAGTTTCTGAAATTCTACTAATCCAGCCTCCATCGGCAATTTCAGCCTTGCTGCTCGAACCATCAGACGACAATCATCATAAGTGTGGTCTGTTACAGGACAATTGAGGTGTCTGGAAAATAAATGTCTCAAAATGTGAGGCATAATGAAACGCCATATGTTGAAGCACAATAAGTTTATCTTTAGGAGTGTTGACAGTCAGTCATACTAAACCCACAATAATTCATAACATGGCTAATACAAATAATGGTCTTGGTTCTCAGGTACTGTTATGTCATGTTAAGGTCTGTTTCATATCTATATCCATTTTTTGAAAAAGAAATAAGTAAATATTCCATGTCTCAGCCCCATCCTAGGCACCAAACTTATGTAATGCTACAAATGACAAGATCCATTACAGTGTGCAGTTCACTTCCCTTTTCACACCTCATTGTGCATCTCATGTTATGGTGATGACAGTACGATTTACTAGCACAGTTTTTTTGGCCAATTTGGTGAGACTAAACATCTCTAAACATTATGATATACCAAATTCAATGGCATCTTGTGTCCTTCATGACAAACAATGACAGACAATGACAAAGATTAAGATCATGTGTGTATTTGTACTTATAAAGTATGCTAGACACAGCATTAAGCTGTTCATACCTTTTCTCCCCTATACATGGGTGATGTAGTTTTAATAATACTTAATATCATGGCAAATATCATTATTGAATTTTAAAAAATATACAAACATAGGAAATCTTTGTATATTCAACAAAAAATAATGTAATGAGAATTGAATGACATCTGAAATAAAATTAACATAATGGATTACAAATATGAGTCTGCAATAAACACTTTTACATCTAGACACCGGGGACACCCACATACGCACACACACACACACACACACACACACACACACACACTCACAACACACCCTAAGGGATTTTACTGCTTAAAAGCAATGAGATATTAAATCATTCGAAAATTATATAATGCAGGACTAAAAACATATAGAGATACACATAAAATACAATGTAATTGAGATTTATGTGTTTCAACGAAAGACACTTACTTGGCCATGACTGCTCGAACATTGTTGGCAAAGAGTCGAGCATCATTCTTTTCTTCCTCACTAGGATTATATACAGGGAGGAACTGAAAACAAAAGCAGCAAAGTTTGGGTACATGTTCCATGAATATGCCACTTTGATACATGTCTGTGGATAATAAAAATGGATAATGGGCATTTGTTGCTAATTATTTCAAATGAAAGTCATTTCAACTCATTTGTAGATTATTATTATTGATTAAAGAAGTTTGTTGATAATAATACAAGACATGAAAGTGACAGAATCTGAATGGAGTCCGGTGTTAAGCATGTTCTTTCACTTTCAGTTTGTATACAGTTTGCATTAAGAACATACAAATTTGTACAGAAAACTGTAATATTTAACCAATTTCAATAGGTACATCATTCTTAATGAATAAGTACTTCTTTCATCTAAAATAGGAACAATTACGGATATTGTTAGTCATAATTAGTAAACTTACCTCTGGATTATTGTTGCCAGTTTCCTGTGGGTACCACAGATACATACAGAATGAAAGAGATTTAAATTTTTCAAAGTCATAGCAATCCCTAGTGGTATGCCTAAATAGAGACATGGTTATCTCCCTTAGTTGTGACATCACAGCAGTGTTCTTTGAACACCCTCATAATTTTCTAAAATTTTATTTGTTAAACTATTTCTTCCTCATACACTTCACGGGGAGGAAGGGAGGGACCTAGATCCCATAATCCAGAGGTAAGTTTACTAATAATTACTAACAATATCCGTAATTGTTCCTAATTATGTCGTAAACATGATTATGGTTGCCAGAATCCCACATAAGGATGGAGGGCCCCAGTGAATGAGGAAGCATAGGAATACCACTATACCTCTGAAATCCAGAATTTCCCTTCGGGATAACTATCACTTAGATAACTTCCTGTTCAATATTCCCGCCACCATGTTATCTTGCTAATTCATTACTAGAACAGGAAGTTAACGTGAGGGAGGATTCCAAATATATTTGGAGAGAAATTAGATCAATAACTGAATTAATTCCTAAACGATGATATCGTTCTTACTAAATCATGAGACCTAAGTCCCGTACCAAAACCTCGTTACCAGACATGACGTCACTTCCGGTGTTATGGCGTCACTTCCGTGTTATTGACATCACTTCCGGTCTATGATGTAGCTTCAAGTCTATGACGTCACTTTCGGTCTTATGACGTCACTTCCAGTCTATGACGTCACTTCCGGTAAGTGCTTTCATGTCTTCTCGTGGATTATTTTAACTGGAGTAATAAACTGCAGCGGACATAACAATCCCGTTTAACTGGTGATACATATTAGTAGATAAGGTTCTTCAAAGATCCTCATCCTTCCATTACCGTTATCCTGTTTCCTTCCTCTCCTCACAGTCAAAAATAGTGATCCACTGCTGAGATTGGATATATCTGCACCCCCCTGCATAGGTTTGGAAGACTTCTGCAGAGACTGCAGAAATAGACATAAAGCCAACTTGGGGACGATTGTAGGACTAGGAGCCGAAAAAGATTCTTAACTGGAACGATCTAATCGGCTTGTAGAACAAGCTGTTAGAACCACTGCTAGTCCTTGTATATCTCAAACAGAAGCGATTGATGATCTGTAGCCCACCATAGTACTGTGTTTCAGTTTCTTAACAATCCGCTAAGAAATCGTTCAGATAGCCCTGAATCTGAATTCCCCTCAATATAACAAAAATGGAGGGTCAATATCATATGAATGAAAAGTATCCAGAGATTGTTGAAACAATTTCCTCATTGGATTGTTCTGGAAGATTCTTATCTCCAGTCAAGAGGTGAGATTGTTCTATAGCTGCCGAATGGTCTAACACAAGCACTTGAGTGTGATTGGCATCGGAAAACCGCCTGAAAACGACGTCCCAAAAGGAGTGTGCAAGCATCCATCGTGGGCTGAATTGGCGACCATGGTATCTTGATTAATTGCCATATAATCCTCAAAACCAGGGTGAGGCAGCTACCAGATTCCCAAGACAAGGTAACCGCCGTATGAAAAGATATCGATCTAGTATGCATGGTCTAAAACCTAAAATTCCATAGGAGTAACGTGATTGTGAACGAAAGTTTGGAATAATTTCGAGTACAGGTGTGAGAAATCCCTATCAATTTGAAGCACTGGCGGGGATAACAAACAAACACCCATCCTATCAAGGTTGACATGGACTTGTCAATTCATACCCTTAGTCTTCGTATTTGCAATATTGGGACTGAATTGTCCAGCTATGTTGTGCAGTGAACACAGACACAAAATCATGGAATAATTTCCCACATGCCGTGACATGGCGCAAAATATTCTTACAGCGCATCTCCAATGGCACGTCATATTTCTAAGAAAATGTACCTTCATAGAAAAAGTATCAATAATAATGCGCCGCTGATTAAACCCGTGATTAACTCGTGTCCACCTGTAATACTCTACAACCTAACAACGCGATGTTTACAGCGCCCATTTACAGTGTATTAGCTCATTCAGTCCGCAGTAAATACTATTTGAAATGAAATAATTCGTTATATTTTAGCTTACACATGGTCTAAGCTGGTTCCCAAGCTGGTTCCCGGCTCCCTTGCGCCACATTGCGTATATTGCAATCAGCAAGACGGGGCCCAGCTTAGCACATGGTCGTAAAGCATGGCAGAAATAGGTAGACTAAATGGCAGATGCCATTAGCGTGTTTTAGGGAGATGGGGATGATGAAAAAATAAACTGACAGAATACACCTTCCAAGATCCGTCAGAATGCAGAGGGATAATAGGCGCTTGTTAGAATAATAAAAGTGCCCTATAACACCCCTTTACCATGTACAAGGTGTTGACATGTTATACCTTCTATTACCCCTGATAGCCCATCCCGCCAAGAGGCGCTAGAAAGTTGAATAGTCACATGATTTATCCTACCAGGTACCCATTTACCCTACTGGGTTAATAGAGGCAATTTGAATAAAATCATTTGCCTGTATTCAGTGACTGGATATCAGGGCAAGATTACAGAATACCGGATACCTATCCGCCATTTATATTTTGATTACGCATTTATTTTTGCGCACTTCCGTTTTGTTTCCTTAGCAACGGCACGCCATGAATGAAGGCTGTGTTGAAGCGGCGTTCAATATTAAATATTAAATGTTAAAGCTTAAAAAGGTAAGATAATGGGGGTAAAGGGGGTACCCCCCTTTATTTAAAAGCCTTAACTACCTTACCTTACCAATCAAAAAACACTTACCATCAGTGTGTTCCCACACTGTAGAGTTCCTTTTCCCAGCATGCATTTGAATAAAATTTCAACCGGAAGTAAGGTGAGGAATTCCATTTTAACCTTATTTTTTACCTTAAATTCGTATTTTGATTGGATCGCTCGCAGGCATGCGCTCTCTGTTTCTTCTATATATAGGAGCCTCACGCGCACAATAGAATGTATATAATTAGGTATCCGGTATTCTGTAAGTGTACCGATATCAGTCTTGTTTCCATCCTCCCGAGGAGCTCTCAGCTGACTGTGCAATCCGAGAAGAAAAAACACGTGTCACCCTGTTATCTGGTTCATTCACCTGGCCCGACTCATGTGCTACCTGAACTGCTGCCGCCGCCTCGTGGGTCAGCGGATTGATTTTGAACCGTGGCCTCGAATATAGCCATGGTGTTTCTAATTCAGTAATTGTATTAATAATACATGTAATACTGAAAAGTTATATATCGGGAAATCCAACCACAAAGTGTATGCCTAAGCACTACAAAGTGTTGTTTGAGTTAATAGTACAGTGAAAGAGATGCGTTTAAAGATGTGATTTGAACTGCTTACGTTTGAAAATATAGAAACAGTTTATAGCGAGGGACAGTCTATTCCACAGTGATGGCGCGCAACCACTGAAAGAACACTCTCAATAACAGGCCATGGCAGTCTGTAAGATGGAGTATTCAAAAAGAATTGCTTCCAGGTCGCAGTTGTCTGGGTGGTAGAAGGAGGTTAGCAAATCACTTATATCAGGATCGGATACAGCTTTTTGAGAAAGAGGGGGTGCACACTATTGAGGAAAGGAGGGGTGCACACTTCATTTTCAATGGTCATTTAATATACTTCCAGGGCATCCGCACATGTTTATAATTAAATATTCTGGTGCCATGCCATTTAGACTCTTGTATGTGATACAGAGTACTTAAACAACTGTACCGGGTTAATTGGAAGCCGTGGCCGTAGGTAGATTCCAATGGAACTGGTGAATAGCCGAAGTAGTAGACGAAGTAATAGGCTCAGATGATGAAAATTTATAGCCTTTTGTACCATGCCAAGTGGAACAGATTGTTGAGTGGAGACGAGATCGACAACTCCCTGACTCAGTGTCTGTCGTAGGCATAAAAATTTAGGAGTCATAATGACTCTCTAGTGTCATGAGAAGGAGTCATGGACATGTTTGTGAGTCAAGCTCAGTTTGGACTTCATCAAGACATCAAATGTTGACTGTTTAATAACGACAAAAAACAAGAACAAGGCAAGACAGGTCAGGTATTTAAGCAGCACCAAGCAGTCAAAAAAACAGTCATCGCATAGAAAGCAAGTTTAGATTATCTGAACTAAGGGCCTAGAAGCAGTTCGTCAACAATGACGCAAGCTTCTAAATTCACTGCCTATTTGAGATAATTATCTGTCAAATATGCAGATTATCTGCGTCATGACAAACACTGCTGACTCCCTTATATCTATCCCCCTGAAGGTAGATATCTACCGAGAGTTGAAAAGTGAAAATTCAAAAGCCGTTTCACAAGTGATGAATGGGGAAGAGATATCTTGGGAGTTCCTTCTGCTTGACATAAAAAAATGCGACTAATAGGATCAGGTGGTCAGGCTCGCTGACTGGTTAACACAAAAAGACATCGTATCCCAATTGCGTAGAACGATGCTCATGTTAGTGAACACTTGATTGTCTGGTCCTGGCTCGATTAATTAAAGAGCGCCGCCATAAAGCTGGAATATTGCCGAGTGAAGCGGAAAACTTAACTCACTCACTCCGTGGTTGGTACTCGACTACCCATGTATAGACTATAGAACATCTCAGCTGCCTACGGGTATAGACTCTAAACTATGGCTCTTGCCAGCGTCATACGAGTTACTACTGCTGACGACCCCGTGGGCAGCACCCGACCACGGTCAATGCTGTTGGGCTTTTGCGGCTCTGACCCCACCATGCGGAAAATAACGATTGACGGCCAAGCAGGCTTACTGATAGTACTAGTAGGGTCAAACGCAAGCAGTTGAACCCCCGGGACTGACGGCAAGACCCCGTACAGCTTGTGCCATGGATGGGCATAAGCTGCCGTCGGTCGACCTTGTTGACATAGTCCCACCCGTCTGTGTCAACTTGATCCAAGACATATCCCGTTACACCATCCCACTGATCAGCCGGACTACCCGTGGCTACGGTAGACGTCAGCTGGTGGACAGCCGTGAAGCCCGTGTCTCCTGTAGCCGTTACGGTTGACTGGGACGATCCCCTACGTGTGGGCAGCAAGCGATCCACGGGATCAGCCCCGTTATGCTTGTGCGGCGCCAATCCGCCTGTGCGGGAAAGGGTTGCTGGCCGAGAGGGCATTTTTTTTATTGGGTTGTTACCGTTGCCGGTTGAAAGCCAGGGACTGAAGGCAGGGCCTGTGCAGTTTGCGCCATGGGCAAATCCTGCCTAATGTCAAAGCTGTTGACATAGTCCCTCCCGCTCAAAGCCTTAGCGTCTCCCACCGAGGGGATCGGTGACCCAGCTTCAGGACGTGGGTGATGCTGGACCGAACCGAGCAGAGCATCGCGCCGCCCTACGGGGAATAACTCCTGACCTTGGGACTGAACGTGCCCGTCGTCGCATGAGTCATATAAGTAAAGAGCATTTGTGTAAGGGAGCCCGAGAAATCTATTTGGCTCTGTAAATCCGAGATTTTTCCCTTGTTACGTAATTCTAAATCATGGAATGACTGCTGCATGGATGATAGAATTTCCTAATTGAAGAAGACAATAGGGCCGTAATAGCTGACAAATCAACCTGGCTAGAAGATGAGCTTAATCTAGACTTCTAATTTGGACTAGAATCCGATTTAACCGCCGAACTAAGAGGCTGAGAGGTAGATTTCTTACTCTAGAGGAATCTGAAGCGTGTGCAACAATTCCCTTTCCCTAGCCTGATTACGGGCGTTATCCATGTTAACCCATTCCTCCTTAGATAAGGCCGAGCATAGAAAACTGCGATTTTTACTGTACAAAGGCTCCTGCAAAACATGATGCACATAGGGAATGTGGATCTAATTCGGCCATAACACTTCTGGTATTGAACACATTTATTCTGCAACATGATCAAGTCCAATGGCGGGAAACAAGCTACACAAAATGTCAAATTTTGTTACAAAACGTAATGAAGTAACAATGTGATTGTCTATAGTGACAAAATGGGATCTCTACTGACCGTATTCTTGAATAATCTGAAGATTAACTCGGAAAAAATTCTCTTCCACTCTGAACACGTCTGTGCGTGACCATACAGAAAAAATTATGAGGGTGTTCAAAGAACAATGCTGTGACGTCACAACTAAGGGAGATAACCATGTCTCTATTTTGGCATACCACTAGGGAAAGCTATGACTTAGAAAAATTTAAATCTCTTTCATTCTGTATGTATCTGTGGTACCCACAGGAAACTGGCAACCATAATCCAGAGGGAACATTTACGACATAATTGTGGAAAATGTGTGTTCTAAGAATGCATGGAATTCATTAAAAGCTAAATCAATAAATCACATCAGTGAAAAAGAATATCAGATCAAAATATGATTAGCCAATTTGACAGATTTTTCAGATTCTCGTATAGCTAAGCACAAACATATCTTGAATGAACAATGATGCTATTACAAGTATCATGGTGCATCTTAGATACTAACCTCTATTTCTACCTGGTTGTTAAACTGACAGAATGTATACCATAGACAAGCAAATCTGAAACATTCAAGAGCAAGAGAACATATGAATGACATCAAACATATTTCAGCTATATCTTAACAAACCAGTTCCTTGGGTTAATGAACAGTATTCAGCTGTATCAGAGTGTGTCTGATTGATGTTTGCTGCGAATAGCAGCAAAATTGCTGATTCGGCATAAAGCAACTTTCACTCACTGATTTATATGGGATAAAACACCAATGTTCTCTAGGATATTTTGGTACAACCAACAAACACCAGTATAGTGTCGACTAACCTAATAACATATCCTGGGCAAATTTAGTCCCAACATAATGATCTTAGGTTTCTGGCAAAGCAAAGGGAAGCAACTCAACTGTGACCTTGCCTCTCACAGTTTCTTAGTGAAGGGTTGTTCAATTTTGAATGCTTACAGATGGTTAGGTGAACGTGACACAGGTGACAAGGTCAAACTGATGTCAGGGTAAACTAAAACTAAAAGAATAACTTCATTTAAAAAATAATAAAAATCAAGCAAACTCAAGTACTCACGCTTTTGGACCATCCCATGTCCACGTAAATGTATCCTGCAGAAAAAGAGAAATATTTTTAGAATAAGGTATGATAACACTTGTTTCAAGAAAAAGGATTGATTATTATATCAATTTCATCAGACTTCATACATAGAAAAATACTAGATATTTAGCAATGGTACACCAATTATTTATTTATTGGCAGTCTAATTATTCACTGTTAGTTCACACAAAATATTCTCCTGTACCATAGCAGGTGTAACTGAACAAACATAGTTGAGTGAGCTGCCTTACTATCTCAGGAGGTAGGTCTGGTCACTAGCCGTGGTGACGTTGGGGCTCTGTCCCATCACCTAACACAAACAATCTGAACAAATAACAGTGTTTGCTGAGAGGTTCATAAACCAACACACTTACCAGTTTGTTGAAGTAGCGTAAACATACAGGCTGAACTGGCACACCAGGGTAGAAAGCACCTAAAATATTAAACAATACATGTTTAAAACAAAAAACAGCTCATTCTATAGAGGAGGTTGACCATATTTTGAGAGTTAATCCTCACACACCAGATGAGGGTTAATGATTAGAAAAGGTAATAAATGTGTAGCATTTTACAAGTACAAGACTGTATTCTAAGAAATGTTTCAGGGCTTCCTTCTGTGAACTGTTATTAAATTTTTTTGAATGATCTATCCCGAATTTTCTAGCAGACTTAAATAAGTTTTTTTTCCCATTTATTCCTAAATAAATGTGTTTAATATGGGTGGGTTGAGAAAACTGCCATTTGAAAACTTCCAAATGAAACAAGTTCCAAATTAACTTACAATTAACAAAGGAAAAAAGTCGTAACTTGGCAACACATTGTGTTTTGTGTTGCTATTTTCAGTATATTCTGTCATCTTTGTATCTTAACGTACATGTACTTGCAGCAAAAGTAAGGAAGAACTCCAACCAATGTGCCAATCAGGATTTCTTGGCCAACTCCAGTAGTTTCTTGAGCCATAAGTTTAAAAAGGGTTGTGATTTCATCAAATTCAATTTGTGAAACAAGAGTTGTCATTCTCAATATTTATTGTCTAATTTGGGTTTAACACTTTCAGTAAGTTTTGTACATACAAGAATTGACATAACAACAAACTCCTACTTATTAGGCCTTTTTCTTTGAATTCAAGCAAACATAACTTGTCCATATTACACAAGAACTAGAGCAACCTGATATTGAAAAATGCAACCTATTAGTATTTTTGCAACCTATTAACATTTCACAAATCTGCGAATGACTTACATTGCAAAGTTTTCTGCTCAACATTGACCTTTAAACTTTATACACTGCATTTACTGTCAGAGTAACTATCAAAAGAGCTATATGGAATTTGTCAATATTCCTTGGGCTTGAAATCATTGACTGACTGACTGACTGAGTTTAGTTTTACACCGCTTTTAGCAATATTCCAGCAACATCACGGCAGGGGACACCAGAAATGGGCTTCACACATTGTGCTCATGTGGGGATTCGAACCCGGGTCTTCGGCGTGATGAGCCAACGCTTTAACCATTAGGCTACCCCACAGCCCCTGAAATCATTGAAGTGTGGATGCTTCATTAATAGAATGTGCAGATATGTTTTATAGCCATACACCATTATGTTCGTGAAAGCTGACCAGCTGGCTAGGTAATGTAAGAGAGCATCCTGGTTTTGCCCAGTGCAACAATGCAATCAATATCCAGTTACATTGTGTATTTAAATTAAGCCAATTAAAGTAAATGGATTTAAGGGGACTTTACTGCTCTTCAGCCATGTTAGCCGAAAAACAGACCTATCTTATTAAAATCATTCTCATATTTGAATAAATTTGAATAGTAAAGCATTTTTCTGAGACATGACATGAAAAATGTGCATAAACCTCCACAACAAAATCATATTGTGTGTTCTGTTATAATTTACAAAATAAATTGGCAATGATGCTCTACTTGAAGTATAATGTTGCTTACCTTAAACAGCCTCAACAATGACAATATTTGTTTTGTCAAATTTTAAACAATACCCTTTGCCAGTTGAAATTTATTACTAATAAGCCCTCAAAGTTCACAAACAACATCAACATGTGTTTGTCTTGAATACAGGCTTAAAATTCTTTGTGTTGGTTTTATCAACTTGTGTCTAGATACCTCATGAAATCGGATCAACTAGTCCTGCAAAGATATTATTCAGTGGTATTCAAGTACTGTTCAGAATCCTGTATACGGTACCCAGCTTATTGATAAATGTTAAATTATCGTTTCAGTTTTACAACTTACAATGACATATTTCCAAAGAAACATTTTAATTTGACATCAGGAGGCTTCTGGTCCCCAACCACTGACTCTCAGCTAACATAATGTATGACCAGTGGAATTTGTAATGTTTGGTTTTGGCGTTCACCTATATATTTAGCAACATAATCAAATCTGAACCAAACAAGCCAAGGTATGGCTATGTACAATTAGGAATGCATCCTGGTTTAGGGTGCTACATCATTTTGAGAAATAACCCATTGTACTGTCGGAACGTCCCTGTATTTTCCAGTGTTTCTACAATTTATGTAGTTTAAGCAAGCAAATATCTGTAAAACTTTCGTAACTACAAGTCACACTGGTACCGGAAAAAGTCCAGTTGACTTTCCAATGTTAATTATGTTGTTTATTTGTTTTACAAAAATCAGCAAGAAAAGACGGTTGGTATACTGGAAAAATATCAGGGCAAGTGACTTTACATGTACCACTATAAGGATGTAGCTACCATGAGTACACTATCCATTTTAAAACAGTTATTTCCACCCTGGACTGATGGCTATGTACAATTAGGAATGCATCCTGGTTTAGCCCGGTGCAACATCATTTTGAGGAACACTGTGCAAGCAATATCTAGTTATTCAAATCAATGAACAACAATCCATTCCATCTGGAACTGATGACAGGCTATAAACAAGGTCAGATGAATTTAGTCACCTGACAATAGCACAGGTTGATAGGGACCAGTTCCAACCCCAAATCCCCAAGAACCACTTGAGATGTGACAATTGACGCCACATAAAATAATGATATCTGTACAAGCCATCCAACTGACTCACACAAGGTTTATGTAGATGATGAAACAATGAGACAGACAGATTTATAGTGAATAACTATCATCAGCTTTATGAATTTTCACAAGCTTCAGTCAAACAGGACACCCCTGCCACACTGACATGAACCTGGCTTTGGTGGATGCAGCATAAGATTCAGGTGAAACATACAAATTGTGACAATGATGCTATGCTACTATACAGGTGAAATCCTATGAGTAATCATATATGTTTAGACATGATCTAGTGACATTGCAAGCTCTTGAAATATTAATCTAAGCTTAGCCTGTGATACAAAACCCACAAACTACACCACTTAAGGATGTGCATAATGTGATATATTTACTCAGTAAAAGGCCCTCGCTATATTACAATCAGACTGACATTGTGTTTAGTGGGTGCGCAAAACAACTTTGCAGCTCTATGTCCTGGAGTTTATCAATTTCTGTACATGGTATAAGTATAGGCCAACATTGTATATGCTTTGCAAAAGATTTACGACAGAGTAATGAGTAAGTGGTTCTTTAGTGAGCTTTGTTATATATTTCGTTCTAAGTATATCATAGGCATTATAAATAAATAGTACATGATATTCATTTCCTATATAATGCTGGCGTTTCGTTTTATTCAATTCCATTATACCTGCCACATTCAACAGCCGTATTAAAATTACTGCATCTAAACCTTGATATAGCAATTCTTAAATGCATAGGGATATCACAACACAAATATCTTTTAACATTTCACAAAGTTTTGAACTCCTTGTAAAATATACATTTAGGAGATTCACTAACTGATGAGAACCAAGACTGTTTTAAGTTATCACCTAGCCTTAGCTTGAATAGATACACAAAATATTCCACATTTCCGATTTCTTGGCTTAGCCAAGCATAACCAAATCCATGTTGAAACAGGATGTGCCTAACTTTTGTTCCCCAGGTATTATAGCCTAAGCTATCTAGTGATCTTAACATTAAATAACATTGATGTGGGAGTCTATTTTGTGGCATATGTAAAAGTCTCAACCAGAATTTGATCACTCTTGACTTGTACAAATGCTGTAATGGGAGTCTGCCACACTTTCCAAGAACCATACCATTTAATGTGGTTTCTTTCACCCTTAAGTATTGTTTACAAAATTTAATTTGCACAGCCTCTATTATTTTGGAGTGACATGTTCCCCAGATTTCAGAGCCATAACAAAGAATAGGCACAACCGTTGAATAAAAAATATTAAGTAGATCAGTGCAAACTATGTTACCAATTTTCCTCTGGAAACCATTTAAAGACATTATAGCTTTAGAGGCCTGAGATGCAAGACATGTCTGGGCTTTACTTCAGACAAGCTTGGGTGTGAAAACTAATCCTAAATACCTATAAAAAGAAACCGTTTCAACAGAGGAACCATTATAGAACCATTTCTCATAATGATGAAGAGGCACCCATTTCTAAAGACAATAATCTTGGTTTTGTTTAAGTTAACTTTCATACCTGTGCTATTACAAAAGCTTTCTAAAACATTTAATTTCTTTTAAAGCAAATTACACGTGCCAGATAGTGCTGAAATATCATCTGCAAACAAGTGCACATAGATACGAAAATAATTGATTAATGAAGATTCCTTGACCTCCCTCCAGTTCTAATTTCTTATACAGATTATCAATAAATATAAGAAACATCTGTGGGCTTAGAATACATCCCTGCCTTGTACCTACAGAACATTTAAAACAAGATGAAAGGCCATGTTTAGTTCTGACACAGGCTGAAAGATTGGAATACATTGGTGCAATAATATTATAAAACTTGCCCGATACTCCTGCCCTGTATAACAAGGACATATATATAATGACAAAGAAAGCAAAATTTAAACATAAGAAAGTCCCCTGGGCATATAAACTGCTTGTCCTCCAAAACTAACCACAAGACAAATGGCTTGCCAGTATTCTGCCATGTTGGTAATTGATACTTGTAACATGTGCACAAGACGTATAGAATCTACATTATTTTTAGTGTATGAATAGTCAGTTGACCCATTGCTGGAATGTAAAGATTGTCATCATCATGGCTTATTATCTAGTCTTCTAGTCCAACTTCAACCACAGTAAAGTGAAAAGACTGGGCTGACATCCGACCCTGACCACCTTTTCGATGTTGTTGCTTCTTAAATTGAACTCCAATATACAGATGTAAACTAAATCAGGGCACCCAATTAAAAAAACCCCAATACCAGTCTGTCATATAAGTTTGTTTCGTCAGTCTGTTCTCACCTGGTTTAAATGTGATGAGACACGACCTGTTGGTACAGGTGCCCTCTGGAAAGATAAGGACTTGAGGCCATGCTCCCCCAGACTGTCCCCTCTCCCGTATCTGCTGGATGGTAACAGCGCGAGAGTTGGGATCCTCTCGTCGCACAAATACAGGCTGCGTGAACTGAATTAATGCTGACAAAATAGCATAGAACAAGATTAATTTATGACGATGCACAAGACAATTAGAATTGTTTCACAAATTATCGGCATTCAAAATTCATATTTGGATAATAAACACGGTGATATGTCTTGGTTATGAAAAAAAAGAAGCAAAAAAGACTAATGCGGGTAAGCATAATATACACCAGGATTTCTGTCTAGACCTTCATTGTTTGTGATGATATGACATTACAAACATCATCAGTAATCAGTTAATGTTGCAACATGAAAACTTATTCATTATCTCGGATATATTGTTATGTATAATTGAACTGGAATGCAAACTAAGGAACACAACCACTCATCAACATTTCACACATTCGTCAACTTCAACACAGGAAGCACTGCAGAAAGTTAATATGAGTCAGCAAGCCATGAGTCTCCCATGTATCATGAAGTCCACCAGGTCCACTTAAGCCAATGGGCTGAGTTTGTTAAAGAGATCTCTGCTATACTTTCAAGTAAACAACTCCTGTCTCAGACAGTCTTTACCGTCACATTAACACCATACTGAATTCGGACAAATTTATTTGACATATGGATGCTTTTTGTTTGTGTCATTTAGGTCGCCCATTTCTCGTTGTAAAGGAACTAATATCAATGTATGCACATTTTGCACAATACTTCAGCAGTTTAGAATATTTTTATATTTATCTAATATCTTCACAACATTCTTATTAATTAAGTCAAATATGACACCGTTCTGTCAGAAGGTTTGCAATTACAGTTAGTCTCGTCACCCAAGACTAGTAAAATTCAGTAAGTACAACTGATATATGCTTGGACCACAACTTTCGCAGGTTTAAAAGTTTGTGACTTGAGCCACTACATTTCCAGTCAGTGACAAGTCTGGTTGAGACACGCAAGGTTTCAGCACAGATTGTTGTCTAGTTTGGTTGACCTCCATGGCCCTTCAGCAATGCTATTACAACTATTTAAGCCTAACATTGAGGTCATATGTAAGTGACCCCATTGAACTATGATTCTTTCCAGTGAAGCTGACTGGTTAGTAGGAACTGACATACTTCAGTGTTCAGACTTTTCTCCACTATCTTTCATCAGTGTTTATCATAAAACTTCATAACCAATAATGCAACAATGCAAGCTAAGTACTGGTGTAAGTAGTCCTCATCCATGTTGATGTGTAGACAAGGATAAAATTTTTGGCAATTGCTCAAGCTGGGACCTTATGTAACATAATGGATGTCAAGAAAATGAAGAAGTAACATGAACACTGAAGAATGGCACAATCAAGGAAGTTCAGCAGCAAGACAACATGTAACACAATACCACGGCGCGTAAATACTAACCTGATGGATTTATCACATTTTCTCACACACTCTTGTCACTAATATCACTTTTGTGAACTGAAAACTTGGCAAGGACACTTAAGAATTGGTTCTTCTCAGCCATGTTAACATGATGACATTTTTACAACGGCTTGTGTACTAAAAATAGACATTTTGTTTAAAGTCTTATTTCTAAACGAATGATGTGCAGGAGGGGAAAATAGGAAAAAAAGAATTGGGTAATTTTGAGGGATTTTGATTTTAGAATCACTCTATTTTCCTAGATTATCATAACCAAAATGTGTCAACAGACACACCAGCTTGAAAAACCAAATATTTAATTTAAAAAACAATGAAGCAATGCCACTGATGACATCCCTGTTCAGGCCAATGCCTTACAACTGACACCATGGTTTACTTGTCATCGACTCTGCTCTTAAATTACTGACACCATTTCTTTCCCCATATGTATGTTGGTACATGCCTGCAGATTGTAGCTTGGGAACGGTAACAGATGTTCTTTAAGTGTGTTGTACTGAGAAATCATTGATTTCAGTCACCATACATCTTCTGACTGCAATCAATGAGTCAAAGGTGAAAATGTAAATCCATTCAGGCAGTTTCTACAGCACACATGGAGAAGCAAACACACTGTACACAGTGACACACGAGCAACTACTGCAACATTCAAGCACATAAATAAACAACAGTGGAAAGGCTGCAGCATTTTCCCTCATCAGTTTTCCCATTGGTTTAGCAAAATAATCATTGTTCAATCATGTCTCCTACATGAAGCAAAGAAGTCCCAAAAATCAGACCTGAAACTCAGAGAAATCACTTTGAATTTTGAGATAAATATTGAGGGCCTTTCATCATTGATGGCTAATAACGGGGAAAATGATTGGGAAAATGCTGAGCCTGTTAATACCTACTTCCCAAAAAGGGTATTGAGCTGCTTTCTATCTTTGCGACTGGACTTTTTAGTTCTTGCCCCATAAAACATACAATGGTATCAAAAAATGTTGAGTGGGGTGCAGCACAAAGGACAGGTGCGTCCAGGGCACTAGCAGGGTTCCCTCTGAGCTTGATTTTGTGAAATCCTGCTATAAAGATTACACACCTCCCAAGCCATAGGAGAAGTCCACTGAAAGCCCTATCAAAGGAATAAAACATGCAGTTAACAGCTGTAGCACAACTGGGCAGGGTTGCTGTTGCTCCAAACATGCTATGAGGATGAGGAAGAGATGGTGGATGTGAAGTTGGGGAGTAAGAAGAGGTAGAAGGGATGGTGGAGGAGCAGGTGCAGGAGAGGTTGATGGTGGAGAGGAGGAAGGGGGTGGTGTTGGGGGGGTGTCGTAAGACAAGGAAGGGATCTAGGGAGAGGGGAAGTGGGGAGGGGCAGGAGGAGGAGGAGGAGGAGGCATTAGAGGCTGTGTATGACAAGGAAGGGATCTAGGGAGAGGGGAAGTGGAGAGGGGCAGGAGGAGGAGGAGGCATTAGAGGCTGTGTATGACAAGGAAGGGATCTAGGGAGAGGGGAAGTGGGGAGGGGCAGGAGGAAGAGGAGGAGGAGGAGGCATTAGAGGCTGTGTATGACAAGGAAGGGATCTAGGGAGAGGGGAAGTGGGGAGGAGCAGGAGGAGGAGGAGGCATTAGAGGCTGTGTATGACAAGGAAGGGATCTAGAGAGAGGGAAGTGGGGAGGGGCAGGAGGAGGAGGAGGAGGAGGAGGCATTAGAGGCTGTGTATGACAAGGAAGGGATCTAGGGAGAGGGGAAGTGGAGAGGGGCAGGAGGAGGAGGAGGCATTAGAGGCTGTGTATGACAAGGAAGGGATCTAGGGAGAGGGGAAGTGGGGAGGGGCAGGAGGAGGAGGAGGAGGCATTAGAGGCTGTGTATGACAAGGAAGGGATCTAGGGAGAGGGGAAGTGGGGAGGGGCAGGAGGAGGAGGAGGCATTAGAGGCTGTGTATGACAAGAAAGGGATCTAGGGAGAAGGGCTGTTGGGAGGGGCAGGAGGAGGAGAAGGCATTAGAGGCTGTGTATGACAAGGAAGGGATCTAGGGAGAAGGGCTGTTGGGAGGGGCAGGAGGAGGAGGAGGCATTAGAGGCTGTGTATGACAAGGAAGGGATTGAGAAGGATGGGGAGTGCGGAGGCACTGGAAGTGTGAGTGAGTGAGAGTTAGTTTTATGCCGCACTCAGCAATATTCCAGCCATATCCGGTCTGTAAATAACTAAGTCAGCTACCCTGACCACCCGATCCCATTAGTCGCCTCTTACGACAAGCATTATAGTGGGTTACAGAAGATCAATTCTAACCTAGATCTTCACGGGTGGCACAGGAGGAGGAAAATAAGGAGGAGGCTTTGGAGGCGATGTAGGACAAGGAAGGGATTAAGGAGAAGTGGACGTGGGAAATGGCAGGAGAAGAAGGAAGATGGCATTGGAGGAAGAGGGAACGGTAGATGAGAAAGAAGAGAGACAATTGAAGTGAGGAGAAAACAAGGATAGATGCTTGTGCACAATAGTATCAGCAATCTATGATGGTACACATCTTCCACAGAAAAGCTGGCACATGAAAGCTTTCAGGAATGTGTGCTACCAGATTGCTTATACAAAGCATTTCATGCTCTAATGAAACGAGTGCAATGGCACTACAATTTGCGTGGATATGTTTATAAGTGTTCATTATGTCAACAAACAAAGCCACTTAAACAATGCTGATGTCGACATTGATATTGAAATACTTTCAGCATAAATCATGATGATAAAAATAACAGACAATATAAAGTTAAGCTTCTGGCAATTTCACAGAAAACAGCTACAAAGACAAATGTGCATTATAAGAGATTTAAAACCTGAAGGTTAAAACAAGGTAAAAAATTATAATATTTATAATATTTATGATAACAATGCACATTTGTTGACTTCCAAAAATAATTCGGCTACTTTTATTATATTTTTAACAGTAATAGCCATAATAGTTTTCTCCATACAGGTTCAAAGAATGTCATTATGCCTGAATGGTATTAAATCACTATTCTAGTTTTATTTCATAAGAAAATTTGTCAGATATTTAACTGCTTAATACGGGCGTGTTTGATTTACACTACGGACAAGGACAATGTACTGGTAATAAGGCTTGACATTTTACAAAGTGAAGTTTCTGAAGAGCAATACAAAGGGCCACATATCACTCCATCTCTGAAATTACATATCTGACATGCAAAGCAGCAAAGTATTGAACGGATATGCAAGGTCACTTCAATTTTCTGATTTGGCTGGTAATGATGATAAGCAATAACATTTGTAATGCAAACATATTCAAGGATACTGACTACATAAAGCACCATGACATACCAAAATGTCTAATGTGCTAAGAATATTCAATATAATGTTTAAAATCTACCCTTCCAAAACAATTCATATTATTATCAATTTTATTCAAGGAAAACAAATTTTCCTGACTTATTTGACAACCACAAATATATTAAAATCGCACAACTAACAGGGAACTTAATAGTCACTTGGACAAATGGCTGGCTTTTCTTTTCAACAATAACTTCAGTGGGCGACTGCTATACAAATGTCAGTATGTGTAGCTAGTTGTGGTGTACACAAAGACGTGTTGATATGACTGTATATAGATATGTTGCCACAACAGAAACAGCCTTTGTAATGTGCTTGGTTAGTACACAAGACGTTGTGTGTTTGTTCATGTATAGTATAACATTGCCTGTCACGCCTCAGCAACAACTTCCTCGGCTGAACCCAAAGCAGTTGCCTAGATTGTTAAATAAACAGGTTGAGAACATGGTACGTGCTTTTGTAAGGGTGTCCATGGGAAAGTAGTATTTGAGAAGACAAATATTACTAGGATGGCTGATCATGTCATACTTGATTATTTCAGCAGACATATTGTGATACTGAAGAGTGATGACACAATGGTCACATCATAAGATACAATGTGATACTGGGAGTCTGATGACACAAAGGTCACATCATAGATACAATGTGATACTGGAGTGTGATGACAATGGTCACATCATAGATACAATGTGATACTGGGAGTCTGATGAAACAAAGGTCACATCATAGATACAATGTGATACTGGGAGTCTGATGAAACAAAGGTCACATCATAGATACAATGTGATACTGGAGTGTGATGACAATGGTCACATCATAGATACAATGTGATACTGGGAGTCTGATGAAACAAAGGTCACATCATAGATACAATGTGATACTGGGAGTCTCATGAAACAAAGGTCACATCATAGATACAATGTGATACTGGGAGTCTGATGAAACAAAGGTCACATCATAGATACAATGTGATACTGGGAGTCTGATGAAACAAAGGCCACATCATAGATACAATGTGATACTGAAGAGTGATGACACAATGGTCACATCATAGATACAATGTGATACTGGGAGTCTGATGACACAAAGGTCACATCATAGATACAATGTGATACTGGAGTGTGATGACACAAAGATCACATCTACCCATGCCCTCTAAGCAGTACACAAAGATATCATAGAGTCTAGTCATACAGCTATACTATTACAAATACTTCTTAACCATGCCTCCGCTGCTCACAGGAGACTGATTATCAACATAGTGGAATCTGTCAACAAAACATACTGTGATACTGCAGATATAAAGAAAGTCTAAGACGAGGATGTATCTATAATCATGATAAGGAGAAATTACACGTGGATGATAAGAGAAACAGATAATCCTATTAATAGGCCAGCCAGAAAATCAAACACGCTCTATAATTCTGGTCTCACCAGCTATTCTATATCCACAATCCCATGAGAAGATCAATTAACAAATTACACCAAGTGCCAGTGGGGAGATGAAGAGATCTCCATCGATCTCATCACATGTGAAACGCTTGGGTTGAACACCAGTCACTGCAGTTTCACTGGAAAGCTATCATCCACTGTACAGCATTTCCTGTCATATTTAACTAATATCTAACTGAATTCCTCCAATTACCAAATTACATGTTTATCTACTTAAATTATTCTGTCTAATCTGTCAAGCAACATGAGTTTAGGGCATGTGAAGAAAAATATTTCCATTGCTATATAGCTCCATTTAATTATCTGTGTGAAGTAAAAAAAGAGAGGCATCATTTCATGTATTGTGTGTTTCTGAACCATTGAGCTGTGAAGTGGGAGGGTATACATTTTCCATAGTGAATACAGGGAAGTTCATTGTTGACCCGTTTGCCTGTGCCACATTTTGATAGCTGTCATTTGAAATCAGAGATGCATCAAGTCACAAGTTAAGATGTTTCCGATTCAGTTGATTTTGCTTCCTTGTGTCCTTTCCCATCAACACATGCGGGAGAGATTTCATGTCAAGCCATTGTTAGGAACACTATTTTACTGTCCTTAGATCAGCCAATTTATTCATTTTTTGAAAATTGGTAAAAAAATTAAATAATTATTTTTGTACCTTCTTGAAACCATACTTGGAAGCAGATATCTTCCTTAAGGACAAAACAGAGTCTCATACATCCAAATATTCTGAAAGGATCCATATGTTCTTTTTGTTGTCAAGTTTCAACTGATTTCTGTCAATAGGATTCAGTATTAATCTAATGTTTGAAATTTTTAAAGTTGACATGACAAATTTATTGAAAAAAATAAAATGGATGTAATTAATGGACTGACTCTTTTGTAGGCAACGTTTCGACATAGATTCTAATGCTTGCTTGACAACAACATTAGAATCTATGTCGAAATGCGCCTATACAGAACAAAGAAGTTGTTTATCCATAAAAAATAGTCTTCATTCTTCATTCATATTATTGAGGAAACATAGACAAACATGATCAATGCTCCTGTAACAAAGTTTGAACTATGTTGATAGTTAAAACATAAAAACCTTCAGTTTTAGTCTTTCTAAAATGCAGTCATTTGTTGTTTTACAATTCCTTTTTTTTCAAAATTTGGTAATGTCATAGAAGACTATACTATCGAGAGCTGACAAAAATCAAGAAAATGTCCTTCCACCATTTGTCTCCAGCAAAACCACTGGTGTGATTCATGCTGCAAGATCTCAGAAAATTATATATGCCAGGGGGAGACAAGGAGGGGGTAGAAGCAGGGAAACTGGGAAAGGGAAACAGTTCAGGGAGGGGGAATGGGGATTAGGTAGAATGTAGGGGATTAGCTAGGTGTGGGGGTATTTGGGAGTTTAAATCGAAGCAACAACACACAGGCCCATACATCAATACATATAAACAATACATCACAATATCTTCTTTAGACAAATCAGGTTAAATATGTATAAATGCTTCCTTGAAAGCTTCTTTCTATGGCATCAAAAACACACATTGTCAAACATTTAGGAAACATATGTCTTTACTGCTAAATTGGCAAGGTTATACATGCTCTCAAATATACCTGAATTAAACCATAAAGTCATGACATTGAAGGCTACAAATACAAAAATAACAGCTTTAGATAAGGTCATAAATCACCTGAAGCCTTCTTTGAGGCAGGAAAAACATATATAAAAAAATCAGCCACCTAATGCAAAATCATTTTGAACATGTTCAACCATGTCCAAAAATACAGTATATGATAATGCGTACATTCAAGGAAGTTCCCACCACCATCAGTGAATCGAACAGAAACTACAGTACAAACAAGACCATGCAAAGCTTCGAAGCTGAAAGTGATAAGGACGTATTACTTTAGCGTCCACAACAACTGACCAGCTGTACCTTCAGTTGGTCAAGAGCTTCACAAGAAGAAGAGATAAAAATAAGAATCATGTAGGGATAGAAATTAATCAAGAAAGCCTTCTTGCTTGAACAGAGATAACGTACAGAAATATCCCCAAAATGTTCAAAATTCAAACCACCCTTAGAATACATTAATATTAATGAAACTGACTCAGGCAAGTGGGCTTGAGCTAATTTCTATTCCTGGAAATGTTTTACTTGGTTTTATATCACAAGCATTTTAATGAAACTTAACCTTTTCAGATCATAAGAATAGGACTCGTAGAAATAGATAAAAGTTTACAGCAGACATTTCAAGGAAAAGGCTGTGAACTTATATTAATGCAGTCAAACTGGTGTTAACTAGGATGGCTCATGTCTTGTGTAGAACAGTAAGTCTAAAATAATCAAACAAGAGCAACAGCCAGTGTTACAAAGGCGGATGACGATTTTGCTTTAAATGTATATCTTGGTTTTCCTCTAATGGTAATGTAAATAATTCTACAAAGAAATCATCTTTCCCATTCATGACTTCATGCATGAACAGTTCTGACTCATTTACCCCCATAAAGCACAATACTTAACCTAATAAAGAACCATATAACGAAAACACTAAGATGACTATCACACAACTCACAGCAATGGCTAAAAAGTTGCAGGTGATGTTGAAAGTTTACAATCATGACTATCAGTACCACACAAGGTCTACCACAACATAAATTACCTTTCTTTACAGGATAATTCAATAATACATATTTGTTGTTAACCTTAAAAAACAAAGGCTATATCAGTCAGTTTTGTGTATTTAATTGTTTAACTTTAAGAGAATCTTATCAGCAGGTGTGGGGCCCAATTGAATTCATAACCACATGCTTGTATTGTCATTATCTTCACGTCCTCAACCAGTCATTTTGGGTGAGAGACTTACTCAAATATTACACTTCATGAAAGCCTCCCAACTCTATCCGTTATCCATACCTTTACATTAAGTGTTGCATTAGGTGTAAACACTCCAGGGGTTGCAAACCTATTCAGAAGTCTAATTCAGTTGAATGCAGCTGGTAACCATATAACCATTTGTAAACTTTTTTCTCATTTCATAAATTATGCACAGGACAATTTTTGTTTTTTTGGTACATGATTTTCTTTTTCACATATAATTATCCTTAACAAAATGCTTACAAAAGCTACATGATTTGTAACGAGACACGTTTGAATATCCTTCCAAGCACATGTTGTGGAACTAATAATGCACAAACTCAGTGGTCAACCTACTTCAGGCAACCTCTATCATGATTATATTATAATAATGACTGGAGATAGGTATCAGTTAGGAACATTAGATTACAATATTCACCACACGATCACTCTGCGCCATATAACATATTAATACAATCATTATCTCTCAGACAATACCATTTGATTTATTACAGAAGGTATGTTCATAATGTAACAGCTGTTGGTAAATGTAATAAAACCCTCATAGTTGAGAGGAAACAACTCTTAAACTAGAACTATGGCATCAACTGATGTAGAATGTTTATTGCCTATAATGCAAAACATGCAAGTGCTTCTTTGATAGAGATTCCAGTAACAGGGATTTATTGGGGTTTATCAGTAATCGGGTATAATTAGACTCAGTGATAATCTTCAGGGACCATGGCATAACCATGGGTATCCAAGGTTGGCAATATGCACGTGGCACACTTTCATTGATTTTCGAGAATTGTATTTACATACCTTTGTATAGGCTCATAAGAGTTAAGCTTATTAAACAGGGGATTTCCATGTTAGACTCCCAACTAATGCCACCCTGAACTTTGTATCTCATATCAGAAAAAAATAATGTTGATTGGTGTTTAGGATTCAAACAGCAATATTGTCCAACATGCCTCACAGGGTATAGGAGCCATTCGACTACATCATATTGGTCATTCATTGTGGGTTTAAGTCAATTATTAATTCTGACATCAAGAACAAACTGATGATGATAGACTGTCAGAAATCGTACACTTACACCTGAAAACATCAGTTGCAGACATATTGTTTCTTGTATCAGGAAAAACTGGCAAACGGTAAAGATGATGAATCTTTCATCTCCTGGTTTTGACCATGCAACATATAGGTCAATAACAGACAAGAAATCCTGGTGTGTCCTCTTTAGAATGTGACGCTACGAACGTAATTCACATATGTAATTAATTCAATAAGTCTAAAGAGTCTAAATTACAAACTTAAATTAAATTACAAACGGAAAAACTGTTCCGCTTGTCAAAGTTCATAGTGTAACGAAAAGCATCACAGTTTCTCAAAACATACACTTTCTGAAATTGAGCATGAAATCAGACAATGAAACTTAACAGTGTTATTATGACACTGGATGATTGGATTATTTCACAATGGAATAGGAACATGACCAGGTGTCAATAATTACGACTGATAAAATAATGGGCATCATGATTTCACAACACTTTAAGGAGTTGGTTTTAAAGCTCAGTGATCACAGTAATATGTTACACGATACAGGACATATTTTCTGGTGTAAATCAAGATAAGTTCAAGGTTTCACTTGTTTCTTCAAATCGAATTGTTTACATAACCCACGTGCCCAGAATGAGCTATGGACAAGTAACATATGACCAATGGTGTAAACCCTCAAGTACCCACAAGTTTCAAGGAGTATTGTAAAACAATTTTGTTCTTTTGTATAAAAAGAAAAATCGTGGGATAATGTTACTGAAAACACAGATATGTCTTAATTTAAATCCAAAAAGTATGTCCCCAATAAGAAGTTATGAAAGATTCGTACTTCCAAATATTGGAACTTTTTCTGATTCTGCTTTGGCAACAACAGTTGTGAGGTCGAGGAAAACATCTGTTAATGCGTCGAAATAAGAGGAATGTGGTGCAAGGGCAATGATAGGGGCATCCTTGGCAGTGGCACGTTGCCCCCGCACACGGATCCAGTGGAACCCCCCCATGAAGAACACTCCTCGACACAGCACCACAATCAGGGGTCGCAGCAGGCTACAGAGAAATAGTAGGAGATAGAGCAGTGTATATTATATAGGTTGTACAGCAGAAACAGACCTGTCTTCAGTTCAGTCAAAATGAATAACCATTCATGAATAATAATTTTGTGAATTAACAAGAAAGTCAAGAGGTCATTGTCACAGCCCTAATAAAAGATGGTAAAGGTTCAGATATCCCCATGTTTAAAAACATCAGCAAACCTAAAAATCCCCCGGTCCCTTAAGTTCGATTATTTGCTAAGTAATTATTACGCAATGACAGTTGTACATTGATGTTCGAAGTAACCATATTCAGGGATTGGCAGGCAAATTGTGAAAAATATATAGAGAAGAGAGAACGTTCTTAATTCCAATTCAGGAAATTTTACTTGACAGTTGCTGCAGACTTGGGAAAAAAGAATGGATTTGGGCTGGTTTAAATAAATCCCTGATAATCAATCAGCCACAGCACAAAATTTCTCAGAAACAGCCCATGTAAAATTTGGAGCTAAAGGGGTTTCTTAGCAGCAACACAGTAATTTCTTCTGGTCCACAACTTCATTAATGGACAAAACTTTTCATGTGAATCAGGCACAGGGCACGTCCACACTGGCCTGATCTTACCCCTGGTGAGACTCGTTAGATGATCAACAGTTATACAGTGCTCTGACCATGACCTTCATGCATCTGGTCATGTTGTCTGCAAGAGATCTTCTGTAAATAATCTTTCCATGAACAAGTATGATACCCATTTGGGTGGGACAGTGTTTTTACAGATAGTTTATATTAATCTCATACAAATCCTGTATAACTCTAACTCCTATCCTCCCAACATCATGAACTGTAAAGCAACCTACTACTAACGAGGATCTCAAAAGTGACACTTCCTGATTTCCTGAAAGGAACTATGGGCAAACTCAGTTCCGTTGACTGACATGTCAGTGGTAACCTTAGCATCATTTGTAAAACCTCACCTTGACCACATGTATATCTATACTCAAACATGGACGTATTGCATGAAAATTCAGAAAAACAGGTCTGTTTACTGCATTCTCTCAGCTATCATGTTAGAATATAAGGAATTCTGAAATGTTAACAGCTGTAGGGTTAAAAATGTGTCACATAACTAAGTGCAAAAATACACATCATGTCTTGACATCAGTAACTAACTTAAAACATGTTATGCTCACTATATGCAATACCATGAACAGTAAACATAATCAAAGATTTAGCTTTCAAGTATGTTGAAAACAGAATGAAATCAGAAACCAATGTATCAGACAATATAATACAAACCAAATTACGTTTTCAGTAATGATTTTCGCACATTTTAAGTTATGTCTAGAGTTCATGGGCAGAGACTACTTTCAGATATACAGAACAGAACAAATTGTTAGCAATCACTTAACAACATTAATTATGCGAGTGGTGTGTTGATGAATCATTATCCATTAATTTGACACTGAAAGTTGGTCTGAAATGAAATATTCAGACTAATTAGGCCATCCATAATATTGTGTTTCTGATCTCCATCCTCAAACTCATGGGAGCATGCACAGGAAATATGAATAAATAAAAAGATTAGTCTGCTTTGCTTGATATTACAACTGCAAACCTGTCTGTTTTAGTTCAGCAAAAAAATGGTTTATAATTTGAATCTCGACCTCAAATTCAAAACTGGTTATGATTCTTTTTATACTTGAATAAGTGCATGTTATTGTTAATGTTTGTTGGGTCAGCCTTGTGGCGCTATGGTTGCTGTTTCAGTAATTAAATCGCCCAGTTTAAAAGCGGTAAGCAAACAAGCATTTCCTACATATTTACAATTAACATCTAACACCATCAGCGTATGATGGCATGCAATCAATGACCCACTTGAACCTGACTATCCAGTCCATTTCGCCACTTTTTAGGGCAAGTGTATGTTGCTTTGGACCACTGGAGTAGAGTTACTTCCCTTTTTAGAATATTCTCACAGTAACATAGTGAAGGTTTTAATGAGAAGGTAAATTCCTTCCATATCTTTCTCACATATGATCTATATTCATGTGGAAAAAATAGGTGAGATATCACATTTTTGGGTGGGCGTTATTTAGGATTTGCAAGAGAAGCACAACATACAATGGTCAGACTCAAGTTTCAAGAATTGCCTTTTCATATGATACTATGAATTTCCATCTCATAGGCTAGATAAAAACATATATACATCATGATTTATATGTATGTCACATTAACTGTTATGATGTACAGGTGTAGTTTCTCGACTGACCTGTATTACTGAACTTTGTATCTACTTCATTGGAGCACTTTACTATCATTACACCTATGTCCAACATAAATCAACATAACATTTACTGCACTTGGATTTCCACATTGTTTGCCTTATTTGTAATTGATAAAAAACATCTGTTCGCCTTTTTTGTTCGCTATTGATTTTCATCCTATCCAGTACACGGCTAACACAAGAATTGATCAGTTTTCAGTTCGAAGATACAACTGGACTCTAGATCTAGCCAGTGCTAGTAATATTTCTTTGTATATGCCAGATTATCATTATATATTTATACTTATTTCATTATTCATTATTTTTGTGGTTCGTAGTGAACATGGATAAACTATCTATCAAGTTTCAGTCAGTACTCTACACATTTGGACAGGGACATTATGAAATTGTTTTCTCCTATTCAAATGAATGTAACACGATTTTGTTACAAAAAGTGCAATTTGACTATTCTATTTAAATTACCTCAGACTCAAAATGAAGATATCTGAATATAACAGAATGACCTCTCTTGAAATTAAAACCAAAATGTCAATTCAATATTTACAAGTATTTGATTTCTGTGAACAAAAAGACAAAAACAGACAAAAAAAAAACACAAATAATTCATCTGACAAAAATAGTTCTTGTCATAGGTTTTTGACCTTTGGTCTACTTAAATTTGAGATCAGATTTTTGGACAGATTTTTTTCTACATCAAGAGTTAACTGATCCACTGAACAACCCAGAAGTAAAGAATTAGTAATGGGTTGGGTGGTTCATATTGTCCAAATAACAGCATTTGTTCTGGCAAGATAAAAGATCAAGGCCCCATTCCTCAAAGCGATCGTAACCCTAAGACGAACGTAACGCTCATAACACAAGCTTACGACAGTCGTAGCCGTAGATCGCTTTGAGGAACGAAGCCCAGGGTTACAAAAGTTTGTGTCATAGTTATAGAAATAGTAATAATAAGACCATTTAGCATTTGAGACTGTGCATAAACACTTAAAAACTTCAATAGAGCCAAATACAAAATCTATGTGAAAACTGTACTTAGCATATCAAGACCCTGTGTACCATTTCTCAAAGTGATCATCACAACTGTTAAACTATGGGCGTCATGACACTTATAGTACCATGATTGCTTCATGGAAAGAGGTTCAGCTCAAGGAAGTGCCCTCTGACCAACATCCAGAGCAATATGTAAGTAATCTTCACAAGTGCCGAAAATATAACCAAACATTTATTTGACAAGACTATATTTTCTGTGACTAGGTATAGCACAATTACAATTTTTTAAACTTTCATCAACATTAGAACTAAGTTTATTCACAACTGCTTCAACCTTCACACCAAATTTAACTTGCATGGGTTTGATAAGCACCCACTTCAATAACTTTCCAAATTCACATAGCTCTTACCAGACTTACTATTGCTATCATGGTATACAGTGGAACCCTGTGTATACAGACCCATATATCAGGAAACCATGTATACCACATGGTATTTATGTCAAACGAAATATATACAAACTATAATGATTTAATGTATGTGATTACACGTATTGGATATATAAGAAATGTTCATTGTATAGCTGAACTTAAGTTTGTAATCTATTTTATCTATATTATTCCAAATTTCTTCAATATTATTTCACCAGATTACCATTATTTACACAGACAAATAACACTTCACCTTTTTAAAAGCCTCGAAACGAATGTTACTTAATAATGGATAATTTTACCATAAATGTCATATCTGTTGAAGCATGACAATTATACACTGAATTTTCTCAATAAAAACAGAAGGACTGTGGGATATGATGAATAATAAAGTCGTGCACTACGTCAAAACATCAAAGAACTTGCTGCAGTTATTTCATTCAATTTAATATATATGTAAATAGTAAGCATTGCAACAAATTGTTGGAAAATATTGTTCGATACAAAATTCGTTACGCATACAATTTATTCTGGCCATTGTGTCAAACGCCTTTGCGCTATATCATTTGGTTTTTAAAAGTGTATCACCAGATTGGCAGAAAATAAGTATCCAGCTGATTGCTTAGTTTTGTATAAAATTTCAAATATATATTGAAAGAGTTTGTTATGCCAAATTCCTTCCTATGAACTCGCTGAACGGATATGATGTAGTATTTGACTGAGCATAATAATAATAATGATAGAGGGATGCTGCTGTTTTTTTCCCAAGAGAAACCACTGAAGGCAACTGGCAAATGATTCGGATATCTGGAAATTCTTATATCTGCAGGGGTCCGCATAAACGAGGTTCGACTACGTGCACATATTACTTTTAATCATATTGTGAACATTCTACCCATCAACAGATGTGTGTTAAGTTGTTAACAGAGCAAGCTGACACTTTTAAAGGTTTGGACATTCATAGAAACTAGCCACAAGCTTTGTGTTGAATGAAGAATAGTGTCCACTGATTTGCTGTGCAAGCATTACCAATAAATACTATTGTCAGATATCATGACACGGTACAATATACAATATGCTATGTTGGAAGTGAATTTGTCTTGCATACATATTATTTGACAGAATATCTTCAAAAACACACGAGAAGAATTAACCAGACAACACTATTTGTTTCTGTTGGTACTCTTGACTGTCAACTAATTATCAACTAGTTGTCTAATTTTTTCAGCCATTAATCAAACTAATAACTTGGTTCAGGCATTTATCAGTAATGTCTCTAGTCCATATTTACTGCACTAGCTATCTGGGTCAGAAGAAATATAATGGCTATATTATGCTAAGCTATGGCTATCAGTTGTCTAGCTGGCCAGTATCTTGTCTGAGGCCTGTTATTATGGAAATCAGGTATTACATGTAACATCACATCAGCAGTGTATGAGATCATATGTACCAGGTCACACTGACATAAGGGCCATCCTGTCCTCTTAACACAATCTTGGGTGTAGTTAGCACTTATTAAATGAATCTATAAACTGACTGTAACAATATTTTGTGAAAGACAAATCGTTTCATAGATGGATAAAAATACCAAAACTAGGGCTGGGACGATTCACCGATGCACTGATACATTGCGATACATTAAAGTTTGATACAGCTATGGACTGGTGTATCGATATAAAACGATAGACTTTTTTTAAAAACAGTATTATCTTAATCATGATCAAGTACATATTTAGAAAAATACGCAAGTATGATAGAGTTACTTGTTTGTTTATTACAATAGTGTTATTGTTATACACAAATACCTTGAAATAAATCATTTTAAATCTTAATACTGTGTCATTCCTTCAAGGTGTATGTATCATGATACGTATCGTATTGCAGGTAAAATATCGCGATATGTATCGTATCGTGACATAGTGTATCGTCCCAGCCCTAACCAAAACATGTCTATATGTACATACATTATAACGTATGTTACTGCTACAATGCTCTGACAACCTCTGGGTTTGCTATCCTTAATTATTCTCTTATTATCATTTTCTATTGATTCTAGAATTGACATGTACTATTGTAAGCTGAGCATACCAGGTCAAACACAAATTCCCTTCACTTGTAGTAGTAGCTGCAGACATATGGCTGAAGTCTCAGACTGATCTAGTAACATTCTGTTTAGTTGAGAAAACTCATACTACTACTATTGTCCATCCAATACCTAGAAAATCTTCTGAAACTAAGGACAAGGGCCTAGATCAGTTAAACACTCAAACATTTTTGGCAAAAACTGAAAAAGTGTACATAACTTGGATGTACTGATAGAAGAGATCCAACATTTTTAATTTTGCAATCATGCAAGAACTAATGAATTAGAGAGAAGTCAGCTGATCAAATCTAAATCCAAGAAAGCCAATAAGTAATCCTGGCTCATTATTCCCATTTTGGTAATGCATTTGTTTCTTAAATCGAGGAAAATGCATAAGTTAGCCCACAAGCCATCGCAAATAAAAACATTCCTAGGCTGTTGTTGCAGCCCTTACATCAAATAAAGTACTTTAATTTCTAAATACTGTTCATCTTGCAATTATGTCCCTACAAAATTCTTATGTTTAAACTTCTGTATTGTTTTGTGAAATAATAATTTAAAAAAGATCATTATACAATTGAATACACTTTGGGATCTACACTGACACAATAAATAAAACCGTGAAATAAGATGAAATCACATGACATAAATCAGATCATTATGTCAAAATTGAAAGATTTGGACATATTTCAAAATTGTTTAAAAACAACCACTTTATAAAGCAATTCCAAATTACATATTTCTCAAACAAAAAACCTTCATCAAGTTCATGTAAATATTTTCATAAAACATCATACCATTTCGTTTCTACATCGTGTTTTCTTAGAACTTAATCGTAATATCACAATTTAATTTCGGTAACATTTTAGTTTGGATAATTTACCGGACACGGTGACTGATAGCCTCCAAATTTATTGGTCCTGGGCAAATTTTACCGGCCAAAGTCCGGTATATACCAGAGAACTGAAACACTGGAAATGTTGACCCTCAAAACAAATTGTACTCAAAAAGATTATTTAAAGACATATCATTTCTGAGAAACACAAAACAAAAACAACCTATACTCTCAATAGAGGAAACCTTACACATTCCTAATCAATATATTGTTTGTGTGTGTGTTTGTTATTTTGCACCGCACTGCAATATTCCAGCTATATAATGGTAGCCTGTAAATAATAAGGTCTGGACCAGGCAATTGTTGTTTTGTATTAGATTCGAATGACACAAACTGGGCACATACTCTAACCAGGAATCCCAATGGGGTGAGCTGATATATGTGTGTTGTTTGAGACAGTGTGACTATACACCAATAATCCAAGATATGGCCAAACAAAAGAATTAAAGAAACCACTGAAAAAAGGTACAGATGAAACTTCACACTAACTGAATAAAACTAAAATTAATTTTTTCAAGATTCCAAACAGACACTAAGCATGTCATTTCAAAAACAGGATTGGCTACAGTTAACACATTTTCGATTAATCCATGTATTACATCGCTATTCTGCTGTGATAAATGTCCTGGACCCATTCACCATCAGTTTTGTCTTGGAAGTGACATCACCATTTCCATGTGGCCTAATAGAAACATTAGATCTAGATCTAGATCATGAAATTAAGAAATATACAACTACAGTGTGACATAGATCTAAATTTGAAAATGAAGCGTCATGTGAGTGAGCTCTTGATATATTTGTCAAACTGGAAGACTTAATGCACAATTAATTTGACTAGACGGATAATTTCAACATGAAGCGAACTCAAAAAAACAAACTTATAATAGCATTTGGGTTCAGGATATCAATCATAATACAATGGAGATCAGAATACCCTGTATAATCTAGGCTGTTGTTCTCATGGTTCTGTTATACTTCGCAGCATCTTGACAGAATATTGCTGCAGAATCATGGTAAAGAGCTCACAATGTGTTATGCTTCATAGAAAGGTTGCTAATCCCCTGAACTGCTTAACTTGTAACCAAAAATGTCAACAGATATGCAGCTGAAAGGTTATTTCCATATACATGGAGAAATGAAGTTATTCCTACAATTAAATTGCAGAATGCATAAATGCTTGGTCACAGATGGAGCTGTTAACAAATGATAGTCGTGTTTTAGAAAACAAAACTGTGAAACAGACCCTGCTCAATAAAGCTCTAATCTGTCATCCTTGAGACTTTTCAGATTGATGCCTTGACTTCAAGCACTTTGCTTGAAAATACTATACATTTTCAGTCGGATTAAAAAGAATCTGGACACAATACCATCAATAAGCAATACTCCACTACAAAAGCATAGAAGGGTAATATTATAATAACATAGGAAGAATAAATGTTTCCCATCACGTTCAGTAGAGTACATACTTGCGCCATCCTGTCAGAGGTTTACGCTTTTCTTCTTCTGTACGAAATGCAAGTGACAGTGCTGCTAATGGCCACGCTAGAACCAAACACATTCCTGCCAGCAGAAGCCGGATAGGGGCAACTGTCACTGACATAATCACAATCTGAAACAAAATGAAAATAATTAATGTCATGGAAAAGACAATCATGGTATATCCGATCCCTGTGCAGTCTACTAACTTAGCCACTAGTCTGAAGCCCCTATTTACAAAATGTTCATAGTGATACGCCAGTTGTTACTGTTAGCCTATGATAAAGTATAGAGTTAGGATGTGTTGTAACGCTATCAAAGCTCAGTGGATCGAGAAACAGATTAAATAAAATTTTGTTCGATGTCCTGTAAGCTAGGCTACTAATCCATGCAATTCACAAGAAGAAAAGGGCCCCATGATTTGTTCATATCAGTGTTATCACTATAAGGGGAAACAGCAATATCACGGAGAGGTACACCAGAAATGGGCTTCACACATTGTACCTATGTGGGGAATTGAACCCGGGTCTTCGGCATTATGAGCCAATGCTTTAACCGTTTGAAATTTGATTTGGCTCTGATTTCCGACTAAAGTACTGTCGGAAATAGAAAAAAACTGTTTTTTCACATTTATACCTTCAATTTAGGTAGTTAATATGAGAAAGTGTGAAATATCTGTTGAACTAAGTTCGGCCTAACTACAGTCTCAGTGGTAGGGAGATAGGAAACGTTAAAAAGGGATTTTTACTGAGGAGATATTAGTGCAGAAATGAGCAATGCAGGTTTTTTCAAAGTCCGAAGAGACTTATTTGGAGCAGACCATGGCTTTATGCAAATTAGTGTACGATAATAATGTATAACAAATGACACTTTTTTAATGTCCATTTTGAAATTAGACTTAGCTTCGTAATAAACGATAGCAGGACGTAAAAATAACAACTTTAATACTGAAACTATTAAGGATGTAAGGCTACTACCATTGAGTCTCACTATCACTATAAAAAGAAACAGGTAGGAGGGGTCGTCTCAAAAGCAAAACCAAGACGGTTGTTGCTGACGGTAGTTGGGGTCGGGCTTGGGGATAGAGATATTAGCTAAGATTAGATAATAAGTAGAGACATATTCAATACACATGAAAAAGCATAAAAGATATTTGAGATGACCCCTTGTGTCTGTGAGCAGCACGTGCATTTCATGCCAAGTGAGTTGATGGTCCGTCGTCATACCTGGCTGAGCGAGCTAATTGCCATCTATAGTCTGATCTATTGTTTTCAGCAGCCATTCCTATTTTTTCTAAGTTTGGCCCGATTTTACGAGTAAACATGCTTTCCTGGATATCCTATAAGCGATCCCATTGAACGCCCAGTTAGGCCGATGTGGGTTATTTGGACAGATGCTATTTGCAATTGTGTAAATTTTAGGGATACAGAGTAACAGCCTAAAAAACAATTTTTTTCTATTTCCGATAGTACTTTAGTGCCTTCAGTTATAGCATGCTGCAACCCACATTTCACAATAATGTTCAATGGTTGAAAAATGGGTCAAATGACAAATTCAATATTGCTGCTATGGCAATTAAGCTAAAAAGCAACTTTATTTCAAGATACAATAGCACAACCTGTCAGCCATTATAGTTTTGAACACTGCTTAATCTGTGTGGCAGGTATTCAACTATGAAAATATGATAACAATGTAAAGTTGCATTAATGGAGTTTTGCCCCCATCTCATTAAAATCAGACCTTTCATATGATACCCGTGTGTCAATCTCATTAAAGTCATATGCTGATATGATACCTGTCACAGTAAAGATCTAAGGACAACTCCATCGGAGTTGTGACATGTTAAGATTCTGTACACCTAATCAGTTAAAACTTTTAAATTCCTTGTATGTGTGAGCCACGCATTCAGACAAGCAAACCCACTCTCTATTATGTCTATATATTGAAAACGAATATAATAGGCGACTTCTAACTGCCAAGGCAGTGAAGCAATAGCGAACAATAACAATTGATTTTAATGAGATTACAAGATTTTCCTGATTTCCACCAGTTTTGGCACAAAAGGACTAGTTTCTTGGCTTGGCTGTTGTTAACACTGCATTCAGCAATATTCCAGCAATATGGCAGCATTCTTTAAATAATCAGGTCTGGATCTGACGATCAACTTATAAATATCATAAACATGACTTTACAAGAAAATGTTACACTAGCATAACCTGAACATTCTATTTTCCCTGTCCCTGAAAACAATATCTGTTGAAATATTATTACAAGCACAATGATCTATTTCACTGAGAGAATAAAAATACAGATCTAAAACTCCTCCCATAAAAAAACTGGAAAGTATTTTTCTTTTCTACTGTGATTCAAGTTAAGAGAAAACCATACTCCTATGGAATTACAAACTAAGGTTTGTAGTTATGAAAATCTGTGCATAAAAAAACAAACAGAATGCCTAACTTTTCACGAGGAAGTGTTCTGTCAGGGCAGTTTCAGCAGAGCATATTCATAAACAAAAAATGTTATCTCGTGAAAGAAGGAAGTTACTGTTATTTTGAAAAATACACTCATTTCTGCAAGAATGCTGCTGTTTGTATATCATATGAATGTCATTTTTGCCATACTTGAAAAGTCAAGGACAATAATATACATCTTAACAGGTTTAGTCAACAGGGACCTCTGTGACCTAGTGATAGCAAGTAATGACATGGTTAAAACAGATAATTTTCATGCCACTATCAAAATGTCCCCAGTAAAACCTTTTCTTTTAAAAAGACTCATCTGATAGCGTACGTGCGACCAGAAATGAAGAAAACCTTAAAAAAATTATTGAAAGAATCCTAAAGATTTGTTGGATGTCACTGAACATTGCTAATAATTATTCCCTTTACTTTAAGTACACTCCCCAAACAAGTAATATAAAGTATTTCTTCCCACTCACTGTGGTTTGGATGTCTATATAAGTTGTGCATTCCTAAACACAAATATTATAACTTCGAATTTATTGCGTACGTTTGTATGAAACAATCAAAAGCTTGAGGATGGGTGGTCAATCAAAGTTACGACAACGCCTCTTCCGTAACTACTGTCACAACTGAATTGACCATGCATGCATATACAGGTACACGTATTCATTTATCACAATTAATACTTAATTAATCAATTATTGCATACATATATTTTCTAAATACCAATGTTGATCGATCCTTAATGTTATGGTGGGAAGTAAATCAGACCTGAATTTTGTCCAAGATTCCGAAATGCAACCGGTGTACAAACGGGTTCTGAACGTCCGGTACAACAAGTGATTCTTGTCTCGTAACGGTCACGTTTCTCTTCATTTTCTCTAGTTCGGTTTATCAGCAGACACTTGTCACATCGGTATCACATAGGAATATACAAGTCGGACATTGCGTTATCTTTTGTGCCGTTTATCACGGCTTCGAGGTGTTGTACGAGTTTATTTTTAGCAGGTACTATTTACCGTTAGACATATTACGCTTTCAATATGACAGGAAAGTGCTTCTGTTGTGAGAAGAGCAAGTTAACGAAAAACATCAAATCAGTTGTTACATCATATGTTTAAAATACCAGTTAAACAAGCATTTGATTACTGTTCACCGAATTTAATGTTGTTAATGCAAGTTATTAGTTTATGTTTATGAATAGCAATAAAATGTACATTTCAGTACAAGATAAAACACCGTACATAGAACAAAAAACTCAAGCGCTTCATGAACTAAATACATATATGAACAAAATATTTTTGATCCCCTAAAATATCTTTCGAAGTTAAACACATGACTGATCTGTTGAAATCATTTCGAAATTGATATCTGAGACATTAAATAATGTTATTTGTGAATATAGAGGTAGAAAATGATAGTTTGATAATAAAATTAACTTGTGACTGCTGGTTTATACATAAATACAGTACAACCTGAAATTATTGAGAATTTAAAGATTGTAAATTTTTTAGTTTTCCCCCTCATTACTCACGTTTTAAGTGTGAATATTAGCAGAACATAACTCCAGATTCAAAGACAGGTGCACATTTAGTATTTTGTCAAGTCACCATGGGCAGCAATGCAGGCTTCAATGCGTCGGGGCATACTACTGATCAAAGAAGTTAGAAAGTCGTGGTCCATGCTGTCCCAATATCAGACCACCTCTTCTTTCATTTCAGCAATATTTGTCAGATTTTTCTAATTGACACTTTCCTTCATAAGTCCCCAAACATTTTCTATTGGATTTAGGTCAGGGCTATAGCTTGGCCAATCTAATAATGTCATATTTTGGGTCCGAAACCAGGCCTGTGAATGCTTTGAATGATGTTTTGGGTCGTTGTCCTGCTGGAAAATCCAAAAAATGTCCATAGGACACGTGAGCAGGTGGAATAATGTCCCTCGAGAATATCTGTGTACCGCTCACTGTTCATATTCCCTTCAAATACACAGATATGCCATCCCACACGTTAAATTTCAGACTGTACTTTGGGCGCTGATACAAATGTTTTTCAGTTTGTATGGTCCAGAATTTCAGTGTATTAGGAAACAGCCACACAGAACTTTCATCTGAGAAAATCACATTGTCCCAGTTAAAAGTTCTATGCTGTAAGCACCAGTTCAACCTTCGCTCCTTTTGTTCAGGTTTCATGATCGGTGATGGAATTCCTCGACCTTTCTGCCAACCCATTGCATGCAGCTCAGTTCTAATTGTCTCCTGACAGACAGCCACAGTTCCTCTATCAATCATATCCAGCCTTAAGTTTTCTAAACTCATTCGTTGTTGTTAGAAACAAGAATACCAAGCTGCCTCCTGTCACCGACAGTCAAGTTTCTGGGCCTACCTGTGCCTCCCTGGTGCTCAATGCCATATCCATTTGCAATATATTTCAAAACACGATAAACAGTGGGCAAAGGGATGCCTGTTCTACTTGAAAACACTTTAGCTGATCTGATGTCCTTGTTATTATACTCTAAAATCAACTTCCTCTTCTATAAATCATCCATACTGAGGATCACTGAAAATGTCGTCTGCTAGCAAGTAAACAAAGGGGGATAACTCTCACAAACTAATGGAAAAGTATTAACGGAGTTGTCTCTCTTGAATGAAACCAAGCACTTGATAGCTGGTCCAATTAAACATATTCCTAAAATTCTCAATATTTTCTGGTCATACTATATAAAGGAGAGAATCACCAAGTATTCATTCATTTATTAAACACAGCAAAATGCAAACCCACAGATGACAAACATGTATGAAGGTTACTGATTTGGCCATTTTTAAGAGTTCTTGCTGGAGAAATGGAGCAAACATGTTGTGCATGTTTTTCACTGCACTGAAAACCTTAAAACACTTATACACCGAATATATTAAAGCATGTTTGAACATATTCCAAAACACAGGATATATTAAAGCACTATATGACACAATTAAACACAAAACATATTTAAAAACAAACTCTAAATCCTGGCAGATAAAAGTATTTCATATACATGTGAATATGTATGGATATCTGAAATTCACTTCACAAGTGACTACATTCAGGGGACAGTGGGGTATCTGAGTGGTTAAAGTGTTCGCTCATCACGCCGAAGACCCAGGTTCAATTCCCCACATGGGTACAACGTGCTGAAGTCCATTTCTGGTGTCCCCCGCCGTGATATTGCAGGAATATTGCTAAAAGCGGCGTAAAACCATACTCACTCACTCCTTACATTCATCACCTTACATATTTATCAGGAGTGACTCTGAAGCTGGTCTTTGACCAAATGTCTGCAGTGACTGTCAGCTAAATTTATCCAAATTGAATAACAATTTCATAATTCATGCCAAATCAATTTAGTTACGGGTGATATTATGGCTTCATAGAGGTGTCTTGTATTTCACTGAGAACATGACCAACAGCAAAACTAATGCTTTGTTGTGTTGGAAGCAAATGCCTCTTAGTTCAAGGAAAGAAGGCCTTCACAGTGTACCTAATTTGGCAAAAAAATACCAGTTTTTGTTTCCAGTACATCCCACTTTGATTAAGTAAGGCAAATATTTTTAATTTTTAATCTGTGTAATACAACATATATCAATGAAGAGGTGAGACAGTTTTGTCAGAAAATGTTGGTATTTTATAATTTAATCCCACTAATCTAAATATCTTAAACTCCAGTCTTCATGGAAACTATTTCTTTTTACAGTAACAAAACAATATCCCCACCCTCACTCAAGAAATTCCTTAGCCATTTAACTATTGTATAAGCTCTTCCAAATGTTAGCAACTACATCCATTTTGCAGTCAGTCATGTTTTGCCTAATTGTTGCACCAGCACTCAAATGAAAGGTGCCTTATGCTACATCACTCCCCAAAACATGAGTTTACAGTTGATAAGGAATTATTTAGTACAATTCACTTATATTTCTTTAATAATCTCTAATTTTGCAGATATTGAGTCTCATAAGGACATTTAGTGTCAGAACAATAATTTGCTTTTAAACATATAATTTTTTTCAATATGATTTAAGGATTTATTGTGGTCCAATCTTGTGATAGAAATAATTTCTTCTTTGAGAGGCATTTTAGGAGTTGTAAAGATAAAGGAAAATCAAGTTCTGTGGATTATAAGTCAACTTTTAGAAATGATGTTGACTGATCACTGCAACATCATAAATAACTATGTTTTCATACATTTGCAACATGTTAGTAACTGGATGCAAAATAAGACAGATGTAAGACCATTATGAACAAAATTACATATAAATATTCAAGTGAACTCAGAATTTCAATGAGACCTTATTTTCATGAGCAAGAGAATATTTGAAATATGGATCATTAATCTAAGACACTACTACATCTGTCCATGACAGTTTTAATAATTATGAATGTAACGCATTACTGAGAAATAGGGTTGTCGCCTAGACAAACCAAATATGTGGTTGTTGAGAATATCAAATTGGACTAGTGCGGTTGTTAGGGGTGTTTCGGGTGCACCGTTTGGCGACTGTTGTTATATTAAAAATCTAAAATCTGTTGTTAGTCATATACCACTAGCACTGTGTCGTATTTCCGGTACGCATGCGTACTTCCTGGTCGTGAAGGATTATGGGCTGGTGCAAAGATCCCTGGGAGCGCCAGGTTTATTACACTGAAACACCCAAGATGGCAACCATTCAGATAATCTAAAAGGTGAAAAATAAGCCTCTTTTCTCTGATTCTAAGGCATTTTTGAACACCATACCAACATGTCTAGCGAAGCAGATACGTCTCGTGCTAAAAGTGAATTCATAGTAGGCCAGAAATACCGTCTTGTGAGGAAAATCGGCAGTGGAAGTTTTGGCGACATTTATTTGGCGATCAACATACACAGTGGAGAAGAGGTTGCTGTGAAGTTAGAATCGCTGAAAGCTCGCCACCCACAACTACTTTATGAAAGTAAGCTTTACAAAATACTGCAGGGAGGAGTTGGAATACCTCATATCCGATGGTTTGGTGATGAAAAGGATTACAATGTCCTGGTCATGGATCTCCTTGGGCCGAGTTTGGAAGATCTGTTCAACTTCTGCTCCAGGCGGTTCACCATGAAAACGGTTCTTATGCTTGCTGACCAAATGATCGGACGCATTGAATACACCCACAACAAAAATTTCATACACAGAGACATTAAGCCTGATAACTTCCTGATGGGCATTGGTCGACATTGTAACAAAGTCTTTCTTATTGATTTTGGGTTAGCAAAGAAATTCCGAGACTCAAGAACCAAACAACACATACCATACAGAGAAGACAAAAATCTTACTGGCACAGCTCGATATGCCAGCATCAATGCTCATCTGGGTATTGAACAGAGCAGACGAGATGACATGGAGTCCCTTGGTTACGTGTTGATGTATTTCAATCGGGGGATGCCTCCCTTGGCAAGGATTAAAGGCCAATACAAAGAAACAGAAATATGAGAAAATCAGCGAAAAGAAGATGTCAACTCCTGTTGAAGTGCTGTGTAAAGGCTTCCCTGCAGAGTTTGCAATGTATTTAAATTACTGCAGGGGTCTGAGATTTGAAGAGGCACCCGATTATATGTATCTGCGACAGCTGTTCCGCATCTTGTTCCGCACCCTCAACTATCAGTATGATTACACATTTGACTGGACAATGCTAAAGCAGAAAGCAGCTCAAGTTGCCCAGCATACCACTACAGCTGCCGGTCAACAAAGAGAACGTCCATAAAATGCATCCTCATTTGTGAGAACTCAGTACATGACCAAATGTACGACAAACAGATTTCGCTTCTTGTAAGCATTGTTTGGGTTACAAGCTACCTTCTTCCCCAGAAATGCATGAGGGTCCCAACTCTTTGAACATGAATGGTAAAGTGGAGTCCTTTATTGAAATGTGACCAGAATGCAAAGTGAAAGAAGATTCCTACAATGTGTAGTGATGTAGACTTTCTGTTTCTGTGGACTGACAGTACAATCCAGCAATTTAAGACCAGAAATTCTTGATTATTTAGTCATTCTGCATATTGCTACTGTACTGTTTTAAATATATTTATTCCAGGAATTTATCATTTTATCAGGCCTTCAAAGGACACTTTCTGGATTTGTATAAATGTAATTGATGAGATGAGTAAAAAGATAATCTGAATTTTCCCAGTATTTATAATAATAGTTGAAAGATGTAGATTTAATCTTTAGACCTGACAAGTGTCATATATTTTTAAGCTGAGCCTTTCAGAACCTTCATGCTGAAAGTGGTGTCCATTTTTATGAAGATAAAAAACAGATCCCTATATCATATGTCAACCCAAATCATGAATTGTCACAAATAAGCTAATGTAATTGAGTGAAAAATTCAAGTAACTTGTTTGTCATCAATCCTATTATATATTTTTTCGAAACACATTTGCACAGGATTATTCCTTGCAGCTCAAAGCATGATAGAACAATGCTAAGCTTATGATATATGTTTCTCAGTAGTACATTTAAATTTTAAGTCTGAATGGGATGTTAAAATTGATGATCCATGCGAATTCGGCAATTATAATACTGCTTCATCTCCATTTTACTGTGAAGAACGACAAGCTTAGTAAGTGCATGATATTAACATTATCCAGTTTAAAAGATGACCTTTTATCTCCCACACCCAGTTAAAAGAAAGTCATGTCTATCATCTACAGAAGAGGGAGGAATAAAAGAACTCATGTTTTCATTTAATATCTAGTTTGCTAGTATTGTAAACCTAAATATTTTATATGAATACAAGTAATTGATAGACGAATATTCAGATTTATGGAACTCAGAAGCTATATTACTTCTAAGTCTGTAAGTGTTAGGGTGCACAAGCAATAGTATGTTGTGCTGATCAATTTTGGTATTACCAGATATTACGACCAATGTTTTCAAACTTAAAATATGGATGTCCTGCATTGTACATGGCAGAAGCCTCCCTCATACATTGTGATGTAAATTGTATGGTCCCAGCTTGACGTGCTGGATTCTGATTGAGCCTTGAACATAGTTAACCCTTTGTATGTGCTGTTGTATGGACTTGAATGACATCAGGTTCGTGTGAGATAAATCTTGCATGTTAAGGGTTAAACTGTGTGTGAGTTGAAGGCAGAGCAAATTGTGATCAATTGTTATCTTATCGTATGTCAGGGATTTCTTTGGTATTGTCAAAAATCTTCTTAATTTAGTTTTTGAGTTTGGCTTAATCTTTAGGTTTTAAAGTTTAAATTCATTTTGATTATACATACATTTTTAACATGTATTTACATGCCAAGTGATTGTAGATTTGATATTGATACTAGTGTGAAATACTTACATATTTACTCAAAGGTAATGTAGAATCTGTATACTTGTATATAAATATATATATAATGAAGGTAAATAGTTAACAGTATGTTAATGTGTAACTTGTTGGAGTCTAAAGAAAAAGACTAGAAATATTTATTGTGGTTCACTGTCTTGTAACTGTGGTCACTGGAAAAGACCTGTCACTATGTTCTGTACTCTTCCCTCACTCTTTCATTTCGACAATTCCCGTTATGTTGACATCTTCTATGGGATGCCATTCATGGCTGATGCTCTTAAATGGCAGTAACGTAAAGAGTGACATGCACTTTGTGTGGATATTGGTCTTTGTCTCAGATGCCATTTATACACATATCGTGTTTGAAATTAAACTGTCAAGGGGTCCTTGTGATAACACAAAAGTCCGAAGGTATAGTTTTGGGGTTACCAACGATTCAAATATTATGCCAATACCCAATGGACCCCAGTACATCCCTTCATTTCAAACACTGTATACACATACACAATTATAAGCTTGAATGAATTCTCTGAAAATTGTGTTAGAAATATGTAGCCATTGACGGTACATGAAATCATTTCTTACCTCTACATACCTTGTACTATTTTCTTCTGTTGCTATCTCGTTTCCATTGTGATAGATGGACCTGTTTTCTTTCTGCAGTTAATATTGTCTTCTGTAGATATGTACCGGTAACTTAAACTGTAAATCACAGTGAAAGTGTCAACACTTGTCTGTCATGATGAGAGAAATATTTTGTCTGACTTCTTTTCCGTTAGTACTACATTCAGTTGAAACGGTTACAAATATTGTGATTTGCTTGATGTTTGTTATACTAAATATTGTTTCCAGTTGTCATATACACATCGTTTCAGTTGAAGACTGTATGTATGAAGTTTTGATAGCGTCTGAAATATCTTCATTCATACCTTGTGATGCTGTTATGACTTCGTGTAGTCGATACTGTTGCCATATGTCTGATTAATGTTGTAAGGCCCCGAGTTGATGCTACGTGCTGCCAGAATTACCTGTCTGCCTGCCTTCTTCATGCCATTCATGCAAGCAGTGATACTATGGAAATCAAAATGCCTGAATTCAAGCGTCCCCTGTCGAACTTACACAAAGTGCTTACTGTACACAGGGGAATTACGTCAACACATGAAATATCTGCACTTGTATGAACTGTATGATACATTGACACATTTTGTGTACACTCTTGTGTAGTGGATCCTCAACATCTGTGCTAATTATATGCCAAATAAGTGTGCTGTTTTTTTATCATGGCCAAACCATTAAATGTACTGTACGTGTAGTGTCCATATGTGTTGATTTCCAGGTGAAAAGTGTTATGGCTCTACTGAATGAGTGATGCCCCAACTATTACCTGGGGTAGTTATATTTTCATGATGTCCTGAGAGTTATGACTATTTGTATGTGTACAAGATCCAATTTTAAATTATCTGCCTCTGTGAACTCTATCCCTTGCGTGGAGATACTGGCTTCCACACTGTCATGTGAGTAGTCTGTATATTAATGTCAGGTTTGTACATATGTTGTCCTGGGTACTGGCAGTGTAGACATGATTTTAGTTGTTTATTAAAAATCATACAACACTTGTCTCTCGTCTTTTATGCTCAGTTGCATCTGTGTATATGTTGATTGAACAGTTGAGGAAAGCTGCTGAACTCGGGCTTGTTCGTGTACTGTAGTCACTCTCCACTCTTGCAAGTTCTGCAGATACGAAAACATACAAGTTGGTTCTTTGCTAACCAACAGGGATAGTCTGTCTTTAGAAACTAGTCCAAAGCCTGAGTCAAGGTAACTTTGTGGGGAAAGCTCGATCATTATACCCTATATATTCACATTGAAAACTAAGTAAAATGTAGCAAATAGATAGGATAGTACATATAAACTCATAAAGTGTTTGGAAGAGACTGTTAGTATGATCATTGTATGAAGTACTGACAAAAAGAATGCGTAGTGGGAACATTTCTCTCATTTGTTTTCCTGCTGGTTTAATTAAGGAAAAAGAAAATAAGATATCTGATCAGTTGTGATGAACAATCTGATGACCGATGTCGCACTCACTGGAGCTAAATTGCTTTTTCCTGTTTGGTTTTTGTATTCGGTTTCCATGGTAACAACTATTGTCACAACACAGTGATGTTAGAGCAGATGATATTTGTAAAGCTTTTGAAATGAAGTATAGGTTATTTTTAAAAGTAACATGCTGTCTTGAGAAAATTATACTGGTTCAGGGTGCTGAGAATTTTGTCTTTTACATTTTGTCCATTCTTTAAAGTAGGTACCATTACTCTTTGCCTTACTCTTGTCAAGGGTGGTCTGTACAGCATTATTTACAGTGTATCTTTGCTCAGGTGGTCAGGCTAAGCATAAGTGTTTGCTTGACCATTTATTTATTGGTTGTCTTTGTTATGTTTGAATATTAGTCTCTGTGAGCACAGCATGTTGGAGTTGGCGATTGCGAGTAACGGTGTATATAATTGTTAAACTGTCCAACAGTGTTTTTTAATATCTGGTAGTTGTCAAGGTTTCGGCTCTGTTGTCACAATTTGTGTATCTTCCTGTGTGGACAGTGGAACCTTGTTAGTTCCTAGGCGCAAGATCACATTTTTGTTTTGTTTGTTGTTTCGCTGCATTCAGAAATGTTCCACTTGTAAGGTGGCGGTCTGTAAATGATCAAGTCGATCTACGCAGTATGGATACATGTTTCAACCAAGTGAGATGCCATTCCAATAATCAGATTTAAAGTCCTTGTGTAAAGGTTCATAGAGAAATGTTTCAACTGCAGATTATTGGTTTTGGTAACCTGCAGGTTAATCCCCTTAATGGAATTACCTTTATCAATGAATAATGCAATGCCCTGTCTGACAGATCTATTCATTGTGGCAAATTCGGTTTTAACATTTGTTGAACATATCCCAGTTCCCGATGCTTATTGAGTGTGCATTTGGTGGCCGAACTCCTCCAACTGTTCCGTTGTTATTACACACTGATGTTATGGGTGTTGCTCATTACATCGCTGTTGTGCCAGACTCAAGTTTACAGGCGGTCATCATGTGGCTGCAAAACTGACTGTGGCATAAAACAAATCTGGAGGTGGATGATGTGAATAGTTCTCTACTTTTGAGACATGTTTTCCAATATCCAATAGAATTCATTAAATGTCATCTTGCACCTTTCTTCCAAATCAGGGGTGGTGTGGTAGCCTTATGGTTAAAGCGTTGGCTCGCTACACGAAAGATCCGGGTTCGATTCCCACATGGGTTCAATGTGCGAAACCCATTTCTGGTGTGCCCCGTCTTGATATTGCTGGAATATTGCTAAAAGCGGCATTAAACCATACTCGCACTTCCAAATCATTAATTGGTATCCAAACTTTCTGGTGTTTGAGGTTCATTAATTGGTATCCAAACTTTCTGGTGTTTGAGGTTAACAAGGTTTCACTGTCATTTGCTTCGTTGTTGCTTTCTTTGTGAGAGGGTGGATGCAAGTTACATTATTACATTTGATATTAGATTCAGAACTTTATTCTGTTTTATTTTTCCTCATCCTGACTCATGATCTTTTGCTTAGCTCCCTTTCCCTTGCGAATGGTAGTGGAACACTTGAATCCCTTGTAGTTCCTGAAGCGGATGTCAAAATACACTCACCCACGAGTTACCTCCCTTCTTTCCCGCGCAAACAGTCATGTGACCAGCCTTACTTGTGACTCTCTCCCTTTTCGCCCATGCGGATGGTTGGGTGAGCACTGGAGTCCCGTATACGGCACCATATCCTTTTATATTTAGATCCTTTATCCAATTTAAACTGTGTGTAGTTTTTTGGTTATATTTAGTTTTCATCGTGTGTCAAACTTTTCATAAAATTATTCATATTTTGTGACAATTATTCATCATAATGTAGTTTGTTTACATTTGATGAATCTTGCAGTGTTACAGTTACCGGCTATCAGTGACTGATCCTCACCTCCAATGCCCGTCATGCATTAATCCATGTTCTTCCAGCTTGCGTTACAGATACTGTATTAATTTATCAGATTTGCAATTTAATAAATATTTATCGTACATCTATAGACGTACCATGGATCAGGTGAGGAAGTCATCACAAGCCACGGTTGATAAACCTGGAGATCAAGCCGGTAACCTTAGGTTGTTTGCTACTGCAGAAATACATAATTCTGGTGCTATGTTGAGTCCGTTGCAGGGGCAGTCGTCTGTTACGGGGTCGAAAAAGAGGTCTGCTACGACGGAGTTGACGCCCTCTCAGAGTAAGAAAAAGACTATTGCTTCATCCACAATGCAGAAAAGGGTATCTATAAATAGGTCAACATCGAAATCAACACGACCTAGCAAGTCAACTCATCAGAGGTCGTTTAATGAGATCATCCTACCGCACGAGGCTTTCGTGTTTGATGAACCACCGTTACTTCTGCCTGAAGTACCTATTAGATCGCCGACACAGTCGACCTCCATGACTACTAGATCGTCTCCTGCAACTACAAGAGCGGGCCAGCTGTTTGATGACCAACCACCAACTTCTCAACGCAGTGAAGTTTAAGCACACAACACATCAGCGTTCGCAAACGCTTCATCAACGCCGAATCAGTTCCAGTCAACGCAGAACTTCGATCCAGGCGACTTTATGAGGCAATTTACTACTCATATGATGGCCATGATGGAACGACGTTTTGATGAGGAAGCGAAGGCATGACAGAACCTCTCATCAACTGACAATGTTCGCAAACCCTCAGACCTACATGAACCTAATACGCCTCGCAGATCTACATCTGCAGACAACGTTGGCGAACGTGTACGTTCGAGAATGTCATCACAATCGGACGACTCTGTCGTCATAGAACAAGATGGAAGGTTTGCGAAGGCTACTAACTCTATGAGAAGTTTGTCTATGAACCCTCAACATTCAAGAACGCCTAGGAATCCATCCCCAAGAGCCAGCCGTTCCAGATCTAGATCCCACAGCTCTCACACGTGTGAAGAGAAGGTTCGCGAAGGCAAGGTCTGGAGAAGGAAGGATCGAGAAGGGAAGGTTCGCGAAAGGATGTTTCGATAAGAGGCAATGCAGACATCTGCAGGGTTTGTGAACCCTCAGATCAACAAGCGATATTAGCAACGCAGGCATCTACAAGGTTCGCGAACCCTAGGGTTTCGCGAACACATCAACAAGCAGATATCAGCAACGCAGACAGCTACACGGTTCGGACGTCTATAGGGTTCGCGTACCCTTAGTTCAACAGGCAGGATGATGGCGTCGACTCTATTAACATGCGGCTGAATAAAAATGAAGCAATGATTAAAACATTCAAAAATCCGCAGTCAGAATGAAAACGGATGGTTTTGTCAGCGCGCTTATAACTCAACAATAAAAGATCAACAACATGTGCGATCTCTACAGCTTACAGCCTGCACAACTCTACAACCTGCACGAACCTTAAACCTGTAGTAGGTTCAGTTTCGGATGACAAACCTACTTGATGAGGGGAATCCCTGCATCAATAAAGGAATATGCGGAGGTCTTATCCTGGGTAACAGTTGGCCTGCTGCTATTGTCGTTCACTCACTCACTCCAACCCAACAGACACGTACTGCATATATGCTGATGACTTCGACTCCAATATATTACCTATGAAGCCGATATCTCAAGTACTGGAGAACCTCAAGACGACCTTCGTAAAGGGCTTAAGGTTAACGCCTTCAAGAATCCTTGGACGGACGTACAGATAATATTATTAACACTCGTCACTCAGCGTGGGGATTAGGAATCTATATTCTATCAATTAGATTCAACATCAGTATTCTTCTTCGTGATTAATATCACGTATTCCCAGAGAGAGTGACAAGTAAGGCTGGTCACATGACTGTTTGCGCAGGAAAAAAGGGAGGTAACCTGTGGGTGAGTGTATTTTTACGTCCGCTTTGGGAACTACAAGGGATTCAAGTGTTCCACTACCATTCGCAAGGGAAAGGGAGCCAAGCAAAAGATCATGAGTCAGGATAAGTATAAAATATCAATTTTACTTAAAAAATTACATATTTTCATGTCAGATAGAAGGTAGGTAGTTACGTGGCTTATTTATGATTTCCATAAAACATTTAAAGGGGAAAGTGGGTGATTAACTATTGATGGTAGTAGAGCATAAAAAGTAAGAGAACTGTAACTTTAACACACCACCAATACCTCATGGGTTTGTATACACAAGTTCTTCATCAGCTGTGAATGTCTTGTATGCTTGCACACACATGCAAGTCAAGCCATGGAATAAAGGATTGTTATTTAAAGGACTTGAATGAGACCATGGCTTGATGTTTGTTAAAAAATAGTGATTTTTAATGGCGAAGTTGTATCTATTTGTTTAAGGCGGAGAAACAGTGTGTGTCCAAACGTGAAGTATTTGTGATGTTATAATCCAGGAGGACTTTGAATATACTGTGACATTGGTATTCATAGATTGCGGAATTAATAGGGGAGTTAGAATGAATGGATTGAAAGATTGATGCAGTGATTAGGAGGGTCACACATGCCAGATTATCAAACCTTTTACACCATCTCCAGGATCTTGCCAAAGAGAACACTCTGTTAATACATTATGTATACTTAGATGCTTGGAACTTATTTTCCCGTTTCAACTCAGGACGTTGGATGAGAACTCTTCTTTTGAGTGACCTCAATAACAGATCAGTTTTATTTGTTTTTTATAAGGAAGCGGTTGAAGGATCAAGGTATGGTCCAGAACCAAAGTTGATGTTATGACAAAAGCAGAGACAATATTTCAGTATTTCGTAAGGCGTTCTGGAACGTGTCTTGAAAATGCATTTTGATTTTATTCTTGAAAATAATCTTGATTTAACAGATAAAAGGAAATACAAGCTAAGGTTTGAAAAATATCCATATTTTTTCTTTTTAGCAAAATTCAGGACGAACTTGTCCACATGATCAGGAAGGAAGAAAGTAAAATTCAGGAATATTGTATTTGTTCGTGACAAGATCTGTTCAGCATGTAGAACTTGCATATCAACCCAACCAAAATTATGAATGTATCAAACTTCAAGCATTATGTTTTAGTGTGTAAGAAGTGATTTATTTTATTCGGAGATGGCATGTACTGTATTTGTCTGTTTACAACCAGTTGCAGCCAGACTGGTCTGTTCTTGTTGTCCTTGACCCTTAGAATGCACATCTCATGGCCAACTGTAGCCTGCTTGTTTGGAGGAGTCCAATTGTATGTACAGGAATTCTGTGTGCTTTTATGGTGGAATAAATTTGTAGATATTTCAAATGAAAGATTTTCGTCTATTAATTATTTTTTGTCTGTTATGTCTGCGTGCAAGCTTTCATCATGAACCCCATTTTCCACTGTTGAGGATTGTAGCATGTTATCCAATAGCTGTTAGAATGATTCAGTTCAGAAAATTACTTGTCATTGTGATGATTTGTGACAGGCAGTAGAGACCAATACTGTGGTCACATTTGGGTTGTTTGAATTAATGTGGATATTTTTTGTATTTATATGCAACATTCATTAATGAAAACAATGGACATGGTGGTCATTAGATTACCATGACTCGTGTCATAAATATAAAACAAGCTTGATGTTGTGACAGACAAAAAGTGTGGAATGAACAGTCTTAGGTTTGGTGATTCTGTCCGAGAGTGGATTTACCTTTGGAGATGAAACGATGAGAGATTATTTCACCCAGCAGATGTGAATATGAGAGAGTATTTGCCTATATGAGAGAGTATATCTACTCCTGGAAGATGAGACATTTTGGTTTTAGCAATGTTCCTGCCATAAGAAGGAATGGGCAAGTCCACAGTATCCATGTGAGCAGTCATACTTGGGTTAGTTGCTTCCTGTGAGATGAGACTTTGGGAACCCAAGGAGATGAGACTTGAGAAGGTATTTACCCGGGAGATGAGACTTGAGAGTGCATTTACCCTCCCCCAAGGAGATGAGACTTGAGAAGGTATTTACCCGAGATGAGACTTTGGGAAAGTACCCTTGGGAGGAGATGAGACTTGAGAAGTATGCATTTACCCGGGAGATGAGACTTTGGGAAAGTATTGACCCTGGGAGATGAGAGAATTGAGAATGTATTTACCAAGGGTGATGAGACTGAGATGAGAGACTTGAGAAGGTGATTTACCAAGGGAGATGAGACTGGAGAAGGTATTTACCCGGGAGATGAGACTTTGGGAACCCAATGAGATGAGACTTGAGAAGATATTTACCCGGGAGATGAGACTTTGGGAACCCAAGGAGATGAGACTTGAGAAGGTATTTACCGGGAGATGAGGGAGATGAGACTTGGGAAAAGGGTGATGACTGACCCTGGGAGATGAGACTTGAGAATGTATTTACCAAGGGTGCTGAGACTTTGGGAAAGTACTGACCCTGGGAGATGAGACTTGAGAATGTATTTACCCAGGGTGATGAGACTTTGGGAAAGTACTGACCCTGGGAGATGAGACTTGAGAATGTATTTACCAAGGGAGATGAGACTTTGGGAAAGTACTGACCCTGGGAGATGAGAATTGAGAATGTATTTACCAAGGGTGATGAGACTTTGGGAAAGTATTGACCTGGGAGATGAGACTTGAGAATGTATTTACCAAGGGTGCTGAGACTTTGGGAAAGTACTGACCCTGGGAGATGAGACTTGAGAATGTATTTACCAAGGGAGACGAGACTTTGGGAAAGTACTGACCTTGGGAGATGAGAATTGAGAATGTATTTACCGAGGGTGATGAGACTTTGGGAAAGTAATGACCCTGGGAGATGAGACTTGAGAATGTATTTACCCTGGGAGATAAGAACTTGGGAAAGGATTAACTCTGAAAGATGTTTGCCATATTGTTTGCGTTGGTGAATACTGTAGACTCACCCATCTTTGCACTGTCATGCCAAGTATCTTGTATTTCAAAGTAGCATGTCAGACGAAATGAGATGCTACTACACTGAATTCAGTCAACTGTTGGGAAAATAACATTGAAAAGAACATTGATCTGTTACCATGACATTTTATTTGTTGTTGGAAGAAGGAATCTAAAATACATTTCCCATGATGATAAACAGTAAAACCCTGAATAACAAATCATGAACATAAATAATATCCCTTTGTACATATTCTTGAGAAACATACATTGTTCTCATAGCTTTTCCTTTTCATCTGGTGTAAGAGGCATGTTTGACATCAAGGTTGTATGAAGATATTTCCCCAAACATGGTTTTCTCTGTACATTATGGGGGTGGCGGGATAGCCAAGTGGTTTAAATGTTTGCTTGTCACTCCGAAGGCGCGGGTTCGATTCCCCATATGAGCACCAGAAACTCCTTTTCTGGTGTCCCCTGCCGTGATATTGCTGGAATATTGCTAAAAGCAGGGTAAAACTAAACTCACTCACTTACCCACTGTACATTATGTTTCCTCCTGCCAACATGCACTTGTATCAAATGAAACCTTTGCACATGCTCTTCAAATATTTCTGATTCTTTACATTCAGAATCAGTAAATGTGAAGACCATTCCCATTCTTGCAGACGGCGACATTAATGACAGAATATACACATGTATGATGTAAAGAAACATTTAAAGACAACCTGGAAATATGGGTCATTAATATCAGCAGTAAACCACATTAAATAGCTTCTTGGTCCAGGCAGAGCAATCCCATTAAAAACAGATATCACTTTGGTAAGATACCTCTTGGTATGAAGATCTGAAAACAATCCACAGAAGGCCATATCAAGTGAACCCTGTGGAAAAGTCTACGGACCAATCAAAATATTGGATGTTTGTGTTCTTGAGCCAATGAAATGTCTGCTTTCTGGGCTTCATTTCTCTCCTTCCTTGTTTCGGAAACTTTGTTTTTAGAAAATAAAGACAACCACAGTACTAAAAAATACCCGCCATGGTTCATGATTTGGATGTCGCAATCGCTCCTAAAAACATGATGATGTATGAAATCAGGTACATACCTCTAATGTTCACTCAATGAATTCTCTCCCTGTTCAATAAACTGTGTTTGGGAACTCTTGTTTAAAATCTCCAGCTTGGTTGCTGTTGGGTTTTCCCATAAGAATCAGAGGTAAGTTCTCTAAACAACACCATGTATTCCGTATGAGGTCACACATAAATAAACTGGTCACACAAGACACTTGATAGTTATTGATGTGGGTCAAATGTCATGATTTGTGATTTACATGAAAACAACAAACCCAAACACTTTGCATTTTGGAAGGTCATGAAAGAAACATGTATTTGGAACACATGCCATCATATTTGAAGACAATGAGCATTTGTACATTTATGGATGAAACATCTACACCATAACACCTAAAACAATGGACAGATACATAAAACATTGTATAAAACGCACAACGTCCAAACCATAAACAGCCTGAACATAAAACTTGAATTCATATTTGTGAATAAAATTAGATATAATGGATGGTGATGTCCAGTGTATAAAATTGAAATGACTACCGGTAATTAACCCACAATACAATTATCACGCTACAATTTGGTGATAAAATAAATATACATGAGTTTATTTACATTATGCATAAACTTATCCTGACACAACATGACGCAAATTCCCAATGCCATTACACTGAACCTAAAATGTGCCTCTCTGCCAGGGGTTGCTATTCACAGATATGAGAGTAACCTCCCCTTGAACAGCTACTTTTGACTGTGATACCACATCAAGGCTAAATATCTGATAACCTTTCAGTTTGATTCTTGCTCAGTTACAATCAACTGCTGTGTCAACTAGTGAATGTTTCTCAGATCTCCTACTGATAAATCCCATACCGGTAGGTTATAATTAGAAAACGAACCATCTGTCACCTCAAAGCATTCCTTGATTGAAGACAGACACTGTTACTTGGATACTGAACCAAAGGTAGGTCCACTCCTGCATGTAAGATGCTTGTCTGAAACTGAAAATAGTGGTGTTCTCTGAGAGTGAGTGAGTGAGTGAGTGAGTGAGAGCAATATTCCAGCTATGTGGCAGCGGTCTGTAAATAATCAAGTCTGGTCCAGACAATCCAGTGATCAACAGCATGAACATTGATCACGTTCTCTGAGACTTCAGGCTGGTGTTTTACAAGCAGTGACTTCAGTCTTGGTGTTAGGGGCCCAGTTCTTTGCCAACCTAAACTTTCACAAACAGTGACTGAGCACATTAGGAGACGGAACTATCAGTGTAAAAAGGTGTACATGGTAACTCACACTGAGGTGTCAAATGTTGGACAACAATATTTAAAGTGTTGCTTGACAACAAACACCTAGAAGACACCCAGGAATTAGACGGTACCGACACCTTTCATTGTGGAGAAGCTCTCCAAGGCAATCAAGCAGATGTAGAGGGTGTCCAAGCTCTGAAGCAATAAGACTTGCCAGTTACCAAGGTGGTCAGGTAGTCATGGTGATTACGGGTGGAAGTAACTGAGAAGTCTAAAAGATGTTCAAGGAGAGGTCACTCTGATAGCTGAAATGGGATTGAAGGGAGAGGGACTTCGCAATATGTTACATCAAGATACACGTTCACAAGGTTTGCCTTTCAGCTGACAGAATGACAAAAGAATACTATTATGTATGAATTGCATGTATATGCAAAACAAAGCCGATGTTAACTCTTTTCTGATGTCTTTGTTGAGACTATTTCAGGTGAATCTGATTTCTCAAAGTCTCCCTTTTCAGTTGTTCCTACACCTATTTCTTCAGATGTTAGATCACTGTTGGTCTTCCTTTTCGTATTTGAATCATCATTGTTAGTTTGACTGTTGAACTGTGCCCATTTCCTATGCATGGCCTCCTTTTCATGCTTTGCCTCCTCCAGGCGCCCATCGTCTTCCCCCAAGGTTATCATACATGCAATGGCAGCTCCTTGTTCAGCTAGCGGCTTGGACTTCTCCCTAATAGTAGCAAAACATTTTTCAGAGTAAAGTATTAGAGTTTCAGCATCCTTCAATCGAAGGCTACTTCATCTCAGCCATCCAGGAACGGCTATAGGGATGAGTGATTGAGTGAGTTTGAATTTTATGCTGCTTACTGTAAACGATTATATTTCGCATGGCACACAAGAATAAACCTGTCATTCATTCAGTCAGTCTATGCAGCCATAACACATCACGCTTTGAAGACAGAAATCAACGGAATCTTAAAATGACGACTGATCATACTTAACTGTCGCTGTAATGGATTTCCCAAAACATAATTAAATAATGAGCCAAATCCCATTGCCGAATTAGCACAGCAATGTGTGTTGTGGCCGCCATGGAAATTGGTCACATGACAGATGGTTTGATACAAAACAGATTACCGCGTGAAGCGACTCGAAAGAAATAATACAGCAGTATTTTATTTATTCATTAAGATTTTATTCACCAGTACATCATGAAGCGAATAGTCACTAACACTCAATCATCTCATTCACAACAACCCGGCTTGTTTGAAATCACAAAGAGCTTCATATACAGTATAAGTTAATTCAAATCGTCAGAATTTGGAACATAAGACTGATGTGTTTTCATCTCTTCTGGGAGAAAGCGGATTACTGTGTACTAGTATATCACACTGATAGAGATTTCCTGTGAGTAAGCAATAAACGCCTGACAGGTTAAGCCACTCTGTTAGTTTTCACTATGCAATTATATCAAACTGTCAATTCCTAGCAAAATTGCACCACGCGAAAATAAGTATGCGCTTTACAGTATATCAATATTCCAGCAATATCATGGCAGGTGACACCAGAAATGGGCTTCACACAATGTACCCATGTGAGGAATTGAACCCAGGTCTTCAGCGTGACGAGCGAACACCTGAACCACTGGGCTACCTCACCACCTGAATGAGTGAGTTTTAACAAATATTTTTAATAGAATTGCAGTTCTATCATGGCATGTCAGCAATCAAATCCAAAAATTACCTGAATTATGTAGGAGTAAGTGAGAACCACAATCCACACAAATGTCACTCTTAAGGTGTCATCATCAACACATCAACAGGGGTCAAGTTCACAGATAATTTAGTCTGTTCATTGAAAACCTTTGTCAAAAGTGCTAAATATGATAAAACCTCTCAACTTACCAGAAAGGGGTTGTGTATTTCACTCCCTGCACTGTCACAATACTGTTGAAGCATCTGTCTGCCACTCGGTCCACCTGAACAGAGAACAGCTGGTCAATATGACTTTCACCAAGGATGCGACGTTTCGGTCATAGATTCTTATACCGTTGAATTACGTCACATCATATAGAACAAAGAAGATGTCATCCATAAAGTATCTTACTTTCTTATTACTCACCAACTTCTAAAATGCCAGTCAAACAGATCTTTCACCAAGTAGAGTGACAATGTGGAAAACGTGCTTGATACTCTCACCAGTGACACAGGTCTCGACCATTTTGATATACATCAGGAATAGGAAACAATCATTGGATTGTTGGACATCTAATGCTACAACTCCTCACAACAACTTGATGTGCCTCAGATTATTGGGCTTCCCCTGTCATCTGGTGTTGTAGTGGTGTGACATACAATGATGTACTGCAGTGACAGCAGAGTTTTAATGAAGTGTCATACAGCATTGTACATATATGACATACAATGTTGTACATAAGTGACATACCATGTTGTACATGAGTGACATACAGTGTTGTACATGGGTGACTTACAGTATTGTACTTGGGAAGATCCACCCTGTTCCTCTTACACCATTCATACAGGCGCTGTTTGGGGGTGACAGCAACTGGATAGTCCTTTCTGTGGGGAGACACATGAATTAATGGAACACGTTCAGCTTGAAGGGGAGACAACAAACAATATTGTAGATACTAAAACTGTTTACATCGGTGAGTGCTTCCTTGATAATCTCCAGGGTATACGTTCCGATAAACCTCCACTATACCCTGGATGTATCTATGGATCGGCCTGTTAATTGTATAACCTCCTTTTGCTGGCTCAGCATTCTCACAGTAGCCAGTCAAATAAGCCGTTGTAACCAAACTTGCCAGTGTCAAAGATAGCAGCCGCAGCCGGGAACGTTTGTTAGCTGTGTGACTCAGATGTAGGGGAAAAATCACACAGACAAACTGACAGGTCTGAAACCTTCACAACATATATGCAAGAACTTCTTCTACCTCTTTCAGAGTTCCTCTGCAACAACTGTTTTACCAAGTTTAATCGGTTAGATAAAACAAGCGAAAGTGAGTTATGATGGAAACCTTGTGATTGGTATGCTCAACGTCCCAGCATAGACACCTGATTGGATAAAAAGCCAGCCAAGGGAGGTAATAAAATTATGAGGCTGAGCCGTAGATGCATCCAGGGTATATTGGAGATTTATCGGAATGAATACCCTGGAGATTATCGAGGATGAGGTGAGTGATGTATGCCGCTTTTAGCAATATTCCAGCAATATCAGAGACACCAGAAATGGGCTTCACACATTGTACCCATGTAAGGAATTGAACCTTTTCGGCATGACGGGTGAACGCTTCAATCACTAGGCTCCCCTGCTTACATAGGTTAATGTTGCTCATTTCTGCAGTCGGTAATATTCCAGCTAAACCACAGCAGTCCAAATAACTGAATCTGGGTCACACAAACCAATGGTTGATATTCTGATCAAACTCCTGACATGGCAGGGTGCGATGACACACATTCATCCAAGTCACAGGGCCTAGCTATCTAATATAATCCCAGAGTTACTGAAACCAATGCCCAACAGTGTTATCACAGACCCAATGTGGTTGGGTATTCATACTTCAACATTTGATACTTACTTAACAAATCGGACTGGGAATTCATACAACACACTGCCATCGTCTGTCTTTCTGCGTTTTATACAATGGTCATTTTCTCCTCTATCTCTTTTCAACTTTTCCTCTCGTGCTTTCCTCTTCTTCAGAACATCAGAATAAAACTCCTTCATGTCCCAGATGTCACTGAAAAGACAGACATGTTAAATAACCAGTGACTAAATATATAGGCATATTGCCTCAGTTACTCAGTTGTTATTCACACCTTAGTAATGGAATGAGAGCCAACATGGGGTTACCAAGGCAGTGACGCCATTACAGTGTGACGTCATGCAAATATTGTACTACAGTACAAAACTCTTCCAACCTCTTTATGAAACCGGTTTGGTTTGAAACCAAAATAATAACAAAAATACGCTATTTTGTCAATTTAATGCATGTAAGACGTGGGTAATAAATAAAATACACACTTTCGATCTCATTACATACGAATTATCTGAAACTTCGTGATCTTCCTATGTTATCTGACCTCGGCACGGCGGGTCAGATACCATAGGAAGGACACTCGCTCAGATAATTCGTATATAACTAGATCTCATGTAGTATCTCTCTATATCCCCCTCTGCAGTATCTCACTATATCTCCCCTCTGTAATATCTCTCTATATCCCCCTGTAGTATCTCACTATCCCCTGCAGTATCTCACTATATCTGCCTGCAGTATCTCACTATATCTCCCCCTCTGTAATATCTCTCTATATCCCCCTGCAGTATCTCACTATATCACCCTGTAGTATCTCACTATATCCCCCTGTAGTATCTCACTATATCTCCCCCTGCAGTATCTCACTATATCCCCTCTGTAGTATCTCACTATATCCCCCTGCAGTATCTCACTATATCTCCCCTCTGTAGTATCTCTCTATATCCCCCTGTAGTATCTCACTATATCCCCCTGCAGTATCTCACTATATCTCCCTGTGTAGTATCTCACTATATCCCCTGCAGTATCTCACTATATCCCCATGCAGTATCTCACTATATCTCCCTGCAGTATCTCACTACATCCCCCAGCAGTATCTCACTATATCCCCCAGCAGTATCTCTCTATATCCCCTGCAGTATCTCACTACATCCCCTGCAGTATCTCACTATATCCCCCAGCAGTATCTCACTATATCCCCCAGCTGTAGTATCTCACTATATCCCCTGCAGTATCTCACTATATCCCCCTGCAGTATCTCTCTATATCCCCCTGTAGTATCTCACTACATCCCCCTGCAGTATCTCACTATATCCCCCAGCAGTATCTCTCTATATCCCCCTGCAGTATCTCACTACATCTCTATGTCTCTGCAGTATCTCACTATATCCCCCAGCAGTATCTCTATATCCCCCTGTATCTCACTATATCCCCCTGTATCTCTCTACATCCCCCTGCAGTACTCACTACATCCCCCTGCAGTATCTCACTATATCCCCCAGCAGTATCTCACTATATCTCCTCCATCGTGGTGATACCCAGCATGGCCTGTCCCTCCGGCTCCTTCATTGTCTCATGCATGATCTGTAGAACACAGTACTTCGTGTTGATGGCGTTGTTGTCATACTCTGCAGCCTGGAGAGTAAAAATATATCTATGCTGAACTGTGCCTGAATATATAATAAACAGTTTGATCTGGGGAAATCATTATCAAAACATTGTAGGCAGGAAGACTGACATCACCAAAAGTAACCAACAGTCAGGTTTGGTGTCAAGAAAATATGTCAGTCCACATTAAAATTAAAACACAGAGGTTACAACCTGCTCACATTTCAACATCTGGTTTTACAGTTTAAGTTATATCAGGCATGTTTGTTGAGTGAGGAAAAGCCGGAAATTATGAACATCTAAGACAATTTTCAATTTGGAGGACTCCATCAGTAAAAGCATGGTTTTGACATGCTTAGATATGAGTGAGTGAGTGAGTGAGTTGGTTTTTACGCCGCTTTTAGCAATATTCCAGCAATATCACGGCGGGGGACACCAGAAATGGGCTTCACATGTGGGGACTCGAACCCGGATCTTTGGCGTGACAAGTGAAAGCTTTAACCACTAGGCTACCCTATCGCCCCTAGATATAATGAGAGTAAACAGGGTTTGAAGTACCATAAGCACACTTGGTTCCTGGCACGCCATAAAACCATACTTTCACATTCACTCACTCACTAAATGTAATACTGAATTAAAAAAGCATTTCAAGAAAGTAAGAGTGAGTGAGTTAGTTTTACGCCGCACCAAGCAATATTCCAGCTATATGGCGGTGGCCTGTAAATAATTGAGTCTGAACCAGACAATCCAGTTATCAACAGCATGAACATTGATCTGCGCAATTGGGAACCGATGACATGTGTCAACCAAGTCAGGGAGCTTGACCACCCGATGCCGTTAGTCGCCTTTTACGACAAGCATGGGTTACTAAAGTTCAATATTCTAACCCGGACCTTCAAAGGTGTCAAGAAAGTAAGACATTCTATATACATTATGACCATTCATATGGTGTCTCAATGTACAGTAGAACATGGTTATAGCGAACACGGCTATAGCGTACAAACGGATATAGCGAACAAATTTAAAAGTCCCGTCAACAGTCTTTATAATATCATTAAAATTATACATGAATAACGAACTCGTGAGTAGCGAATTAACGGCTATAGCGAACTGATTTACTACCCCCAAGACCCAATTAACGACGTGATTAGCGAACTCACTCAGCGTCAACTCTGCCACTTAGCGGTACAGTATACATCAATCTTGTTGGCGGTGAATCAACATTGTTTGATGGTCATTAATTAATTAACAAAACAAACATATCGTGTTTAACCCATTCAACACCTCTTTGACGAGGACGGTATCCATTGCCGTAGTATGATTGGCTGCCTTAGTTCACGTGTCTGATTTTGACCAATCACGATCCTTATAGCAGACTGTGGCGAAAAAGCGTCATTAGATAATTTTATCCAATAAAATCGCTTTTTACAACTGTGAAAATACTCTCGGCAAGGGTACAGTGATATTGTTGATGTTCCAGAGCTGTCGAACGATACCAGACACCACCCGATTAAGCCTTCTCGCATGTTATTCATCACCGAGAGGCTTCTCAAACGGAAGTATTTCCGTTGTTGTGTCATGTTAACGAACGGAAAGCCTGATTACATAAAAATGAAAATATAAAAAGAAAAGGCGCGGGCATGTTATGACATGTCACAAATGGAAAAAAAATCGCTACAGTTTTTGCTTCTTTTCGCGCAGTTTATCTGGACATTATAAATGTAAGCTTGCATTTTCATCAAAAAAATAAATTTATTTAAGTTGTAGTTGTATTATTTCAATTTTATTATAAAAATAAACTTCATATTTATCAAGATGATATAGGTAATGTCTGTGAATGTCTACATCTCTTCAATCCAAGATGACGGTCAAATGTGAATAACGAACAACGGATATAGCAAACTTAATTTCTTGGTCCCTTGGAGTTCGTTATATCCGTGTTCTACTGTACTTACAAATCTGAGGTACTTCTTGATGACCTCATGCAGAGGGAGAGGGCCGTCAGGTCTAAACACAGACACGTTCCATTCAGCCGCTCGTGCTATCATCACCGACGAGGTGCCGGCTTCTTTCCAGAATTCCTTGATCTCTTCAAGAGTCTTTATATCTCGAGAACCACCACTGTTTTCAAATAGGAACTTAAGTGACATAACTGTGTATTCTGCAAAGAGTCTGCAGCAAATATCAGTAAAGTTGTCAACTTGGATAAAAATATTTTCATATTTATGTTCATCATTTCGATATAATTATAAATGGTCTATTGGCACTGCAGAGGTAACAGCACCAATGAGTTTCATCAGAAGGGGACAATTCCCCTTGGTCCAAAAATCAAGATCAAATAATCTGATAGTATGGTGTTTGAGTGAATATGATTTTAAGCTGCTTTTAGCAATATTCTACCAATATCACGGCAGGGAACACCAGAAATGTGCTTGACATATTGTACCCATGTGGGGGAATTCAAGCCAGGCCTTTGGTGTGACAAGTGAACACCTTAACCATTAGTGAGTGAGTGAGTAAGTGAGTTTAGTTTTACGCCGCACTCAGCAATATTCCAGCTATATGGCGGCAGTCTTTAAATAATCGAGTCTGGACCAGACAATCCAGTGATCAATAGCATGAGCATTGATCTGCACAAATGGGAACTGATGACATGTGTCAACCAAGTCAGCAAGCCTGACCACCCGATTCCGTTAGTCGCCTCTTATGTCAAGCATGGGTTACTGAAGATCAATATTCTAACCAGGACCTTCACGGGTCCATTAGTGAGTGAGTGAGTTTAGTTATATATGGCGGCGGTCTGTAAATAATGGAGTCTGGACAATCCAGTGACCAACATGGATTAAACAAATCAGCATGAGCATTGATGTACGTAACTGGGATACGATGACATGTGTCAACCAAGTCAGCGAGTCTGACCACCCAATCCTGTTAGTCGCCTCTTACGACAAGCATGGGCTACTGAAGATTAGTTCTAACCCGGATCTTCACGGATCCTTAACTATTAGGTTATCCTACCATCCAAGTATCCACTAAAAATATTCCTGAATTACTTGAAACAATTATCCATGAAAGACATGGTACTTGCATACCAAACCGTAAATTGTATATAGATGAATGTGAGGTGAATCTAAAATGGTGGACATGCTTTCTCAAGAGCCAAATTAAAATTGTCCTGTTGAATGTTCATACCCATGTTTAATGGCAAATACAAAGACTTTCTGCGACTCTGTGACCTAGAAGTGACAAACAATCTGACTTACGAGATATACATTCTGTGATATGTTTGACTCACTTTGCAATCACTGGTATTGACACATGCTCTGCAATGGCTCTGATCACATCGTTGCGGTTGTGGTGACGTGACCTCTCATACTTGGTGCGCCCATGGACAGCAATGGCTGCCACTCCTGTACTCTCAATGACCTTCACCAGCTTCAGTGTGTCCTCTAGCTGCACAGAGATCATTGTTACACTGACTGACTGACTGAGTTTTGTTTTGACGCCGCTTTTAGCAATATTCCAGCAACATCACGGCGGGGACACCAGAATTGGGCTTCACACATTGTGCCCATGTGGGGATTCGAACCCGGGTCTTCGGCATGACGAGCCAACGCTTTAACCATTAGGCTACCCTACCGCCCCTCATTGTTACACAGCAACAAGGCGCTACGCAGAATACTGAAGCAAACTTACATGGACAGGTGTTGTACTTCTACGTTCATGAGTTACACATGACTTTCACTGAAACGTTGCTGTCATAATGCGTCAAAAATGTGACCTAATTTATGGATTGCACTGATGCCCAGTAAAAGCTTCCAAAGACTTACCAGACAAAGAACCTTACTTTATGTGTGTTCAGGAGAGAGTAAAACCGATTGTACAAACCTTGGGTAGAATTCTGATCTTGCAAGTGACAGGTATGGACAGGCCAGACACAAGGGTGGTCAGTATCTGTAGCAGGTAGAGCAGGGAGACATTAGCAATATGGATGGAACAGCCTCCCTCACAACCAAGTACATGCAGGAACCATCATATTCATAACAATATGGTTGATGTAACAACCTTCCCCCTTAAAACAACATCACTGGTGGAACAACACTATTACTCATTTCAACATCCTTGACGGAACAACCCAATAACATTAAAATAAGATCTCAGTTCTTAATAATGCTACATTAGCCAATCACAGAGCAACTTGCTCCTGTTTTTTTCAGGAATTCATTAGGGACCGTTCATAATTTATTGCTAGGGGATGAAGATGATTTTTAAGCATGTACAATGTGAATGACCCCCCCAAAAATTTATGTACAAAATAAGTGACCCCCCCATATGTCATGTACAAAATCAATGACCCTCCCCTTCCCATAATTTCTAAGCATAATTAAAGCCAAATGCACACCGTTTGGACTTATTTTTGATTGAAGTTTTGGTGATGTTTTTAAGCAAAATGCTGACTGCATACCTCCCAAAATGTGCTGCACTAAAACTACAAGGGCTACGGCTTTCAAACGTTGCATACTTTGTGTCTATGCATGTTTCTACACCGTAGCATCGTCAAATGTGCCTATGTTTATATGATGGCCGCCATATTGGACGCCTACTTTTGGGCAAAAGTTGTCTTCAAAAACTTTCACGGGCTACTTTGCTATATTTTGTGCCAAAGCGAAACTTAGCACATACAACACTTTAAACGCTTGTTCTGAAGTTGCCTTTGGTTGTTGAACATTTTCTGTTCTTGGTCCTATGTCAAAAGTCACGTGATGCGGCGGCCATATTGGATTGAAGATGTTTATCGGAAATGTGCAGATTTGTAGGGTAGGCATATTTCGCAATCCATAACTCTGAATGTATGAACTGCAGAACGCTGTAAATGCGCAGATATACAGTATATACCTCAAATATTAATGCCCATAAGCTATGTTGCGATATCTTGATTAGTTACGGATATCTAGACGTTTGCTTCTGTTGTTTATTTTGTACTAAAATGTATTTTCAAAATCATGGCGTCATAACTATTTCAACTATGCAGCTAGAATCTGGCAGTCACGTAGTAACTAAGTGTGTTGAACATTTTTGTTCTTGGGTGCATGTCAAAATGTGTATTGCTTGCGTCCATATTGGATTTCGTCGAGATTCTGATGATACTACATTATAAACAGCATAGCTGCTCAAGTTCTGCACACCAAGGCAGTAAAACTTGGCAGTATGCATCAACATAAGATGCTTAACATTTAGATGTTCTTATGCATATCAAAAGTTTGATCGGCTTTGTCGGCCATATGGCATTGAAAATTGCACAAATGCATTATGTGTCCAAAAGCGGCATAAAACAGCATATAACTCCACCACTATTGCCCTAATCGCTTCCATATTTGGCATGTGACTTGGTCATGAAATTCCGATCATTTTTGTCTGGTAGTCCCAGAATGCGATATCTCTAGCCGTTTGGCGCCATCTTGGATTGAAGTTTTTCAATTTCAGGTTGCCATGGGAACAGAAGTTGATATTCAAATGACCTGATTTTTCACGGCATCATTAGGCACAGTCAAGGGAATGCTATGTGCAAAATCTCAACTCTGTGCGTTCCATAGTTCTGGAAATACTAATTATACAGTATTTTAACGGACGAACATCGCGGACAGGCGGACATATTTGTCACTAAATCTGACCAGCGATATGATACATCGGGTCTGGGCAAAGCAGAAACACTAATCCCTTTCACCCTAGAGGTAATAACAAGCGGCGTCTTAGCTCGCCAAAAACATGTTTTTGTTTTTGTCACGGACCGGTCAAATGACCTTGACCCCGTGACCTTGGTGACCTTGACCATTAGAAAGCATTTTTGACATACTATCAAGTTCCGGGGTCAAAACCCCGAAAAACTCAAATATAACGATTTTTAATTAGGGCTCCTTTGCCTTTAGGCAGGAGACCTATTGTAATCGTTAATGTTTTATTATTATTATTTATTTTTCATGCCATGATTTTGTTCCAGCCCTACAAAGAGCACCGCTGGACAGATTAAGCTTGAAAAATTCACCCAGATGCCTACCAAGGTGTAGATATTCCCCATTAAAATCTCTAGGCTGTAGGCCCAATAGCAAAGGGCAGATAATTCAAAATTAATTCAAAAATTTCAAATGCAAATGCAAATATCTCCAAAACTAATGCTCCAATGTTTGCCGGGTTCTTGAGCAGATCGCTAATCAAAATGCTCTACAATTTTCTACTGGACGGCCTCAAGTCGCTCAAATACACCGCTTGGGCGCTTATTTGGGATTGAAGTTTTTGGTGATGTTTTTAAGCAAAATGCTGACTGCATACCTCCCAAAATGTGCTGCACTAAAACTACAAGGGCTACGGCTTTCAAACGCTGCATACTTTGTGTCTATGCATGTTTCTACACAGTAGCATCGTCAAATGTGCCTATGTTTATATGATGGCCGCCATATTGGGCGCTACTTTTGGGCAAAAGTTGTCTTCAAAAACTTTCACGGGCTACTTTGCTATTTTGAGCCAAACGAAACTTAGCACATACAACACTTTAAACGCTTGTTCTGAAGTTGCCTTTGGTTGTTGAACATTTTCTGTTCTTGGTCCTATGTCAAAAGTCACTGCAAGCGCTACGGGCGTTCAACATTATCCGTGTGAATACAACGTATGGGGAGCTAAAAGGAAAAAATACTATTTGAGACCTAATTCCAAATGAAAGAAAAAAAGAGTGCCAAACAAACTGACCTCAACTCCAGGCAGAACACGCAAACGCCACATAAAAAACTTCCAACAACGTGCACTACCAGTGATCATAAATAATGCTTACATTCAGAAACCCAAAGTTTGGACAGATTTAATAAAATACGGACTTCTTTTATCACCGACGACCCAGGAGATACATTGCCTAATGTATCATAAGTTTCATCGACATTTACAGCACGGCAGATTACCCAAAGCATGCGACAGTTCGAAGGAAAGCATAGAATCACGATATCTCCTATAGAGAGACTACTACTGCAAAGCGTGGTCCACGTGCAGATATGGGAGACGATGTAAATTTCAATTGACAATGACGAGCTAGCGCTAAACAAAATTAAAATACACTGCAGTAGAGGTGCTATTCCTTCATTGTAATTCAATCTTTGTAAGGGGTATGTCTTTTTAGGCAGCTTTTAAAGATTGTCAATGATTGAGCGCCCGGGTCAGGGTAAAAGTTGTAGCTGTGGTCTAAGGGGTAACTCTGGTCTAGCTGAAGTAAGCGCTAGTAAAATCGCTTCAACACCGACCAGGCCCGGCTTTACAATGCCCAAGAATAATACGCTTTTGGTAACAATTGATTGCTGTTTGCATGGATTTTAAAACTTCATAGGTGACCTGTATCGCGAGGTGTTACGCGGTATTTCCAGTATATATACCTGCTCTCGATTCACAAATTCAGTTGTAACAGCCCCAGTGTAACAGTGTAATGGATACTGATACAAAACTACTGAAATACCTTAACTGCTGTGTAATCACAAGTTCACTTGCGCGTGGCGTGGAGTGTGACTGACTGATTGAGTTTAGTTTTACGCGCGGTCAGAAATATTCAAGCTATATGGCAGTACTTTATATCACCGACAGCCAAGGCTTATATTACCGAATGTGTCATAGGTTTCTCCCACATTAACTATACAGCAGGTTACCCGTGGCGAAACCTGCGACAGTCTGAAGAAAAAGCGCTGACGATTATGGCCGCTGCAAAGCATGCGACAGTCTGTAGGAAAGCGAGGACGATTATGGCCGCTTGCAAAGCGCATGCTACAGTCTGTAGGGAAGCGAGGACGCATTATGTCTGCTCCTTCAAACACCTAACTCAAGCTGTTTTTATCGACTTCCCACAGACGCCAAGCAGGTTGTACACGCTTATTCACCGTGGTCAGCATGGATAGTTATGGAAAACTAATAGGTAAGTATGCAGTCACAACATCTACATCTATATTTACATATGAACATGTGCATGGGATGCCTTGGTGACTCTTTTTGTCGGAGTAATATTCCTCTCATGAAATGTCCTATAAAGAAACTACCACTGCAAAGTGTGCTGCTCCATGCAGATATGGGAGACGATGTCAATTTCAATTGACAATGACGAGAGAAGTGTGTTACTTCTGCTGTAAAGCTATGTAAGAATGCAAATACCGCTTCACGGCAATGACGATTTATCTCCTTTAGACAATGAAAATCTTATAAAATCCGTTACAGAATTATATAACTGAAACTAACGGCTTTACGGAATTCAAGTAACAACGATATAAACATAAAATGCACTTGGTATCTTGTTCTTTATTTTCTTTTCTTTATTTTTATTTTGTTTTGTCTATTGTCTAGGGTTAATTAGCTAAGTAACCCAAAGTGGACACATTTTTCTTGACTTTGTTTTACACGACTTAGGATGTCCACGCCACGAGTATACCCCCTACTGGAGTACCTTAGTTGCTGTAAAAGCACATGTTCACTTGTGTCAGCTGTGAGAGGAACAGCTGCTATGGATATTGATAAACGCTACAGAAATACAGAGCACGAGTGCTTCGTGGTATCCACATGTCTATTTGGTTGCTGTTGATATTTAGATGGAAATGGTGTTCACCAACAGTGCAGAAAAAATCCTCGCACTAAACTCGCCAGGTAACTCTATCAGTAGGCAATGCACCATAATAAAGAGCATGAGAATGTCATTCTTTCGGTAAAATGACACATGAGTTGTGTTGACTGACCGTTAAATGTGAATCAAGACTTGTCAGCTACATGTGACGTACATTTACATTCACATAATGTCAGTCACAGTGAACCTTTCAAATTATTTAGTTCAGGCCACAAAATTTTCTGTTTCTCTGACTGTTTGAACAAAGGGTTCTTCTGTTTTGATATTTATGATACCTAAGTGATATTATTTAATGTACGAAAATAGGTTTTGTGATGAGTTTCTCGAAACTTAATGACCTCCCAGTACTTCCAGTCGAAGAGCATTTGACTAGCAGTGATATGATTCATATTAACTAATACCTCTCTTACATTCATGAGATATGTGAGAGATGCAAAAGGCTCCAAAGAAGTAAAGCCAAGGAGCCCTACATCGCTGCTCGCAGCTATATTTTTAAACATATTTTTATGTACACAATTGCTGACCTCCCCTAGCATGTGTGTACAAAATAGATGACCCGCCTAACTCCCCAGAACAAAATGGGTGACCCCCCCTTAAAATCATCATCACAACCCCCTAGCCATAAATTATGAACGGTCCTTTATTAGAAAAATCTTTCAGCTCTCACTTTCTGGTAAGGTTGTATTAAAGGAGCGACATGTCCTCAGTTCTATGTTCAGCGGTAGCAAGAATAGATCTAATTGTAATCAGATAGCAGAAGAACCCTTCCCCTCACATCATTGACAGAACACTCCACATCTCATTAGTCTACTGAAGGATGCAATAAACCCTTACCTCTTTGATCTTCTCTGGATTTGACAAAAGTGCAGCCCCCATTCCTCCCTGGAACAGAGACCATATCTTAAAATTTATACCACAGAACACACATTAAGAGACTGACTGACTGAGTTTGGTTTTTCGACGCTTTTAGCAATATTCCAGCAACATCACGGCGGGGGACACCGAAATGGGCTTCACACATTGTACCCATGTGGGGATTCGAACCCGGGTCTTCGGCATGGCGAGCCAACGCTTTAACCACTAGGCTACCCCACCGCCCCACACATTAAGAGATATCACACAGAACACACATGACCAGATATCACACTGAGCACATATTACCAGATATCACACTGAGCACATATTACCAGATATCACACAGAACACATATTACCAGATATCACACTGAGCACATATTACCAGATATCACACTGAACACATATTACCAGATATCACACTGAGCACATATTACCAGATATCACACTGAACACATATTACCAGATATCACACTGAGCACATATTACCAGATATCACACATAACACATATTACCAGATATCACACTGAGCACATATTACTAGATAAAACACTGAGCACATTTTAGCAGATAAAACACTGAGCACATATTACCAGATATCACACAGAACACATATTACCAGATATCACACTGAGCACATATTACCAGATATCACATATAACACATATTACCAGATATCACACAGAACACATATTACCAGATATCACACAGAACACATTTTACCAGATATCACACATTACCAGATATCACATATTACCAGATATCACACAGAACACATATTACCAGATATCACACTGAGTACATATTACCAGATATCACATAGAACACACATTACCAGATATCACACAGAACACATATTACCAGATATCACACATAACACACATTACCAGATATCACACAGAACACATATTACCAGATATCACACTGAGTACATATTACCAGATATCACACAGAACACACATTACCAGATATCACACAGAACACATATATCACACAGAACACATATTACTAGATATCACACAGAACACATTTTAGATAGATATCACACATGAGATACATATTACCAGATATCACACAGAACACACATTACCAGATATCACACAGAACACATACATATACCAGATATCACACAGAACACACATTACCAGATATCACACATAACACACATTACCAGATATCACACATAACACACATTACCAGATATCACACAGAACACACATTACCAGATATCACACATAACACATATTACCAGATATCACACAACACACATTACCAGATATCACACATACAGAACACACATTACCAGATATCACACAGAACACATATTACCAGATATCACACAGAACACACATTACCAGATATCACACAGAACACACATTACCAGATATCACACATAACACATATTACCAGATATCACACAGAACACATATTACCAGATATCACATAACACATATATTACCAGATATCACACAGAACACACATTACCAGATATCACACATAACACATATTACCAGATATCACATACAGAACACACATTACCAGATATCACACATAACACACATTACCAGATATCAACACACATTACCAGATACATATTACACATTACCAGATATCACACAGAACACATATTACCAGATATCACACATAACACACATTACCAGATATCACATATAGAACACACATTACCAGATATCACACAGAACACACATTACCAGATATCACATAATAACACACATTACCAGATATCACACATAACACATATTACCAGATATCACACATAACACATATTACCAGATATCACACATAACACATATTACCAGATATCACACATAACACACATTACCAGATATCACACATAACACACATTACCAGATATCACACATAACACACACATACCAGATATCACACATAACACATATTACCAGATATCACACATACCAGAATACACATTACCAGATATCACACAGAACACACATTACCAGATATCACACATAACACATTACCAGATATCACAAATAACACACATACCAGATATCACACATAACACACATTACCAGATATCACAAATAACACACATTACCAGATATCACACATAACACATATTACCAGATATCACACATAACACACATTACCAGATATCACACATAACACACATTACCAGATATCACATTACCAGATATCACACACACATTACCAGATATCACACATAAACACATTTACCAGATATCACACAGAACACATATTACCAGATATCACACATAACACATATTACCAGATATCACACAGAACACACATTACCAGATATCACACATAACACACATTACCAGATATCACACATAACACACATTACCAGATATCACACATAACACACATTACCAGATATCACATATAACACATATTACCAGATATCACACAGAACACACATTACCAGATATCACACATAACACACATTACCAGATATCACACAGAACACATATTACCAGATATCACACATAACACACATTACCAGATATCACACAGAACACATATTACCAGATATCACACATAACACACATTACCAGATATCACACATAACACACATTACCAGATATCACACAGAACACACATTACCAGATATCACACAGAACACACATTACCAGATATCACACAGAACACATATTACCAGATATCACACAGAACACACATACCAGATATCACACAGAACACACATTACCAGATATCACACATAACACATATTACCAGATATCACACATAACACACATTACCAGATATCACACAGAACACATATTACCAGATATCACACAGAACACATATTACCAGATATCACACATAACACACATTACCAGATATCACACATAACACACATTACCAGATATCACACATAACACACATTATCCAGATATCACACATAACCAGATATCACACATAACACACATTACCAGATATCACAAATAACACACATACCAGATATCACACATAACACACATTACCAGATATCACACAGAACACACATTACCAGATATCACACATAACACACATTACCAGATATCACATATAACACATATTACCAGATATCACACAGAACACACATTACCAGATATCACACAGAACACACATTACCAGATATCACACAGAACACACATTACCAGATATCACACAGAACACACATTACCAGATATCACACAGAACACACATTACCAGATATCACACATAACACACATACCAGATATCACACATAACACATATTACCAGATATCACACATAACACATATTACCAGATATCACACATAACACACATTACCAGATATCACACATAACACATATTACCAGATATCACACATAACACACATTACCAGATATCACATATAAGACATATTACCAGATATCACACAGAACACACATACCAGATATCACACATAACACATATTACCAGATATCACACATAACACACATTACCAGATATCACACAGAACACACATACCAGAACACACATTCCAGAACACCTAAGGTGTGTAATACAGCCAGGAGTTAAGTTCTGATACCTTGATGGAAAACTCCTTGGGGCAGCCCATGTTGATATCCAGAGCAGATACATCATTCTCCCTTAAAACAACAGAATCTCTCAATCATGTTGAGTCAAAGATATGTTTTACAGTCCACATGAATCTTCCCATTATACCTCTGTGGCCATATGAATTGTTTTGTTTGTTGCTTAATACACCACTCAACAACATTCCAGCTATATGATGACAGTCTGTAAATAATAGAGTCTGGACCAGACGATCCAGTGATTGACACTATCGGCACTGACCTACACATTTCAGACACAATGGCATGTCATTTGGGACATAACCAAGTTAGCGAGCCTGACCACCTGATCCTGTTACGGTAGTTGTCTCTCATGACAAGCATGGGTCGCTGAAGATTTTCATTTGAACATAACTCATCATTCCTAGAATTGAACCTAATTCCTATTAGCATATTTTGGATGGCAGAATAACCTGTATGTCATTGATCAGGTCATAATATGTCTTCTGGTAGATGATGGTGCCATATATACTTGCCCAAGCTAATCTGTGTCAGATTTAAACTTGGGTGGAGTTGACTTCTTGATGAAACCTACATGCACAATTGGCATGCTGACAAACTAAAGATAAATGAGAAAATCTAGGATTCAAACTCACAACCCCAGCGCATCTTGTGAGATGAGATAGGTTTACGTAACAATGGTAACTCACACTTTCTTGGCTGCCATCAGAGCCCTCTTTGCATCTGATGTTCCCTGAATCAAAGGAAAAAATAAAACTGATTTTCTTTCCATTAAAGCTAAGTAGAGACATGTTTACCATAATATATATAAAGGACTATGTTACCTGGTGGGTGGGTGAGTGAGTGAGTGAAGAGTGAGTGAGTGAGTGAGTGAGTGAGTGAGTGAGTGAGTGAGTGAGCGAGTGAGGCCAAAATACTGACTCCCTTGGCACATTTCTTCACAAGGTACAACAATTTCTTGACATAACAGATAGTAGAAAAGTATTCCATGAAACTTACCAACTGAAAAAATATTTATTGGTTTGATTCCTAAACACTTCTCTAAGAGTAGAGAGATAATGCACTCACCGTTTACTTTGCGTTCGGCTGACAAAATCTTGAAGTCTATAATTTCCTGAAAGCATTAATAAGTTGTCATATTCAAACCATTTAAACAATACCAAATGACTGCCCATGTCTTCAGTTACAAGATACTTTAACCACAACTGGTTACTTTATAATCACTGTTTTGATGTGGATGTTCTCAGATATTTGTTTCACAATAGCAAAAACTTTTACAAACCTGTAGAGGTTATGAATTCTTTGAAGAAAGTTCACCTTGGGGTACATATAAGCATTAAAATGTCCATTTTAAAATACCTACAACAGTTGTAACAATATTTCAATAAAATATTTTACCAAACAAAAAACTTGTTTTGTTTAGTGAGACCACCCCTACAGGGCCCCTCACAGGACCCCTCACAGGGCCCCCTAAAGCTAAGAGCAGGTAACTCTGGCTGCTTACCTCGTACCTCACTTTTCATGCGGAACGTGTCAGACAGAATGAGGGAGGTGGGCGGCCGTACCCCAAGGAGGACTTTCTTCAAAGAATTCATAACCTCTACAGGTTTGTAAAATTCTTTTTCAAAAGAAGTCCTCCTTGGGGTACATATAAGCATAAGACAGACTCCCAACGACGGCGAGGCGGGAGCGGTATTCTGTCTGGCTAACATACCCTCTAGTTCAATCGAAGGCACAGCCAAAGCTGACACACTTACCGAGTCACGTGACCGCTGATGTTAATCAGGCGGGGCCGTGGCAAGGCGGGGTAGAAAGTGCCTAGTTTATATGCTACTGGCGAAATTATAATGACGGATGTAAGTCCCACCCCAACCATCAAAATGGGAAGGAATGTATGGGCAAGTCCTAAATATTCCACTCATAATCCCAAACCAGCAAAGTGTGGTGCAGGGAGGAAAAACAGTGGATATAGCGCATAACAATGCTAGAGCCAATAAAATCGGTAAAAACCACCACCAATATGATACCACCACCGTTAAAAATTGTGGAATGTTTATAACCGACACCAGGAAGTAAAATCAGTTGTGAATTCGAAAGCTCATTCGGCTAGAGAGTCACGACGCTGCCCACTGTTGAGAACTGTCTGGTCAAACCGAGCATGTTCCCGTGAGTGTTTGTTCAGCTGATAATGGCGGATGAACGTACTCGGTCGGCTCCAAATAGCCACTGAGCAGATCTCCTCAATGGGCAGTGCCGCGGCATATGCCTTTGATGTAGCCACTGCCCTAACCGAATGAGCCTGACCCTCGCCATAACAGCAAAACAGCTGCTTATCTTTCCTGATAGCAGCCGTTCGTTTGATATAAGCCTTGAGAGTCTTACGGACATCTAAGACATGAGCACGTCGAAGAGAGGTACCGGATGATGGAGGCTGAGTGAAAGCTGGCAGTTCAATAGGTGCCGTTACGTGAAAGGCGCTTGCAATCTTGGGAAGGCAAGAGTCTGGCAACTGAATACCTACTCTGTCTTTGTGAAAGACAGTCAGAGCAGTATCCGCTGACATCGCGTGGATATCGCCTACCCGCCGGCCAGATGCTACCGTCACAAGAAAGGCAGCCTTCCAACTTAACAGCTGAAGTGAAAGAGACGACAGATCGTAAAAGAGAGGACCGGACATCCAATCAAGAAATATTGACAAGTCCCACAGGGGACTAAACCGCCGGACAGTCGTACGGATTCTGTCCACGCCTGCTAAAAAGCGCTGCACAAGAGGGTGCTGCCCCAAGAGAGCACCATCGGCAGGTACATGGAAGGCAGAGATTGCCGTGGAGTAGCCCCGGGTAGTAGATGTGGCTAAGCCGGCCTCTAACCGAGACTGTAAAAACTCCTTCAATTACAGTTGAAGAAAAGGGATCGAGAATCCCTCTGCTGACACATCAGCGCGTACAACAGGCCCATCTATCCTCATATTGAACGATTGTCGAATTCCTCCACGAATTGTGTCTGCAACTGGTGCAGGAATTCCTCTCGCTTGGAGGAGATTCTGGACAGTGGCCAGGCCACCCACTGAATCCTGGGATTCGGGTGTGGCGCTCCGTTCTGGGATAGTAGGTCCGGTCGAAAGGGTAATAGTACAGGAGGCTGAGCCAGAAACCTGAGTAGTATCGGAAACCAGCTTTGAGCCGACCAAAGACGTGCAAGGAGCACAAGCAGTCGAGTTGGTTGGGTGGCAAGCTGCAAGAGGACCTTGGGAATCAGGGGTAATGGTGGGAACGACCACATAACCCTGCCCGTCCAATCGAGCTTGAAAGCGCCCGAGGCGATGGCTCTTGGATCCGGTATCCGAGAGCAAAACACCGGAATCTGGTTCTGTTTGAATCGAGAGATCTGGCGAAGGGATGTCCAAGGGGATCCCCTTGGATATATTCCCTGCCATTGTCCACCACCGCAAATGTTGAATTAGCCACCCCGGAGTGTGGAGAATCAACTTGTAACTCCGGGAGTGAACCCACATTCGAGCCAAAGCTTGCTGAATTGGTCGCATCCTCAACCGCGCTTGCCAAACAATGTCCAGCGTTGCCTAGCAACTGGAGCCAAGTCCGAGCTGAGACCCTGGGGGACTTGAGAAATTGTAACACAACTCTCTGGACTTTGGTGACACGGTTTGGAGACAGGGAGACTACACCTCGTGCTGCCTCTAATCTCACTCCCAAGAAAACCAGATCCTGGGTGGGAACAAGTTCTGACTTCTTGAGATTGATAATCCAGCCCAACTTGGTGAGTATACTCATCACGGAAAGTGTCGCATCTCAACTCAAGTGAGTGGCAAGCGCATGAATGAGTCAATCGTCTAGGTACACCAGGGTGACAGCACCTGCCCTGTGACCTGGCTACCTGCGCTGGAATTAGCATGAGTTTGGTGAACACCCTTGGCATCGTGGAGATGCCGAAACTGCACACGAAACTGATAGCACCTCCCATCGAAGGAAAACCTTAGGTATTTCCTGAACTCGGATCCCAGAGAAGGGAGGTGGGTCTCGCTTCCACTGTGGCATGTGGCCTTACCTGAGTGTGGACAGGACCCAGGGATTGGAGGTTACCATTTCCCATTCGGACATTTTCCCATTGATCTGGTACCGACAAGAGCTCTGGAGGAATTATTGCTGGGAAGCCGGGCCTGACTTCCCCTTCCTCTGAACAGGCTGGTGGGCCGCCACAGCCTTGCCCTTGCCCTTCCACGACTGTAATGGTCCATTTAACAGGTTCCTTCGCCGAGGCAGAAGGATAAGCCGAGGCAAGTGCCGGGGCCGTGCGCGAGACGAGCGACGGAGGCCGATAACCGCAGACATCATTTGGCAAGCCGACGACCTTAGAGAGTCGCGCGCCAGATGTGACTGGACCTGTCAACTGTTTATCCAAGGTGGAGGGAGACGCAACTTCCTTGACCCTGCCCACATCCACTAATTGCCTCTGCAATACCGAGATATAGGCAGAATGGATGGTAACCTTGAGGCACTGGACCGCATTGCGGTACTGCACCTCGAAGGAGCGATACGCGGACTTGAGTGCCGTGGAGTTGGCGGAAGCCGACGGCCTTGTTTCGCGGAAGCAAGCGAGCTACTAGATGAACCCCCCAGGGCAACTGACGCATAGACACAATCGTCTACCACTGGGGGATTATATAGACCGGCCTCACCCATGAGGCACCGACGGTCCAGCTCGGGCAAGTTAGGACTGAAGGCAAAATGCATAGCCGTGAGTCTGCCACCTTAGTAGGAGCGAATGCCTCCCCAGGGAGGCGAAACTCCGTAGGGTCGGGGCGCTAGAACTGACGACCACCTGAGGCAGGACAGAGGCAATGCGCTCCCGCACCTGTCTCAGGGACACACCGAGTGATACTGATGGTGTATCCGACCCTCCCCGACCCTCATCCTCCTCCATAGCCTCCTCGAACGGATCCTCCTGGAGTGAAGTCTCTGTGTCTAGAGATAGCTCCGAGGGTTCGTCCGAGGGGTCTAGGGAGAGTGACAGAGGCTCGAACAGAGCCGAGGTGCCCGGTACGACCGACCCAAGAATCGACGCTGAGTCACGGTGGCACTCATGGTACAACCCTGTTCATGGGCTTCCTCCGCCAAGCAACGCAAACATACAAGGTAGCGATCCTGAGGCGATAATGTAGCGCTACAGGTAACACACCCCTTGGACTGCAAAAAACAGAACCGCGCTATGACTAATAGCAAGGACTGTTTAACATAGTGGAATATGCACACAATAATACAGAAAAATACAACATACGGGCGATATTTAACTGCCACAGCAAAGCTATTAAAATACTAGCATAAAGCAACACTAGCGAAGCCTAATTGTGCACATAACTAACAAAGAGCAACATTTGTAAGCGATACGAAATGAACATGCTACACAATCACTCAACCATAACTTACCAAAAAACCGCTGAAAAAGAGGAATTTAGGCAAGCATAACATACGTAATGAAATATGAAAACCTTACAACCCGACTTCAATGGCTTACAAAGCCAACAGAAGGGATAAAGAAGGGACCCATCTTGCCTGCCACATGGCTGGAAACAGCGAACACGCCGGCAAAGTTACAATAAATCATGAATGAAAAAAGACATCCGAAGATTCCAGCTAGCGCCTGTGCGAAAAACAAGGAACCAAACATACAGAATTCGACTCTTTCTCACTCGTTTCTCTTTCATAGATAGGTGAAGACGTGTCTTCTACTGGACCATGCACAACCGTTCTTGACAACGACAGCATGAAAAGTGAGGTACGAGGTAAGCAGCCAGAGTTACCTGCTCTTGGCTGCAGGGGGCCCTGTGAGGGACCCTGTAGGGGTGGTCTCACTAAACAAAACGAGTTTTTTGTTTGGTAAAATATTTTATTGAAATATTGTTACAACTGTCGTAGGTATTTTAAAATGGACATTTTAATGCTTATATGTACCCCAAGGAGGACTTCTTCTGAAAAAGAATAATTAAGATCCTACTTTAATGAGATTGACAAAGAGTGGAATTATAAATATGATTGTCAAGTTCTGTGTCACTTGACTCATCAAAATTAATTCTTCCAATACTGAAAATAACAACGTTCTTGACAACTTTGTAACCAAATAATCAACTCTTCAAATGTCAGTAGACACAGGTATGCCTCTTATGGAGTCACATGTTTGTTTAGATTCACCGAATTAAGATCTGTACTTGCATATAATAGTCTATTGATATTTTACGAATCAAGGTCTGGACAAATGTTTGCTGCATACCTCACAGTATACAAGATCGGCGCCATACTCCAGAGCAAGCAGTCTCATGGGGATGGTGCACACCCTCACCATGGGGGCCAGGATAACTTTCTGTCTGTAGTCTACAGGCATTGTTGACTATGTCAGTGTTTAGATGATGCCATACACAGACCTGGAAAAAGAGATGCACAACTTCGAGAAACTTGCAATTCCAGTTTCCTGGATGTAGTTTATGCTTAAAGTGGCCCAATGCCAAACTGGCAGCTGGAGGCAAAATGTGTCTGGAAAAATGGTGCTAACAGACTTCAAATATCCGAGAAAAGGGCAAAACACAAAATATGATTCTTTTCAAATAATTACAACATTACAATTAAATATATCATTGATTAGAACACATTTTCAGAGATGCTATTTTGTCGCTTTCCTTATTTGGAACTTGTGCACATTCAGGAACTCTCGAGTTCTTTTTCTATCACACTATCTTTATGTTATGGTGCCACTTTCACTGATGATGAGCTGGGATCCTTTTCACCGTTTGAGGCCACTTTGGCTATCTCGATAAAGGACTTTAGCCACACTCAGAGCCACTCAAACAAATTATTTTCAACTTTCAATAAAAAATATTGTGACAGTCACACCTATTTTGTTTCCACATCACAGCATCTGTTTCTACACATTTTTAAAAGTGTCACTACTTCTGTTTGTACATCACATAATGAGATATAATGCATACATTTTTTTACAAATGGTAAAAGGTGACATGGAAATGCTGCAGTTTTCCTGATGCACTGTTCAGATGTTCTCCGGAGTATTGTATTTTCACTGCCACCTCGAAGATAAGTTAGGGTCACTACTAAACAGATAATAATCATAAGGATTTGCCGACCCGTGAAGATCCTGGTTAGAATTGATCTTCAGTAACCCATGCCTGTTGTAAGAGGTGACTAACGGGATCGGGTGATCTGGCTCGCTGACTTGGTTGACACATGTCATGGTATTCAGATTGTGTAGATCGATGCTCATGCTGTTTATCACTGGATTGTCTGGTCCAGACTTATTTATTTACAGACCGCCACCATATAGCTGGAATACTTATGAGTGTGGCACAAAACTAACCTCACATACCCCTTAAGGATTTTCCTCAAATTATTTTGGATTAAAGGGAAGACAAAGCAAACATATTTGCAAACTAACATATTACACTAAGCATTGATAAAGGATAAAAGATTGGTATAAAAGGGTACAATTGCTGAGAGTGATGTCACATATTTTATTTGTGCCCGATTCAAATTTTAAATCAAGAGGGAGAGATTTGCAAAATAAAACCAACAACCTTAGTGCTGCCTGTATCAAACAGGCTTCAGTCATATTTTTTTATCAGAGACAAAACGAAAAGAGAAGGCTAGCTTGTTTTTCTTAAAGATGAGGTATAAAGTACAAAATTACAGCTTGTTTAGACTAGAAGTCAGTTTTTTCCAATGCCTGTATATGTGCCACAGTTATATGCAGCCAATGTTTTGCCTACCCAAAGTTGCCTTGTGGCTAGCCTTGTATCTGCCAAATTGTCGCATGTCCAGTCATGTGTTTTTCATCTGTTCCCTTTAGGACAAGTCTACACATATAGACAAACACATGTCATGAAATGTTTAACCTCGCTGCAACAATATCCGTAAAACAAACAATCTATGTTCATTACATATTTTTAGACCATGTGCTGCCACTAAATCCCTGTGGAGAGCCAGTGATCAGCCACATTGTCCTGGATCTCACTGTTGCAGTTTATAAGAATTAAAATGTAGATAACATTGAAAGGTATGCAATAGGTGTCTATTCTTATTTTATAAACAGTTCGGTCACAAGACTGACTTCAGTTTTATGCCGCTTTTAGCAATATTTCAGCGATATCACAACGGGGGCACCAGAGAACCCGGGTCTTCAGCATGGCGAGTGAACACTTTAATCACTAGGCTAACATCTGAGGTGTAGTCACTGAAGCAGAAACATCATTCGCAGAAAAGGCAGGCAGAGCCAAATAACTTTGATAGTTATCAGTTGATATTCACAAACACTGCATTACAACTGTTGACGTACTGTCCCTCAGTCAAAGGATTGCAAGGGAGATCAGTGAAACCACAGAAGACTCCAGTCACTTCATTTTAACTACTGTAGTTTATAAATTGCCCGCTAAACCATGTCAGGGAGACGGTGTTTTCGTAGGCTGAACCAGTTCATAGACGCGGTGGATTCGTAGACCAGACTTGTTCGTAGACGTTGATTTCATAGACGTGTATAAATAATTGAAAAATAGTATTTTGTAAACATATTGATTTTGATAATCACTTGGATTTCTTTTTACCATCTTGAGGTTTAAGTGTTTGTACAGGTAATCTTTGTCGGCGGATCAGACAAAATTAGTCTACTCATCATAATTTTCCAACAAGAAAATAATGACGCTTGTTAAACAGTTTTCACTTTCATTTAGGTTGTCGGTGGATTAAAAAAAAAAAGTCTACTCATCGAAAACAGGTTGCACTGAGTTGTTGTGAATGTTAATTAGGAAGTGGTGAGTTGTTTTGATTGTGAAATACTGTGTGTATATTTAAGTGTTTTGTTTATTACTTTGTTGGTGACCCACCTTATCCTCTACTGCTACTTCTCTGCTGGTCTGCGTAGTTGAATGTTGATAATTGATGTTTTTTTTCATTACTGACCATACTTACCTAATATTATTTTTTATTTCACTAAAACTCGAACACTTTTGGTTTACACTAAAGTCATAATATCGATTTTCATCATCAATGATGTTGAAGTTTCCCCATTTTACTAACGTCTACGAATTCACAGCTCAATCCGCCTACGAATCCACCGGATTTCCACGTCTACGAACCAGTCTGGTCTACGAATTCACCTACAGCCCCCACGTCATTGAAAACCATTCCAACTGAAAACTCGCATGTTTTGATCAACGCAGCCAAATCCTTTTTTTATCATGGTCATATTTATATGTAATTATGTGTACGTCAATCTGTATATTGAAATTACTTCAAAAGGACAAATGGTTTCATCAGTCTGTCTCATAAAGCAATCAAAACGTATCCTTACATTTCATGAGGACCATGTTTTCATCATGGGGGCGGCCATTTTGATCAACACGGCATTAGGGGTAAATTATAGAACATTACAAATCACTACTTGGAATTATTAACGGAATCGCCTCCACTTGTCAAGCCATATTTGTTTCCACTAAAAACAAGAAACATGTCTTAAAATATAAATTTAATTTTGTAATACTGTAGGTGAGATTAAAATGTATATTTTGGGATCTGTTACAATATATTCCATTAGGAGCTATTTGAATGTTTCGTTTCTTGACTTAACATTTGCATAATCTTCTATTCCGGAAACGGAAACCTCCTTCCCCGCGAAGAGCTTCAAACCTTGTGTTTAGATTTCAACATTATCGTCATCTACATTATCCAGGTTACTGACATGAATTCTATATTTACCTCCGCAGCCATTTAACTATCATCTTCCAATTTTGAAGAAATTTGTGAGAGATATTTTGTTTTAACTTTGATTGTAACAGCAAACTTATTTCTTTCGTCAGTTCAATCAACCACTTTCGTTTTCTCCATGTTTGAGGGCAATACATGCATCTTTTGAATTTCCTATCTGTGTCATTTGTACTGCAAATACAGATAGGGTTGAGTACACAGATACGTGTTAGTAACAATGCCGTTATCCAAGTCGTGCTTACTACTGAGCTGTCTCACTGTCAGCTTCAGCCGGCTCACACTGCTTGCTGTGGTTCTCGCTTCGCAGATCTCACGTGTCTCTTCGTGCCTTAAAGTTAGTCGTTTTTTGGACAGGAAAACTTACTGTGGCTATGCACACATACTTTGCTAATTAAAATTGCCAACATCTGGACACCCATTAAAGAGGTGATATTTTTGTGTTAACAGCAGTTTACCAGCAGCACCCTGACCCACAATGGAGGTGGAGGGGTTCGGTGACCTGCTTCAGCAGGCAGAACAGCTGACTGCTGACATGGACAGTGGAACTGACCTGCCTCACGTTGAGCGGAACCTACATCAGATTCTAGAGGCTGGACAGAGACTGCTCACGAAGACAGCCCCTGTCAGTCAGGATGCATCTGATGTTAAGGCGTGAGTACAAGAAATAATAATTACATTATTATAACAAGCCCTTTTCAAATACTTCATATTTCATTCAGCAATTAACATGAACAAGCGTTACACTTTATTATTTTTATGACTGTCTTTGGAACAGTGTTCAAATCTCAAGTCTTATTCTTAGTTATCAGGTTGTCACATTACTATTTCATCAGAGCAGGTACTCATTCACTTATGACTATAACTAACCATCCTTAAGTCTTACATAAATAGATAAAGACACACCGGTGAAAATCCAGGTTAGAATTGATCTTTAGCAACCCATAAGTTGTTAGAGGTGACTGATAAAGTCGGGTGATCAGGCTTGCTGACTTGGCTGAGACTTCATCGTGTCCTAAATGTGTAGATCGATGCTCATGATGTTAACCACGGGATTGTCTGGTCCAGACTAGATTATTTACTGATCGCTGTCATATATGGATACATAATGAGTAGTATACACAATGGTGGAACTGGATCAGGTCCTTCCAAAGGCCTTAATTCTAAATTAAGGCCTTGGATAATTCCCTAATCCAGTCCACCATTGTGTATACTACTACTGAGGTGCAAGCAAAATTTGATGAAAATCGGTTGAATAGTTTCTGAAATATTGAGTTTTAAGTGAGCATGGGGTCTGTCGGGAAAAGGCAAAATTTCCAACTTTTGTTGTAATTAAGTCCCGTCTCGGTAGCATTGAGCGAGCACTGTGGGACGAGTCGCAGTGTGTGTGTGTGTCTTGGCTCGGATTGGCTTGTACAGCCGACTGGCTAGCTGGCTGGCAACATTATGTTGATTTCCACTAAATCATACCGCAGCTCTCGGCAGTCCCCCCGGGTCGCCTCGCTGCCGTCTCGGTAGTACTGAGCGAGTGCTGTGGGCGAGTCGCAGTGTGTGTGTGTCTTGGATCGGTTATTGTTCACCATGTGCAGCTCGCTGTAGAGCTGGCTGGCTGTTGGCTACATTATGTAATGATAGTTTTGGACCAGATTCCTCAATTTTTACGATCCATTGCTCCTGCAGGAGTAAAAATATGGTTAGAATGATGGTGGGTCGTCTCTCTCTATCAACAGTGGTACAGCTTAGATCGATAAGTAGCTTTCATTTGCAAGTGCTATCAGCGTCCTCCGGGCTGTAATGGTAACAGAGCTTGGCTCACTATGCTGAGGTCCAGCGTTCGAATCTCCCTTTCACAGGGCTCCAGATAATTTTTCAACATCAGGAGTACATACTCCATATTTTTTTCACTACAGGAGTACTGGAAAACCTTAAGAGTACATTTAGGGTACTGAGTGGAATTTAATGGCGTATCAGTAATCTTGCGTTTCGTTTCATATATGCACCACAACATTGATAGTCTTGTGTAGACAGGTCAATAAACAATAAACCAATATTTTTTTCAGATAAATACGTCTGTAAATGATTTTAAGATCATACACCATTGCTGCGGTGCGTACCTGCTACGTTTTCTAAATTATTTGCTACCGTATCGTGCATATTTTGTATCCGTACATACGCCGATACAGACCTTATCTGGAGCCCTGCTTTCAGCAGAAACTTTTACGACTTAGTAGCCCTACTCAGACTGTATAGTCACCACGGCTCTGATGTTAAAATTAAAAGGGGGTGTTTGTGAGAGATGAATTTAGGCTTTAAAATTGATGGCTGATAACACGAGAAAATACAACTCTGACATATTGTTGTGTTAACTTTGCGTCTATAGCCACATAGCACACCACAACCTAATAGCACACACACACACACAAATAATCATGAAAATTATCATACAGTGGGCGATCGAAAAGGGACTGTGTCGTGAGGTACGATCATCAACTTTTCTCTGACGAATGCTCTCGGCGGTCCGTCTTTCAAGTAGTACAAGTTCGGTTCGCCGTCTTTGATGTCGACAAGGTCTACGTTGTATGTTTTCGTGGACCATATCGGATCGGTGGCACGTTTTCTGCTGTCTCCCTCGTATTCTCCCGGCTGGTACAAGTAAATTACGCTGACCCGGTCCGGTAATTTTTTCTCTGTTTAAATTTTTTTTCTGTTTTATCCCGACGTGCCGCTGCCGCCGACGATTCGACAGATTTTATTTGGATGGCTTTGACGGGTCTCTTGCCCACGAGTCTGGTGACTTCGTTGTTGATGGCATCCACCACTCGCGGCAAGCGTACAACCCATTCCGTGTTTCTGTTTTTGGGATCCATTAAATCCTGCGAGTACTAATGTGAGAACAGGCGTTCGGCTAAGGTGCGATTGAATCTCTCGACTATGGGTTAGCTTTGGTGAGCTCCTGCCACACCTGGATCGTCCGGGATCGACTGCGTTTGTAGATGCGTTCTAAGGCTTTGGCGACTTCGTTCGAATCTTTGGTCATCAACGGTTCGGCTTCCTTGTAGCAACTGGCGACTTTGACGACTGTGAGGGCGCACTTGTAGGTTTTGCGTCTCACCCTATCATGAGGTAGAAACAGGAGGTCGGCTTGGTGAACGCAATTCAGCGTTGAAATGTCGAATTTTCTTCTTGGGGTGTACCGAGGCGCCGGCAGGTAAACTTGCCAGATGGCTTGTTTTTTAAGCCAAGCTTTGGCGACGTCTTCCGAGACTCTATCGGCTTTAGTGAGTTTCGGGATGGCGTCCGCGCCTTTCCAGTAACCGCGTGGGCTGTAATAAATTTCGTCCATGATGTATGTATTGCGTGCATTTTAATTATTTAATATGTGTGTGTGTCTGTACGAGTAAGTGGTGACTCCGTCGATCTATCGTTTCGTGTCCATGAGAGACAGCGATGTCTTGTTGATTCTCAGTCCGTATATCCTGTGTCCGTCGCTTCTCAGCATGTTCATCTGGTGTTTGAACGTTTTATTCTTGAACAGGGCTTCCTTGAATCTGGCGTGCTTGATGTGTTTTTCACCACATGTTTTTCACCGTGTTTTCGCCTTTTCGCCTTTCTGATTTAGTGTAAATTAAATCTGCTTTCTTGATGGAATACATCTTGGGTCTCAAGCCGACGTACTCGGCGATCAGTGTGCCAGCGCAATCGTCCTTCATCTTGCCGAGCACTTTTTTGTTGAGTTGGCTGTGCATAGGGTGATCTTTAGGGTAGTCGCTGGTGTTGCCGTACTGTTTCCTTCAGCTTGTTGTAGTAGAAATCGTACATCAAGTGTTTGGATAAGTCGAGGATGCTCATCCCCACGTAAACAGGCCGGTTGAATTTGATGTGACTTTTGTTCATGTGCAGCGCTGCCAAGTGGTCGTTGAATATTTTGCTTCGGTTGAACGCCGGGCTAGCTATGAGTTTCCTGAGTTTTTCTTCCTCGCTTGATCTGACTAGCTTCATGTTCACCCGTTTTCTCAAATTCTCCATCGTTTTGCTGAACGAGTTGTTCATGAGCTTGTACAAGTTTTTCTCGACATCGCTGGTGGCCAGCTTTCGTAAATCCGTGTTCATTCTGATGTAGGGCTCCATCCACGAACTTTGATCGAACTCCAGCGCCCTGTGTATTTTTCGTGAGTTTCATTCCCAGCGACAAGTACAGCTGCAGGTTGTGATAGTGAACAATGTATTTTGTCTTGTTCATCAAGTCGGTACAAGTTTTTCAACGTTAGCCGGCTTATTGTTTCCCAGCAAGTTTCGCTGATATTCAGACATCCAGTCCGGGTTCACCGTCAATCGTTCGGGAGCTAGCGGATAGCTGTTGTGCGATTCATGTAGGTCTGCGGGATAGTCCAAGTCCACTTTGAGTACGTAGCCTTTGTTCGAATCCGGTGCGATGCTATTCCCGTCGATATCAGTTGGGGAGACCCATTCGAATCCCCCGGTGGGGAGATACTGACTCATGGCCCAGCCGTTCAAGTTGTTGGCGTCGAGATAGAGGATGTGTTTGGTCGGTTTGCTCGGGTCGTGACCTGGAACGTACTCGTAAGCTTTGGCGTACCGTTTGGATGTCATGGAAATCCCACCTCGCAGACCTTTCTCCACGAACAGGTGCATGTCGTAATCCGTCAGTTGTTTCAGTTTCACGCCGGTCTTTTTCAACAAGGCGTCCCAAGAGAGACTGGGGGATGAGAAATACCACGCGGGGTCCAGGCCATACTGTTTCGAGCACGTTTTTCTGAATATCTTGAACATGTCCGCCAGCAGCAGCACGTCGGTTTTCAAGTACAGGCTGTGGTAATTGCCCAGATTCTTGCAGGGCAGTTTGTCCCACACGTTGAGAGCGTGCGCGTAATCGTCCAGGGTGATGGTCGAGTCGGTCAAGTTGCTGTAAAAGCGGTCGATGGGAGGTAATCGCGTCTCATCGAACTTGTATCAATCGTCCATGTACTCGTAGGGGTAGACGCCCTTCCTCAGCAGCAGAGGTCAAAACCCTTGAAACTCAAAGAGCTTATATTACATTGTGACGTCATGACTTATCATTCCATTTTGACATGTATCAAGACATGCATGGGTAGCAACAGAAATAATGTGTCTGTGTCTAACTAACCGAACACAACTTGCCCTTGGGTTTTCGTTTTCTGTAGATTATTTTCGGAACAGATAGACCTTAAAATTGTATAGATTGAGGCCTTTGAAAATGTTATTACTGGAACATATTTCATAATTATAGATTGAGGTTTCACAAAACTGTCAAACTTCTGATTGTTACTGTCCAGAATGATAAATGGTCACGATAAGCCCCTATAAACTGTTAAGTTGTCCTGAGACAAATGTTATTTTTAACATGAGAGAATTAGGAATACTATTTCTATCTATAAAGATTAAAAGGGGTACTATTTTCAGGCCTGTCAAAGTAAGACAGCAGAGAAAGAAATCATGGAATGTGTGCATACTTGAAATTCGGAAACAAGATTAAGAACATCAAAATGTGTATTATAATACTAAAGTGCATCCAAATGCAGTTATTTTAGATGCTGACTCTGTTGAAAATATGCCAGTCATTTTGATGCAACTTTATGGGGAAAGTAAAAATAGTGCTTGAAAAAATGCCATGGTGATTGTATCATGATATCTATCAAAACGTAAATAGCATGTTTGTTTTGGTGTAAATTGCAAAAGCGTTTGTGATGAATTAAGGATGAGGTTAAATGAGGTTTACTCTAATATGGTTTAAATCAAGGGACCCCTAAATCTTCAACTTTCAACATCAGGACATTGACAAGTGATGAAGTGTTGTATTTCTCTCCATTGGTAGGTCAATTCTACTGGGGTCAAAAGGCTATGCTGTACCAAAGATTGCAGAGAGACTTGAGGGTCTCAAGGCCACCACAACATTTGAGCCACTGGAGCCTGTCGCTGACACAGATATTCAGGTAGTATTAGAATGTGGACATTTTCTGTTTATCATTCATTGATCAGGGTTTGACAAATGTACTGGCCAACTAGACAAGTGCTAGTAAAGAGTGAATTGGAGTGTCAGACATTAAGTTAAAATATATTATGTCAGTGTTTTATTTATGTTTGACATGAAAAACTATTTGGGGAAATAGTTGACTTTTTGAATGTGAGAAATGAATTTTCTGTGGATTATTTGTGGAAATGGGGTTTGTTTGGTTGCAGGATAACTTTCCCTGACAGTAGACTGAAAAAATGCCTGACATTTTTAATATATGTTACAAACTATTTTAACCCAGATGTTTGTTCCTGTGTCAGTTTGTCTTGGGGGCCCATTAGTGGTGGGCTAGCCCAGTGGATAAAGCATTTGCCAATCATGGGTTCAAATGCCCCATGTATCACACACTCTGATATTGTTGGAATAGTGTCGTATGTACCACACTGTTAATTTACTCTTTTCCTGCACTGTTTTCTTCAGGGATTCCTCAGGAATGAGAGGGAAAATGCCTTCTTAGCTGTCATCGAACAAACAAGAAAACATGTAAGTATTTACAGAATTTCTGTTCCAAGCATTGATCACATGGCAGTTGTGTCTGAAATCATTATATGATGGATTTATATGTCATCTGAAATCAATTAAAATAGTTAAAAACAGTGAGACAAAATTCCATTGTTCTACAATCAGTAATCTTTGAAAGACTTGTAAGTGGTAAATGATGATACGTTTTAATTTAATTGCTTCTCGCACATACAAGGTTTGGTGAATTGATGCATAAAATGACTGTCAAAAACAATCACACAAGTACTTTCACACTTTCTCCCTGTGTTCTCCAAGTACTATGTTGTAAGTTATAAATAAACCTTCCCATGAAACAAAACTATCTCAAGGTATTAAAATGGTGACACAATATTGATAATCATTGGATGGTGTATTTTTATCCCTGAATCAGGGACCCATCTTATTACTGGAATTGGTTGTGAGGCTCGCTGTTGTGGATGATTTCATGTCATCATTCTTGTCTGTCGGGATTATTGTTTACAGCAGTTCCTTTAGGCACCCAGAATGTAATTAGTAAGGGTATATATGTGAAGGCATCTCTTAACCATTTGAATGTAAATTGATGTTTTATGAGATGAAGAAAATATTTCATCACTGTTTAAGTGATAAGGCTGCTATTGTGTACTGTAGTTGTCATAGTGCTAAGTTTGTCTGAAACAACCATGAACTCACTGTCTGATTTTCTGTCCAGACATTTGAAGAAGCAGAGCGGCGCCAGTGGGAATGTATGGAAAATGAGTGGGAGCGAGAGAAACAGAAAATTCTCAACACGCTGCTCAGTTCAAGTCAAGATGGCTTGGAGCTACAGCAGGAGACAGAGGTTTGAGGATATATTTGATGTAAACTACATCTACAGTGAAAAACACATTGAACTCATAAGAGCCAGTTTATATGAGTAGGAAGCCCGTGAAGATATATAATTAGAATTGGTCTTCAGCAACTCATGCTTGTTGTAAGTGGTGATTAAGGGGATTGGTCGGTCAGGCTCGTTGACATGCTTGTCATGTCATCATATCGCAGTTGGGTAGATTGATGCTCATGATGTTGATCTCTGGATCGTCTGGTCTAGACTTGATTATTTACAGACCGCCACATATAGTTGGAATATTGCCGAGTGTGGCATTAATCAACAACAAACATGTTTGTCATAAGAGTCGGATCAAATGGGGTCAGACTCTTGTGGCATGTGTGTCATTGATCCTTGACGTGTAATGTTCATAATATGTACTATCAACCATTGTTTAAGCTCCAGAGACTTTATTGTTTATAGGGGCGGTGGGGTAGCCTAGTGGTTAAAGTGTTCGCTTTGCACGGCGAAGTCCTGGGTTCGATTCCTGACATGGGTACTATGTGTGAAGCCCATTTCTGGTATCCTCTGCCGCGATATTGCTGGAATATTGCTAAAAGTGGCATAAGACTGAATTCACTCACTAGTGTTTATAGCCTGCAATGACTGTGTTGTATTGTTTCAGTCATTCATCGGCGACACAATATACACTCAAGGGAGAAGCAGCTTGGATCATGTGGAGATGGCCTATGCCAGACAGGTGTGTGGATAGTTTTAGGAGCACATGCATGAGTACAGCAGTATCTGTTTACATCGTTTTTGTTGTCTTGCATGTTGTGGCTTCCTCCTGTCAATTCAAGGGCTGCCACTCCTTTTCACACTAAAGACATGATGAACCCTTTGATTTGCCATCAGTATTTGACTGTATGCTTGAATCAATTAACCCTCAGAAAATTTATTCATTTCAGACGCTCCAGTTTAGAAACATATGGAGCACTTAGATATACTATATACTTCTAATTAATTCAAACTGCATCACAGAAATCTTGAGTATTTTGTAAGCTGTGTTTATGTGTTTCTTGTCACCCACCAATCTGAATAAGCATGATATTATCTCCTTAAATGAGTGTCATAACCGACTTTGTTACAGAAATGGCTGCAGTATTGGCTATTGGGACGTTAAACTGATAACTTTGGGGTTGTGTGTCTTTCTGCTTGCAGGTGTTCATGTACAATGAGCAAGTCATTGAGGGTAGTATACGCCCCAGCTTGGTGGACATGTTTGTAGAAGTAGCCAAGAAAATTGATGACAAGGTAAGTTGAAACATCCATAATAGTGTTTAAGTCAGGGAGTGTGGTTTGACACTGCCTTGGGCCATTTTCCCGTATGGCTTAAATAGTAATGTTGTGGGGAATGGAACCCAGACTTTAGACAAACACTTTCATCACCAATGCTCATAATTTTCAGGAGTTCATGATGAAAGTCTCAGACATTGTCGACCCGTGAAGGTCAGGGTTAGAATGAGCCTTCAGTAACCCATGCTTGTCGTAAGAGGCGACTAACAGGATTGGGTGGTCAGGCTCGCCGACTTGGTTGACACATGTCATCGGTTCCCAATTGCGTAGATCGATGCTCATGCTGTTGATCACTGGATTGTCTGGTCCCGACTCGATTATTTACAAACCACCGCCATACAGCTGGAATATTGCTGAGTGCAGCGTAAAACTAAACTCACTCACTCACTCACGCACTCAGACATTGTCTCACATTATCATCACCAGAAAATGCTAGGGGTGGGTATTGCAGAAAATTTTCATATTGCGATGCGAAAGCATGTATTGCGATATGTATTGCAATATATTGCATGAAGTATTTTTAAACAAAAAACTACTTATGATCGAGGTAATGCTTGATTTGAGCAAATACATAGCAAAATCACTATGCTTCATTAAGCTTTAATAACAACTTTTATTCATGATTAAAAATAAATATGTGACTAATATTTGGCACAAATGAAAAAAGGAAATATCCGAAGATTTCCGAGTGTTACGAAGTTTTCCGAATGCAAGTCAGAATACCTGTTTTCGATCAACGTATTGCAATACGTATCGTTTTCATGTCTGAACCGGTAAAAACCGGTAAACCGGTTATTTTGTGCAGCCCTAGAAAATGCACCATGCACTTTGCTACGTTCAGCTTGCACATCTCTGTTTGTTTACGACTGCCTCCGTGGTGTAGTGGTTAGAGCGTCCGCCCCCGTGGTGTAGTGGTTAGAGCGTCCGCCCGGAGAGCAGAAGGTCGCGGGTTCGATCCCCGACAGCGTCATACCAAAGGACGTTAAAATGTACTTGTTGGTCCCTGCCTGGCGCTCGGCATTAATGGGTACAACAAGGACTGGTCGGCTCAGAGTCAGTATAATGTGTCTGAGTGGGGGTATTCATGCTTCACTGTGGCATGGTATCTCAGTGAGCTAGCACTATTAAACCAGCTTCAGTCTGGGCTAGTACAAGCAGCCGCACATACACATACACACGCATGCACGTCGTCATATGAGCGAAATATTCTCAAGTACGACGTTAAACCCAATTTCACCTCACCTCACCTCATAGCACTACGACAGTGGTAAGTCTATGTTGAAGTATGGGAGTTACGATCATCTTAGAGCTACGATCGCTTTGTGGAACGGGCCCCTGGTGAAACACGCTGATGTTTGTTGTAGAGTGTCTGTGACCTATGGGACATGGTGCAGTGTATGGTGGAGGTCCCTCTCAGTCTCCCAGTAGGGACCAGTCCGGCGGCCATGAGGCAGGACAAGCGCATGCAGATGGCCTTTCTTAACAAGGCGCGGCAGTATCTAGAACAGACGTAAGTGTCTGGGGCAATTCTATGTTAGGATTGAACCCTTCAACTTAAGCTGGTTATAAGATGGGAGTTAATGGATCAGGTGGTTAGGTTCAGTGACTTGGTTGATTGTACCATGACTGGATTGTTCTTGTCAATCGTTTGTTTGGTCGAGTTTTGAATGTTTATCTACACCTGGAACAATGTTGTGAAGAAAGTATGGTCATATCCATAGTAATAATATTATTATTGTATAATTGGCAGCCATATTTCCTCATGAATATATGCTGGACCAATGTTTCATATTTGTTACCGTTCTTTTCATACCTTTTGAAACTCTCACTATTTCAGTTATGTGAAGTACATCAATACAATGATCTACGTGAACCTGCAACAAGCCCAGCTGGGTGGAGTCCCTGGTACACTCAACCTGGTGAAAAGCTACCTGAAAGTCAGGCCCCCTGTGACAGTGCGGGGATCAGAGGTGAGCACTTACACTCTTAACATGCTAAGAACATTACATTTGAGATAGGATACTATTAATGGCCATGCTCAACAAAATTAACAAAGTTCTCTCGTCACGCCGAAGACCTGGGTTCGATTCCCCACATGGGTACATTGTGAAGTCCATTTCTAGTGTCCCCAGCCATGATATTGCTGGAATATGTCTAAAAGCGGCGTAAAACTGTGATGCTCTGTTCCCAGGAGGGCCTGATGGATGGTCTGCCAGTGTGGGCACTAATCTACTACTGTCTTCGCTGTGGAGATCTAAAGGCTGCTCAGCAAGTTGTGGAAAAAGCTTCGTAAGTCATACCGATACTTTAGCTAAGATGGCAGAATTCTACAAGCAGAAACAAGTAGCGCCTTTACCAGCTGTGAAGTAACGAGCAGAGCAGGTCACACTTGTACATTGTGGCATATATTTGTATCAGCATTGCCTGTTTTAAAGTTGCTGATTCGTGTATCTTCTGTTCTGAGTCATGTAGAAACATACATTACGTCTTGTAGTGACATTGTATAAACTAGTTGTTTTGGGTGACAATGAAGATGTGATTTGTGGTTAACTCGATCCTTTTTGTCATGATACATTGAGTAAAAAAAAAGTTGAAAGCAAATCACTCTTCAAAGAAGAGTTAAAACACAGCTACTGCTGGAAATGAGTTGTCTCCCTTATTGTGCTCTTGAGGTCAACACAGTGGCCACTCAGTATGTTTCAGTATTTGATTTTTAACTGATAAAGAGTCAATCTACCTGAGACAAGTTGTGAAGATACTATCGACTCAGCATGCTTCTTGAAGATCACACAGATTGTCTGTGCATTTGATCTACATTCATACTAAGGAAAGTGTCAAATTACAATTTGTAACAGTATACAAGGAATGTCAAATTTGAGGGCACCTGTAAACAAAACACCTGCTTCCCTTACTCATAGTTAAAATGCAATCCTGTCGAATAATTACCAAATCTACAATAACAAATTAAGAATACTCCTGAACCATTGGCCTCTTATGTAAAAGGAAGTTCATCTCGTGTAATGTTAAGTTTAAGGAAGGGAGATAATTCAGTAGTTGATAAAGTTCAGACCACTAGAAAAATGTAATAACTTTGAATGTGTTGCTAAATGAGAATCTGTTACAGACATCAGCTAGATGACTTCCCAGGATTCTTTAGGGAATATGTCAACAGTTCCGACCACAGGTGGGTTATTTTCCTTTGTCACTGAGTGTCTACAAATGATAGGTTGATTGCATTTCCATGTCGCAAACAAGACCTACTGAGTTAGTGGTGATGTTATATGCCTATTCATGATGTTCCTGCAACCATCACAGCTTCTTAAATGTTGCAGATCGGATTAGTTTTTACTCCCTCATTCTGGTATTATGTCCCTTGAAACCTATATATATGTAAGATATAGGTTTGTGTCACTGACACACACAGACACAGACAGATACAAAAAATAATATAGAATCTTTAGGTTTTCAAAGTCCTCTTCACTGTCAACCATCCATAACCAATTATGACCAAACATGCGTAATTCAAATTAAAGTACTGTCGGAAATAGAAAAAAAACTATTTTTAGTAATAGGATATCCAGAAAAGCATGTTTACTTGTAAAATCGGGAAAAACTTAGCCAAAATACGAATGGCTTCTGAAAACAATAGGTTGCCCAGCCAGTTATGACGATGGGCCGTCGACTCACTTGGCATGAAATGCATGTGCTGCCCATAGGCACAAGGGGTCATCTCAAAGATATTTTATGCTTTTTTGATATGCACTGAATATGTCTCTATTGATTATGTTATCTCAGCTGATGTCTCTTTCCCCCAGCCCGACCCCAACCACCGTCTGCAACACCTGCCCTGGCTTTGCTTTTGAGGCGACCCCTCCTACCTGTTTTTTTATAGTGATAGTGAGACTCAATGGTATCTACATCCTTAATAGTTTCAGTATTAATGTTATTACTTTTTACGTCTGCTATCGTTTATAATGAAGCTAAGTCTAATTTCAAAATGGGCATTTAGAAAGTGTCATTTGTAATACAATATCAATGCACACTAATTTGCATAAAGCCATGGTCTGTTCCAAATACTAGTAAGTCGCTTTGGACTAAGTAAAAAAATGCATTCCTCATTTCTGCACTAATCACTTCTCAGTAAAGTCCTTTTTTCACGTTTCCTATCTCCCTCCCACTAATACTGTATGTAGTTAGGCCAAACTTAGTTTACAGATATTTCACACTTCCACATATTAACTACCTAAATTGTAGATATAGATGTGAAAAAACAGTTGTTTTTTTTCCGTCAGTACTTTAATAACAAATTATTGGTCTTGAAGTCTCATTTCCACCCAGACCTTCAGAAATTAAGAGATTGAAGAAAAAGCTGATCTTATATTGGTTCTTATATTTTTAGGCAATAATTAGTTGGGCACTTCCTCATCCTTTCAATTTTGAATGTTTCAGTCGTTGAAGCTAGGCTCTCTTACTTGTACCTGTTTTCCTGTTTGTTTACTGACTGGCAATTTCAAATGTCGAGACAAAAACGGAAGTTATTCTGTTCATATTTTCACAGATTGAGTCCCGGCAGTGACACTAAAATCAAGCTGCAGTATCGACGTATTGTAAAGAACAGCACAGACTCATACAAAAGGTGAGAACATGACAGTAGACTGGTGCCGGATGGACAGAGTGTCAGTATTAAGTGCATGATGGCAAGGATGGTTGTATTCTTCCAAGGGAGCTGGAGCATTTCAGTTCTGTCATGCTTGCTATTTGAAAAAAGCTTGAAATGATGCATCGGTAAAAGTTGCCTCTTTGGTCAAACCGGGGGCGGTGGGGTAGCCTAGTGGTTAAAGTGTTCGCTTGTCATACCGAAGGCCCAGGTTCGATTCCCCACATGGGTACAATGTGTGAAGCCCATATCTTCACACATTGATATTGCTGGATATCAATGTGATATTGCTGGAATATTGCTAAAAGCGACGTAAAACTAAACTCACTCACTCTCACTCTTTGGTCGAACCCATATGTGTGGTATTCATAAGTTTTGGTCAGATGAGAAATACTTAATCCAGAAACTCTATTTGCTGTGTGTTTATGGGTGTAACAATTGATAAATACTGGGGTAATGTTGCTATCTGGCAGTGTTAAAGAATGAAATGAAGGAGGAAAGTCCTGTGACCTTTGTCATAAAAAATTTGAAAGTTTTGGGAGTTTCATTTATTGTTCTGAAATTATAAAGTTCTGCAAGCATCGCCCCAATAATAAATGATCTTCTCTTTGTTACCCCCAACTGAGTGCACCTCTTTGTCACCTGAACCTACAGGGTAGGGATTGACACCTTTAACTCAAACTTTGTGATACAAATCAGTGGATGCCCATTTCTTCATCACTTTTATTTTCTGGACAACAAAATCCACAACGACATGAATGTACATTGTGTCATCTGGTTGGTTTTCAGGGCAGTGTACTGTGTGGTAGGACAGTGTGACTTCAGTGAAGATCATGCAGAGATCTCAGACAAGATAGATGACTACCTGTGGCTCAAGTTGTGTCAGATCCAGTTTGAACCAGATGAGACTGGGCAGGAGCAGTTTACTTTGCAGAAGTTGCAGACACTATTGTATAAAGATTATGGTAATCTTATCTCTATTGATAATTATTTCCTTTGAGTGAGCGATTGTAATTAACTGAATCTGACATTCTTTGCAATTGTCAAACATTATTACTGCATATAGTCTGGCTAGTTGCTTTCCATATGACTAATATGAAGACCTCTGGTGACCTAACCCTAACCCTAACACCAGCTGATGATTTTGATGTTGAAATGTTCAGATCGATATTACTTTATGTAACCAGTGGTGTTCAGGAATGACACACAGGTTGTGATAGAGGAAAAGATTTCCACCTGTAACCCTCGTTTTTTTTGTTTTGTTATCATTCTATGCCTAAGAACAAATGGTTTTTATAAAAAAAAACTTAACACTAACCCATACCCTAACCATCATCCTAAAACTGTAAACCTAACCCTAAAACCTCAAAATATTCATAATAAAAAGAATACATTGCAAGCGGGGGTTACGGGCGAAACTCTTACCCATATACACACACATGCGTATAAAAGGGTACATCACAATCACAATTCATATTTATATTCATATATATTCACACATTTAATCAAATGGATGAAGTGGTATAAAGTAATTAACAATTACATTTATCAAATGCATTCAAGTATTGTGGTATAAACATCTCTGACTATGTATACGTATGATATGCATCAAGACTAGTTTTTGTAAACAGACACAAAGAGTTACCACTGTACCCTGTGGATTATACTTGGGTGTGGAATGACTGCACCAGTTGATTATCCTAACTCCATCTGTAAGAACACCTGGTCAGTCTCGGTGTACAGTGGCTTGTGTGCTGTGCTGGTGAAGTGTTGAGCATTTGTATTTTAAACAAGGCCAATCAGGTATAAGCTGTCTTTAACAAAGGAGTAACCCAAGCTATAAAATCTTACCCCACAGCTACCCAAAGGCAGTTAAGTAATAGCAAAGTTGAATTTAAGAAAAGTCAACCAGGAGCTAAGTAGAAAGCAAGTTTATTTTATTCTGTACATCACAGTAAAAGTTAATGTTATTTCATTACAACATTAAATATATACAAATATGTAAAATACAGATATATGTATACAACACTGCCACAGTTACAACTCGAGAAATAAGACTTTATACCTTGGGCTCTTGAAAGTGTCTCTCTTCCCCATCAACAACAAGCATGTCGAATAGTGAATATCAGAGTTGCCTCCCTTGTTCCGATAATACTGTCTTTGAGAAATGACTTGAGCCCATCTTTACTCAAACGGTCAGAGTCCTAACTACATTGAATTGTGATCTCAGTCATCAAAGTATGTGAACCATTAAGGGTGGCGTAGCCAAGCGGTTAAAGCGTTTACTCGTCATGCAGAAGGCCTGGGTTGATTCCCCACCTGTGCACAATGTGTGAAACCTATTTCTCGTGCCCCCTGCCATAATATTACTGAAACCTAACTCACTCACACTCCCTTTGAACCATCATTGCTTTATGTTTCCTCTGTTCTTCAGGTGAGAGTCACTTTAACGGCTACAGTCAACCATTTCTGTACTTCCAAGTGCTGTGTTTGACAGCACAGTTTGAAGCTGCCATTGAGTTCCTGTCCCGGATTGAGAGGCTGCGATGTCATGCTGTTCATGTGGCACTTGTCCTGTATGAGCTGAAGCTCCTAGCACTGCCAGTGAACTGTCAGGCACAGCTGTGTGAGTAGGGATTAGCAGTTATATATGTTGAAGCTTACATTGTGTGTAGATGTAGGCTCCTTGCACTGCTGGCCAATTGGAGACATAAGATGCTTTCAGGTCAGAGGGTTTTTGCTGATGTTGCAATTGCAGACTTTTTTAAAACCTATTTAATTTGACTGTTAAATTTATATGATTAATTTAATGCTTTTCAAATAATGTTTTTGAGCTAAAAGAATGAGAATTTACTCTACTTGAAACAGGAGGTGCAATGTCTTTAGACATATATATTTTTATCCACCTCTGTGTGAAGATGAGACTGAGTGAAAGGTTTGATTTGATGAGGTATAATTCAATAATGGAACAATTTGTAATAATATTACAGTCAGGCCGCGTTAATCCGGACACTTTCGTTTTTCATCAAAAACGTTCGGATAGTGAAACGTACGGACTACTGAACAAACCATTATGAACACCACTACAATAGAGTTACTTCCTTTTGACATACCGAGACAAGATCATAAGAACGTATACATGTTTTGATGGTGCCAGTTGCGTTTGCACAAGTGAGACCTATTAATTGATTAAAATCACAAACTAACGACATGTTCAACTCAGAAGTGTCACCTCACTTATCAATTACCACTGAAGTTTACCGATGAAGATCAGCTCTAATCAATGGTGCTCATGAGGTAAGGGGATTATCCGAACCTTTTGGATATACCGCCGGATTAATGAAGCAAAACCAAGTGTAATTAGCTAATCCGTTACCGCTAATTAACGACCAGATCCGGGGAGTGAAACACCGGATTAATGAAGCAACAGTTAATGAGTTTACATAGTAAACAAGATTGGTTACAGCTAGCTACCATTCAGATATCTCGGGAATCGTATTATCGGGTCCGGACTAACGCGGCCTGACTGTATATCAAACTGAGAAAGTGAGACGGGTGAGTTTTGTGATCTGTGTTTCCAGTATCCAGTCACTCCAGTGACACATCCCCGATGATGAGGCTGAATCTGGCTCGACTCATCATGATGTACACACGCAAGTTCGAAGCTACTGATGCACGGGAAGCCTTGCAGTACTTCTACTTCCTTAGGTAAAATTTAACATATCTGTTATTTAACAGGTGCTTATCCCTGTATGCCTGTGATACTCCACTATGTAATTTAGTTAAAATGTTTCCATGGTAACATCATCAGTCAAAGTATTCAGTCTAATAAGAATATATTTATGCACGATGAGGCCTATTTTTAATAACAGTGTTTGTTTTATGTTGCAGAGATTTACGTACCAGCAGTGATGACAACTTGTTCATGTCTTGTGTCAGTGAGCTGGTTCTCGAAACAAGAGAGGTAACTGTGGTATCTGAGAACAATGGTTTCTCAGGCACTGTCTTTTGAACAGTGTGTTGCAGCAGGGCACTGAGCCTTTCAATTTTCATAATTTTTGCACATTGGTGTTTATGGTAGCTTCTGTCTTGGCCACATTCTGCAATTGGCATCTCAGTTCCAAAGTAGGAAGGCGTTTCCTATTCTCGTGGTACTTACCGGTATCGGTTGAAAAAGTAACACAAACAATTCTTATTGTATGAATGCTCGTTGTTTTTAAATGAAGGGCCTTCTCCTCTAACATCTGCATCTATCAGCTGCTAGATCCATCAGGTGAATTACCACTCGTGACCCCAGTGATAAACACTGCCATCCGTCATTGACAAAATGAGGCTTCTACAATTCTCGCGGAATAAAGAGGAATTAAAGTTATGAAAGGGTTATGTGTCCAAGTTGGTATAAACTCCCCAATTTTCGTGACATTGCAAGATTTTGATCACTCACAGACTTGGGCCACTTCCTAGTTACCATTCAGTGATGTAAACAACCGCTATAGTTTGGCATGAAATGCATGTGGACCCGGTTTTTTGTAAATATCTCTTCATCCAATGACCCAATCGATCTCAAACTGTGCAAGTGGATGTTTTGTCAGACAACCTAATCACATTGTAAATCACCGATTTTATGCATTTGTATTAAAGAATCTGTCTATGTAACTGTCAACAAAATCAACAGCAGAACGCAGAATGCTTGCAGAGGGAGGGAGCCAATGACATGTAACAGCGGCAGTGTTGGGTCATAAAGGTCAACGTTCGTCAATGTAGGTCAGCTATGCACGCGACAGGTATGAAGAGGTGTTCATTTCCAGCAAATAGCGGCTAATGACATCTCTGATGACCCTGATGTCAAAAGAATCTAACTTTGGATGCCTACCTTTTGTACAAGGTTTTGTTTATTGGTTGTTGGTTTATTTTTGACAATTTTTAGCACGATGTTCTTTTCATGCCAAGAGCAAAAGTTGTACGCTTCATGTAATCCGACACTTTATAAATCGGGTTTGCTACGCTTTGCTCTCTTTTTAACAAAATTCAACACATTTCTAATTAAACGCTTAGCATCATCTGAATAAGCTTTCATGATGACAGCTAGAAGTAGTCAATGTGAATGATCCAAACGGTCTATCACTGTGCAGTGCACAGGTAACTATCATGAACTGCACGTGCATTGACCTTTATGACCCAACACTGCCGCTGTTACAGGTCATTTGCTCCCTCCCTCTGCAAGCATTCTGCGTTCTGCTGTTGATTTTGTTGACAGTTACATAGACAGATTCTTTAATACAAATGCATAAAATCGGTGATTTACAATGTGATTAGGTTGTCTGACAAAACATCCACTTGCACAGTTTGAGATCGATTGGATCATTGGATGAAGAGATCTTTACAAAAAACCGGGGTCCACATGCATTTCATGCCAAACTATAAGTGTCGCGCATCAGGGATTTCGGCAGAAAACATGTTTACCGCGTGAATAGGAGACGCGCGAGAATAGGAGACGGACCTATAAATTGTGAAATTATAGTGTGAGTGAGTTTAGTTTTATGCCACTGTTAGCAATATTCCAACAATATCACGGCGGAGGGCACCAGAAGTGGGCTTCACCCATGTGGGTAATCAAACCTGAGTCTTCAGCTTGATGAATGAAGTTTCACCCGTGAAGTTTTGACAGAACTGAGCAAATGCATGGTTTGGCCTGTTTAAATCACAGAATGTGTCAGCCGGAAACTGCCCTTATCATCACTGGAAGAAGTGCTGTTACTTTGTGAATATGTTTTAAATATATGTACGCACAGTCTAGCATGCTGTTGTCCTTCCATTTTCAACTTGAAATATGGTTGACATTTTGATTTTAAACATTCATACCAGAGGAAGATAAAGTGTTCTGAATACAGACAGCAGGGGTGGAAATAACCCATTGCCCGACGTCCGAGTCCAGTGTTTTTTTCTGTTGGGCAAGCAAATTTGTATATCACACTGTACCGGTGTCCAGTTGACTTTCCAATGTAAATTATGTTGTTTATTTAAAAAATCAGCAAGAAAACGGTCGGAATCGTGGAAAAATTATCAGGGCAATTGGCTTTACATGTTCCACTGTACTGGAGTACACTATCAATTTAAAGTTATTTCCATCCCTGCAGACAGCTTACATCCCTAGTTTTATTAAATTGAACTTGTAGTTAATACATCAATGCAAAGTGTAAAAGTTCATTTAACAAACAATAAATTTTTTGTTTCCAGTTTGAAATGCTCCTGGGAAAACTCGAAAGAGATGGCACTAGGAAAGTAAGTGTTGCTTTGATCAGTAGAAAATAGATCAACTATATTCAGTGCTGGCTATATCCACTGACATGTCTTGTTTTCAGTCCCAGAGACTTCCATGACAGAAGTACCTTGCTACATCTTTAAATGCAAATAACAGCAGCTGACAAGTCTGGAAGAGTTGTCTCCCTTAAACTTAAAAGATGTTTATGTACGATGATGGGTGTTTAAACTCAGATAAGGAAGATTATATGTCATTGAGGTCATGGTGTATGATTTTGTGAACAGTATGCAAACATGAAGCTATCAATTACTGGATTTTAGCCTGGTGCTATTGACAAGTTCAACAGAGACACACAGAAGATAATAGAGCTGGTTGCCAAGGATACAGAATCAAAAGGACTCTTTGAAGATGCTGTGATGTTGTTTGATTTAGCAAAGGTATGTTTCTTTCAGCATGATTTAGTTGTCCCCAACTGCAACGCGGAACGGGGGACTATGTATTCAGCGGTGTCCGTCCGTCCGTACGTCCATACATCTGTATGTCCCGATTCTTTTTAGCGCGATATCTCATGCACTTTTGTACCCAATGTCTTCAAATTTGGTGCCAACCTACATTGGGGGATTACGCAGATGCCAATCGATTTGTGTGACCTTGACCTTATTTTCAAGGTCACCACGACAGTTTGACCACTTTTTAAACTCTTGTAAATGTGATATCTCATGCACTTTGTATCCAATATATTTAAATTTGGTGACAGCCTACATAAGGGGATTATGCAGACACCAGTTTATTTGGTTGACCATGACCTTTTCTTGAAAGTCACCACGACACTTTGTCCACTTTTGTCACTCTTTGTCCACACCAGTTAATTTGTCACCTCTTCATGTTAACGTTTTGATATTGTTAGCTATCATGGACTGTTGTACCCAGTGTCTTCAAATTTGGTGACAGCCTGACCTTGACCTTATTTTCAAAGTCACCACGACACTTTGACCACTTTTAAAACTCTTCAAATTTGGTGACAGCCGCCATTGGGGTTTTACGCAGACACCAGTAGATTTCGGTGACCTCTTTTTATTTAAGGTCACCAGTGTTTTCAATTACAGCCTACATTGGGTTTTCAAACTTCCTGTTCATGAGTAAATATAGCGTGGCATTACCATATCAGTGGCAAACACTTGATGATGTGGGTTTTGAATGAACTTTCTTCAGTAACCAAGTACATGCTTGTCGTTTGAAGAGGCTTGTCGTAAGAGGCGACTAATGGGATCAGGTGGTCAGGCTCGTTAGTCAGGTCAGACTAGATTATTTATAAACTGACAGTAAATGGCTGGATATTTATGCATTCTGTAAACACCGAAAAATTCCTATTTGTCTTCCAGAACCATGAGAAGACGCTGACCTTGCTAAACAAGCTGCTGAGTCAGGTGATCTCCCAGCCAGGGGCGCCACAGTCCAACAGAGACAGGCTGAAAAACATGGCTCTTGGGATTGCTCAGAGGTTAGTGTGTGCTGTAGGGGTGGGTATTGCAGAGAATTTTCATATTGCGATATTGCGATGCGGAAGCATATATTGCGATATGTATTGCAATATATTGCAAGAATTATTTTTTTAACAAAAACTATTTATAATCGAGTTAATGCTTGATTATAAAGCAAAAACACAACAAAATCACTATGATTGATTCACCTTTAATAAAACTTTTAATCATGACAAAATAAAAATGTAAGTAACATTTGGCACTAATTAAACAGGGAAAAGAACAATTAAAAAAACGGAAATATCCGAAGATTTCCGAGTGTTACGAAGTTTTCCGAATGCATGTCAAAATACCGGTTTTCGATCAGCATGTCGCAATACGTATCGTTTTCATGTCTGAACCGGTAAATACCGGTAAACCGGTTATATTGCGGAGCCATAGTGTGCTGCAGTCATTCAGGACCAAGTGGTAAGGTGTGGTCCACTGTAAGGCTTCGTAAATTTATTTTAAATTAATATTTTCTCTGGCACATTTCCCAAAATGAGTAGAAAGGTAAGACTACTTTCGTCAGTTTTTCCACATACAAGATTACCAACAAGCACACTGAGTGGATGACTTTAGTTTTATGCCGCTTTGAGCAATATTAATTGGGGGCAGTATTCCAGCAATATCAGGACAGGGGACACCAGATATGGGCTTCAAACCAACCATACAGATGAACACACAAAAACTTGTCATTTTTCCTTATCCTGACTCATACTTATTGCTTGTCTTCTTCTTCTTGCGAACATAGTGGAACACGTGTATCTCCCAATTGAAGTTCCCTTCAATAAAAAATCACTAATTAGTACTCACCACGAGTTACCTCCCTTCCACAAGCGCGGGAACGAGGGCGCCACCTCAACCCATGTGCCTCACTCTCTCCTTCTTCGCCCAGTGAGCAAGACGTGAGAGCGCCTGTGTCTCCCTGCAATATCCTTTATTTATATTTAGTTTGTTACCTCTTATATTCATCTATAGAGGTGTAACTAGTATCCTTATTCAACATGCATTGATAATTATTCGTGTTTCTGCTGCTTGATTCACTGTTCGCCGTGTTTGCTCAGCAGTTTGCGTTAATAAAAATCTGCACTGTTTGTAAATTACGTTACTCTGCTACCGATCCGCATTTAAGATGCCCTAGTTGCATATCTCCATGCTCTATTGTTTCACGCTGTAAATTATGTATTAATTTGTCTAATTCTGCCTTTGATAAATATTTGTTTTGCGTCTTGTGATGGATGGCAGATAGATCTCGGAAACAATCTTCAGTCATGGCTAATAGATCGGAGTCAGATATATCCTGAGTTACCTTCGGGGGTTAAGCGTGGGACGCAGTCCGCTATATCCTAGAAGCGACCTGCATCCAGGGCGTTCCTTCATCACAGTCTAAGACTAGATGAGCTTCCATGTAATAGATCTCAACGTAAGCTCGAACCCCCAGGTCTACAGCTTCGCCAAAAGGGAAATCCACGAAGGCTACTAAAAAAAAAACCCACCTTTACTTCTGATATTCAGAATTATGTTTATATGATGATGACATTCCGATTATAATTCCAGAGGTACGTCATAAGAAGTGACCAGTATTGGCTACCGTCACTTCAGCGCAGATCAACATGCAACCAGAGATGCCCTACGGCTGGCCGGAGATTATAATTGAGGATCCGTCACTATCACAGAGGACACCCTCAACGCCAGCGCAGACCATCCCAGACGACCTGGTCAACCAAATCATGAGACTGATGGAGGACCGATACGGTTTACAGAGGCCCCAGAGCTACGGGCCCCAGAGCCCAACCCATAATAAGTCATACAGGGCCCCAGAGCCCGCCTTGACTTCAGCGTGGAGTCCCCAGAGCTGTAAAGCGCCTCCCCTCGGCGAAGGGCAGCAGACCGTGGCGAACGCCCGCTGCGGAAGTCCCAGGCGCCTCAGCGAAGGAGCTAGAGCCTCACCCAGTTGCGAGGGACATCGGGGAGGAGCGCTTTGCCGAGCCACACCCTGTAGAACACAGAGGTCATTCTCAAGCGAAGCAAGCGCTCATATATTGATCGGACTCTAGACACTTCGCTAAGGAAGTCCCAGGCCGCCTCCGCAAAGGAGCTAGAGCCTCACCAGTTGCGAGGGACATCGCGGAGGAGGAGCGCTTTGCTGAGCCCACACCCTGTAGAACACAGAGGTCGTTCGCGAAGCAAGGGCTCATATATTGATCGGACTCTGACTCGATACTTTCGCGAAGGTCGCGAAGGCTAAGTGGCTCAAGTCTACTTCACCCAGAAGATCTAGAAGGGATGCCGAGATCTTCGCGAAGTCCAGTTAAGCCCGAGAAGTCTCCTCAAGGTCTCCATATACTAGCCACTTTCGTCATATATAGCCACTTTCGTCAGTCCGTTCAAGACATCGCATGAGTTGTCTATCAACTGTATGCCATATGCCGTCTACAAGACTACAGCGAAGACAATTGCACAGGCTATTTACAACACAGAAGCGTGGCTGTATTATTTTATCAACAGATGAAGAGCCTAATTAAGGATCTTCAAGCCGACTACCTACATCAAGGGCATCAATGACGTTTCGTGAGATCTTCACAGGAATCAACATTTCGTATAGATTGCTAGGTATGCAATCCCGGACTACGATCTGATTATCTACATGCGTGACCTTCATAGATCTGCAGACAATTCAATAACGAAATTGAACAGCAGGCTTGTTACAGCGATGTAAAACTCATAATCGAATCATCGATTTCCTGAGAAGAAATATGAACAAGTTCAGCTTTAACAGTCTACAAGCTGACAACTTGCAAGTTTTATTGAACCTTATATAAGGAAGTCGGAATTATCTTCAAGACTGAAGTTACTTTCACGACAGCCAGGAAATAAACTACCCAGCATTAATATTACAGAGCGAGGTATTTCGCGCCCGGTAAGTTTTCGCGTTACCATTAACCCTCGAAACACGTGGTCACTCGGGTAACTTCGGGAAGCTACGGTGAAGACCGACAATTGTTCTAATATCAACGACGGCACTATATTATACAAGGTTCCTTTTCCTGCCACACCGGTGACATCACAGCGCGGGTACTCTACAGAATCAAAATGCCTTGTTCTGATTGGACCGAGATGGACAACGCCCTACGCAGAGGTCGATCATAGTTCACAGTTCAAGACATAGGTTGACAACACTATATCAGTTAACGAGCAAGCCTCCTTACAGTCCAGCTAATCTGAACCTTCATGATTGGGCTGCCTTCTTGCGGTTAGAGACCTCCCCTGTCAAGTAAGGACGAGGGCACAGCAGTCAGACGATTTTTTACATAAAGTTCAACGATGGCAGTCACTCCTGGTTGTGCACCTACATCGTCAAGGACTTCGCAGCGAGTTTACCTCGATGACGGGATACAAGTGGATCCAAATCCATAGCGTCTCAGACTACAGTTGAATTTCATCATCAAGCTACTAACTTACAACTAGATGGTTAGTAAACCTATTTAAGTTGGACCTAGAACCTTCGCAAGATCTGCTAATTCTAGGTTTTGATTTGTAACGGCGCAGAATCGTATAATTGTACGGAGGACCATGGATCAAGATCCAACAGTCATTTCCACAAGTCTTACTATCTCCGCTACCACTCACGACAGTGGCAGAGCCTGTTGGGGTTCGCACTTCAGCTCAGGACATGACAGGCAGAGGCAGACTACAATTACATTCGCGTTACAAGTCATCATCAATTCGCATCTAGACGAATCTCTACCGTTCAATTTACCGGTTCAGGTCAAACCTCATCTACTATGGTGGACCAAGAGATCGAATGTTTGAATAGGCGTCTCGTTAATAGAGCTGGAATCGATAACACTTCTCTACGTAGATGTGTCACTACAAGGTTGGGGAGCCCATCTTGCCAACAGGACGGCATCAGGGCTATGAGCAATCAAGAGAGCAAATTACACATAAATCTGCCAGAGATGTAAGCAGTGATAAACGCCTTAATGCACTGGAGCAACTTACTACAGTATACCCAGTGGATGATTCACACAGTCAATTCGACAGTGGCGTTTTTATGTGAACAAACTAAGCTCAACCAGGTCCCCGAACCTATCGACTCTATGTTTTCAATTGTTCGATTTGATCGACAATCTCAACATACATCACATTCCAGGAGCAAAGAATGTGATAGCAGACGCTCTCTCTCGGCCACACATACCATCGCCGACAGAATGAATGCTCCATACAGAGATATTCACTCAAATTATCAAGGAAATAGGAACTCCATTAATAGACCTATTTGCCACTCGATTCAACAAACAACTGACAATATTCGTATCGCCAGTTCCAGACCCACTAGCATTGGCAACAGACGCACTAAGCATATCGTGGGAAGGACTCAACGCGTACGCTTTTCCGCCACCAGCGTTAATCTCACAAGTTTACTCAAAATCAGTCAAACGCAGAGCCTCCATCTGAATTTGAGTGGTCGACCTACTGACCAGCGAAGAACGTGGTTTCAAACTCTTATTCAAGAAATCGGACAACCAATACTACATCTTACAGAGTGCTTTCGAGATCTGTTAATACATCCGCACACCAAACTAGCGCATCGGAAAGCCAGAAATATTCCAACTTCAATGTATGAATTGTATCAAGGTGTCTGAATAACAGGTTATTCAGCCAGAGCGGCAAAGCAGTCTAGCTTGCCCTGCGTAACTCAACTGGCAACTTATAACGATGACAAATGGCACAGTTTGACAATTATGCTGCAAAGAAAGGATTTACAGCTAGATATTCTACTCATCCTCAAGTGGCTGAATAATTATGTTATCGTCAGACTAAGATTTTAAAAGGCTCAACTTGTCCACCTATCTTGCAGCAATAGCTCTATCATAACTGAGAACGAGCGTCAAGTTAACCTTAACCCAGTTACTCTCCTTGCTGAGCTTTCGATTGGAGGATTAAAGCGGAAGTTTCACGCTCCAACTTGGGATCTGAATATAGTGCTCCAACACCTCACAAGTGAGGTTTATGAACACGCTTTGATGATATACTTGGACCCCATGATCACGATGAATCTATCACGATGGCCAGTAAGAGCACTGAAAATATATCTCCACCGAGGCCAAACAGGAGGGAAAAAATTCAAGAGATTTATTTCCTCTATCAACAAGCTACGCAGACTGAAGTCACGTACTACTATCTCCTTTTGGATCAGAACTGTCATACTATGTGCCTCTCTGAGACTGCAGGACTCGACCCTCCAAGAGCTTCTAATCCTCATGATATTAGAGCTAACATCTACACTTGCTCTACGGCAAGTGCTATTGAAAAATACCATAATGGAGGTTATTTCTGGAGATCCGATATGGTGTTTGCCAACCACTATCTGAGAGATATCACCACCGAGGCGTCTCAGGTATCCACCAATTCGGCCCCATGGTCCGCGCACAACAGTTGATAGTTCCTCGGAGAAGATAAGTCAATCTTACAGATTTCTACTTATCTTATAACAGTACTAAATAGCTACATGCTATATATATTTTGCTTAAGTTCTTTTATTATCTTAAGCTCAGTACTATGATTATTATATCATGTATACAATATATAAGCTAACAACTCTACGGAGTTTGTTATTATATATTAAGCTTAAGTTAATCATATCTTAAGCTCAGTACTATGGTTACATTATAAATGTATTAGCTAACAAACTCTACAGAGTTTTTGCTATTATATATGTAGCTTAAGTTAATTATATCTTAAGCACAGTACTATACTCATATCATAAAAATATATTAGCTAACAAACTCTACAGAGTTTTTGCTATTATATATGTAGCTTAAGTTTATTCATATCTTAAGCTCAGTACTATGTTTATATCATATAAGTATATTAGCTAACAAACTCTAAAGAGTTTTTTGCTATTATATATTTAGCTTAAGTTTCATCATATCTTAAGCATTATGGTTACATTATGACATGTATTAGCTAACAAACTCTACGGAGTTTTTGCTATTATATATGTAGCTTAAGTTTATCAATATCTTAAGCTCAGTACTATGTTTATATCATATAAGTATATTAGCTAACAAACTCTAAAGAGTATTTTGCTATTATATATTTAGCTTAAGTTTCATCATATCTTAAGCATTATGGTTACATTATAAAATGTATTAGCTAACAAACTCTACGGAGTGTTTTTGGCTATTTAGGTAGCTTAAGTTAATTATATCTTAAGCACAGTACTATACTCATATCATAAAATATATTAGCTAACAAACTCTACGAAGTTTTGCTGTTATATATATAGCTTAAGTTTTATTCATATCTTAAGCTTAGTACTATGTTTACTTCATAAAAGTATATTAGCTAATAAACTCTAAGGAGTTTTTGCTATTATATATTTAGCTTAAGTTTAATCATATCTTAAGCTCAGTACTATGTTTATATCATAAAAGTATTTTAGCTAACAAACTCTAAGGTGTTTATGCTGTCATATTAACAAGCTTAAGTCTATTAGTCTTAAGCATTGTATTAATGTTATATATACTTTTATCATAATAAGTACATTGTAATAACCTTTATATGGCAGCTGATAAGTTAGCAGCCGGAATTCATCAGTTCAGTGCCTTTATGAAGTTCCCATAGGGTTATTACAATCATCACAGTTCAAATCACTAATTATTAAAGTCCAAAGTATTATATATTCCCACCTCCTTTTCCGTCGGATTCTACAAGCAATAAGCATGAGTCAGGATAAGGAAAAATATGTAATATTTATAGTAAAATTGATATTTTATACTTATCCTGACTCATGAGGTAAACCCTCCCATCCTCCCCACATAACACTTTGGATTTCCCTGGAAATTCAAGTGTTTGGCTCGAAAAATATGGAGGAGAGAGAGGGTGAAGCCACCTTTCAGCTGAGGCACATGGTGTTGAGTGATTTTACATTGAAGGGCTTCAATTAGGAGATCCAAGAGATGTTTCCACTATGTGGAAGGGAGGTAACATGAGTGGATGAGTACTAATTAGTGATTTTTTTATTGAAGGAACTTTCCCAAAATTGGGTTAGACTACTTGTGTTTTCCACTATGTTCGCAACAAGAAGAAGACAAGCAATAAGCATGGGAGTCAGGATAAGTATAAAATATGGGCTTCACACCAACAATACTGATGAGCACACTAAAAATTATCATTTTAATACTGTCTAAGTTGTCCAGAATTTCAAATTTTGGATGACATGCTTTGTGTGACAATGTAAATGTGAGCAATATTATTGGCAAAAGAAATATCTGATATCTGGGATTTAAAGTGAGGTTCCTAACAAGATTTGTATTCCTGTATCTGACCTTTCACAATAACATCTTTGGTTTGGGGTGACCCAGACAATTAAAATGCTGCAATCCACTGTCTAGAGTGGCAACCCCTTGTCCACATGATTGGGATCCGGATCGGTTGGTCAGACTCGCTGACTTGGTTGACGCATGTCACCGTATCCAAATTTCATAGATCGATGCTCATGATATTGATCACTGGACTGTCTAGTCCAGACTCAATTATTTATAGACTGCTGCCATATAGCTGGAATATTGCTGAGTTTGGTGTTCAACAAAACGAAATAATCCGCATAATACACATGGTATTTCTGTGTGATTCGTAGATTTGCCCTGATTATGTTTCTTTGTTAGTCGACCCATGAAGGTCTGGGTTAGAATGAGCCTTCAGTAACCCATGCTTGTCGTAAGAGGCGACTGATGGGATTGGGTGGTCAGGCTCGTTGGCTTGGTTGACACATTTCAATCGGTTCCCATTTGTGTAGATCCCCAGATGGCATTCGGATGATGGCCCAACGTTGGCAATGTTGGCAAAACCATTGCCAACATCGGGTCAACGTCTGAATGCTATCTGTGTCGATGCTTATGCTGTTGATCACTGGATTGTCTGGTCCAGACTCGATTATTTACAGACTGCCGCCATATAGCTGGAATACTGCCGAGTTCGGCGTAAAACTAAACTCACTTACTCACTTCTCTGTTTGTCACTGCTTTACTAGATTTTTTGTATTCATTTAACAGAAATCAAAGAACCCATTTCAGAGTTAGCATTTTAAAATCTGTCGGCTGAAAAATGATCAATGACCCCATAATTGCAGGTATAGGACACTTGGTTATGAGGGCACACAGGCCACATCCAACACCTTCTACCTTCTGCTTGACTTGATCACCTTCTTCGACCTGTACCATGTCGGTAGTATGGACCAAGGTTTAGAGGTGAGAATCACTGTGAAAGACCAAGGTTAAATTGATTGATTGTGTTAATGTTGGTAGTATACCAAGGTTTAGAGGTGAGAATCACTGTGAAAGACCATGGTTAAATTGATTGGCTCATGTTAAATGTTGGTAGTATACCAAGGTTTAGAGGTGAGAATCACTGTGAAAGACCATGGTTAAATTGATTGGCTCATGTTAAATGTTGGTAGTATACCAAGGTTTAGAGGTGAGAATCACTGTGAAAGACCACGGTTAAATTGATTGGCTCATGTTTAATGTCGGTAGTATGGACCAAGGTTTAGAGGTGAAAGTCACTGTGAAAGAACATGGTTAAAGTGATTGACTTATCTTCAATATTGGTAGTATGGACTAAGGTTAAGAGGTAAGAATGATTGCAGTGAACCTAGGCGAAAGGGAATGGTCAGTTTATCCCTTTCCCCCATTTACATGTGCCTTTGTTCATTGTTGCAGAAACTTAGAAAAAGGATTCATATGTCATTTATCATCGGAGTAAAATGTTGCATGTTGTCATCCAAATTGCCTACTGATGAAGGTCAGGGGCGGATACAGCTTTTTTAGAAAGGGGGGTGCACACTATTGAGAAAAGGAGGTGTGCACACTTCATTTTCACCCGAGTTTCAATGGTCATTTAACAAACTTTCAGCACAAAAGGTGGGGTGCGCAGCCCTGCACCCCCCCCTCTGGATCCGCCTATGAAGGTGTTGTAGATACTTGCTTGAGGTTTCCAGAGATTGTGATACATGATAATGGCTTTTTATAAAGCGCCTGTTTCCACACACTTGTGCATGCTGAAAGAAGCGCACAATGTTATTCTTGTTAACCTGGTTAACCCAAGCTGCCTGTGAGGCACAAGAAGGTTAACAGTCATATGACTTATCCACCGGGTACCCATTCACTGCTGGGTGACCAGAGGCGATTTATGAACAAACTCATTTGCCTAAGAGACTACATGTGTCAGGTGTGCTTCATTGTGGAACAGGACTTACGTCCTAGCAACTCTCAGGGATCAAGCTGCCAAGATTACCACCGTGTTTGTATGTTGTTACAGGTTGTGAAACAGCTCAAGTTGCTTCCACTGACTGCGGAGGAAGTAGAACACAGGGTCAACTCTTTCCGTCACTTCACAGATGAGGTAAGGGTGTATCTTGATGCTATTCTACATATGCTTCAAATCATGACATTATTTGTTGTCAAGTTTCATCAGCTGGCATACATCAGCTCATGCAGGGTACATCATTGCACAGAGAATATTAGCTTGCACGCAGGCCACACTGGCTTGCTCAGACGGTACAAAAGCTCACATACAGGGTACATCACTCTGTATTCTAGGACATACCAGCTGACAACAACTTTATGTTCCCCATTTTAAAAAAGCATATTTGCCCTGCTGCCTTTCAAGGTTTGTCAGCACAATAATCAGGAAAGCCAACCATCTAAGGCATTCATCTTTTAGGTGGTGTGATGGGGTAGCATAATGGTTAATGTGTCCGCTCGTCATGCCGGAAAACCCGGGTTCGATTCCCCACATGGGTACACTGTGTGAAGCCCATTTCTGGTGTCCCCAGCCGTGATATTGCTCTAATGTTGCTAAAAGTGGAGTAAAACTCACTCACTCATGTCATCACTATATGGCTGGAATATTGCCAAGGTGACTTTATATTTTAACTCACTCACTCACTCATGTTGTAGGTGCGACGGTGTTTGCCAGACATCCTCCTGGCTGTGATGAACATCCTCCACAACAAGTACAAGAACCTCAGGTAAGGAAAACCACCTGCACAATGTCCTCAATCTGCTGGGGCGGTGGGGTAGCCTTGCAGGTAAAACATTTGCCTGTCTAACCAAAGACCCAGGTTCCATTCCCTACATGGGTCAAGTGTGTGAAGCCCATTTCTGGTGTACCCAACAGTTTTATTGTTGGAATATTACAAAAAAGTGGCATAAAGCCATACTGAATCACTCCTTAATCTGTTGATCGATATGGTTTGCAGCCATATTGTGATATATGGGGTAGCATCACATTTGGGGTCCTCAATTTGCTCATTATCTTAGTAGCATAGGAGCATTGTAATCATGTCATCTTAGAAGCATTGTAATCATATCTCTCCAAGCCGAAGACACGGGTTCCGTTCCCATATAAATGACGGTTGCGAAGACAATGCAATAGTCGCCGAAAACCTGGGTTTGAATCCCCACATGGGTACAGTGTGTGAAGCCCATTTCTGGTGTTCCCCTCCGTAATATTGCTGGAACATTGCTAAAAGTGGTGTAAAACTGAATCAATAAACAGTGTTAGAAGTATAAATCTGCAGCTGTCATGTCAGGACACGGCTGGAATGATGTGGCTTGAAGCAGCAGCAGTAGCTGTTACAAGTTGTCCTTTTGTCAGTCCACCTGTTGATCAATATCAGATTCCTACTCTCACATCACTTGCTTCAAACAAGGCTTATAGTCGAGACAGTCGGATCAATAAACAGCTTCTGCATCATAATAAAACAAGTCTTGCTTTGAGAAATGCATCAAATTACATGAGCACCTTGTCAAAAAGCAAGAAAATATTTGACTAAAGGGTCATTTACAAGTGTCAATTTGCTCCTGGAGTAAAATACTCCAAGAGTAAATATACATTTACTTTACCTCCAGAGCAGGTGTAAATTTACTCTTGGAGTATGAATACTTATGTGAGTAAATTTGTTTTGTGACGTTTACATGGTCAATTTACTTACCATAGGTAAATTTACTTACTCAGAGGCCCAGATAAGCTGTGTATCGGGGTAAAATACGCATATAAAATTTCCAATTATGCATTGAAAAATAATTGTTAGATACAGAAAAGGTTTAAAACAAATGTGTATGAAATATATTTATAAAAATTGCTTGCGTAATGAAAAAGACATCGATTGCTATCAAGTTGTACTGTTAGTATAAGACAAGTGTTGTACTGTCAGTATAGGATGAGTGATTTTTTATGAAATCATTTCCATTATATTTAAGTAATGCACATATTTGAAAGCAGTGGGTAACGGAAAATGAAATACCCACTCAACATTCATAATACCCACTCCAAAAACATACAGTGGGTACAGTACCCACATGAGCTAAATCCTTATCTGGAGCTCTGACATACATAAGCAAATATACTCCTGTAAGTAAATGTGTGCATGTAAAAGCGGCTTAAGATGGTACCTTGTTGATTCACATGGTACTTTCTTACAGTATTGGAATATGAGTTACTTTTTGTGGGCTTGTGCATGACTGATCATATTCAATAAAGACAACCCAGGATTATTGGTACAACAAATTATGAAGGTAATTTTTCCTCTATTTCAGAAATGCTGGTATCCAAAGTCCAACACCAGGACAGAGAGGACGACTGGATGATGGAGGAAAAGACACGGTCAGTAAAATAACCCCCTTCCTATAAGTGTATATGGATGAAGGCTATCATACTGTATGTGAAAGATTTTCATTCCTCAATTTCAACTGTATATATATGAGACTGATGCTTTCCATAATAGAAATGAAGAGTTTCCAATTCATGACTGGTATTTTTGCTGATATAAATAAAATTGCTTTATATTAGAAATTAAGTGTTTCTTTCTATTTTCAGTATTTGAACTACTTGAGGAGTCAAGCAAGAGCACTGATCATGTTTGCTGGGATGCTGCCATACCGGTTGCCGGGGGATACCAACTCTAGACTTGTACAGATTGAAGTGCTCATGAACTGATACTGTTAAATTGATCCTCATAAATCAACAGAGAAGTCAACTATGAGTCACTATGGAACCATGAGAATAGAATCACTAACTCACTGTCCGGGATAAATTTCATCTTCTTCATTTGTGTGTTTTGATTGGAGAAAAAGAATACATGGAAATTATGTTTAAATTTGTATAATATTTTCATATGTTTTGTTTCATGGTTTTAGGTACTCCCTTTGTTTGTTATGTTTTATTATCCCCTGCAACGCGTTTTGCGGGGGGTATTAAAATGGACTCTGTCCGTGTGTCCGTCTGTCCGTGCACATTTTACTTTCCGGAGGAGAACTCTACAACCGTTCAATATTTCTTCACCAGACTTGGCACATGGATAGATCTGGTGGTGTACTTGTGCTTTTTGGTAGTTTTGGAATTCTGAATAAAATATTTTTGGCGTTTCAATGGCAACAAGTTCGACTTAGACTGAAATTAGTGGTAGTGCTCTCTTCCGGAGCAGAACTCTAAAACCGTTCACTATTTCTTCACCAAAGTTGGCACATAGATTGGTCTGGTGGTGTACTTGTGCCTTTTGGTAGTTTTGGAATTCTGAATAAAATATTTTTGGTGTTTCCATGGCAACAAGTTTGACTTAGACTGAAATTAGTGATGGCGCTCCTTTCTGGAGCAAAACTTTAAAAACCTTTCAATACTCTCCTTTCACTTTTCTATATACACACCTAAATATTTTACATAATCATAACTCATAGACATAATCATGAAGAGTATTTTGCCATTGCGGGGGGATATTGATGACTTTGTCTTCTTTTTTAAATGTATTTAATGTGAACTTAGTTGACTTCTCTGTCTTGTACATACTAAGATGTCATCCCACGTTGTTTCATTGTACATACCTTGTCATCTTCAAAATCAAATGTGGCTAACTGAAAGAGAAAATAAATAGAAATGTAACTTAATGAGTGTTTCTTTGGTGTGCTTCCAGATCTGAACACACAGATACATGGGCTGCAACGAATGTGGCAAATACAATACACAAGGAGGCACATACGGTACATATCATGATTATAGGGTAACAATTATGAATGTGCATTCAAGAATTCAATGACAAGTCCACAGTTTATGTGTTATTTTCATTGAAACAATAACAAATGTTTTTTACATATACTGGACAAAATAAGTTAGGGATATTGGTATTGTTATGATTGATATTTTATCAGAGTGTCAATGAATAAATAGATCATTATTCATAATTTCAAAATTTACATATATCCCTAACGATTTTTGTCCAGTATGGTTTTAACATGTAGACAATGTAACAAGGAGGCACGTACAGTACATATCAACAATTATGAATGTGCATTCAAGAATTCAATGAAAAGTCCACAGTTGATGTGTTTATTTCTTTGAAACAATAACAAATGGTTTTTTAAATAGTTTTAACACGTAGACAGTGTATATTTATCATGACAATGACCAGTGACCATATTACGGTCATTAAATATATAGTGAGTGAGTGAGTTTAGTTTTAGGCAGCTTTTAGCAATATTCCATCAATATCAGGGCTTGGGACACCAGAAATGAGCTTCACACAGTGTACCCATGTGGGGAATCGAATCGGCCTTCGTGTGATGAGCGAATTCTTTAACCCTTCCATGTAATACCATTTTTATTAAACGAGTTAATGATTTGGTATCAAATGAGTGAAAGCGAGTTTGATGCTAAATGTTTCACAAGTTTAATAAAACTGGTATTTCACGGAAGCGAGTTTAGTATTCTGTTTATTACTCTCCAACATAAACTGATGAAAACTGCCTTAGAAGTGTATTGACTTTCAGCTCTCCACAAGTCAAGCAAGGTCTAATACCATTGTGCCAGCGGTAATAGCATTGCGACGTTTGCTAGTGTAATATTGCAGTGTGACATCATAACTAACCACTATGACGTCAGACAACTTTGCGAATTGGGAATATTGAAATTTCGTACATCATCAGGAGACACTATAAATACATTATAACAAGATTAATGATACACACATAATAGAATATAATATGGGAGATAGAGATTTGTGCAGATATTTAGTAAGACACACTGATAACAACACCAGACTCCTTGATGAAACAACAAAAGAGAAACAAAAGAATAACAGAAGATTCTTAAAGTCCCAAAATGAGATGAAATTACATTGAATTTTTTTTTTCTCAGCCATTTGACGTTTTTAACATTTTAACAAGTGCAGTTGCTAATTCTTTTTGTAAAACATCTGAATTTATTATATAAAACAATTTATATTCATCACAAAGGTGATTAAAATTACGGTTGCTTTCTGCAGCTGCCTTAAAAGGTTAAAACTAATGTCTTTATAAAAAGTACATTGGATCAAAAAGTGAAATCTGTACAAGCATTTAAAAAATATTTACATAGCCTTTCTGCAAGTGGTATAGAAGGCTTGGTATATCTATCCGTTTCAATATACAATTGTAAAAATCCACACAAACCCAGCTAAAATACGACGATGGTCTCGAAAGATAACATGTTTTACGTACAATTCTGCAGCATGGGAGACCTTGAACTTTCTGTAAGTTCGTAACTTATACCCATTAGCATTAACGTTAACAAGTAGGTGTTTCCCCTGCTATGCTTCATGGTGAGGATGTGGTCCCCAGTGATCTATGGTTGTTATAAGACACGGCTAACTGATCAGGTAATTAGTCCCTGTGGCCTGGTTGACTGTGTGTCACTGTCCATAACAAGGCTGTAACAGACAGAAAACACCAGGGACGGATACAGCTTTTTGAGAAAGTGTGCGTGTGTGTGCGTGCGTGCCCCTGGATCCGCCTATGAACACGGGTGTTTTGGGGACATCAGAGAGGTGGTTGAATTCGTATTTTGACATGTACCCAATGTTTCCTCAATTTTCTAAGCTGAACAAATATGGCGAAGAACATGCTCTTATCTTTGTGACACACCTGGCATATTTGCTAAATGATATGGATACAATTTGTGAAGCCCATTTCTGTGTTCCCCGCGGTGATATTGCTGGAATATTGCTAAAAGGGGCGTAAAGCCAAACTTACTCACTCACTACTATATGATATACCTGTATATTTGTTTTGTTGTTCAATGGAATCTCAGATGTGAAAAGAGATATTCATGTTTATGGACAAGGATTTTTTCGCTTATATTTTTTTAAATGTAATGCTTTTGTTAAATGTCCTAATTATCCCTTTAAAATATCACACCAAGTACATGATATTTATTTAGTCATACTGATAAATATATATAAAAGTACGTTTGTTCCTAAAAAAACGTACTGAAATACCCATAGAGACAATTGGGAATCACTCAAAGAGCTTTTAATGTGGTAACAACTAAATTCATACATTATCTTGTCAGCCAGGTTACATATGCAACTCATCCCAACAATATTAAATTGTGTGTACAGAATATGTTAATCACTGGATTGTCTGGGCCAGACTTGATATACAGACGGCCGCCATATAGCTGGAATATTGCTGAGTGCTGTGTAAAACTAAACTCACTCACTCACTCACTCACTCTTTCATGACAACGTGCTCTGTTACCAACTGTTGGAGTTTCTTATGTCCTAGAAAAGTAGCAAACTTGTGTGTGCGGAAAGATCGTTTGAGACGAAACTGGATCGTTTGAGACGTCACAACATTAAAGAGTTGTCATAACTGGTTTAATATGTCTCACAGTCCCTGAACCACATTATTTTCCCTCTGTGTGTGTGTGTGTGTGTGTGTGTGTGTGTGTGTAATATTATAGTTATAGTTTGGCATGAAATGCATGTGTAACTGTCAACAAAATAAACAGCAGAACGCAGAATGTTAGCAGAGGGAGGGAGCCAATGACCTGTAACAGCAGCAGTGTTGGGTCATAAAGGTAAATGCACGTGCAGTTCATGATAGTTACCTGTGTACTGCACAGTGATAGACCGTTTGGATCATTCACATTGACTACTTCTAGCTGTCATCATGAAAGCTTATTCAGATGATGCTAAACGTTTACTTAGAAATGTGTTGAATTTTTTTTAAAAAGAGAGCAAACGTAGCAAACCGATTTATAAGGTGTTGGATTACATGAAACGTACAACTTTTGCTCTTGGCATGAAAAAGAACATCGTGCTAAAATTGTCAAAAATAAACCAACAACCAATAAACAAAACCTTGTACAAAAAGGTAGGCATCCAAAGTTAGATTCATTTGACATCAGGGTCATCAGAGATGTCAATCGCCGGCTATTTGTTAAAGATGAACACCTGTCCACAAGAAAGTTAAAACACATCCTTGCAGAGGATCACGACATTAATGTTTCTAGGTTTATGCTAAGCACACTACTGCTCAAATTTGGATACAAGTACAAGAAGATAGCAATCCAGAAACTTGTAATGTGTGAGAGATCTGATATTGTGAAAATAAGGTGTAACTATCTGAGAGAAATTAAGCAGGCAAGAGAGGATGGGTTCGAACCTATATATCTGGATGAGACCTGGGTCAATGCAAACCATACTGTTGCCAGACAGTGGCTACCCACTGATCCCAGTGGTGGTAGGAAAATACCAACAGGCAAAGGTGAACGTTTAATCGTTCTTCATGCTGGTTCCCACCGTGGATTCCTACCTGGGTGTGATCTGGTATTTCGGTCAAAGAGCACAAATGGTAGGGACTATCATACAGAAATGAACTCAACGGTTTTCACACAGTATGTTGAGGAACAATTGTTGCCAGCTCTGCCTTACAAAAGTCTTGTTGTCATGGACAATGCTCCCTATCACAGTGTGCGAGATCCAAACAATAGGTGCCCAACTTCCAATGCAAAGAAGTCAGATATACAGCAATGGCTAACAAATAACAATATACAATTTTCAATTAAGGCCACTAAACCACAGTTGTACTCTTTGATTAAACCTAACAAACCTCCACCGACATATAACATTGACAACATGCTACGCCAACACAGCCATAAGGTCTTGAGATTACCACCATACCACTGTGATCTCAACCCAATCGAACTTATCTGGGGAGACCTTAAAAGTACAGTGGCCCGGAAAAATCAATCATTCAAGTTGAATGATGTCAAGCACATTAATCAACACTGCTATATGTGACATTGACATTGCACGCTGGCATGCATGTGTTGAACATGTCAAGAAGGTGGAGAAAGAGTACTGGCTCAAAGATGGCTTGAAGGAGCAAACAGTTAATCCAGTTGTCATTCGTCTGGACACTGATGACTCCTCTGTGGAAGAATGGAGTGAACTTGATGAAGTTTAATTCTGTTATGGTATTTACAGATAATAAAAGTATCCAGCCAGATATGCTCAAAGAAATATAACTTCTTTTAACAATGACAGCACTGACTAATTCCAACGACTTATAGTGTAACATGAAACACTCATTTCACATAAAATTATCATGAAAATATAAATATTAACTATCAATATGCTTAAAGCTATTAGAACTGCATTGCTTAATTTGGAATGTGAACATCAAAACATAACACTTTTGTCTTCATTCTATCTTTTCTTCAATGGGTGTGCATGATTGTGTGTGCTTGTGTCCGAGGGAACAGGGCTTTAACAGTTGTTGAGTTCTAACCATAGGTGGTCCGATTAATGATTTAGTGTAAATATACTTTCTGTGTTCTTAAAATACATTTCCACTTAGGTACTGCATAAACAAAATATGGCATTAACATTACAAATTTAAAGATTTTAACCTACAGAATAATTCTCACTAATGGGTTTTGTGGTTAATGTTGAACAACTCAGAGAAACAAACTCCGTATGATGGTTAACAGTTGGCACCCACCTTACCCTATTCACGACCTGTGACACCTCTTCATACCTGTCACGTGCATAGCTGACCTACATTGCCGAACGTTGACCTTTATGACCCAACACTTTTCGCTGTTACAGGTCATTGGCTCCCTCCCTCTGCAAGCAGTCTGCGTTCTGCTGTTGATTTTGTTGACAGTTACATAGACAGATTCTTTAATACAAATGCATAACATCGGTGATTTACAATGTGATTAATTGTCTGACAAAACATCCACTTGCACAGTTTGAGATCGATTGGGTAATTGGCTGAAGATATATTTACAAAAAACCGGGTCCACATGCATTTCATGCCAAACTATAACTATAATATTCACGCACGCACGCACGACGCACACGCACACACGCACGCACGCACGCACGCACACACACACACAGGGAAAATAATGAGGTTCAGGGACTGTGAGACATATTAAACCAGTTATGACTACTCTTTAATGTTGTGACGTCTCAAACGATCTTTCCGCACACACAAGTTTGCTACTTTTCTAGGACATAAGAAACTCCAACAGTTGGTAACAGAGCACGTTGTCCAGAAAGAGTGAGTGAGTGAGTGAGTGAGTGAGTTAGTGAGTTTAGTTTTACGCAGCACTCAGCAATATTCCATTTATATGGCGGCCGTCTGTATATCAAGTCTGGCCCAGACAATCCAGTGATTAACATTTAGCAATATTCCAGCAATATCACCGCGGGGAACACAGAAATGGGCTTCACAAATTGTATCCATATCATTTAGCAAATATGCCAGGTGTGTCACAAAGATAAGAGCATGTTCTTCGCCATATTTGTTCAGCTTAGAAAATTGAGGAAACATTGGGTACATGTCAAAATGTCAATCCAGCGATCAACAGCATGAGCATCGATCTACGCAATCGGGATACGATGACATGTGTCAACCAAGTCAGCGAGCCTAACAACCGATCCCGTTAGTCACCTCTTGTGATAAGTATTGGTTGCTGATGATCAATTCTAAACCCGGATCTTCACGGATCGAGAGAAAGGAATGAGGCATCACTCAGTACCCTGAGCAATGAAACACATGAAAGTTCAGGATATGAAAAACACCCAATGGGATTGGATAAAAATTGTCCAATGGGAAGCTGATCGAATGGAGGTAATCGGAGGTCTCCAGATCGAGGTCTATGGACCCCCCGCCCCCAGTGTACGGCAGTATAGTTTCTTTATTTCAATTGCACAGTCTAGTTTCGCTGTTTGTGTCGTCTTGAATGCATATGATATATTTAAGACTCAAGCAAGTTTTCGATTAAGTGTGTACGTGTCTGTGTGTATGTGATTGTGTGTCTGTTCGTTTGTTTCGTGTGTGTATGTGTCTCTACGTGTATGTGATTGTGTCTGTGCGTTTGTGTCGTGTGAGTACATGTGTCTGTGTGTATCTGATTGTGTCTGTGCGTTTGTGTCTTGCATGTGTATGTGTCTGTACGTTTATGTCTTGTGTGTGTATGTTTGTCTGTAAGTTTGTGTTTTGTGTGTGTATGTGTGTCTATCGGCGTGTGTCTTGTGTTTGTTAATGTGTCTGTCTGTGTCTTGCGCGTGTGTGCGTCGCTCTCTGTGGTCGTTCATTGAACATATATATATATAATTATCTATGTCATTTATATTGTCCACCGACCAACGAAGAAGGCCGTGCATCTTCCGCGGTAGCACCATCGTCAAATCAGCTGTGATTATTGTGATTGTGGCACCTCTGACCAATCAGAACTTGCCAAATTCGAAGAAGAAACATGAATTAAATAGAATAAAATAATCACATCCAGTTGCATTTTAACCAAAGTCTATAAATTCAGCTACAGGTAATGGATGGATGGGGATCTGACGCCGTCGGGATAGCGATCGCACACCTTCATAATCTTCCTTCCCCATCCCAAATATTCCACCCAACCCAACCATTAATCGATCTTAAAACAACGGAAAACACAATTTGTTTGTGACTCAAACTATTACACAGGTGAGGTGGTCTCACTGGTCTCATATATTGCTCCTTCCGGTGGAAGGGAACTAATTCTTTGGCTAATAATGAACAACATCAGATTGATATCTTCTTGGCCAAATTCTCCAGTTCTGATTTTGCCAATTCAAACCGAGATTCGATTTGTATGCTTTATATACACAGATCAGTAAGATAACAATGACTATGCCTTGTCTAAAGTCCTATCTTCAACTTTCACACCGAAGTTTTCTCTGAGGAAGCCCATCACTTTACATGTTCTCAGTAAACGTCTGATGATACGTTTGCTTATCATTCCATTTTTTCCGGAATATAAATGAAAACTGTCCTGCTCTTATAAAGATAGTGATTTCGTTTCTTTTATGATAATTCCATTCAGTAACCACACATTCAGTGTGTGTTTGCCTGCGTGCGTTCGTGCGGGTGTTGTGACCTTAAATGTAGAATGAGCTTAAGTGTAGAATAGTATGTGACGTAGCACATAAGCTCCGCCCACTGATGAATATTTATGATTCTTCTACTTCAAGCCCATTCTACATTTAAGGTCAAATTGTCATTCAAACCTGGCTAAGAAAAAGATATTCGATAGGGAATGTGCGATGCTGTTTATCAATCGGAAAGGCGATGTCTTTACACACCGGATAAACGTGAATGGCCAGCGCCCAATTCTCCAGTCGTGATTCTGAGGTTATCGGCACTATACCCGTGACGGGAATACCCTGAAATTTGCATTGGAATTTGTCTCTAAAGTGTTGCAAACGGTATTGTCTACGTGATCTGGCGAATACGGCGTCTGTCCGGGAGAGCGGAAGATCAATGGTATTTCGTCCCAGAAAATGGTACCGTGAGGGTAACTGTGCGACTACGTAGTCGCGCCATGATATCCTACTGTTCCAACCGACACTCTCTCAGACACACACTTTAGCTAAGTATGGAGAACAACGCCGTGTATTATTGTCTAAAGGACACGGGGGATGGCACCCCGTGGCACTGAAAGACAATTCCGAGCCAGTTCACACGTTCCTGTTTCTCTTTAAGGATATAAATAACTTGTTATGGTTACTATCAATTAACTGGGTCAGATAAGAGATGGGGAGTGAGATGGGGGACAGAGAATAGAAACAGGCAAAACGCAGAGAGAGAGAGAGAGAGAGAGAGAGAGAGAGAGAGAGAGAGAGAGAGAGAGAGAGAGAGAGAGAGAGAGAGAGAGAGAGAGAGAGAGAGAGAGAGAGAGAGAGAGAGAGAGACTTTAAGACAGACAAACATGAAGTATTAGACTAACAACTAGTCTCTGAAATGACAATATTTTACAGAAAAAAAGCTAATAGTAAAAAAATACATATAATGAAAAGGATCCCTGAGACTGGGAACCCCTGAATTTCCCATTGGCCAACGCCAAAAATCTTCAATGTGGTCTTAAGTCATTTTCAAAGGGTTGAGGGGTTGGGGTGGGGGTTGTGGAACCCCTGAAACAACAACAACAACCCCCACCCCCTTCTGGATCCGCCAATGACTAATAGATTATAGCTGCCGACTATAATAGTCGGCAGCGTCGGAATCGAAAACCCGCCTGAGTGTTAAAATGAATTCAGATCTTCAAGACGATAAAGATTGCGAAACTCGGCCGTGTTGTTGAGACAAAGAACTGTTTACTGTTTTTTTCATTAGCCTCCAAATATGACGGCGCACTAGAACGAGATGCTGCACACGACAGCTGACCTCCATTCGATCAGCTTCCCATTGGACAATTCTATCCAATCCCACCGACCGTTGTTCATTGTTTATATCATATCCTGAAATTTAAGTCGTCGGCCTTGAGGATCCCCGACAATAAATGTTGACGTAGTGAGAGTGGAGTCAGTGTGACACAGTCAGCCGCTGGAGCCTGTCTCAGTCGAAGATGCTGCCAATGTTGGGTCACGTGACCCTTCTATTGCTGGGCACGGTGCTTTACATTGGACCAGCCTCTACAAGTCAGGTAATGTTTTTAACACTCACATGCGAGTGGTTTTGTTTATTGCTATTCTCGATGGATTTTAGATACTGCGAATAGTGTATAATTCGTCCCAGACCCGTTTCCATAAAGAGTCGAGAATGCTATATATGTTGTTCCTGTCACGTGTTACGGCTATGTCGTCACAATCAAAAAATATCCAAACCATAACTTCTGTCGCAGTTTTCTAAACATGTGTTTTCCTTATCATGAAGGCCACATGGCCGTCAAAAATACTTTTGGCGAATGGCCAAAATACCGAATGAATGAATTGAATTGAACTGTATCCAATTAATCAGGTAACACAACCCTTTGTTTATGACGTATTTTATTGGTCAACTCTACATTTTCCGTATGCGCTTGATTGCGTGTTTGTAGAACTTTCAATCGTATTTTGTTTGAATCACATGTAACCGCCAAGAAGAGGTATCTGCGATACGACAATGAAAATATATTCTTGGACAATAATCCAAGTCCATGTTTCCAAATAGCAATCAGTAAATCTGTAGTTATATCCGGGAGACCGTTAAGTCATATTGCCTTTGAAAACAGTGGTTGATAAAATGAGCTCCGTCTAACGCCGTCAGGTTAGTGAGTTTAGTTTTACGTCGCACTGAGCAATATTCCAGCTATATGGCGGCGGCCGTCAGGTTAGGATGACATGCGTTTAGCCAAGTCACTTAGTTTGACCACCGGTCCATATAACTGCCCCTGGCATCAAGCATACCCAGGTTACGAGTGGGTGAGTGAGTGAGTGAGAATGGTTTTACGCCGCTTTTAGCAATATTGCAGCAATGTCACGGCAGATGATGCCAGAAATGGACTTCAAACATTGCACCCATGGGGGCAGTCGAACCTGGGTCTTCGGCCTGACGAGCGAACGCTTTAACCGTTATAGGCTACCCCACCGCCGCCTCCATGGGATTAGGGGCGGTGGGGTAGCTTAGTGGTTAAAGTGTTGGCTCGTCACGCCGAAGACCCGGGTTCGAATCCCTACATGGGTACAATGTGTGAAGCCCATTTCTGGTGTTCCCCGCCGTGATGTTGCTGGAATATTGCTAAAAGCGGCGTAAAACCAAACTCAATCAGTCAGTCCATGGGATTAAAATAGAGGCAATAGTGATGATCAGTCGGCTTAGTATAACTTAAATAACACATCGCACTGCTATCTTCAGCAATTCCAGTCCAGACCACCATCTTTAGCAACGTCAATGTGCCCACGGCTCTCTTCCATGGCATTGTCCATACGGCCTCCCGCCGTCTACGCTCAGCAATACTTGACTGTTGCACACATTGAGGAAATACGCCCTTGAGGGACATGTGAGGTCCTTATGGTTATCGTATGTATATCCTGGCCTGGCGGGGTGACGGCAGGCACTCATGTTACTGACGTGTGTAATTGCTGCAGAGACCTGCAACGATATGCTATGCTAATGAAATTCTGTGAGCTCGTTGACCCATCTGAAACATCTGTATCTGGTTAGGGTTACAACCAAACAGCACGTTTATCATAATATAACAGATAACACAGAGAGACAGACAGAGAGAGAGACAGACAGAGAGAGAGACAGACAGACAGAGAGACAGACAGAGAGACAGACAGACAGAGAGACAGACAGACACATACACACACACAAACATACGCACTTACACAGATACGTACACATACACACAAATTCACACACACACACACACACACACACACACAATCTCTATCTCTCTCTCACTCTCTCTCTGCGAGTGCATGTCTGTGCGTATTTTGTGAGAATACAAAGAATATGTATGTTAGGAGACCGAAACTAACTCACTTGGTTACCTCTTGAAAACAGGGGCGTTGGGGTAGCCTAGTGGTTAAAGTGTTGGCTCGTCCCGCCAAAGACCCGGGTTCGAATCCCCACAAGGGTACAATGTGTGAAGCCCATTTCTGGTGTTCCCCGCCGTGATGTTGCTGGAATATTGCTAAAAGCCGCGCAAAACCAAACTCAGTCAGTCAGTCATGAAAACATAAATTGATGGTCAAAGATGAGGAACATTGAGTACACTATGAGAGTTTATAAAATAACCAAGATAAAGTTCAAACGTGTAAAGTACATTGCTTAAATGTTTGTACTAATTTCGAGTTGTTGTATTACTTATAAAACCTGTACACCTATTTTGATTAAATGTCTAGGGTTTAAACAAGAAAAGTCTAGTGACTGCAATTAGTTCATAAGCTTAGATAGCGAAACAGTTGCGTTAATCAAGTTGAAGATCGAGTAGATATTGTTGACGTATTTGGTATATATCTATGGAAAATGGTTATTAAGTACATTCCACAAAAACCCAAGTGTTTTACCTGGCGTGTATGCTGTGTAACACGGCCACCTACTTTAGTGCCCTGTTAACCTTATTTTGTTAGAATTAACCTTCAGTAACCCATGTTAGTCGTACGAGGCGGCTAAACGGATCGGGTGGTCAGGGTTGCTGGCTTGGTTGACACATGTCATCGCATCCCAGTTGCATAAATCGGTGCTCATGCTGTTGATCCCTGGATTGTCTGGTCCCAACTCAATTATTTACAGACCGCCGCCATAGAGCTGGGATATTGCTGAGTGCGGCTTAAAACAAAACTCACTCACCTTATATTTACTCCATATGTAGGAGACATGTGATCATGAAATAGTGTAATATTTACATGGTATCCAGTGATCCATTTACTTAGTATAGTGTGTGAATAGCTTCATATATATTAAACGCATTACAACATCTTATGCCAATTCTATTCCATCAAAACAAATGCCACAACACTTTCATATCTTTTTTGGTGTTCACTAACTCCTCCTTGCGTAAACCCACATACTGTTATGTGCAAAATCCGCAATAAAAGAAATTTCTCTCCAAACTTTCTTTGGGAGCGAAAGGAAAATAGAATATTATCATGTGTTAGTCATCTACAGAGCAAATGAACACAGATATCATTTATTGTCATTTGGGGGCAGTGGGGTATCCTAGTGGTTAAAGCGTCCGCTCGTCACGCCGAAGACCCGGGTTCGATATAAAAATTTGAGATGACCCCCGACTCAAAATGCTTCAAAGTTCAATGCATCATATACTCGCATTGTATTGTGAAGCATTTTGAGTCGGGGACATATCAAAAACAATATGTTTAAAATCCTTAATCATCGCAAAGACACCAGTCCTGTGGTCTTGCCATCCATTGGAGTTTGGTATGTTTTCTCTGTAACTCGAACCCTGTGTTTACCTGCTGATTTTAACAGATCCTGAACCAGGGGAATTTGAGATGCTTCATGCTTCATTTACCCCTGAAATCAGGTATGATGCACAAATACCTAAGGCGTGTAAACGTTTGTAAATTTTAACATTTACATATGTTTCCTCGCCCGAGGAAATATCTATATTTCCAACCATAGTAATCTTAGAGCGGAGTGGGAAATTTCAACACCTATTGCAATTCAAAGAAATGCATTGAAAATACTCTATGATCATGTATTAACTGGGGTATCTGTTTTTCAGTTCATGTTTGGAAATACCTGACAATCGGGTCATAGCATACGTGAATAGGAAAATATACCTTGAGCATATATTTCAAAGGTATAGCTCTGTATGAAATATATGCCCGAAGTTAGGAAATATCTTGAAACATTCGTAAATCCGGTCATTGCATGTATTAACGGATATTTCAATAGTGTACTATCCGGCTCCTGTGATTGTAGATGCTCATGATGCTGATCACTGGATTGTCTGGTCCAGACCCGATTATTTACAGCTGGAATATTGCCGGGAGCGGCGTTAAACGACAACCAAACCTAATAAATCTAAGGACTCACATCTCCCTTCTTACTTGTCTCAAGGAATGAAACATTTAAACCCTATTTTTATTTGATGTCTAACTCTTGTAATTATGTGTCTCAACAGTCATGTCTTTGTCAAATACATTCCTTCAATGTGTGAGATCGGTTTATACTATCTTTTCAGTAGTGTAGCCTTCCAGTAGCTTAGTCAAAAAGGAGTTCTGCATATTGACAAATCCAGCAATTTATATGTGCGTCAGTTATTCCATATTTTCAGATAGTCCGCCAAATATTTTAACAGATTTACCTCAGATACGCGCACATATAATAGGTCAAAACAACGACGCACTCTGAAGTTTGATGTTTTACTGAGTCAAAAAAGAAACTTCACAAAATGTAATTTGAAAAATAATGAATAATTTTTCTCTGATGATACATCTATGTATCCGAAATGGGATCCCTATCTTTCGACTCTAGAAAAACGTTAGCAAAACCCACTCAAACCCATCCATTCGTCGTGCAAATGACGTTAGTGCCAAATCAGGTTTTGCACGTGCAGTCGATCACGTGATCTTCGCATCGATGTTTTCTTCATATGCACGTGTTTGCATTGGCCTCAAGAATTGAAAAAACACTTTTAAACCACAGTTCTAACGGTACTTGAAATGCCACGATTGTCAAATGTGCAACGTGAAAGCGCCGTTGGCATGTTGCAAGCGGGAAGATCAGTTACTGACGTCGCAAGAGCAATGGGATGCAGCCGTCGTACTGTGTATGACTTGCGAGGTCGTCTTCAACAAACTGGCACCACTTCTGATCGCCCAAGGTCGGGTCGTCCACGTGTGACGTCACGAGCAGAAGACCGTCAAATCGTCCTACGTCACCTACGTGACAGATTTCTGCCGGCTACACGAACCAGGGCTGAGATGTTTAGAAGTCTTGCAAGAGCAATGGCGAAGAATCCCCAACCACGTGTTCACAAGCATCAGGCAATCGATGAGGAGACGGTGTTTGGCAGTGGTGAATGCGCGGGGCGGCCATACACGATATTGAACTGAGAAATTTCGCATTTTTATTCGTGTGACGTCACGAGCAGAAGACCGTCAAATCGTCCTACGTCACCTACGTGACAGATTTCTGCCGGCTACACGAACCAGGGCTGAGATGTTTAGAAGTCGACTGTCCTCACAGACCATTCGAAATCGGTTGCGGGCTGCCAATCTCCATTCTCGACGTCCATATCGTGGGCCAATATTGACGCCGTTTCATCAACGTCAACGTCTGCTGTGGGCCCAACGTCACCTCTGATGGACCCAGAGAGACTGGAATCGAGTCGTCTTTAGCGATGAATCCAGGTTTACCCTCAGATTCGCAGACGGCAGGCATAGAGTCTGGAGACGACGTCGTGAACGGTATGCCCAATGTTGTGAACAGGAAGTCGACAGATCTGGGGCGGAAGTTGCATGGTGGGGGTGCTTTCTGTGGGAACAACCGTTCCCCTGACTTCTGGTCATCCGTGGAAACCTCACAGCTGCTGCTTACCGCGACCAGGTGCTCACCCCTGAACTCGTTCCTTTCATGGCGGCTCATGGCCCAGGTCTACAGTTCCAGCATGATAATGCTCGGCCGCATACCAGCGATGTTGACACGAAATTTCCTTCAAAACGCTGGAATCAACGTCATGGACTGGCCATCGAGGTCCCCTGACCTTAATCCAATAGAGCACGTTTGGGATGCACTTGGGAGAAGGCCGGTGGTCTTAGAACCAACTTCAGAATTTGCAGGAACTTGGCGCTGCCTTGCAAGAGCAATGGCGAAGAATCCCCAACCACGTGTTCACAAGCATCAGGCAATCGATGAGGAGACGGTGTTTGGCAGTGGTGAATGCGCGGGGCGGCCATACACGATATTGAACTGAGAAATTTCGCATTTTATTCTTGTGACTTGACATTCTGTATACCCATGTTTTGGAACGGCGGTGTAGCCTAATGGAACTGATTTTTATAAACATGAATAAGTATTAGCATACAATTCTACTTTCCGTTCTTTCTGTTGTTGTATACGGTACAGAACAGCTTATACATACAATTGCATTACAGTAGTCATTTGAATACGTTATCGTCTTCTATTATAGTTCACGAAAATGTACCTTCCAAGCTGTCTTGTTCATGTATAGAATTGCCATATCGTTTCCATTCGATGTTTTGGTTAGATCCGCATATGGTCCACCTAAGCGATATCTACACTAGTGGGCAAAAGAAAGTGAACACCATCATTAATGATCGATAAAATCAAAGCAAAACATACACTGTTTTTAAGTTATAGTACATTTAAGGAAGCCAGCATTTGGGACAATGCAACCACAGTGTCTATGATAAACTCCTCACAGGTAAAGATCACGTGTCATGTAATGGACAGAGGGGTAGGAATAGCACAGTTCACAGATACAACAAGAGTCAATCATGGAATGTCTCCGTCATGTCAAGTCTCTGGTCACGCATACACATCCTTAGTAACGAGTATGACCACCTCTAGCAGCAATACACGTCCCGACTCGTCGTCTCATCGATGACGTCAGCCGCCGAATGACGTCATTAGGAATCCTATTCCATTCGTTCCCGAGAGCGTCTTCAAGTTCTTGTCGGTTGGCTGGGGGCCGTGGTCTTCTTCTACCACTGTAGAACAAAGGATTTTACTAACTTTGACAACTTTGCCAAACATTCAGAATAAAAGTGTTCACTTTCTTTTGAGTTTACTTAAACCAGTATTGGGGGATAAATCGGAATTGCACTTTGCCAATAGAAATCCCGCCGTAGGAGACATTTGCCATAATCACCAAAACATCCATGATGAAACAAAGTATTACTAAAATAAAACTTAGCTATATCTTTCTATCCTGTAGTTACATACCTTTATCGCTCTCTAATACCACTTACCGTATTTATCGAAATTATTATGTTGAGATATTTTTGCTAAAAATACAGATACGAATGCCTTGGTCTTTGCGGGGTAAAATTTCGCGAGGCACTTTGCTCAGTTTACCGAATATACTCAGCGCATGTATTTTGATTACTCAAGTTTACTTTAACACTAGTCATTAATCCTCACCGTAGTTATTGCACACGCACACACACATGCGTGTGAAACATACATAACAATGTATGTGTGTAAGTTCACGGCCATTTTCTCCTTGTGTTTCATCTGACAATGGCATCACCCTTTATATAATGTTAAACACGTACATAACAATGTTTTACTATTTGTACATGAGTGTAAGTTCACGGCCATTCTCTCCATGTGTTTCAGCTGACAATGGCATCACCCTTTATATAATGTTATACACGTACATAACAATGTTTTACTATTTGCACATGAGTGTAAGTTCACGGCCATTCTCTCTATGTGTTTCAGCTGACAATGGCATCATCCCTTTATATAATGTTATACACGTACATAACAATGTTTTACTATTTGCACATGAGTGTACGTTCACGGCCATTCTCTCCTTGTGTTTCAGCTGACCGTGAAATCCTTTCTGGTTCGCTCTCACATCCGTTACCGGTTTTCCACCACTGAAGTCGCAAGCACCGTCATCAACGACGATGCAACAGCGAGCCGTGAGGCTATGTTTGAAGTCCTATTACCGGAAGAAGCGTTCATCTCTAACTTCTCCATGTAGGTCCGCCAAATGACGCCTATATATATTTGTTATAATTTGAAAATATTCACACAGAAACTAAAACACTTCTCCACCTTTGGATAGTGTTATTTATTTTATCCCTCCATGATACCCGGGGCAGTGGGGTAGCCTAGTGGTTAAAGCGTTCGCTCGTCACGCTGAAGACCCGGGTTCGATTCCCCACATGTGTACATTGTGTGAAGCCCATTTCTGGTGTTCCCCGCCGTGATATTGCTGGAATATTGCTAAAAGCGGCGTAAACCAACTCACTCACTCACTCCATGATACCCCAAACCGATGTGCATACAATGTCAGGTGTATATTAAAGTAGAGTGACATTTCTAATTACCCCTATCGCAATTTGAGTAGCACGTGTTGATAATATGTTACTCAAGGGCGATTACAGTTAGACCTGAGTGTGCGTAAATGTAGTTCTTAAATTTATCCCTCCATGATACCCAAAACCAATTTTCATAACATGTCTAGGATATATTTAAAGTAGAGTGACATTTAACATTACTCCTATCACAATGTGAGTAGTACTTGTGGATAATGTGGTACGCCAAGGTCATTTCCTTCAGACCGTAAATGTTGTTCTCAAATCTAAACTTGTATGTACGGAAATAATTATGTGTGTTCTGTTTGTCTAAGGTTCCGCAACTCACTGTGTAGAGGGCGGTGGGGTAGCCTATTGGGTTAAAGCGGTCGCTCGTCACGCTGAAGGCCCGGGTTCGATTCCCCACATGGGCAATTGTGTTGATCCCATTTCTGGTGTCCCCCGCCGTGATATTGCTCGAATATTGCTAAAAGCGGCGTAAAAACCCAACTCACTCACTCACTCACTGTGTAGAGGTCCATGTTGACGAAGGAGACACTGTGTTCACAGAACTCTGATGTACTGACGGTGGACTACCTTCTATAAATACCTTGTGAACATTTTCCTTCCAGGACTGTGGATGGAGAGGTGTATGTGGGTCGCGTGGAGGAGAAAGAAAAAGCCTTGAAATCCTACCAACAGGCTAAGAGCCGCGGGGAGAGTGCAGGCTATATCAAGACGTTAGTGTAGCCAATATTCATTCATTAGTTTGTTGGTCTTTTGACGCCCTCTTCAGCACACCTTCAGTAATCCTGCAGTGACATATATTGTTTTAGACTATACCTGTGAGATCCGGTAGACTTGGTCTTCAGTAACCCATACTTGTTGTAAGAGGCGACTAACGGGATCGGGTGGTCAGGCTCGCTGACTTGGTTGACACATGTCATCAGTTCCCAATTGCGTAGATCAATGTTCATGCTGTTGATTAGACTAATGCTTAGTCTCTGGATATATATAATTTTGAAAAGTAACAAACAAGCCCATTTAAATTGAAAAGTAGCCCCAGGGAGACCAGAGATCCTGAACCTGAGGAAATCTAGACTTGCTTTATTTAGGGCTTTGGCACTGCAGAGAGGGCTTAGCAGTAGGGAAAATAATGTGGTTCAGGGACTGTGAGACAGACTAGCTGTTGATCACTGGATCATCTGATCCAGACCCGTCCGTCATATACCTGGAAAACAACAAACAAACAAACACATTGTTTTAGGCAATATTTTACAGCGTTTTAGAGCATGCTATAATTCCCTGAAGAAAGTGACAAACAGTGACCAGCATACTTTCTGTATGTAAAACCTTACGTCAACTGGTCAATAGGTGATCGGATAAGTATATTAAGAATATCCCAAATGGCCATGAGAACCAAACCGACCTCTTAGCATGTTATTCATATTTACTTTGGATGCGTTGTGTTTATCATCGCCTCAAACAGAATATCAACTTTAATGCTCGACCTCTAAACATAACAAACATTCTTCCGAACATTGTGTAGCAACACACAGTGCTTCAGGAAGCTGTAGGCCAGGGTGACCAATATGACTAACGCATGCAATGACTTGTACCAAGTTGTATACAGCATATTTAGGACCATAACATAATCAGATTGCTCCCCGAGTTATTAAACAAACACAATGATAATAATCGTGAGCTGTTAGTAGTATTGCAGTTAACGAATCAATGCGGAGCCAGATGTTAAGTATCGCACGTTTGTAGCAAGATAGATCTATCGATCTGAGTAAGGTAAGATTTCACTTTAAGACTAGCTCATTTGAAAATTTGCTCAGTTGGAAATGCCACGTGTCCTGAACAATATGCGAATGTAACATGACCCAATATTGTTTTATTGTAGTGCAAGACAATCCAACAAGTTTGACGTGTCCGTAAACTTAAAGCCTGGAAGTAGTGTGACCTTCAATCTGACCTATCAACAGCTGTTGCCGCGTCAGCAGGGGATGTATGAACAAAGAATACACCTAAACCCGGGTCAGGTGGTGCGTGAGGTAAAAGTTGAGGTCTTCATCGAAGATAGCCGCGTCATCACGACTGCCAAAGCGGAGTTTCCAGCTGAAGAAAACAGTAGTTTGATGGGTACGTCTTGCACGTGATACGCTAGGGCGTGCTCGATGCGGCACGCTGGGTTGGTTACGTCATGTAAGAGATTGATGCGTAATACAGGTGTTGAGTACATCTATAGGATCTTGGTACGTCATGCAGGTGTTGAGTACATCTATAAAACCTTGGTACGTCATGCAGATGTTGAGTACATGTATAGAACCTTTGTACGTCATGAAGGTGTTTTTAGTACATCTATGGGATGTTGGTATGTCATGCAGGTGTTGAGTACATCTATAGGATCTTGGTACGTCATGCAGGTGTTGAGTACATCTATATTGAACCTTGATAAGTCATGCATGTGTTGAGTACATGTATAGAACCTTGGTACGTCATGAAGGTGTTGAGTACATATATAGGTACTTAATACGCCATGCAGGTGTTAAGTACATCTATAGAATCTTTGTACGTGATGCAGGTGTTGAGTACATCTATAGGATCTTGGTACGTCATGCAGATGTTGAGTGCATCTATAGGATCCTGGTATATCATGTAGGGGTTGAGTACATCTATGGAATCTTTGTACGTGATGCAGGTGTTGAGTACATCTATAGGATCTTGGTACGTCATGCAGGTGTTGAATACATCTATAGGATCTTGGTACGTCATGCAGGTGTTGAGTGCATCTATAGAATCTTGGTACGTCATGCAGGTGGTGAGTACATCTATAGGATCTTGGTACGTCATGCAGGTGTTGAGTGCATCTATAAGATCTTGGTACGTCATGCAGGCGTTGAGTGCATCTATAGAATCTTTTGTACGGCATGCTGGTGGTGAGTACATCTATAGGATCTTGGTACGTCATGCAGGTGTTGAGTGCATCTATAAGATCTTGGTACGTCATGCAGGCGTTGAGTGCATCTATAGGAACTTTTGTTCGGCATGCTGGTGTTGAGTACATCTATAGGATCTTGGTACTTTATGTGGGTGTTGAGAACGTGATGTTCGCGCTTAGGGCGCCGTGAGGGGTTCAGCACACCATCTCAGACCAGGTGCAGGTGTGGGTATATCATGTGTCATTTTAATAAGCCTCCATGTACGATTTCCTTGGAGGTGTGGTCATATAGGTATTGTATAACTTACAATACGGGAGAAAACTATGGTGACTGATTAGGGCCATCGCTTTCCCGCCTTAAAATTCGGAGGCGAGAAAGCTATATCACGAGACAAGAAAGCGATAACACGAGACGAGAAAGCGATAACACGAGACGAGAAAGCAATAGCACGAGACGAGAAAGCGATAACGCGAGACGAGAAAGCACACATATCACGTCTCATGCATTGCCTTGTCTTCTTCAGGGGAGATAACTGTGTCACAGACGTCCCCAAGTCCAAACAGCCGATACATCGTTTTCAACCCGTCATTTGACCAGCAGAAACGTCTCGGCGAAAAGGGGATCAACAGGAAAATGCTGATCAAGTATGACGTGGACAGAGATCACTCTGCTGGGGAAGTTTTGGTGAGTGGATGTTTCATCCCCGTTTATCTATTTTCATCCATGGAATTAGTAAGTGAGAGTATGGTTTTACGCCGCCATTAACAATATCCCAGCAATATCACGACGGGGAACACCAGGAATGGGCTTCACACGTTGTACCCATGTGAGGAATCGAACCCGGATCTTCGGCGTGACGAGCGAACGCTTTAACCACGAGGCTACCCGACCGCCCCTCCATGGGATTAGAATAGAGGCAATAGCGTTCTTAGCACTAATATACGTGTTTGCGTAGTGATGATCATTCGGCTTAGTATAACTTAGATAACACAATGTTCAAAGGACTGAAGCATTCCCACTGATATCGTCCGGGCGAACAAATGTCCAGATTAACAAATGATTTGCTTAGATTTGCTTATTTGATTGTTGAGATGCTTGATCGGCAACAGTTGAAAGGTAACATGACAACGTATGGTATGGATTTAGAACCTCTTTAATGTTTAACATTAAATATATTGTAAATCCATACCAGGCATTGTTACATTTGATTGTTAAGTTTAACTAACATATAACATGGTTGAGATTTCATTTCATTACTAACATTTAAAATATGTGACAGTTTAGTTTCCCTTCCACAAGGCGACCTGAGAGCTACGACTGATGAGACGTCCATTGTTGAACGTGGACAAACGAGATCCGTAGCCCAGTGGTCGTTTTTTGGAACGAGTCTCTGTACTATGAATACATTTCAGGTAGTTGACGGGTACTTCATTCATTTCTTTGCCCCCGAGAACGCCGGAGACCACATCACCACGGTCCCCAAGGACATACTGTTTGTCCTTGATATCAGCGGATCAATGTCAGGAACCAAGATTGACCAACTGAAGGAAGCAATGACCTCCATTCTTAAAGAGCTGAGCAAAAACGACAGATTCAACATTTTTCTGTTTGATGATACACTTAGGAAGTGGCGGTCGTCGCTTGTCCCCGTTGAGTCAAGGACCATCAGTGAAGCGCTTGATTATGTCAGTCGGCTTCGAGCGGAGGACTGTAAGTAAGACATACTATGCGTGTGGAATTGGGACAGGCGTGTAGTGAATGTGGGACTGTATGATAGACACTTGGTGTTCCGAGGGACTGTAAGATAGACATGTGGTGTTCCGAGGGACTGTAAGATAGACATGTGGTGTTCCGAGGGACTGTAAGATAGACATGTGATGTTCCGAGGGACTGTAAGATAGACATGTGGTGTTCCGAGGGACTGTTAGATAGATTTGTGGTGTTCTGAGGGACTGTAAGATAGAGATAGAGAGAGAGAGAGAGGAGAGAGAGAGAGAGAGAGAGAGAGAGAGAGAGAGAGAGAGAGAGAGAGAGAGAGAGAGAGAGAGAGAGAGAGAGACATAAAGGGACAGAGAGAGACAAACTATAGCTATACTGTCTTTACTTTCAGCAACTGACCTCAACATGGCCTTGACTAAGGGCGTTTCCTTCATGGTGGAGGAAAGAAACAAAGAGCACACGTCTCTGATGTTCTTCCTCACAGATGGTCAGCCAACTGTTGGCGTAAAAGATCCCTCATCCATTGCTAGGAATGTCGAACGCCTCAATGAGGATGTTGTGTCTCTGTTCGGGCTGGCGTTTGGTGATGGAGCTGATTATGGCATGCTGAAGGTAGTCTCCGCCCAGAACTGTGGCTTTGCTAGGAGAATATATGAAGGTGCTGACGCAGCTGATCAGGTAGAGGGATTCTATGATGAAATTTCCACAACTGTGTTTCGGAACTTGAAAGTCAAATACATCAACGGCACAGTCGATCCCGACTCACTGACGACGACGACCTTCACGAACGTTTACCGCGGCAACGACGTGGTCGTGGCCGGTAGGATGACTGACACTATCAACACAATTATCGGTGGTATATTGACAGCAGAAACTGGCGGGAAAAAGTTGAATATTGTTCTGGATAACAATAGCATAATGAACCCTGTGCCATTGGCAGACAACACCTATTTTTCTCTTCCCATGGATTTGACGTCAGTGATTGAGAGGAGCTGGGCCTACCTGAGGATAAAGAGCCTTCTGCTGCAGAAGCGAAAGGACGAGTACAAGAAAGAGAAGACTGACCTTGATCAGAAGATAACGGAGTTAGCACTCAAAGTACGTACAGGTTTCATTTCTTTCTTGTTTTGTGGCCCGCTAAATACCAGATATAAGACAACGAAGTGCATTTTAATGGTTTGTCAGATTGTATTGTCCACAGCATCCCATTCCATCGGTATCAACATGTTATCAAACCTAGACACTCGAACCATAAAGACATCCCGTAATACAAGCATGATCTCATCTCAGACAAGGCAAACTGATTATGAGGATGCCCCAAGCCGTCTAGGTATCTTTTCATGCAAACAAATTGTCAGAAGCTGTAGGGGTCATTACCAAGAGTGTATGATGCTGGGTGGTGATGCAAGGGCTATGAGAACAGATCAGTGCTTTATGTCACATGATCTTTGAGACCAGAGCTACATCAGTGCTTTATGTCACATGGTCTTTGAGATTAGAGCTACATCAGTGCTTTATGCCACATGGTCTTTGAGACCAGAGCTACATCAGTGCTTTTTGTCACATGGTCTTTGGAACCAGCGCTACATCAGTGCTTTATGCCACATGGGTTTTGAGACCAGGGCTACATCAGTGCGTTATGGCACATGGTCTTTGAGACCAGAGCTACATCAGTGCTTTGTCACATGATCTTTGAGATTAGAGCTACATCAATGCTTTATGTCACATGGTCCTTGAGATTAGAGCTACATCAATGCTTTATATCACATGGTCTTTGAGATTAGAGCTACATCAGTGCTTTATGTCACATGGTCTTTGAGATTAGAGCTACATCAATGCTTTATATCACATGGTCTTTGAGATTAGAGCTACATCAATGCTTTATGTCACATGGTCTTTGAGACCAGAGCTACATCAATGCTTTATGTCACATGGTCTTTGAGACCAGAGCTACATCAGTGCTTTATGCCACATGGTCTTTGAGACCAGAGCTACATCAGTGCTTTTTGTCACATGGTCTTTGGAACCAGCGCTACATCAGTGCTTTATGCCACATGGGTTTTGAGACCAGAGCTACATCAGTGCGTTATGCCACATGGTCTTTGAGACCAGAGCTACATCAGTGCTTTGTCACATGATCTTTGAGATTAGAGCTACATCAATGCTTTATGTCACATGGTCCTTGAGATTAGAGCTACACCAGTGCTTTATGCCAAATGGTCTTTGAGACCAGAGCTACATCAATGCTTTATGACATGGTCTTTGACACAAGAGCTACATCAATGCTTCATGCCACATGGTCTTTAAGATCAGAGCTACATCAGTGCTTTATGGCACATGGTCTTTGAGATTAGAGCTACATCAATGCTTTAAGACATGTTCACTGAGACCAGAGCTACATCAGTGCTTTATGTCACATAGTCTTTGAGATTAGAGCTACATCAATGCTTCATGCCACATGGTCTTTAAGACCAGAGCTACATCAATGCTTTATGTCACATGGTCTTTGAGACCAGAGCTACATCAGTGTTTATGGCACATGGTCTTTGAGATTAGAGCTACATCAATGCTTTATGTCACATGGTCTTTGAGACCAGAGCTACATCAATGCTTTATGTCACATGGTCTTTGAGACCAGAGCTACATCAGTGCTTTATGCCACATGGTCTTTGAGACCAGAGCTACATCAGTGCTTTTTGTCACATGGTCTTTGGAACCAGAGCTACATCAGTGCTTTATGCCACATGGTTTTTGAGACCAGACCTACATCAGTGCGTTATGCCACATGGTTTTTGAGACCAGGGCTACATCAGTGCTTTGTCACATGATCTTTGAGATTAGAGCTACATCAATGCTTTATGTCACATGGTCCTTGAGATTAGAGCTACACCAGTGCTTTATGCCACATGGTCTTTGAAACCAGAGCTACATCAATGCTTTATGACATGGTCTTTGACACAAGAGCTACATCAATGCTTCATGCCACATGGTCTTTAAGACCAGAGCTTCATCAGTGCTTTATGGCACATGGTCTTTGAGATTAGAGCTACATCAATGCTTTATGTCACATGGTCCTTGAGATTAGAGCTACACCAGTGCTTTATGCCACATGGTCTTTGAAACCAGAGCTACATCAATGCTTTATGACATGGTCTTTGACACAAGAGCTACATCAATGCTTCATGCCACATGGTCTTTAAGACCAGAGCTACATCAGTGCTTTATGGCACATGGTCTTTGAGATTAGAGCTACATCAATGCTTTAAGACATGTTCACTGAGACCAGAGCTACATCAGTGCTTTATGTCACATAGTCTTTGAGATTAGAGCTACATCAGCGCTTCATGCCACATGGTCTTTGAGACCAGAGCTACAGCAATGCTTTTTGTCACATGGTCTTTTGACCAGAGCTACAACAGTGCTTTATGACACATGGTCTTTTGACCAGAGCTACATCAATGCTTAGTGATGTATAGGCTTTGACATCAGAGTCCACGAATGGACATGGTGATGTAAGAAACGGGAAACCAGAATCATATCAGTGTATATCGTGATGCATCAACTCGTATGAATGCAGTCCCAGGAGGTCATATAAAACACAATGCCTCAAACATTAAGAGTTTTTTTATCTATGCAGATAACAAGCATCTGGGTTATGTGTAGATATTTCAAAGATATATGCTCCATTTTTATTAAAAATTGTCCTTATGAAATGGATATATACGGTTATATAGTTGAACTTCACATATATTTTGATACTCTAGGGAATCCAAACATTAATTTCATTCAAATCAAATACTTACATTCTTGATACACGCGAGTGAAGCATCCAAACTAAGAAGCATACCAGCTGTCAGTTTTTATTTAAAGAACATAAAATTACGAATGGTATACCTGCGCTATTAAATTATTGTCCATGATTTATAGACAGTGTCATTTCTGGGCGTCATTGCAGCTTCAGCCGGTAGGGAAATATATAAAAAAGAAATATTTTGTTGACGTTTCTTCCAATAAGATCGAACAACTGAGTCGTTGTGGTGAAGACAACACAGCTGGGTTGTTCTATAGGGGCATTTGGTTGACCTGATAACACTGACATGGGCCATATATTTCTGTTCATGTTCACTCAGAGTGGTCGCATCCAGTGGAAGTAGAGCTACCGTATTTCAGACGCTTATTAAATCAGCAAACTCTCAGACCATGCGCTTAATAGGGGCCGGCGCTTATGTAGATTCTCTATTGGTAATTTATTTGAAAGATCCACTGTAGACGTGTGGCACACCCTTCGCTTACTGGAAACCCGGCACTTATTTATTGAACAGTTGCTTTACCCCCGGCGCTTACTGGAGGTCGGCGCTTATTGGAGGAAATACGGTATATGATAAGGGAATAACAGGTCTGTATTTAAGGCGATGAAATTCAAACTATACTCTGAGATTTCATAATTGACAGTAAGGCTTTTAAAAGTTCGTGTTTTGATATGTCTAATTGTTTTCTAAAAAACGACGTTCGTTTGACTTTCAGTACAATTTTGTCACTCCTTTGACGTCAATGGTGGCAACGAAACCAGAGCAAGAGGCAACAAAGACGAACATCCGCGGTGACGAATACCAACAGACGAATCCCAGTAGGAATCGAAATCGTAAGCGCAAGCTTTCACATTACATCAGTTTCTTGTCTGTTTATTTAATGATAGCGTTATATCAGATTTACGAGCAATTGTCCTCTTTGACTTCTTAATCATATATATTAAATCTATAGAGCAGGCTTGAAACAATTTAGGTACAAGGGAGGCAACTCTAAAAACTCATGGTTTTCTTCACAGTTATGTTAAACAGATTTTATGTCTTCCTTAACGACACTGACAAGATTATTTATATATATGTTACGAATATAGGTATTGATTAAGAAATGCAAATAAAATCTAATCTAAGAATATATTCTAATCCTGCAGAAAATGCACACTACCACCGACAAAGTGTACCTCGCTATAACTCCATGGTGAGTCGGAAGACCTTCAACCCTGTTGGTGAGTTATAGCTCTTATTGTTTGATAGGCATTCTAGAACCTTGTGAGTCGATAACAAGGTTATCTTTATGGATAACAACTTCTCACGTATTGTATAGAATCCTACCCCATTATCAAGCTAAAGGTGTATGCAATAAACAAGAAGTTGTAATCAATTAAGTCGTAATCTTTGTCAATTTAAACACATGTATGTAAATCGATATCGCTGATGGCAAATTAGGTTAAAGGTCTAACTTAGCGTTCAGGTTTTCGTAAAACATGGTTATAAAATTGGCATGAAGCTTATTTCTGTATGTCACTTTTGAAACACAGTCCGTTTCCCTGCTAGAATAGATCCCAGTAACACATGCTGGGACAATCTGTTTGTCTCCAAATGAAAACGATGAATTGCAAAATAGTGAGTAAGCGAGTAAAGTTTTACGACGCTTTTAGCAATATTCCAGCAATATCACAGCGGGGGACACCAGAAATGGGCTTCACACATCGTAGCCTAGTGGTTAAAGCGTTCGCTCGTCATGCCGAAGACTCGGGTTCGATTCCCCACTTGGGTACAATGAGTGAAGCCCATTTCTGGTTTCCCCCGCCGTGCTATTGCTGGACTTAAACCCAACTCACTCACTCATTCACTCACTATTGGCGTTGGGAGTAAAATGATTTGCATTTTGCAGCTCATGGAGTGCAGTCTCAACCGCAACTCTTTGGTAAGTTGACTATCATTATCCAAACATTGCGTTGATCCTATATATCGCTGTAAATCAAATCCGTTTATCATGGTTTAGTATGACATGCTCATAAACATGAGCATTGTTAAAAAAAATAGGCACAATGAAGCAATTTTTTAAACAAAATCAGTGATGATTCTTATTTTGATTCAGATGTTAACACACAGTACATAAATGAATGCGTTTGACCAATTATTGTAGATAATTATTCCAGAGGATCGGGTGGTCAGGCTCGCTGACTTGGTTGACACATGGGATCGTATACCAATTGTGTAGATCGATGCTCATGATGTTGATCACTGGATTGTCTGGTTCACACTCGATTATTTTAGACCGCTGCCATATAGCTGGAATATTGCTGAGTGCGGCTTTAAACAACAAACCAACCAACCAACCAGAAAGTATCAGCTATAATTACACATGGAAAAAAGTATGGCAACACGTATGATTTATAGCTATATATAGTCACATGATTGTAGATAAGCATGTGCTACGATCAAAGACGAGTATCACGTGCATTACGTGTACCCATCATTACGCTAATACCAAGTTTCAGTAAACCGTTTAGTTTCTTGTAAAATGACCCGTGATGATCCGGGGTAGAATAGGTCTTCAGCAACCCATGCTTGTTACAAAAAGCGACTATGCTTGTCGTAAGAGGCGACTAACGGGATCGGGTGGTCAGGCTCCCTGACTTGGTTGACACATGTCATCGGTTCCCAATTGCGCAGATCGATGCTCATGATCACTGGATTGCCTGGTCCAGACTCGATTATTTACAGACCGCCGCCATATAGCTGGAATATTGCTAAGTGCGTCGTAAAACAAAACTCACTTACTCACGCACTTGGAAAATCAATTGATTTCACTGTCAATAAGCAAATGTTGGGCCTCTTCGAGTCCCAACTGCTCAAAGAGTGGTATGCGGAATGCTGGCATGGCATTGAGGACAACTGGGGGTCCATCGGCTATCAGCCTATTGGCCGAAAACATCAGCAAACTAAGGAAATGTGAGGGCACGTGAGTGTTCACGTCAACACTTAGGGAGTATACTAACCTTCCCAGAATCACATTTTATTCGTTCATGTTCAGAAGTCAGACAAAAACTTCCACGTCGTGTTTTATCCATCAGAACGGTCCGAAATCCAAGATATTTTTTATGGATTAAAACTTCTTTTTAATTTCTCTCACGACGTTTCGAGACCATTCTAGGTCCCTTCATCAGGTGAACTCGTGAGAGAAATTAAAAAGAAGTTTAATCCATAAAAATATCTTGGACATCAATGTACAACTTCTGAATGCCACTGAAAGACATCATACGACATCAGGTCCAAAAGCGCTTGAAATCGGCCGAATAGTGTCAGGCGACCTATTATATATATTAAATCGTTGACCGTTGTCAACCTCAGGGCACACAGCAGAGCGACTAGCGTGGTGTCAAACACAACGTCGCTGGGATTTAACGTCATGGGGAAGGGTCAACTGGGCTGACGGAAGTCGATTTCTTTCGGTCATAATTGATTGCCAAGGTTGTGTTTGGCGCCGCATAAACACTGTATATGCACAACGGAATATCTTGGAGCAAGTGCTCTTCTTCGGGAGTTTTTGATGGTGTGGGGGGTGCTTCACGTGTGTCTGTGAACTTGACCTTGTGAGGTGAGGTGAGGTGAAATTGGTTTTAACGTCGTGCTTGAGAATATTTCGCTCATATGACCACGTGCATGCGTGTGTATGTGTAGGTGCGGCTGCTTGTACTAGCCCAGACTGAAGCTGGTTTTATAGTGCTAGCCCACTGGGATACCATGCCGCAGTGAAGCATTAATACCCCACTCAGACACATTATACTGACTCCGAGCCGACCAGTCCTTGTTGTACCTATTAATGCCGAGCGCCAGGCAGGGACGATCAAGTACCATATTTTAACGTCTTTTGGTATGACGCGGTCGGGGATCGAACCCGCGACCTTCCGCTCTCCGGACGGACGCTCTAACCACTACACCACACAAGCGCTGACTTGACCTTGTGACGATCAGACAAAATCTCAATGGACAACGGTACATTACTGAGTAGACAGGGTTATTGTACCACATTTTGATCACCATCCTGTGAACACAAGGCCATTAGTTATTTCTTACGGCAAGAGGCGGAAGCAACTTGGTCTACCTACCTTACCCTTTACGTCATGCGTACTGATTTAAGTACAGTTTGTCGTACTTTTTGTGCTTAGGTTAATAGTCCTTGAGGGTCAATTTATCTAAATAATTTGGTTTAGATAAGTTCCCTTGCTATGGTAAATGGTAACTTACTGATACTATGAAAGAATCGGGTGTTGCGATACTCTTTCCATGTAACGTATTCCTATATTAATTTGCAATCGTTATGTTCTGTCTGAATTCAAGGATCATCAGATATGTGACACTTCCCGTAGTACGTTATGCCTACTTTTCATTGACGTCGTGACACACATAGGACACAACATGAATTAAAACAATTAGAAGCCACCTTATTTACCATTAGATTATCAACATGTAAATGTACTCATTATTTCAAAAATTCCAAATGGACTGCATCCACGAGTGTAAAATATGTTCAATTCCTGTTAGAACTTTCAATATCCTTTGTAAATAATGAGGATTTTACATTTCAAATGCAGAATAAGTGAAAATTGTAAGGTGAGTGAGTGAGTTAGAATTTAAAGTCACATCGGCAATATTTCAGCCATATCGTGACTAGTTCTAAATTCATAATACATACAGATAATATATACAACCCTGTCAGTGAAGGACAGTAAAACCACTAGATTATCACAAAATGAGTTAAAACTAGCTGCATATATCTTTAAAAGTAGAAAAATATTTTTGGATAATGCAATGTAACAATGGGCTAGTAATCGCCAACAACTGAATGTAGATCACCATACTAGAGACCATGGTGAAAATTGTAACGTGTTATTGTGATAGCCATTTCTTATGCATCATTAGTTGAACAAGAGTTTAAGAAGTTCTCTTTTTCAGATGACGCGGCATTGTATCATGTAGGTAAGTTGATCATAATCATCTAAACATTTTTTTGAAATAATCGTTGATCATTGATCGTATGAAACCAAGGGCATTCCGTTATGGCTGGCGTTGTGAAGTGTGCCTTTCCAATATAAAACAATACATTTAATCAGTAATCTATATGAAACAGAATTCAGTGTGAAACCAACAAACAGCAAATAAATGTTATACAGTTGACATTGTAATATATAATGAACTAAGTTTAAAATCAGGAAAAGCTACTGTAAGGTAATGGCAGTACACACATTTTGGCAGTATGAAACTCAATGACAGTATCTTCGTATAACAGGAGTGGTAATAGAATTAACCCCAGTGAGATAACATTCCACAGTGCTCAAGCTTTCAAAACAGAGAAAGGCTGGGTTCAAAATAACGATCTTCACACAACTGTCGGTCTTAATGTAATATGGGGCGGGGAGTTAGCCTAGTGGTTAAAGCGTTCGCTCGCAATGTGTAAAGCCCATTTCTGGTGTCCCGTGATATTGCTGGAATATTGCTAAAAGCGGCGTAAAACTATATCCACTCACTCACTCTTAATGTAATGTGAGATGACAAAGGATCGTTGCCCGACCCTTGGAATATATGAAATAGCTTCCATAAACGTCTCTATTAATATTTAGGGCATTCTGGAAGCTTCCAGATTATTTTTGACTCCTAATCATATATATATAGCGACAAGCACGCCAATTCTCTCTTTACAGATTTACTTTTACAGAAACAATATAATACCAATACGTCACTGTACAACACCCCATCAATTGTGAACAAGTGTGTCTTCACGACAGGACAAATTCCACTTTTTGTAACGGATACACTTCGATGTAGAAGTCCATGTCACTTTCTTTTTGCTTAGAATTTAATGAAAACAGTCAATAATTAAGAAAGCTGTATCAAAGGTGTGAAGAAATTGGGACTTGGTAGTAATTAGCTATTAAATATGATTGTATTAAAGCAAGCAATTATAAGTGAGTGAGTGAGTTTAGTTTTACGCCGCACTCAGCAATATATTTACAACTATATGGCGGCGGTCTGTAAATAATCGAGTCTGGACCAGACAAACCAGTGATCAATAGCATGAACATCGATCTGCGCAATTGGGAACCGATGACATGTGTCAACCAAGTCAGCGAGTCTGACCACCCGATCCCGTTAGTCGCCTCTTACCACAAGCATAGTCGCCTTTTGTAGCAAGCATGGGTTGCAGAAGACTTATTCTACCCCGGATCTTCACGGGTCAGCAATTATAAACTAATCTCAAGACACTTCTTAACAAAAAATGTTGTTCACACATGTAGAGACAAGTAATGTTCATAAGAACAAACGATATTTCAGGTCAAAACGGTAAATAGCATCAGGCATCATTTTGGTCACTGATTTTGTCTCACAAATTTAGAAACGTCCTCCTGAAAGGCCTGCTTCTATAATTGGAAACAACTCTAACTTGGTAACGTATTAATGTTATGTATCGCAATATGGAAGTGATGTGTTCAGAAACGCGATGAGAACAAAAACTCTTTGAAATCTCTTCCGTTCATAATCTTTTTGGTTTCATTTCAAGGGATACAAGCCAGACAAAGATCCTCAGGTGGAGGTGAGCTGACTATAAGTATCAGAACATTACCTTGCAAACAAATATTCGCGTTAAATCAAATGTGTGAATTCCTGTTTATGTGTATACATGTTGTGTATTGTTTCAAAGATTATGGACAAAAGAAAAAGTATGTGTTTTTCGAATTCTTTAATGATACTTCATTAAAAAAACCCAGATGTATCATCGGTCATAAGTGCAAAAGTTCAGACCATTATTGCACAACTCCAGATTTCACAAAAGCATAATAATCCTATTCTGAAATAATATTAAAAATTGTATTAAACATATGTTCCTTTTAAAATAAAATGAAAGCAAGAAAACACTTTCTAGAATCATAAGAAACCTTGGCAAGAAATGAAAACCCATTATTCGATTACGACTTTCTAATAATCATGTGTTTACCAATCACTATGAACTATAGTTATGGTACCAGGTGTTCGGCAAAGGATGACTGACAGAGTTTAGTTTTACGCCGCTTTTAGCAATATTCCAGCAATATCACGGCGGGGGACACCAGAAATGGGCTTAACACATTGTGCCCATGTGGGGAATCGAACCCTCTTCGGCGTGACGAAACGCTTTAACCACTAAGCTACCCCACCGCCCCCGGCAAAGGATGAACGGATCCTGCCCCTCTGATGGAAACTGTCACAAACACATGCAGAGCCTTGTCATATTGATATGAACAAATGATGGTTTAGATCGATATAGGAAATATTATCTTACCTTCATGTAAAATACTTTCATTGCATTGGTTAATGACGCTTTAACAAGTTTCCGTGTCACCCCTCCCAGGATGGTAACAACTGGAGAAGAATATTACCCGTTGCCGCGGTAACCGCCAAACTCTTCGCCGTGAAGCTGTATCGCTAGCAATTGTATGACGTCCTAATATGACGCCTACAGTGCCGTTCGATTAGCTGTTTTTGAGTTCACTATGTACAGATTTATTTCACCGACCTTCACTGCTTTATTTAAACTATTTTATACATTGAATAATGCACACTCAGCTTAAACATAATTAACCCTTTTTATAACAGTTTTAAGCATGTCAGAATATGTTTAACTGATTTTCTCTCCAGTCGAAAGGCAGACGCCATTTTGTTTACATGTCATATAGTCGGTATATATGTCATATAGTCGGTAGCGATCTTCCGAATAAAATAAAATGATATTTTGTACATTTAACATGGCGGTAAGATAAATACGTTTCTCCCTCGGGTAATACGGTCCGATGTACGCCTCTTTGTAGCAGTGTTATCCCTCGGCCACCGGCTCGGGTGACACTGCTACAGAGAGGCGTACATCAGACCGTATTACCCACGAGATAAGCATACAACTTATGACATTATTTTGGACACTGATACGTAAAAAAAAAAATAATGGCGGTGAATGGTCTGCTTCTAATGTAATGTTTCGCAATATGGAATTGATGCTCTGATGTGTACAGAAGCGTGATTACTTTTGGAAAAAACAATCTCTATAAAATCTCTTCAATACATAATTATTTTGCTTTCAGCTTTTATGACACCAAAACGTTCCCGCCCAAGTAGAATAAGTAAGTTGACTGTAATTATCTAAACATTACCTTGCAAACAAATGTTTACTTGAAATCAAAAGAGTAAAGTCCGGCGTATGTATATACATGTTGTGTATTGTTTCAAAGATTATGGACAAAAGAATAATCATGTGTTTTTTGCAAATTCTGTAATGATACTTCTTTCAACAAACAGATGGGTCAACACTGTGGAGAGGGCGGTCGTAAATGCAAATGTTGAGGCCATTATTGCATACATTCAGATTTCCCTAAAGAATATTAATTCAGTTTTGAAATATTATTCAAAATTGTGTTAAACATATGTTTGTTTTAAGATTAAATGAAAGCAAGAAAACATTTTTTTTGAATCATAAGAAACCTTTGGCAAGAAATGAAAACCCATTATTCGTGTGTATGCATGGTGTGTGTTGTTTCAAAGAAAAATACTGGATTATGTGTTTTATTCGAATTCTGTAATGATACTTCTTTCAACAGATGTGCCAACACTATGAAAGGTTGTTCATATGTGTAAATGTCAAAACTGTTATTGCAGAACATCATATTTCCCATAAGAATAATAATTCTATTCTGAAATATTATTATATTTCATGTTAATCCTATGTTCCATTTAGGATTGAATTAACGTGAGAATATATGTTATAGACATGTGTTTATGAATCACTACCAACTGTAGTGATGACATTAGGTTTTCGGCAAAGGATGAGCGGATCCTGCTCCTCTGATGTAAAATGTCCCAAACACACATATTACTATGTACAAACGATGTTCAATCACAGGAAATAATTGTTAATTCTAACAACCTCCATCAGTAGGCTCCAAACAATAAGAAAGACACCAGAACCAACCTAAACTAATCTGCGAAATACTAAAATGTAGACAGCCTCAGTTAAAAAGGTAGAATTCATATGCTACCCTGCCCATGTCGGTGTGTTTGGACAACGAACTTGCCAACCAAGCAGCCAAACCGGCACCTAAACTCCCCGAAGTTAACTTACACACATCATTGTCTAAAATCAAAAGTCTAGTAAAAAACTAACATTCTGAAAAACAACAAAACTGAAAAAAAGCCAACTTAAAAACACACCAAAAATCCAACCGAAAAATCTACTATAAATCTAAAAAATATTGACATGACCATGTTCAAATTAAAAACAGTTGACAAAAGTTAAATTCCCACCTACATACAATAAAACATAAGAAAATGTGCAAATGCACACGCCACAAGGTAACAGAAACACCCAAACGCTACCAATACACTGCACACACTACACGCAGTACAGAATTGTGCTCCCGATTCACTAACACACAGCTTAAACTGCAGACACTCATAAGCCCACTAAATAACACCCAAACCTAGAAAGTCGTAGTTAGATTTCTGATCGAAACTGGCCTTGACCGCATATAATCCCATATGATCCATTAGTACAAACCCAAAAACACACACACACCCCACACCACACACAACACACACACGTACAGAGTTTACCCCGAAAAAACGCCGACACACACATGGACACACCAAAACAAAGACACACACAAAAAGAGACAAAACAAACAATAAATGAACAAACAACAACACACACACGCACGCACGCACGCACGCACGCACACACACGCACGCACGCACACAAAACCCAACCCAGACTGGTTCGGAAAAACCTTGTCCTAATTGTAAAGAACGTGTAAGTGCTTCGTGAGCCTGATAATTATCACCATTATTAATCTTAACCATGTTTCAGGGGGTACTTCAGGACGCAGGTCCAAATCACGACCTCGAACTAAGTATGGCGGTATTCCTATGTCAATACCGACCTCAGACTTGGGGAGCCACCGACGTTTACACCGACTTTGCACCGACGTTTGCACTGACGTTTGCACCAGTGTTTGCCTCAACGACTGCCTCGACGACTGACTTGGCGACTTCTTCGACAACTGCCTCGACGAATGACTGGGCAACTTCTTCGGCGACTGCCCCGACGACTGCTCCGACGACTGTTCGTATGACTGGCCGGAAGACTGGCAAGGGCAAGCGAAAGAAGCCGCGAAGAAAGCCACACAAGAAAAACATGAGATGCAAACTTGGTATTTTCAATGTTTCAATTTCAATTCCCAGCATGCATATTTCACACCTTGCCTGCTCAATATGTATATTTAACATACTGCCTGCTCAACATGTGTATCTGACACCTCGCCTGCTCAACATGTGTATCTGACACCTTGCCTGCTCAACATGTGTATCTGACACCTCGCCTGCTTAGTATGTGTATCTCACACCTTGCCTGCTCAACATGTGTATCTGACACCTTGCCTGCTCAACATGTGTATCTGACACCTTGCCTGCTCAACATGTGTATCTCACACCTTGCCTGCTCAACATGTGTATCTGACACCTTGCCTGCTCAACATGTGTATCTGACACCTTGCCTCTTTAACATGTGTATCTGACACCTTGCCTGCTTAACACATGTGTATCTGACACCTTGCCTGCTCAACATGTGTATCTGACACCTTGCCTGCTCAACACGTGTGTATCTGACACCTTGCCTGCTAAACATGTGTATCTGACACCTATGCTCAACATGTGTCCTTGCCTTGCCTCAACAACGTGTGTATCTGACACCTTGCCTGCTTAACATGTGTATCTGCCTGCTTAACGTAGTATCTGACCCTTGCCTCCTCAACATGTGTATCTGACACCTTGCCTCCTCAACATGTGTATCTGACACCTTGCCTGCTCAACATGTGTATCTGACACCTTGCCTGCTCACATTGCCTCCCTCAACATGTATGTCTCTCACCTTGCCTCCTCAACAACCTGCTCACCTTGCCTGCTCAACATGTGTATCTGACACCTTGCCTGCTCAACATGTGTATCTGACACCTTGCCTCCTCAACATGTGTATCTCACCTTGCCTGCTTAACATGTGTATCTGACACCTTGCCTCCTCAACATGTGTATCTGACACCTTGCCTGCTCAACCTGACACCTTGCCTGCTCAACATGTGTATCTGACACCTTGCCTGCTCAACATGTGTATCTGACACCTTGCCTGCTCAACATGTGTATCTGACACCTTGCCTGCTCAACATGTGTATCTGACACCTTGCCTGCCTCAACATGTGTATCTGACACCTTGCCTGCTCAACATGTGTATCTGACACCTTGCCTGCTCAACATGTGTATCTGACACCTTGCCTATCAACATGTGTGTATCTGACACCTTGCCTGCTCAACATGTGTATCTCACACACATGTGTATCTTGCCTGCCTCAACATGTGTATCCTGACACCTTGCCTCCTCAACATGTGTATCTGACACCTTGCCTGCTCAACATGTGTATCTGACACCTGCCTGCTTAACATGTGTATCTGACCTTGCCTGCTCAACATGTATCTGACACCTTGCCTGCTCAACATGTGTATCTGACACCTTGCCTGCTTAACATGTGTATCTGACACCTTGCCTCAACATGTGTATCTGACACCTTGCCTGCTCAACATGTGTATCTGACACCTTGCCTGCTCAACATGTGTATCTGACACCTTGCCTGCTCAACATGTGTATCTGACACCTTGCCTGCTCAACATGTGTATCCTGACACCTTGCCTGCTCAACATGTATCTCACATTGCCTGACACCTTATCTGACACCTGCCTGCTCAACATGTGTATCTGACACCTTGCCTGCTCAACATGTGTATCTGACACCTTGCCTGCTCAACATGTGTATCTGACACCTTGCCTGCTCAACATGTGTATCTGACACCTTGCCTGCTCAACATGTGTATCTGACACCTTGCCTGCTCAACATGTGTATCTGACACCTTGCCTCCTCAACAGTTGTACCTCACACCTTGCCTGCTCAACATGTGTATCTCACATCTTGCCTTCTCAACATGTGCATCTGACACCTTGCCTCTTTAACATGTGTATCTGACACCTTGCCTCCTCAACAGGTGTACCTCACATCTTGTCTGATCAACATGTATATCTCACACCTTGCCTGCTCAACATGTATGTCTCACACTTTGCCTCCTCAACATGTGTATCTTACACCTTGTCTGCTCAATGTGGAAAAATCCCACACCTTGCCTGCTCAGCATGTATATCTCACACCGAATGGAAGTGTTTATCTAATATTTTTTCCTTGCCTGATGTGTACATTTAATAGCTAAATCGCTCAACGTGTATACCTCACATCAATGTCTCTGAATGTACACATCCCTAGTGTTAGAGCCTACCTAATGAAGTTTGGTTATTTTGATTTGCTGTTTACAGTGAAAATGCACCTGGACGGTTTTGGGACGACTACAGACAAACAGATGTGCTCAAGAGCAGTCCGAGTTCAACCAGGAACATTCCAGATCTACCCAGCTCCATCCATAAATGCCACTGAATCTAGTAGGTAGAGCACACACACAAACGAACAATACAGTTACGAATAAAAACACGGCCACAGATCTACACAGCAAAAACCCCCAAAACCAACAAAACGACAGGTGGCGTAACCTATTTCTCTCATGGAGTTACTTGCACACAAATTCGCATCAAAATTCAAATTCAAAAGTCCATCGGAATGGAAATTTTGTGTTTTTCTGGAATATTGCCATTTCAGATGGCGCACTTGGATTCAGTTACTGATGAGTGAGTGAGTGAGTTTAGTTTTACGCCGCTTTTAGCAATATTCCAGCAATATCACTGGGGGTGGGAGTGGGGTGGGGAATCAAACCCGGGTCTTTAGCGTGACGAGCGAACGCTTTACCCACTAGGCATCACATTTACATGAATTCTACTGCTAACACACACGAGTGCTACATCACGTTTGTTTACCAAGTCAAAGATATTTATTGTACTTAAGGCCTCCGGCCCATATACAAGGTAATACAAGTATATATACAGCACATGTTACAGACATTTCACAAAGAAATTACAGTTCAGATAAGATATTGCTTCTAAGGAAAACAGCATGCTTTACATAAAGCGCAAGATTACGTATTACATGTTCATTTTTGGAAGATAGAATGGAAGCAAAGGCAGATGAAGGATGTTTTAAGAGGTAATTATTTGGGATATATTTTTTTCTTAAATCAGCATAATGTGGGCATACAAAAGCGAAGTGAATTTCATCTTCTATAGCCGAGTTACATAATGGACATATCCTTAAACGTCTCTCTATTGAAAATCGTCTGCCCTTATTTACTGATAAGTCTAACAAGCCCAATCGAAAATTGACAAGTGTGCGTCTGATATTTCTAGATGTCAATACAGATAGATATAGTTCTGGTTGAATTAAGCTCTTATGTGATCTGTACAACTGGTATCTTGAACTATTGTCTAGACAGGAATGCCATTCTTGATAATACATGCTAAGAGATTGTTCTCAAAATTGCTTAAGAAATAGATTAATATTGGCTATACATCACTGTTGGGAACTTATGCTATATGGGCTCGCCAGGAGCAGCACATGCTCAGATGCATATTAGAATTCCACTGTAACAGCATGTAAAGTGCCTGTCGATTTAATGGACTGGGCCTAAAGGAGTAAACATGTGGGAAACATAAGAACACAAGGAATACCAAGTGTGAATGGTAATGCGTAAGTAAATATTTAACTGCTTAGGATGTCTCATGACCAAGGAACCAGAGTCACGTTCTGCAAAGTGGTCGTAGCGCATTGAAGGTGGAGCCAAGGGATTCGACCCCTCCCCCCTTTTGAAAATGACTGAAGACCACATTGAAGTTAATGTTTTGCATTGGTGGAACCCCTGAAACCCCCGCCCCCCCAACAATTCCTGGATCCGCCTATGTAATGACATCAAATTAAGTGACAATGTACACATATGCGTTTGTATCTATCAATCTCCGATTCTTTTCTCAAGTGTCTGTTATGTCTATTATGTATTTATTTCATCAGTTATTGTCGTTTTGTTTGTTTGTTTGCTAGTTGTTTAACGTCGGACTGAAACATATTACAGCTACATGGCGGCGGTCTGAAAATAATCGAGATTCGACAAGACAATACAGTGATCAATATCATGAGCATCAATCTACGCTGTTGATCACTGGATTGTCTGGTCCAGACTCGATTATTTACAGAGCGCCACCATGTAGCTGGAATAATGCTGAGAGCGACGTATACACAAGACAAACTGGTACAGATTATAAATCCCCATTTCACTTTTACTATCTCCAACTGATGTAACGCTTTCATTGCAGACATATATGTGCAAGCGACCATCAAGCGAGGATCGCCAAAGCCTTCCCTGTATGAGATCAACATCCTCCTGAAGGAGGCCAACATGTCCTTTACTGTCAGGCTGAACACGTCCAATACCACCTCCCTGGTATGGCGGACGCCACACACCCCATCAGGATTTGTGGCAATCCACAAGCAGGCGAAGTGCAGGCGAAAACATGGCGTGGCCAGATACTTCATCATGGTGCATCTGACACAGCCAGCGGGGTCAGGTAGGCATTTGAGAGAAAAATGATGCTGGTGAAAACATTATTTGACCGTAGTTCTATTTAAAAGAAAAACTTATTCATTTGAGGCTCTTTGGTCAAGCTGGAGGTCTTGCTTTACAGAAATGTGTTGTTCTTCCCAATTCTTGGGTTCCTCCTTACAGAGCAAATTACCATATACCTTGAAGCAATTACAAATCATAATCACCCAGAACGAGTGTACGGTTGTTTCCGTAGAGGCGACATAAATGAACCGGGACTTAGGCTCGGCTTAGACCTGTTTTGTCACATTTGAGTGAGTGAGTGAGTGAGTGAGTTAATATTTATCGTCACATCGGCAATATTTCAGCCATATCGTGACGAGAACAGTTAATTATCAGAAAAGATCAATAATATTAGAAGCAATAAAACTGTTTACGAAGAACAGTAAAACTACTAGTGTATCACAGATAGAGATATAAAACTAGCGTGTAACTTAAAACTTATACTATAATGCAAGAAAATTCAATACGGGCTATAGATCACCAGCAACTGAAGGTAGATCACTACACTAGAGACCATGGGGACTTATAGTACTTTGGGTACCTGCATGGACCCTAGACGGATTTATATCATCCCCTCAGCCGCTGTTACTTAAATTTAGCAATAACTTAAAAACATAAAAATACTGCGTTTTAAAAATTCGGTAAGTTTCAGTTACCTTGAATGTTTAGGGACTTACGTATCCCCACAATGGATAATAATTTTACAATACTTCAACCCTTGTCACATTTGAGAAAATGGCACCAGGATGGATAACAGATTCTTGGTCGCTGTTAGTTAGATTTGATTACTTACAGACCGCCACCATATTGCTGGTATATTGCTGAGTGCGGCGTTAAACACGGACCAACGAACCTTGCGTACGAGTTTAAAACAGATGGAAAGAAGTCCAGTTATACTGCTCCGTGTCTGTGTATTCATGTCGCTTCAAACGGTTTGTTTTGCAGGAATAAGAAAGAAGAGGGACATCAAAGGAAAGATAAGGAGAAAGCTTAAGAAGAAACAGCTTACAAAACAGCTGTGCAGGGGATCAACTAGGGTGGAAAAGCTCAACTCAAGGAGCAAGAGACTGAAGGGAGCCGGAAATCTCTTCCAGACTGCCCCTGTCATCAACTTGTAAACAGAGGAGAGGACATACAGCTTACATCTTGCATCATGAAAAGACCGACTATTATGGTTTTCATATTTAAAAAACAATGCAGCAGAGGGAGGTCGAGTGGTCCTGGCAAAGTCAGGTTGATGTTTTTGCAAAGAAAGTTTTATTGAGGTCAAAGAAATGTTTTATTGAGGTCAAAGAAAATAATATTTGATTGAGGTCAAAGAAATGTTTTATTGAGGTCAAATTAATATTTTAGGAGGTCAAAGAAATGTTTTATTGAGGTCAAAGAAATATTTTATTGGGGTCAAAGAAATGTTTTATTGAGGTCAAAGAAATATTTTATTGGGGTCAAAGAAATGTTTTATTGAGGTCCAGGCCCAGGTATTATCAATGAACTGTTTCGAAGTACACTTTAGTGTCTTTCTAATCTGAAATCAGACCAGGTATTCATAAACAGCACCTCCCTGCATTTAGATCTTAAATCCAGTTCGCATCAAATGAACATTAAAATCGGCAAACCAGCGTAGACGATTTAAAATTTAAGAAAATATAAGATAAGAACATCGGATGTCAGTATCTCGATAACGACCTGTTCTAAATACTATTAATTTGGTCAGAAAATTATATTGTTGCGGGTGGTTTAAAGAGAGTGCCATTTCTTAACACGGTCTAGCCGAAATCGGTATAGAGTCAAAGAATTGGGTTTGTTGTGTGTGGTTCTATTTCGTTTTAGAAACCTTACACCAGGAACCTAATAAACATCTCGCACAAGTCACAAATGACGTGATCTACTAGGAATGTGTAGCCAAATCATCATCGGATCATCCATCTACTAATAGTTGGGAATGCTGGTTTTACAGTTATAGCTGAAATAATATCTGGACCACCACACACAATTCAATAGCTCTCTCTCCCACCCCACCCCTACCCTCCGCCCCACCACTTCGTATATTGGGTTTGGTCGATCCGTACAAGGCGAATGAGAAGTATAAATGGCATGTGGACCACTTTCAAAAGAGATGACACAAATGGCTTATTATCTTTTTTCCGACATAATCTAGCTCCACATCGTTATATAGACTTTATGTTCTGCCTTTTACAATAATCACACTCTTTACTCAGTTCTGTACTCGAATTCTACGCGATATTGTTATTACATTTTTATAACCTTTCATATGTTAAGAGCTCCTTTTTTTCGTTTACTAAGACATGTTATAACAACGTCAACATACCTGAAGGGTGAGCAAAAGTTGCGACACCACCTTTATCACCTCACTGTGTGGAAACTAAAGGGGGCGGAAAACACTCATAGGCGCAGACAAAACCAAATAACAACAAAAAATCCACGTGACTCTATGTCATTTGATTGGCTAATAAAGTGATGTTTTTTGCTTATCCACGACTGTAAATATAAATTAAGCCACGCCTGCTAACGGACTAGTGTTTCCTGACTGGCTAACAACAGATTGGGCAGGTTTTTGTATTAATGTAGTTTTTTGTTGACATTTTCTATATTTCTAATAAAATACACAAGCTGTGACGTTGTGTTGGCTTATTTTTATATAAGAATTGATTTCAATTATATCTTGAACTTGTGGAGGCGGGAACATGAAAGCCAATGTGCTAACTTTGCACGCCGGGCTTTGACGTATTAAGCCCCATAACTGCAAACAATTGCCAGTTCCCAAATATACCCATGACTTGTGGATCCTAGTGATGGTTGAAGGGTCATTGACGTCCACGGTAGTACTAAAGTCAACACTGGGTGGTCACGGCATGGTACCCAATTAAAGTAGGGGCGGTGGGGTGGCCTAGTGGTTAAAGCGTTGGCCCGTCACGCCGAAGAACCTGTTCGATTCCCTCCCTACATGGGTACAATGTGGGAAGTCCCTTTCTGGTGTCCTCCGCCGTGACATTGCTGGAATATTGCTAAAAGCGGCGTAAACCTAGACCCGACCACTCCGCAATTGGCGACTGTGTCGATGTAACTATTATTCTCAAACTCCATGTGGACCGTGATTAATTTTCCTGATTGTCTGGCATACTGGATGTCTGCAGAGGAACCGGAAGGTGTGTAATTCTATGCACTCAGCGGCTAAAGTATATTTCTGTATTTTGATTTCGGTTGTTTGTGGTTCTGTATTCAGAAACGTTCTATGGGAACACCCTGTATGACAACTTCCTTCAGCTTGGATGGGGTAGAGGGGCGCGCTTAGTTACAGAACCTAAAATCAGAGGGCCACCCCAAAGGAGTGACAATACACTAATGGGTAGAAATATGGGAATTTATACAAAGTTTGTGTTTGACTGACTGACTGACTGACTGACTGAGTTTTGGTTTTACGCCGCTTTTAGCAATATTCCAATAACATCACGGCGGGGGACACCAGAAATGGGCTTCACACATTGTACCCATGTGGGGATTCGAACCCGGGTCTTCGGCGTGACGAGCCAACGCTTTTACCACTAGGCTACCCTACCGCCCCTTGTGTTTGACATCTGTTTTGAATGCAATGTAGTATCACTACATATATGCCTCTATTTGGGCACTACATGTATCAACACGTGAAAACTACATATATGAACATGTGAACACCAGATATATCACAGTGTGAACACTACATATAACACCAAGTGAACACCACATATATCACAATGTGAACACTACATACACCACAATGTGAACACTACATGCACCACAATGTGAACACTACATACACCACAATGTGAACACTACATACACCACAATGTGAACACCACATACATCACAATGTGAACACCACATATATCACAATGTGAACACCACATACATCACAATGTGAACACCACATACACCACAATGTGAACACCACATACAATGTGAACACACAATGTGAACACACATACATACATACAATGTGAACACTACATACACCACAATGTGAACACTACATACACCACAATGTGAACACTACATACACCACAATGTGAACACTACACATACACACTACAATGTGAACTACGTGAACACATGTGAACACTACACCACTATGTGAACACTACATACACACATAACATACACAAATGTGAACACCACATACATCACAATGTGAACACCACATATATCACAATGTGAACACTACATACACAAATGTGAACACTACATACACCACAATGTGAACACCACATACATCACAATGTGAACACACACCACAATGTGAACACTACATACACCACAATGTGAACACTAGATACGCCACAATGTGAACACCACATACATCAAAAAGTGAACACCACATATATCACAATGTGAACACTACATACACCACAATGTGAACACTACATACACCACAATGTGAACACTACATTCATCACAATGTGAACACCACATATATCGCAATGTGAACACTACATACACCACAATGTGAACACTACATACGCCACAATGTGAACACTACATGCATCACAATGTGAACACTACATACACCACAATGTGAACACTACATACACCACAATGTGAACACTACATACACTACAATGTGAACACTACATATATCGCAATGTGAACACTACATGCATCACAATGTGAACACCACATATATCACAATATGAACACTTCATATATCACTATTTGAACACTTCATATATCACAATGTGAACACTTCATATATCACTATTTGAACACTACATATATCGCAATGTGAACACTACATACAATGTGATCACATATGTGAACACTACATATATCACAATGTGAACACCACATATATCACAATGTTAACACCACATATATCACAATGTGAAACACCACATATACCACATATCACAATGTGAACACCACATATATCACAACATGTTAACAATGTGAACACTACATACATCACAATGTTAACACCACATATATCACAATGTTAACACCACATATATCACAATGTGAACACTACATATATCACAATGTGAACACTACATATATCACAATTGTGAACACTACATATATCACAATGTGAACACTTCATATATCACAATGTGAACACTACATACACCACAATGTGAACACTACATATATCACAATGTGAACACTACATACATCACAATGTGAACACTACATATATCGCAATGTGAACACCACATATATCACAATGTTAACACCACATATATCACAATGTTAACACCACATATATCACAATGTGAACACCACATATATCACAATGTGAACACCACATATATCACAATGTTAACACCACATATATCACAATGTTAACACCACATATATCACAATGTTAACACCACATATATCACAATGTTAACACCACATATATCACAATGTTAACACCACATATATCACAATGTTAACACCACATATATCGCAATGTGAACACCACATATATCACAATGTTAACACTTCATATATCACAATGTGAACACCACATATATCACAATGTTAACACTTCATATAACACCACATATATCACAATGTGAACACCACATATATCACAATGTTAACACCACATATATCACAATGTTAACACAACATATATCACAATGTGAACACCACATATATCACAATGTGAACACCACATATATCACCAAGTTCCACACGTTTGAAGGATGCATTTGGCCCAGTCGTTCATCAAGTTGAAGACGACCGTATCCCAGTCTGAGCACAAACATTGTGTTAAAGCAATAGTATGGACCTAAGGCGTTATAGTTGGTAATGAAATATGACACCTATCCTAAAATATGACGCCGTTCCCAGGCACATGGAGGAACAGCATGGCCTATGTACCACTACACTATATTGTACGCATTCATGTAACTTTGCAGGCGCCACTTTTGGATTGTTGGGAACAAAATGCTTCAGTCCTTTTCGTGTCAGAAAAAAACCTCACGATACGAGAAAGAAATGTTTGAATAGCCTTGTCCACTCTAGGTCTTTGAAGGTCCTGCATCAAACGCTACTAGGGAGCACTACACAAGACCCATAGTTTTGTTAGCTTGATAGGCTGTGATACTTGAGGGGTCGTAGGTTCTTCTAACATAACACATTGTCAGTGTTTCATGTTTTCACATCAACATATTGTAATTTAATTATAACACAGGCTGCTTGCGTATTTTGAGGAAAGGTGGATATCACAAAGAATTGACATTGCTGTTGCTATTGGGATATGGATTACTGTATTTATTCATGACTTTTTTATATCGGATGTGGTCACCGGCTCATTAAAGATGAATTAAACTCACTATGATAGTTCATGTTTGGTTCTGGAGCATGTACAAACATGTTTTATTTGACAAGAGACATTTCATTTCTTTGACGTTATGTACTAATGAATGATAAGATCTATAGATGAACAACCTCTTTACTTCGTCTGTTGATGGTACGGAACTTAAATCTAGCAGACCTATGAATAACATGAGGGTTTGATGATATGCAAGGCAGGATAATTTTAAGTAAAGATGGATCATTATAATGATTACTTGGTAATACGGAAACGTTTCTCGTAAGCTTTTGCAGAGAGGAGACATTGTAAACATAATCGATCTTATTCACAAAGAACGTGTACAAATATACAGCCAGTACCTGACAGTCGGACAATGCACGCAACCAGTATTTCCAGGGACACTATCTCAAAAGATGTTACTGCTGACTAAGATAGGCGGGTGGCTTTGAGTGTACCCACAATACCTGCCTTAAAGACCATTTACTATGACACAAATGCGACATGCGGAGACATGCGAGGTATTATTGTATTCTATAAAGTTTCAATTGGACATATTCAAGAGTTGTAACAATGTCTCGCTTCAATGAAGACCGTAGTTCATGTCATTGCATGTGTTTAAGCAAAAACGTAAAGGGTCCCTCGAACCGTCTGGTATAACTAATGTATAATACGCTTTTTACTTCAACGTGCAATGTGTCCTGAACATGAATCCGTCAGCAGAACACATTCGGTACTGTTGCTTGTGAAATCCTTACATGCTTTGTCTCGTTATCGTCGTTCGGATTAAACAGTCAGCTTTATCCAATGCACCATGGTAAGACATATTTTATTGATGCAACTTTATGCATGAATATATTTGTTGGTTCGTTCAAATGGGAATATTTAGTGTTGTACCAAATGTATGACTAAAGTTATCTGACAGGTTTCTCGGAGAGCATGTTTACTTTTCTCTCCGGAGTTGGAGTCTTAACGATAAGTACAGAAAGCTGTATCAAGTAAACTTAGCAATCACGACGGGCGTATATACGGATTATAGACATGGGACGGAACACATATGTAGTCTTAACGCTCAACACTTAATCGCTCAAGCTTATTAGCGTACAACCTGGAAATGAATGTCTCTGTGCATCAAACACTAACTGAGACAGACGTTTAGTATTTACTTTATTAAGTAAAATCCACAAAATATGTTGTTTATTCCTATTGTATAAAGTCACAATTATTTATATAAGATGGAGGAAAATATGACGTACTTTGGAACAACAATATGAAATAAGTGAATGGTCTTTCCAGAGGGAATGCATTTCTATCCATGTTGGTCAAGCCGGAGTCCAGATGGGCAATGCCTGCTGGGAGTTGTACTGTTTGGAGCATGGCATCAAGGCTAATGGTGAGATGCCTTCTGACACGACCGCTGGTGAAGAGGATGATTCTTACAATACCTTCTTCATGGAATCAGACGAAGGGAAACTCGTTCCAAGGGCTGTCCTTGCTGATCTTGAACCAACTGTCGTTGGTGAGAGAAAATGTTTAAATTAAAATTATGCTGATTATTAAACTAAAAGAAAACATACAATATTGTTGAGGAAAATGTCGATATCAGTTATTAATCAGAAATACCGGGTTACCCAGCACTATATTTGCCCTATTTAACCGCTCTGAAATTTGGTATCTCAGAGGATATTGTTAAGGATTTGAACTCTTTTGGCATTGCAAATTTTACTCTTGTTCGAACGTTTGATGTCGTAAAAGTTGTTCAGTTATCATATCACTTTATCCATTGTGTTCTTGTACATACGTTTTGAAGAGTTGTGTGCCTGATCCATTTCTGAAACAAAAACTTTCACTTACTTTCATTAACATGTCTTTATGCGTACCTCAACTCCACAGCTAATGTTTATACCAACATACAATATACACTGTGCACCTGTGAGTGCGGTAGAGAACAGACTTGGCTTTCTTAGCGCCTCAGTCTGAGTTAGGTCACAACACAAAATAGCGATGAAAAAACTTAATTTACGACATATTTTGCTGGTCAAATAGTACTGTCCATTGACCGACCGGCATTCTAGAAGATGGTGAGTCAATAATAAAACATGGAACATTATGGGTAACAACTGAACGAGAAGTTTTTACTTCTAAAATCGTTTGCTTTATTACTGAAGGTAGTAGTTCGCGAAATAGCATATAAGAATGGTAATTCAATAGCTTTTTAACAAATTGAATTGTGATAAATTGTTCTTGACAGATGAGGTCCGGACAGGCACCTATGGTGAACTGTTTCATCCAGAGAACCTGATATCCGGCAAAGAAGATGCCGCTAACAACTATGCGCGTGGATATAACACGACAGGAAAAGAAATAATCGACCCTGTCCTGGACCGCATCCGGAATCTCGCGGAACACTGCAATGGTCTTCAGGGCTTCCTCATCTTCCACAGCTTCGGTGGTGGCACTGGTTCTGGCTTCACGGCTCTGCTGATGGAGCGGCTTAGTAACACTTATAGTAAGAAGTCCAAGCTGCAGTTCTCTGTGTACCCGGCTCCAAATATATCCAGTGCAATGGTGGAACCTTACAACTCCATCCTCACCACTCATACCACCCTGGAGCATTCGGACTGCGCCTTCATGGTCGACAACGAGGCCATCTATGACATCTGTCGTCGAAACCTCGACATCGATCGTCCCTCCTACACCAACTTGAACCGTCTGATAGGTCAGGTAATCAGCTCTATCACAGCTTCATTACGCTTTGAAGGTGCCCTGAACGTGGATCTGACAGAGTTCCAGACCAACTTGGTGCCCTACCCACGTATCCACTTCCCTCTGGCTACATACGCCCCTGTGGTGTCTGCAGAGAAGGTTCACCACGAACAGCTAACAATTGGGGAAATCACCAACGCCGCATTTGAGCCTGCCAACCAGATGGTGAAGTGTGATCCCACTAAGGGCTTGTATATGAGTTGCTGTGTCCTGTACCGTGGTGATGTCGTCCCAAAGGACGTCAATGATGCAATCTCTTTCATAAAGACCAGGAGAACTATTCAGTTTGTGGACTGGTGTCCCACTGGTTTCAAGGTCGGTATTAACTATCGACCACCAACTGCTGTTCCCGGTGGCGATCTGGCTAAGGTTGAGAAAGCTGCGTGCATGTTGAGCAATACCACTGCCATCTCCGAGGCCTGGTCTCGTCTTGATCACAAGTTTGACCTCATGTTTGCTAAGCGTGCTTTCATCCACTGGTATGTGGGAGAAGGTCTCGAGGAGTCTGAATTGTCTGATGCCCGCACTGATTTAGCTGCCCTGGAGAAGGACTACGAAGAAATCGCAAATGATTCCCAACAGCAACCACAGGAAGAAGAGGATGATGAGTACTAGAATGCCTTTCACGTACAGTTTCCATAACGACATGTATCATGCCTTACAAGCTATTTAGTTAAAGAACGCATTTAAGATGTAAAGCTAGACGAGCTTATATTAATCTATTCACTTAAATGTATAGAAGGTACAAACTATACATCTGCAAACAAAAAAGCACCAGTGTAGACATTTAGAAAATCTACTCCTGTTGTTCGTTTACAAACAGTTACACCTGACTGCACTTTAACCTGCTTCATCTGTTTCTTTGCAAATGTTCTGACATAGAACTTGATCCTCTGTCGGGGCACACAGTGTTTTTAAACTGACGTTAGGTGGGTACCAGTGGTATCTTAGACATTGATCAAAATGATGTAGATTTTGCCAAAGATTAATGGAAATTAAGGAAAATGAAAAATAAAGAGTGATCTGTGTTTTACTATTTCCCAGTGTTTATGTCAGTTATTGAAGGTTTCGGAAACCACACAGCTTTAGAAGTATGAGTCCCAGTATTAAATATCATATAATATTAATAGAGACACTACGGCTTTAACGAACTCACAGGGACCAATCATATTAGTTCCTTATAACTGCAGTTCGTTATACGCATTTCGACTAAGCTTTAGAGCAAGTAACCGAGACAAAACTAGTTCGTTACATATTCCTCAGTTCGTCGTTTACGATAGACACTCTTAAAAAAAAGGAACGCATAAAAGATGTTTAAGAGAATTTAATGCGTTAATTTAAGGGTAATTATTTCATGTAATTTCAATAGTGAAAAAGGTGAACATTCACACGTCTATATACAAAGTGTTCGCCAACACAACCGTAGCCTTTATGGCTGTGTTTCTGTTTACTTGAATCCGCAAGATAGCGTCATAGTCTCGCCACCAGTGGCGCAATTACTGCTCGGCACCGTCTCGGCACAGACTGGATTTATAAGTCGACGAAGTCGCTCTTGCGGAATTCTTCCTCACTTTTTCTGCAATGCGATGGCCAGTTATGGAAGTGTCTGAGGCAGGTTTTGACGTTGACGTACACGTCGATCGAGTTCATCCCATAGGTGTTCTATCGGGTTTAGATATGGTGATCGGGAAGGCCATGGCAAGACACTGACGTTAGAATTGGCAAGGTAGCGGACCGTGACGCATGCAGTATGTGAAGTAGCGTTTTCATTCTTTCGGTCCATAATCGGAAGCATGTGACGTGCAATGACTTCGTTGATGTACTGATTTGCTGTCATATTACCCTGAACCACCACTGAATCAGACCATTGTGTGCTGGATATCACACCCCACACCATGACACTGTCTCCACCGAATCTGTCGACCTGTCGAATGCAATTAGGGGCAAAACGTTCATTTATCCGACGGTAAAAACGCTGTCTTCCATCTCGCAGGCGAAGAAGAAATGGTGATTCATTACTGAACCAGACTCGCCTCCAGTTTCTAAGGTTCCTGCTCCGGACTGTACGGCACCACGGTAAGCGATTGCCCCGATGGAAGTCTCTCAAACCAGGGGCAACAACTGGCCTTCTTGGTCGAATCCCAACTTCACAGTTTGGTTGGAAAATCTTTTCAAGCAGTTGTGCAGTCTCCACGGCTGTGGCAAGGCGATGACGCAAGTGCGCAACCCGGATGTAGCGGTCCTGGGCTTGGGTGGTAACTCTTGGACGGACGTATTTCGGGCGATTTTTGGCGGAAAAGGTCAGCAAGAAACGATCCCAAAGGCGAGAAATGGTGCTCTGATGAACGTTGAAATGTCGGGCAACTGCAGACTGCGACTCCCCGGCTTCAAGGCGGCCTTTGGCGATGTTTTGATTGGCGGCACTCAGTCGTGGCATGATGATTTCCCTTTTTCCAGGCAAAAACGAATGACAAAATTAAACAAAACGTTTGCCTTTTTATAGTGATAGATATCGCATGCTTTTCCGCTTACTTGCACGTGCGGTTTGCTTTGCATGTGTGTTTCTGGGTGACGTATTGGCGAATATTTCTTCCAACGCTTCTAAAACAAGGGAAAAGTTACAATTGCCGCTTTTGGCGCTGAAGCTGTTTACAATCACACAAAGATAATGTTTTGGAAAGTAATAGTATACTCTCCCCAAAAGAAACTCATATAGGAATTTCAACTGTATTTTTATGTTTATTTTGAAACATCTTGTAGGCTTTATGAGTCAATGAAATATAGCGAAATTGCACACTGGTAATGCAGACTTATCCGTCTTTGGCACCAACTCGAGGAAAGTTAGTTTGAGTGTCACATGGAGACGTGTGGTGGCGCTGAAGTCAATACCTCGTGTGACCACCGTGGGCATCCAGAACTGCACGGCATCGTCTCGGCATCGAACGAATAAGTCTCAGAATCTCGTGTTGCCCAATCGCAGCCAACTCTGCCTGTAGTGCCTGTGCGAGTTGCTGAAGTGTCTGGGGCTGAGGGTTACGGCGTCGCACCCGTCTGTCCAGGGCATCCCACAGATGTTCGATCGGGTTTAAGTCCGGTGATCTTGAGGGCCAGGGGAGCCCATTGATGTTGTGGTTCTGGAGGAAGTCTCTAGTGTGACGTGCTGTGTGGGGCCTGGCATTGTCCTGTTGAAACAACTCCCTCTGACGATCAATGATTGGAAGGAGGTGTGGGCGTAGGATTTCGTCACAGTACCGTTGAGCTGTCAGGTTGCCCTGGATCATCACCAAATCACTTCTCCTACGGCAGGTGATCGCTTACCACATCATAACACCGCCCCGGCCGAATCTGTCCAACTGGGGAACGCAAGCGTCGGCGAAACGTTCACGTCGACGTCTGTACACCCGCATTCATTCATCGCGTCGTTCCAATAGAAATCGTGATTCATCACTGAACCAGATTCTACGCCAATTCGGTAGGTTCCAGGCCTGAACGTTGGTGCACCATTGAACTCGATGTCGACGATGTTGTTGTCGAAGCACAGGGCCAAAATAAGGTCTTCTGGCACGTAAACCAGCCTCTCTCAACCTGTTCCTGACAGTCTGTGCAGAAAGGCTCCCCAATCCCGGTATTTGTCGAGCGGTACTGGTCGCCGTAGCTGTTCGATGACGCAGGTGATGTACCCGGATGTAGCGACCCTGCGCCGCAGTGGTCGCTCGAGGTCGCCCACTACGAGGGGCATCTGCTACCGAATTCTACCGGCGATATCTCTCCCAGAGCCGTGAAATGGTGCTTTGGTGAACATTCATGCGTCGGGCAACTGCACGTTGAGACTGGCCAGCTTCAAGCAAACCAATGGCGATATGACGGTTGGCTTCACTTAGACGTGGCATTTTGCGTTCGTCAACAATATTCCAAATACAGTGAATAATCGACAGACAGCGATCAACCTTTCATTCCCATCATTGAGACTATCTGATCCCCAACTTCCACGTGCATTACATGTGAATTGTGTATACTGTGACACTACACGCCGAAAGTGAAAATCATGCTGTTAAATACGGGTATTTTACGGATGGTGCGTTTTGTTGTGATGTTTCAAAACATAAACACCATAGGACTCATAAACAGAGCAAAACCTTTTCTAAAATGAATCACGTTTTAATTCATTGCTACATGAAATTGCTATTTTCATGATGCGTTTCTTTTTTGGGGAGAGTATATATTTGTATTGTTTTTGTCACAGCTACATGCGTCCAATATTCTCAAAATCACCTATGCGTTTCTTTTTTGGGGTACATTTCATATCCCTAATATATGTTATTTACAAAACGCTGATGATTATCATTATTCATCAACGTCGATAAATAGTTAGTAGTGTGGATGAAATGCTCCTTATATACTATCATTTCTCAAACATGTTAGCTGTAATCAAAATACAGCTATTTACTCCGTGATTCATCATGAGGGTCTATGACATCCCCCGTGAAATTCCGGCATGGAAAGACGAGCAGATCAAATAATAAATCAAGTTATGAGAAATAGACTTGCATGATAGCTTTTCAGATTACCTTGACTATGTATGTAGCGGTGATGGTAATTTTTAAATTCTTCTTGTAGCATTCTAAAAATCAACAATTTCCACTGATAATGCAAAGAGAATTATTTAAAAAATAAGTACAAATACTCCAAAGTTTATATAAGTTGTATGCTTCGCTCGAGGGTAATGCGGTCTGATGTACGCCTCTTTGTAGCAATGTTACCTGAGTCGGTAGGCGAGGGATGACACTGCTACAAAGAGGCGTACATCAGACCGTATTACCCGAGGGAGAAGCATACAACGTATTTATCTTACCGCCATGTTAAATGAACAATTTATCATTTTGTTTTATTTTAAAGATAGCTACCGACTATATGACATGTAAACAAAATGGCGTCTGCCCCTCGACTGGATTTTTTAAAGCAGTGAAACATATTCTGACAAGGTCAACACTGCTATAAAAATGGATAATTATGCTTAAGTTGAGTGTGCAAACGATTCAATGTATCAAATAGTTTAAATAAAGCAGTGAAAGTCGGTAAAATAAATCTGTACATAGTGAACTCAAAAACAGCTAATTGAACGGTTTTAGAACTCCGGACACTGCATGCGTCATATTATGACGTCATACGATTGTTAGCGATACAGCTTCTCGGCGGAGAGTTTGGCGGTTACCGTGGCGGCGAGTAATGTTTTTTCCAGTTGTCACCCTCCTGGGAGGGTGACACGGAAACTTGTTAAAGCTTCATTGGCCAATGAAATTAAAGTATTTTACATGAAGGTAAGATAATAAACTGCTTACCAGCAATAATGATATACGTTATTTACACCTCTTACGAATTATCACCGAAAATGTACGCCACAATGTCTAGAATTTCCAACAAATAAGAGGGTTATTTCTTCATCCAGTTGTTATTGTATATTATTACATGACATGAATCAATTATGATTGTGTGCTATAAACTCATTATGTGAACATTAAAACGTTATATGGTACGAGTATAACCTTCACACGACCCTGGCACACTCTGTACTGTAAGTCATTCATGAAATGGATACGAGTTCACGGGTGTGTATAGCCTGTATCAATACGCTTTAGAACTGTCGCTGGGACCTTACAACTTTTCTGACACGGCCGTGTACATGCATTCTTCAGACGGACTTGGAACAAGATGTATTGCCTTTCATTTCAAAGAAAGTGTGTGAGTTATGAAAAATTGATATGTTGTTATGTATATAAAAGTAGAGTCATTGGTAACCTCAGAAAGTCACCAATCGCAGTAAAGGTTGTTGTCACATGGTTAGCAACGCGTTCTTGTTGCTTTATAAACGTCTGTATTCTGTGAAACACTAATTCCGTCTTGTCTCCCTTGACTCGTAACCGTCTTAGTGAGTACAGCGCCATCAACATCTAAAGCACCATGGTGAGTTGACTTTTTTATGATTTTTAAGATATATGTACGGTTCCCTATAAAGGCACCATCTGGTTTCGATACGTTCTCTTTGAGAGTCCTGTGTGGAATTTAATATTTTGAGACTGTGAAGTTTAAAGTAACTTGTGTGGTATCTTTGTGTGGTATATATAATAATACATGCTGCTTACATTTCAATATATAAACATCGTAATATACCTCCGGAAAGAAAAGCTTAAATCTGATATTCAGTTGATCAATCGTACTTTGTGGCCATTACACACAAAGGTGTCAAAATCAATAAGAGGTATAATAAAATTCCGCTTATAGTAATGAGTGAGTGAGTATGTTTTTTCGCCGCTTTTAGCAACATTCCAGCAATATCACGGTGGGGGACACCAGAAATGGGCTTCACACATTGTACCCATGAGGGGAATCGAACCCGTGACTTCAGCGTGACGAGCGGAAGCTTTAACCACTAGACTACCCCACTGCCCCTTATCGTAATGACCAACCCTAGTTGATATATGCTACTCATTGGTTATGATGTATGGATCATGCTCACCCTTTTCGAGAACACCTGGTGTCATTACAGTGATGTACAGTGATCCATTCACCTAATTTTCACCGCCATTTCTGCCTTTTGCCCACTGGAATCTGTTTTGGCAGATAATCGAGTTCGAATATTCTCTGACGATGACATTTGATACACATTAACCTTGTTTATTTACCTCAGCTTACAAAGCACCTTGTGGTGATACTTGGATTTATCATATTGTACAGGATTTTCCAACAATCTCTTGATAATAAATTTATAACCTTAACAGCAAAGAGACTGAATAGTCGTCACTGTATCTTGTAATTCTTTCAATGGTAACATCAAAATGTATTACAAAAATGTAGGACCTCAAATGTAAATATAATATGAGGAATTCATTAACATGTATTTTGGTCTTCAGAGGGAATGCATCTCCATCCATGTTGGTCAAGCCGGTGCCCAGATGGGCAATGCCTGTTGGGAATTGTACTGTTTGGAGCACGGTATCCAGCCTGATGGTCAGATGCCCTCTGACAAGACCATCGGGGGTGGTGACGATTCCTTCAACACCTTCTTCAGTGAGACTGGCGCAGGAAAACACGTCCCCAGGGCTGTCTTCGTTGATCTCGAGCCAACTGTCATTGGTAAGGAGTTCTGTAATTATATGCCCTAAATAGTTTTGCTTTGTTTATGGTTTCATGTTTGACGCATATTTCACATGAAAAGTCATTAGCAAACAAAAATATATTAGATAAAGCAACAAGATCTTAACTTCATGCTTGTCCACAGATGAGGTCCGTACCGGTACCTACCGTCAGCTGTTCCACCCAGAACAGCTGATCACTGGCAAGGAGGACGCCGCCAACAACTACGCTCGTGGCCACTACACCATCGGAAAGGAGATCGTTGACCTCGTCCTTGACCGCATCAGGAAACTGGCTGACCAATGCACTGGACTCCAGGGCTTCCTCATCTTCCACAGCTTCGGTGGTGGCACTGGCTCTGGTTTCACCTCTCTCTTGATGGAGCGTCTGAGTGTTGACTACGGAAAGAAGTCCAAGTTGGAGTTCGCCATCTATCCTGCTCCTCAGATCTCCACTGCTGTGGTCGAGCCTTACAACTCCATCCTGACCACCCATACCACTCTGGAGCACTCGGACTGCGCCTTCATGGTCGACAACGAGGCCATCTATGACATCTGCCGTCGTAACCTCGACATCGAGCGTCCGACTTACACCAACTTGAACCGTCTGATTGGTCAGATCGTCAGCTCCATCACTGCCTCTCTCCGCTTTGACGGCGCCCTGAACGTGGATCTGACAGAGTTCCAGACTAACTTGGTGCCCTACCCACGTATCCACTTCCCTCTGGCTACCTACGCCCCTGTCATCTCTGCAGAAAAGGCCTACCACGAGCAGCTGTCAGTGGCTGAAATCACCAATGCTACCTTCGAGCCTGCCAACCAGATGGTGAAGTGTGATCCCCGTCACGGCAAGTACATGGCCTGCTGCATGTTGTACCGTGGTGATGTCGTCCCTAAAGACGTCAACGCCTCTATCGCTACCATCAAGACCAAGAGAACCATCCAGTTTGTGGACTGGTGTCCCACTGGTTTCAAGGTCGGCATCAACTACCAGCCACCCACTGTTGTTCCCGGCGGTGACTTGGCCAAGGTCCAGAGAGCTGTGTGCATGTTGAGCAACACCACTGCCATCGCTGAAGCCTGGGCACGTCTTGACCACAAGTTCGATCTGATGTACGCCAAGCGCGCCTTCGTCCACTGGTACGTGGGTGAGGGTATGGAGGAGGGCGAGTTCTCCGAGGCCCGTGAGGATTTGGCTGCTCTGGAGAAGGACTACGAAGAGGTCGGAGTGGACTCCGTTGAGGGAGAAGGCGAGGAAGAGGGCGAGGAGTATTAAACGGCGAAACAAGATCCTAATATATAGCGAAATGGACACAAAGTGGATATTTGGGCATTACTATCGTAACAATGAATAAAATTTATAAAGATATGTACATATTTTCACCTCATTTCATTTTTTTACATTCAACAACAGAGCAGAGATGTACGATCAAGCCCCCCCCCATACACACGCACGCACGCACGCTCGCACGCACACACACACGCATACACACTGAACATTTTCTTAATATAATCCGTACCACTTTTGATTGTAAATCCGTTATAGTCAAATACGGTCTGTCACGCACACAATAACTAATTATGGTTACGCATTCATTGAGATGCAGCACTATTGTGAGCACTATTCACAGATTTGTGAACTGTTTCCATACAAAAGCCATGACGATGTTGCATGAAGGTTGTGTTTTTTCTGTTAATGTGACAATGATAATTATATTCAATAACGTGTGACGTTAATCACCTATCTTTGTGCAGGTATGTATCAGTCTAATGGAAACATATTCCGTCGTAGAAGTACCCACACGCAGGATATAGACATTTAACTCGTTTCATGTTAACATGTGTGGTTAATATATGGTAAAGCGTTCGTTCGTTGTGCCAAATGCCAATGTTTCATTCCCCACATGGGTACATTTTGTAAGCTATTTTCAAGTTTGTTAGTGAGTGAGTATGGTTTTAAGCTGCATTGAACAATATTCCGTCAACATCAAGACGAAGGGCACTGAAATGAGCTTCACATATTGTAAGCATGTGGGGAAAGGGAAGTCGTATTTTCAGCATGACGAGCGAACAGTTTATCCCCGTGACTACCTGACCGTTCCGTCCCAGGTGTAAAGTACATTTCGAACTTTTGGTTTTGACAAGTTCTTGTGGATGTCCAGGTGAAATATCATAGGGGTAACAACATCATGAAACAAACAGAAACCATACGTGTGATTATCAACTTATTTGTATCAGTGAGTTAGTTAAGTGTTCACACCACGATCTTTCCTTCAAGTGTTGCGACAGATCAGTGTTATCGATACTGTGATCGATACATTAAACCATTCATACTAAAGTATGTAATCATTGGTAATATGGTAAGTCGCCATTGCCACTACAAGAAACAATATGGTATTTTAACACTTAATCTTTGAAAGTGTTGCAGTCGTATTCACACTAAAATGTCACCTTCTAATAGTTCTGTTGAATGCTCGCACGATTCACTACACTGCGATTGTTGCCTGTGGGTCTACATAGGCGGTTGACAATTTGACATTCTAGAATATGTGACATTACCTCGAAATCTGTCCTTCTAGTAGTATGAATTCCGATATTTTGGTCTACTGCAATAATACAAAATGTCATAACATATCCATGTGTCATATACACAACAAGGTGCTTTTGTACAAAATAACCTTAGCGCTAAGACTACCTTAAGTCTGTGTTAAGGTATGGTAGAAAATTACCATAATATGGTCATCTTATCGCTAAGACTGCTCTCTATAACGGCACCCAGGTTTATTGGTAGCAAGTGCTCAATTTCATATACTACAATTCCACGAAACACACACTTTGTTTTCGTTTTTTTTGTTTCTTTCACAGTTCATTGTTTTCTTTTATTTCTGAAAGGAGTAGCCAAACCTATTTCGTGACCTATCGCCCATTATGTTCATCCAGTATATTAAGTGACAGTTTGCTGTACGTACTTATATATTTTATCCGAGATATTTTATCGCTAGATTTTACTCTTACTACTAGCACTATGGACGCAGTTGTGTCAAGCCATGGCTAAACTTGTGTTGAGCGTTTTGTCGGCTAGCAGGTATGTATAGAAAGCTCAAGAACTATTTTACGAGCAACATTACTGTAATTCGTTGTGCACAGCCGATGTGAAAAGACATTCCAAACACACTTGAAAATTGATCATTCATACTGACAAGCCTTGCATTCATAGATGTTGATCGATCACTTGTCCCAAAGAAGCCTGATTGCCATTCAATGCGCCATGACTTCAATACTTCAACTGATCTGATTTATATCGTATTGAATTGGATTCTTAATGTCATTTTCTTATTGTGCTAACGGTACACCTTCACGTATTATGTTTGGAGGAGAATCAAATTCATAGCCTATAGTAACGTGTACGCTTGGATACTCTTTGTGCAGTTATAGAAACTTCCTTTCTGTTCATGTAGGCAGTAACTTGCAAATAACGGGGATATTTACCGAGGTATTGGAATTCATTTTCGAGTCTCACTTCTTATGGGCACGTGTTTCCCAAACTGAAATCCCAAACTCACACCGTGTGCAGTCTCCATCAATACACATCTCTTTATTTAAACAGTTGTGCTATTTGCCGATTACTCATTTACAACGAAATCTTTGTTTGTAATGTCGTTAGTCTCACGGTGAGTGAGTGAGTGAGTGAGTGAGTTAAAATTTTACGGCAGTATTTCAGCCATATCGCGACGACAAAGAGTCATGCACTGAGAATAAATAAATTTATACTTTTTTAAAATCACAACATCCACTTTTAATAGCCTCCGTCAATGTGATTAAAAAAGTGAAAAGTCACAAATGACATGTAATTTTAAAATGAATTTATTACAACGGTACATAAGATTTAAGCTCACATAGTCACATTTTACTTGTGAATAGAATAATAGCATTTGTGAATATAGGGTAGGACAAAGGTTCAGCAGAAATGAAAGTGAAGTTCATGAAAGTATCATGAATTATAACGATGATATATATTTCCAAGGGACTAGTTGCAACGGCAGTGAAACAACTCAAAACGGGCTAGTTGTAACGGCAGTGAATAAAATTCCCAGGGGCTAGTTGTAACGGCAGTGAATAAAATCCCCAGGGGCTAGTTGTAACGGCAAGTGAAACAACTCAAAACGGGCTAGTTGTAACGGCAGTGAATAAAACTCCCAGGGGCTAGTTGTAACGGCAGTGAATAAAACTCCCAGGAGTTAGTTGTAACGGCAGTGAATAAAACTCCCAGGGAGTTAGTTGTAACGGCAGTGAATTACGCTCCCAGGGGTTAGTTGTAACGGCAGTGAATTACTCTCCCAGGGAGTTAGTTGTAACGGCAGTGAATAAAACTCCCAGGGAGTTAGTTGTAACGGCAGTGAATAAGACTCCCAGGGGGTAGTTGTAACGGCAGTGAATAAAACTCCCAGGGGGTAGTTGTAACGGCAGTGAATAAAACTTCCAGGGGTTAGTTGTAACGGCAGTGAATAAAACTCCCAGGAGTTAGTTGTAACGGCAGTGAATTACACTCCCAGGGGCTAGTTGTAACGGCAGAGAATTACACTCCCAGGAGTTAGTTGTAACGGCAGTGAATAAAACTCCCAGGAGTTAGTTGTAACGGCAGTGAATAAAACTCCAGGGAGCTACGGGGAATAAAACTCCCAGGAGTAGTTGTAACGGCAGTGAATGAATAAAACACCAAAGGAGCTAGTTGTATCGGCAGTGAATAAAACACTCAAGGGGCTTATAACTAGAAATCAAGGGGCTAGAAATATTCCAGAGGGCTAGTTATAAAACATAAATTGATAATAGTCCCGAAATTTAGTTATATTGACGAGGAGTTACATTATCAAGGGGCTTATGACAGTGTATAATGAGAATAGGTAATATTTCAAGGGAATTTGTTAAAATAGCAATGTGTGATGTCACCAAGGCGCTGTTTATGATGGCAATGAGCCATATTTAACATTCAGTAGTCAATAGTCAGTTGTAATGACAATTAGGGGATAAATATACTGTTTCATTGCAGATCATGGTTACCAGTAGATTTGACTACCAGTACAGAACGTGATATTTCAAATGCTAGTTTTGCGTATTATAACGCCCCTTCACCTTTTCACACATAAACGTTTCAAAGCACGGACGAGTGAGCACCAGACTGTATACACGTCTCTCTTAACAGTTTCTGGCTTTCATTCTTCGCTAGTCCGCTTTTCACCCGGTCTGGCTGAGAGACAAACAAAACAAACGACGGCCCACAGACGTGCGACGGACAATCCTCTACCCTGATCTCGTGACAGAATGTTAATGCTTTGTATGAAACTGTAGTCAGTCAGTGTTTGGTTACGTTTGGTACACGGTGACAAGGCTATACTTTTTAGCATAATCGGGGCGAATCACATATTTGAACTCAGGAATATAGATTTCTAAAAGCCGAATGGTCGTAAATCCACAAGGGGTATTTAGGAAATGAGGGCTCCCGTATAAAAGACGATCAAAACGAACTGTGCTCATATCATAATATAGTCGCGAGGTTTTATCTTCTTGTATTTTGAGGGCGGTACTGTTGCCTAGTGGTTAAATCGTCCGCTTGTCACGCTGAAGACTCGGGTTCGATTCCCCACATGGGTACAATGTGTGAAACCCATATCTGGTGTTCCCCGCCTTGGTATTGCTGGAATATTGCTAAAAGCGGAGTAAAACCATACTCACTCACTCTTGTATTTTGCTGCTACTTGCTCTGCAACTTACACAAACCATTTATAGTGAACACTTGACAGTCAGCACACAGGTACAAGGGACATAAGTCTTGTGCTTTTTAGAAACCAACTACCCGTTGTGCGTCCATATTTGCATGTTGCATTCCGGGATATGCAGGACGCCAGTTGAGATGAATTAACAGGCACTTTGGTTTTACAGAGTGTGACCTATCATATTCACAATAAATATTTTCAAAACTCATTCTAAGTGGAGTAGATTAAACAGAACAGTGCAGAGTTCAGTGAGTGAGTGAGTTGATATTTAGCGTCACATCGGCAATAGTTAAGCCATATCCTGACGAGAACAATTTCATTTATATCAATATCAAAATCAATAAATTTAGAACGTAAAAACCTGCAGAGTTCAGATTAAGCAAAACAGATCTTATAAACTGATCCGACGTAACAGAATAAAAGAGTAAACTATTCTCACAGGAGATAGTGAGAATGTTCATATTAAGAATATTCATAAAAGAATCATTACAAATTCATTATTTTGGATTGAACGGTGTCGGTGCCATGTTCGTTATACAATACAGTGAACAAACGCAGCCGCAATAAGCGTTTGTAGGTTGGTACCACAATTTTTATAAGGCTTCACGAAATGTCATGGGAAGGTCATTTTAAGTGGAATTTTAAGTTGTGAAAAGTATGTGCATTGACAATGACTTTAATAGGTTAAACGTGAGTTACCTTTTGTCCTACGTTTGTCAACTTATTGGAAGAGGAAAAATGTCGAGACTTAATGCTGCCGATCGCAACATCACCGCAGGACGTTTAAAAGCTGGTGAATCCTTCTATACTGTTGTCCCGCATAGACCTGGCTAGCTATTCACGAAACGTTCGTAGCCCTACGAACTTCTTAAGCCCATTCTTAACACATTGGCTACGATCAAAGTTAAGAATTCTTAGGGCTACCAACATTTCGAGAATAAGGGCCCAGGTCAGGAATATTCTTGGATGGTGCATACGTCACCGTCAACACCCACCGACCACTCTCTACGAGCTTGGCATTGACCCGCAGGAACAATTCGATGGAATGAACCATCTGATATTGTACGTTTGATTAAGGTTATGTTCTGTCGAACCCGGAATTGTCTTGAGAATAGAGGCAAATTCACGTGATATTAATGTGTTTTCCTTTTCATGGCAAATTCGCTAGCAAAGTCTATATTTCTCCAACATTCAGTTACACTGTTTAACTATTAATCTGATTGAAGATATAAAATATCAATTGTTGTGACACATTTGTATTGAGTATCCGCTTCCTAGTTTGAATACCCGTCATAAATAATGTGCCTTTAACGCTGTAGGAAATAATGACGATCTATGTATCGATCTATTTGTCAGTCTGTCAGCGATATATATGTATCGATTCAGTTCGTCAGATTTAAGTATTCCTGAGCGGTAAAACAAATATTGACTTTAAAGCGCCAGTATCACTGTTGACTTAACAATATCCCGAACCAAACACAGTTGACTAACATCTTGAAAAAATATACCACTTATGTGATACAAATTTAATCAATATTATTATGTCGAATCAATATTATAATGTCCTTAATGCAACTGCCCTTTGCACATTAAATGAATATTCATTTTCGACTAATGTAGAAATACGATAAAAGGCCATTTGGAATCAGAATTAATTAAAATGAAATAGGATATATGTTATTATTTCAAATTGTCCGGTGAAGTCTGGATGCAAAGTTCAACTGTTCTATTGGATGCATTGCTTTGATACTAATGTGAATATGTTGTTTTGAACATTATTAAACATAGATTTACGCGTTATATATAAAAGCAGTTGGTGCATCCAAGGTCGGATAGGACAGGTCTGCAGAGTCAAGTTAATGGACTTGTTCCGGGGGTTGGGATTGTTGTGTGTATTGCACTTAAATGGACGCACATGGATATGCCATTACTGTCAGTAGAGTGTTAACCAAACAATGGTAACTGGTGAAACATAGTTATGATTAAATATGACGTGTTGCTGTTACTGAGGGCATGTGAACAGATCAGTGGAACTTGGAATCAGACCATCATTCAACCGCTGTCTGATCAACAGTCTCCTGCCCAACAGAGGAATAGTAGAAGGTGAAAACCATGGAAATGTGTGTCCAAGCACTAACAGTACTAATTTGGATGAGCGACTTTCAATCAACCTATGCTATCCATCGTCAAACTCACCAACAACTGAGAAGCAAGCTGCTCGCCAACTATTCAGCAGAGATCATGCCCTCGACTGAAAATCTGGAACTTCTTAACATCTCTCTCTTGTTTATACCATTTGCAATTCTCGGACTTGACATAACCGACTCTTTGTTCAAATTTTCTGCTATGTTTGTGTCAAATTGGACAGATCCTGATTTGACATGGAATGTCGACAACTATGACAAGGTTGGCGCGATTCTTCTCTCTCCAAAGGATATCTGGTACCAAAGACCTACTATTGTCAACAGTGTGAATTCAAAGAGCTTGCTTGAAAGTGAAGATGCTTTGGGTGTATTTAATAACGGTACTGTTTACCAAACTGTTATAAGCACGTTTCAAACTATTTGCAAGGCTGACAGCACCTCATTTCCATTTGACAGTCAGAGTTGTAATCTGAATGTCTTACCTCCCGCTTCGTGTCGAATACTACCGGCTGTATCAGCAAATCTGTCCACTGAAGCGACAGACTCGTCGTCGGAGTGGCAGTTTATGAATGTGTCTACAACGTCAGACCACAATGGCGTGATATATTTTACAATTCACATGAAGCGTCAGTCAGCATTTTACGTGACCACTATTTTGTTTCCCATGTGTCTGTTGTCTCTCCTGAACGTCTGTTCATTCCTACTGCCCATCGACTCAGGAGAAAGGATGTCGTACCTCATCTCCATATGTATGTCTTATTCTGTTTTTCTGGTCTTCATTATCGATGTGATGCCCAAGTCAGGATCCCTGTCAAAAATGGCTGTGTACCTGATTCTGGTTCTCAGTCAGAGCAGTCTCGCCATCATAACAACTCTGATCATTATGAACCTACGACGCCACAACTGTGGCGGACGATGTTATCGTGCAGGAAGTGTCACAAATGTAACAACAGACCAATCCAATGCGTCACCAAAAGATCGTATTTATGGTACTTATACTCTTGACAAAGTATGCTTTGTCGTTTTCCTTTTATGGTGGGGCCTGAGCATACTTGTATTTTATGTATAATGATTACTGAGGGATTTGCGCAGTGCAGTGCAGTGCAGTGCCACTAACGCGAAATGATAATGTACATATAATGTCTTTAATCTTCTTTTACTAATGTTCAGTAGCTATTTTACCTACACCTTAACTTTCTATATAACAAGTGAAATATAGATTCTTCATTTTTTCTTGTAATGCAAATGTTGTAAGAGTTGATACAACGATGTTTAATCAGAAAACAGAGGTCTAATCTGTGGTATGTGAACGTTTTTATAGATTACACAGAAGATCATTGTAAAATATCTTGTTTTAAAGTGATTGTGTAGATGTTTTTTAAATGCAAGTGTGTGTAACATTTTATAACATTAAATATTTTCTGTGAATATAATTTGACGGCACCCTCTTATGTCCTGTCATACATGTCATGTCCATGTGTTGTGAAAATTTGTCTCATATACCACACTATGTATCCTTTTAAGACCCAAATTGTTTACCAGAAGTCATTACAACGTTGTTTATGGTATAAATAAATTACATTTGAAAGTATTTCTTTCAAATATCGACTTCTCCTTTGCAAACGAGCGGAAACCTCATCTTAAAACACATTACATTGAGCGTGGACAAGTATGTCAGTAATATGCATTATTACTAACTTCCTCTGCGTCACAACAAATGCATATTCCTTCTTGTTCACTAGAAGCCTACTTTATGTTCCACTGACTACAAAGTGTTAACACAATAGTAGTATCTGTCATTTGTGTGCACTGCGCATGGCCGGAAACCGGAAAGAGTCATATGAGCGTCAGTCGTCAGACGAGCGCCAGCCTACTGATCAGCGCCGGTCTACTGATCAGCGCCAGTCTACTGATCAGCGCCAGTTAGCTGATCGGCGTCAGTCTACTGATCAGCGCCAGTCTACTGATCAGAGCCAGTCTATTGATCAGCGCCAGTGTACTGATCGGCGCCAGTCTACTGATCAGCGCCAGTCTACTGATCAGCGCCTGTCTACTGATCGGCGCCAGTCTACTGATCAGCGCCAGTCTACTGATCGGCGCCAGTCTACTGATCAGCGCCAGTTAGCTGAGCATCTTCAGCATGTGGAAAAGCGCCAGTCACCTGAGTAGCACCAGTCATCTATTAGGAAACACCAGTCCTTTGTTGACAGTCGTTCAGAATGACCTTTTGTGGGGAGCAGGTTGTCAGATCAGGACTACTCTCGGTCAAAGAGTCGCGGTCGTTCTCCTCACAGATCAGGCGGTTGGCGCAGCTCCGGTGCCAGACATCGTAGCGCCAGGTGCCACTCACACTTTAGGCACCACTTGCCATCATCCAGTCCTAGACACTACTGTTCGAGGTTTCCACTTGACCGAAGTTGTTCACCTAGCGTCAGGCCCCGTTCGTCGCCACTTCCCATGTCGCCAGTCGTGGTCTTCCAGACTTTGACAGATTGTATTTAAATTTTCGAAGCCAGGTTGGCTAGACGGTCTGTGTTTTTTCAGAGGCAGCTGGACACCACCGAATAATGGGAGTCTTCCTTATCAGCGCCACATAAACCTTGTCTTCAGTTTTCGACTGCTGGCTATTCTTTGACTCCCTTCATCCCCTTGGAGCACAACTTTGAGGATGAGGATGAGTGTATGCTTGTTCCCGTTGGTCGTCCGTCTGTCTCCTCGCGGCTTGGCGTCCTTCCAGATCGCGCTTCTGGAGATGAGGAACTGGATTTTCCTCCCCTTGGTCTTTCACAGTAATTGAGTTTGTGAGTTTTGTTTAACGCCGCTTTTAGCAATATTCCAGCACTATCATGACGGGGGTCACCAGAAATAGGCTTCACACCTTGGACTCATGTGGGGAATCGAACCCGGGTCTTTAGCGGGACGAACGAATGCTTCAACCAACCATTAGGCTAAAAATTTCAGGCCGCCGTTGCATGGCAGGAGTGCTGTTATGCAGCGTTCGGCAAGAAATACGTCTATTTTACAGCGACCCGTGAAGATCCCGGGTAGAATAGGTCTTCAGCAACCCAGGCTTGCCACAAAAGGCGACCATGCTTGTCGGATCTAACGGGATCGGGTGGTCAGGCTCGCTGACTTGATTGACACATGCCTTCGGTTTCCAATTGCGCAGATCGGTGCTCATACTGTTGATCACTGGATTGTCTGGTCCAGACTCGATTATTTCCAGACCGCCGCCATATAGCTGGAATATTGCTGAGTGCGGCGTAAAACTAAACTCACTCACTCACTATGTTACAGCAAAGTCTGTGAAATGCGGGTGCATCCAGTCCTATAATGTTCACAGCTACTTTACCTTTTTACACTAAACGGAATTTGTTTCTGAGAAAAGACAAGACTCTTTTGTATTCTTTTTGCACCGACGTTTTATATCTAAGTATGACATTTTCTTTGCATGCAGACTGAATTTAACCTAAAAATACATCAAGGAATTAGTTTCCTCCAGGCAAGAATGTGACTATGGACTTTGTTGAGGAAAATGGAAAAATATGGCAACTGACAAAAGTATCTCCAACTGAAAGGGAGAGAATAATACTTTCTTAAAATTAAGGAGACAAGTGAGACCGCTTAAACTGTTTCATATTTAGATTTATGCATTACGATTGAGAGGGACAAAAACTCTCCACAAGGCTGTATGACAAAAGGGATGATTTTAGTTTCCCAATAGCCAACTTTCCTTCATATCGAGCAATACTTCAACAGCTCTAGCTTTGGTGTTTACAATTCACAACTTTTGAGATACAATCGAGCATGGTCTTTTCACCAAGATTTAAAGGAGCGCCATACCACTCTTACCTAGAAGTTGTTTGATCAAGATTCCGACATTCAAGGCTTCAGTAAAGCTTTCAAAAAGTTATATGGAGACATGAGGAGGACATTTCGAAATTTGATGCATCAGTGACAAAAATGATATCCGATGTAATTCCTATATTGACATATACCATACATCCCCGAATTATTCCACCTGTTCATGTTCCTCCTGCCCGACGGCACGCACGCACGGAAGGACGCACCCACGCACATTTTCCAATGATTTTATCTACGTTTATATTAACCTCTTAACTGCACAGACATGGGTGTCGCGTTTGAACTGCTGACGTCATACTACGTGAGATACAGTTCGTCTAGGTGATTTGGGCACCGGTATGGACATCGGTTTTTGCTTCAGGACGTCAAAGCAGGAGCACATAGGGCTCGTATTGTTACTGAGTCTCTCCAACAGGAGAACATAACTACCTTACCATGGTCAGCAGTCAGTCCAGACTTGTCCCGTATAGACCAGGTCAGGAATATTCTTGGACTGTGCATACGTCACCGTAAAACACCCACCGACCACTCTCTACGAACTTGGCACTGATCCGCAGGGAGAAGGGAATGGAGTGAATCAAGCTGACACTGGATATTTGAGTAAGGGTATTTTCTGCTGAACCCGGGATTGTTTTGAGAATGGAGGCGAATTCACGCGCTATTAATGTGTTTCACTTTAGATATTAATGGCAAATTACGAGGAGGACGGTAGGGCGTTTTGGCGAATCGTCTAGTAAAGCCTATGCTTCTCCGACGTTCAGTTACACTGTTTAACTATTAATCTGATTGAAGATATAAAATATCAATAGCTGTAACACATTTGTATTGAATAATGGCTTCTTATTTTGAATATCCCTCACAAATAATGTGTCTTTAACACCGGAGGAAATAATGACGACCTATGTATCGATCTATTTGTCAGTCTGTCAGCAGAGTACATGTGTATCGATTTAGTTTGACAGATTTAAGTATTCTTGAGCGGTAAAACAAATAGTGACTTTAAAGCGCCAGTATCACTGTTGACTTAACAATATCCCGAACCAAACACAGTTTACTAACATCTTGAAAAAATATACCACTTATGTAATGCGAATTTAATCAATATAATTATGTCAAATGCAACTGCCCTTTACACGACTAATGTAATCCTTTGAATTTGGTCACCATAGCAATAACCGCACATTAAATGAATATTCATTTTCATACTTCGTATCATAGAAATACAACAAAAAGTCCACATCTGCAGAATCAGAAACTGGTAGTAAAAATAATTAAAATGTAAATATTCAGGATATATGCTATTATTTCAAAGGGTCCGGTGAAGTCTGGATGCAACGTTTAACTGTTCTACTGGATGTATTGCTTTGATACTAATGTGAATATGTCATCTTAGGAACATTATTAAACAAAGATTTTGGTACTATATATAAAAGCAATTGGTGCGGTGCATCCAAGGTCAGACAGAAAAGGTCAGCAGAGTGGGGTTAATGGATTTGTTCCGGGGTTCGGCTTGCTTTGTGTACTGCACTTTAATGGACGCACACGGATATGCCATTACTGTCAGTAGAGTGTTAACCAAACAATGGTAACTGGTGAAACACAGCTATGATTAAACATGACGTGTTGCTGTTACTGAGGGCATGTGAACAGATCAGTGGAACTTGGTATCAGACCATCATTCAACCGCTGCCTGATCAACAGTCTCCTGCCCAGCAGAGGAATAGTAGAAGGTGAAAACCATGGAAATGTTTGTGCAAGCCATAACAGTACTCGTTTTGATGAGCTGCTTTCAATCAACCTATGCTATCAATCGTCAAACTCACCAACAACTGAGCAACAAGCTGCTCACAAACTATTCGGCAGACATCATGCCCTCGACTGAAAATCTGGAATTTCTTAACATCTCTCTCTTGTTTATACCATTTGCAATTCTCGGACTTGACATAACTGACTCTGTGTTCACATTTTCTGCAGTGTTTACATTAAAATGGACAGATCCTGATTTGACATGGAATGTCGACAACTATGACAAGCTTTATGTGGTTCTTCTCTCCCCAAAGGATATCTGGTACCCAAGACCTACAGTACTTAACAGCGTGAATTCAAAGACTTTGCTTGAAAGTGAAGATGCTTTGGGAGTATTTAATAATGGTACTGTTTTGCAAAATGTTATAAGCACGTTTCAAACCATTTGCAAGGTTGACAGTACATCATTTCCATTTGACAGTCAGAGCTGTAATCTGAATGTCTTACCTCCCGCTTTGTGTCGAATACTACCGACTTTATCATTTAATAGGGAGATTGATGTTATAGACAGCTCGTCGGCGTGGCAGTTTATGAATGTGTCTTCAACAACCAACGACCTCGGCGTGATATATTTTACAATTCATATGAAACGTCAGTCAACGTTCTACGTGACCACCATTTTGTTCCCCATGTGTCTGTTGTCTCTCCTGAACGCCTGTTCATTCCTACTGCCCATCGACTCAGGAGAAAGGATGTCGTATCTCATCTCCATATGCATGTCTTATTCTGTGTTTCTGGTCTTCATTATCGATGTGATGCCCAAGTCTGGATCCCTGTCAAAAATGGCTGTGTATCTGATTCTGGTTCTCAGTCAGAGCAGTCTCGCCATCATAACAACTCTGATCATTATGAACCTACGACGCCACAACTGTGGCGGACGATGTGATCGTGCAGGAAGTGTTACAAATGTAACAACAGACCAAGCCAATGTGTCACCAAAAGATCGTATTTATGGTACTTATACTCTTGACATAGTATGCTTTGTTGTTTTCCTTCTATGGTGGGGCCTGAGCATACTTGTATTTTGTGTATAATGATTACTGTGTGATTCGCGCAGTGCAGTGGAGTGCAGTGCCACTAACGCGAAATAATAATAATCACTAAAATATCATTTGCATGGTAGTTATACTCTTGACAAAGTATGCTTTCTTACTTTCCTTTTATGGTTGGGCCTGAGCAAATTTGTATTTTATGTATAATAATTACAATATGATTTCAGCTGATAGGAAGTTGCATTGTCAAAAAAAATGAAACAATAATGTAATGTCTTTAATCCCCCTTTACTAGTGTTTAGTTGCTATTTAACCGAGTTGTTAGCCTTTTCATATAACGAGTGATATGTGTATTTGTGATGCACATTTAGCATGTTCTTATATTATTGGAGCCTTAGCGTGTTCTGTGTATGATGATTACTCTATGATTTGTACTTGTAAGAAGGAGCAGGGAATAATAACCGACATGTTAACTCTTTCATGTAACGAGTGAAATGTGGCCTTTGTGATGCACATTTCGCATACCCTTGTAATACATATGTTGCAATTGTTGACATGACGATGTTTAATTGAGAATCTGTCGTATTTGAACGTTTTTCAGATTACACTGACGATCATTGTAAAATATCTTTCCAGAATGTGTTTTAAAGTAATTGTAATGTTTTTGAAATGTAAGTATGTGTAACATTTTGTAACATAAGTTTCATATGATATTGGGAAATAATGCTTTCACTTTTATGTACAATGATTGTCACGTAAATATGTGTTTATATTAGTGCATAGTGTTTGACGTTCATACATAATACTTAAAGATCACATATACCCGAGGGGGGTACAAATACATAAATCATTTATTGGCATCGTTATAAATGAACCCCGTCATTAAAACTACTCATTTCGACATTTAATTACCTTAAATCGAGCTTTTGGACAACTGTGCACAATTCTCTCTCGCGAACGAAATTTCAACCAATCAGAGGGGCGCGTCTCCGTGACGTTATGTGAGGTATACATATAAGGGGCGATGTATAATTCATGTACATTTCCGAGGGTAGATTATCTTGTTTACAGGTTTATCTAAACCTGAAATCGTGACAATTGTTGTGAAAAAGAAGCTTTATGTTTTCACAATCTACTGTCATTTAATCTTGTCACCTGCTTTGCCTCGCTTCCGATGCCCATCAGATGCCGTTATTTGAAAATATCCCCGGTAGTTCTTGTCTGATTGTAATAAAGTATCCCAGCAGTGTAGGATTTTTCAGATTTTCTGATGCTTGGATGGTATAATTACTGATCCAATTTGATCCTATTTCTGTGTTTTTACCTCGATATTTAATCATGTTATGTAAAAATATGATGTCTGTTTCTTGCTATGATATTAAAAACACACATTTGATGTATTTGAATCCGTAAACTAAACAACCCCACTTTGCCATTGTTAGAAAAATCTGAAAATTTACTTGGGTAAATACGTAATAACACATTTTAACTAAGTACACAGCAAATGCTTACGCAATAATGAAGTTCAGTTCGTATCCTCAAAACAGTGTCGGCCCATGTTTTTTTTTCAGGCAATCAAACTTGCATGCAATAAAGTGATTACTACTCTCTTACTGTAACCCTTGTTTGGTGGTAAACCTACACATGTTATTTGTCATCATTCACTTAATGGTCAGTTAATGAATTTATAACAGGTGTAATTTGTAGCAACACCGCTCAGATTATCCGGCAAAGGTTCCCATTTGGCATTTCTCGTGTCTGGAGTAAATACTCATTATGATGAATTAAGGTCTGATGTGGCAAGTGGATTAGATCTTATGTAATATGCGCATGGAGGCGCAGCAAGAGGAATTATCAGCTGAGTTACAAAAACAAACATTGATCAAAGGATTAACCGATAACATGCTGATTGATTAATTGCTTTTATCTTGCACAACGGATTTGTTAATAGGTAGTGTTTATGTATGTGGATTTACTAATCTATACTGAATACACCCTGTCGTAAAGTGTCTGTGTAAAAACAACGTCCTTCTTTCAAAGGATTAACCGCCAATAGATTGATTGATTGCTCAATATTGGCTAACTAAATTACTTTTTTAAAGAATGGCGGACATCATGTAATTAGTTGCCAGGTGTGCTATCTTCTGTGACCAATGGGTGACCATGGGGACTATACACCAATGTGAAAAACCTGAAGCGAAAGATCACTTTTTCGTATATTAGACTGTTAAAAGAAGCATGCCATGAAATAGGATTATTTGTCAGCTGCAGATGAATGGCATATCGTTCCTTTATGTAGATATTGATGGATATTGTCACTTCGACCCCCACCTCGCTTCCGTGGAAGAAATCGTTATGTTACAAGTTGTGTCTATATAAAAACTCTAAAAGAAATATTCTTTGTGGAAAAACATATATCAGCAAAAAATAATAAAATAAATAATTTCCATCATAAATGGAGCCTTCTCTCCTCAGTACTTAGATGACTCAAACTGTATTGACTTGTACCTGACATTATCTGTACATTATCTGTTTAATGAATTATGCATGTTTATAAATATATTAATACAAAAATATCTCACCTGTACATCTGTACATTATCTATTTAATGAATTATGCATGTTTATAAATATATTAATACAAAAATATCTCACCTGCATATCATGTAGCCACATTACTTTAAGCCGTACGTATTACGGCTTGGTATATCTGCAATATTGTAATATTGGGAACCAATAAAAAAAGAAAAAAAAAAGAAAAAAGTTTTGTCATGCAAAATCCTGATGGTAATGATTCAAATACATATTTAACTACGATTAGAAAGTAGTTTTGATTTTCTAACTTGATGAAAACAAACCATTATCACATTAAAGGCAAGAATTTGATGGATGTCAACTTCGTCACGACGTTTCGAAGTATATCCTTACTCCTTCATCAGTTGAATGATTCACCTGATGAAGGAGTAAGAATACACTTCGAAACGTCCTGACCCTTCACAATACAGAAGTTGACATTTTTGTGTATCAAAGGGCATCCTCCATTATCTCATTGATTCTCAAACAGACTTTAGCCTCACAATTTTTAAAAATGGCGGCGCCCAGTCTCGAACATCCGCCAGTCTGAGAATAAATGCTATTTCACCGAGTTACAAAATCAAAACTACTTTCTACTGCTAGTAAAATATGTATCTGATTGATGACCAATAGGACTTTGCATGACAGACCTTATAACTTATCAATTTCTCTCTTGGAAACGAGGTGGGTGTCAATATAATACTACTTACAATATTATTGGGACTTCGACCTCAACCTCGCTTCCGAGGAAGAAATCGTTATGTTACAAGTTGTGTCATGCAAAATCCTTTTGGTCATATACATATTTTACTACAACTAGAACGTAGTTTTGATTTCTGTAACTTCCGTGAAGTGATCTGAACACAAGAAAGATATCGTTCCAGGCTTCCACAACGCTCGCTTCGCACTCACAAACATAACCCATTTAGCGCGAACTGCGGGGTCCGGTGGCAATCTGTGCATGTTGACACCATCACCCGACCCCTGGGAGCAATTGACGGCAACGCAACGATTCGGCATGTCTTCGTTGACGTTGGGAAAGCAGCGAAATGACGAGCTTGTCATACACTTCATATACAAGTAACTGAAAATCCTCCCTCACATAACGTCACATCCGGTTCGCTGCAGTGCTCTGGCGACAGAGTTACGTAACCTCTCTGTGGTTTCGTTGGCGGGCGAGAGTGAAGCAGACGACTTTTTACAATTTGACGCCGTCCAACTGAAGAATGAATTTGGTGTTCCGCTTTAGACTAACCACACGTCTTTCAAAATGGTTAAAAGAGTACAAAACACAAGTTTATTCGTTCTTTAATGTGATATTATTTAGACATGAATTTGTTTTTTTATGTAAATATAATTTGACAGCGTCCTCTGATGTCTTGTTCCAAATAAGTTGTCATGCATGTCATGGCCCTATTTTCCGAAAATGTGTTTTCAAACCACACTAAATATCCAGTCATGAGTTTTGTTGAGGAGAGAGCACACTAAAGTAACTGTTTAAGGCAACAAAGGAATCATTACAACGTTGTTTATGGTATAAATGAAGGACATGTCTTGTAATAAAGTACTTCTTCCCGCTAACGATTACTCCTTTGCAAACGAGCGGAAACTTCATCTTAAAAAAACGGAGGTATGCACAGGTATGTTGTTAGTCATTATCGTTTGTCAAAGCCTGTATTCGGTAAGGTATCTAGATAATGGATATGTATTGATGTTACACCTTGGTGCAGGTGCGTATTGTCATACAGGATCTCCAGATGCTGAACGCAAACAGATGCTTGGTGTCACAGTCTTGATCTTCAGCTTCTGGATTTTGATGACAGCCTTGATTATGATCGCCAGATGTTACATGTTGATAGGTGCGTGTATAATCATTACGTACATGCTAGAGAAAGACTGCATGTTTACTGGTGCGTAGTGTCTGATCAAGGTCTTCAGATGGTTCATGTTTACTGGTGCGCAGTTTTTTCAGATGGTTCATGTTTACTGGTGCGTAGTGTCTGATCAAGGTCTTCAGATGGTTCATGTTTACTGGTGCGTAGTGTCTGATCAAGGTCTTCAGATGGTTCATGTTTACTGGTGCGTAGTGTCTGATCAAGGTTTTTCAGATGGTTCATGTTTACTGGTGCGTAGTGTCTGATCAATGTCTTCAGATGGTTCATGTTTACTGGTGCGTAGTGTCTGATCAAGGTCTTCAGATGGTTCATGTTTACTGGTGCGTAGTGTCTGATCAAGGTCTTCAGAGGTGTCATGTTTACTGGTGTGTATTGTCTGATCGAGGTCTTCAGATGTGTCATGTTTACTGGGTGTGTATTGTCTGATCAAGGATTTCAGATGGTTCATGTTTACTGGTGCGTAGTGTCTGATCAAGGTCTTCAGATGGTTCATGTTTACTGGTGTGTATTGTCTGATTAAGGTCTTCAGATGGTTCATGTTTACTGGTGCGTAGTGTCTGATCAAGGTCTTCAGATGGTTCATGTTTACTGGTGTGTATTGTCTGATCAAGGTCTTCAGATGGTTCATGTTTACTGGTGCGTAGTGTCTGATCAAGGTCTTCAGATGGTTCATGTTTACTGGTGTGTATTGTCTGATCAAGGTCTTCAGATGGTTCATGTTTACTGGTGTGTATTGTCTGATCAAGGTCTTCAGATGGTTCATGTTTACTGGTGGCGTATTGTCTGATGAAGGTCTTCATTTGGTTCATGTTCACTGGTGTGTATTGTCTGATCAAGGTCTTCAGATGGTTCATGTTTACTGGTGTGTATTGTCTGATTAAGGTCTTCAGATGGTTCATGTTTACTGGTGTGTATTGTCTGATTAAGGTCTTCAGATGGTTCATGTTTACTGGTGTGTATTGTCTGATCAAGGTCTTCAGATGGTTCATGTTTACTGGTGTGTATTGTCTGATCAAGGTCTTCAGATGGTTCATGTTTACTGGTGTGTATTGTCTGATCAAGGTCTTCAGATGGTTCATGTTTACTGGTGCGTAGTGTCTGATCAAGGTCTTCAGATGGTTCATGTTTACTGGTGTGTAGTGTCTGATCAAGGTCTTCAGATGGTTCATGTTTACTGGTGTGTATTGTCTGATCAAGGTCTTCAGATGGTTCATGTTTACTGGTGGCGTATTGTCTGATGAAGGTCTTCAGTTGGTTCATGTTTACTGGTGCGTATTGTCTGATCAAGGTCTTCAGATGGTTCATGTTTACTGGTGTGTATTGTCTGATGAAGGTCTTCAGATGGTTCATGCGTTTACTGGTGTGTATTGTCTGATGAAGGTCTTCTGGAGATGGTTAATGTTTACTTGGGTGTGTATAGTCTGATCAAGGTCTTCAGATGGTTCACAGTCATGTTTACTGGTGTGTATTGTCTGATCAAGGTCTTCAGATGGTTCATGTTTACCGGTGCGTAGTGTCTGATTAAGGTTTTCAGATGGTTCATGTTTACTGGTGCGTAGTGTCTGATCAATGTCTTCAGATGGTTCATGTTTACTGGTGCGTAGTGTCTGATTAAAGGTCTTCAGATGGTTCATGTTTACTGGTGCGTAGTGTCTGATCAAAGTCTTCAGAGGTGTCATGTTTACTGGTGTGTATTGTCTGATCAAGGTATTCAGAGGTGTCATGTTTACTGGTGTGTATTGTCTGATCAAGGATTTCAGATGGTTCATGTTTACTGGTGCGTAGTGTCTGATCAAGGTCTTCAGATGGTTCATGTTCACTGGTGTGTATTGTCTGATCAAGGTCTTCAGATGGTTCATGTTTACTGCCGCGTGAGGTGTCTGATCAAGGTCTTCAGGATGGTTCATGTTTACTGGTGTGTATTGTCTGATCAAAGGTCTTCAGATGGTTCATGTTTACTGGGTGCGTAGTGTCTGATCAAGGTCTTCAGTTGGTTCATGTTTTACTGGGTATTGTCTGATCAAGGTCTTCAGATGGTTCATGTTTACTGGTGTGTATTGTCTGATCAAGGTCTTCAGATGGTTCATGTTTTACTGGTGGCGTATTGTCTGATGAAGGTCTTCAGTTGGTTCATGTTTACTGGTGCGTATTGTCTGATCAAGGTCTTCAGATGGTTCATGTTTACTGGTGTATATTGTCTGATGAAGGTCTTCAGATGGTTCATGTTTACTGGTGTGTATTGTCTGATGAAGGTCTTCAGATGGTTCATGTTTACTGGTGTGCATTGATCTGATCAAGGTCTTCAGATGGTTCATGTTTACTGGTGGCGTATTGTCTGATGAAGGTCTTCAGTTGGTTCATGTTTACTGGTGCGTATTGTCTGATCAAGGTCTTCAGATGGTTCATGTTTACTGGTGTGTATTAATGTCTGATCAAAGGTCTTCAGATGGTTCATGTTTACCGGTGCGTAGTGTCTGATTAAAAGGTTTTCAGATGGTTCATGTTTACTGGTGCGTAGTGTCTGATCAATGTCTTCAGATGGTTCATGTTTACTGGTGCGTAGTGTCTGATTAAGGAGTCTTCAGATGGTTCATGTTTACTGGTTGCGTAGTGTCTGATCAAAAGTCTTCAGAGGTGTCATGTTTTACTGGTGTGTATTGTCTGATCAAGGTATTCAGAGGTGTCAATGTTTACTGGTGTGTATTGTCTGATCAAAGAGTTTCAGATGGTTCATGTTTACTGGTGCGTAGTGTCTGATCAAAGGTCTTCAGAGGTGTCATGTTTACTGGTGTGTATTGTCTGATCAAGGTCTTCAGATGGTTCATGTTCACTGGTGTGTATTGTCTGATCAAAGGTCTTCAGATGGTTCATGTTCACTGGTGTGTATTGTCTGATTAAAGGTCTTCAGATGGTTCATGTTTACTGGTGCGTGAGTGTCTGATCAAAGGTCTTCAGATGGTTCATGTTTACTGGTGCGTGTATTGTCTGATCAAAGGTCTTCAGATGGTTCATGTTTACTGGTGCGTAGTGTCTGATCAAGGTCTTCAGTTGGTTCATGTTTACTGGTGTGTATTGTCTGATCAAAGGTCTTCAGATGGTTCATGTTTACTGGTGTGTATTGTCTGATCAAGGTCTTCAGATGGTTCATGTTTACTGGTGGCGTATTGTCTGATGAAGGTCTTCAGTTGGTTCATGTTTACTGGTGCGTATTGTCTGATCAAGGTCTTCAGATGGTTCATGTTTACTGGTGTGTATTGTCTGATGAAGGTCTTCAGATGGTTCATGTTTACTGGTGTGTATTGTCTGATGAAGGGTCTTCAGATGGTTCATGTTTACTGGTGTGCATTGTCTGATCAAGGTCTTCAGATGGTTCATGTTTACTGGTGGCGTATTGTCTGATGAAGGTCTTCAGTTGGTTCATGTTTACTGGTGCGTATTGTCTGATCAAGGTCTTCAGATGGTTCATGTTTACTGGTGTGTATTGTCTGATCAAGGTCTTCAGATGGTTCATGTTTACCGGTGCGTAGTGTCTGATTAAAAGGTTTTCAGATGGTTCATGTTTACTGGTGCGTAGTGTCTGATCAATGTCTTCAGATGGTTCATGTTTTACTGGTGCGTAGTGTCTGATTAAGGTCTTCAGATGGTTCATGTTTACTGGTGCGTGAGTGTCTGATCAAAGTCTTCAGAGGTGTCATGTTTACTGGTGTGTATTGTCTGATCAAGGTATTCAGAGGTGTCATGTTTTACTGGTGTGTATTGTCTGATCAAGGTCTTCAGATGGTTCATGTTTACTGGTGTGTATTGTCTGATTAAGGTTTTCAGATGGTTCATGTTTACTGGTGCGTAGTGTCTGATCAAGGTCTTCAGATGGTTCATGTTTACTGGTGCGTAGTGTCTGATCAAGGTCTTCAGATGGTTCATGTTTACTGGTGTGTATTGTCTGATTAAGGTTTTCAGATGGTTCATGTTTACTGGTGCGTAGTGTCTGATCAAGGTCTTCAGATGGTTCATGTTTACTGGTGCGTGGTGTCTGATCAAGGGTTTCAGATGGTTCATGTTTACTGCGACGTGGTGTGTCTGATACACACTGTTTAGATCATGTATATGTGCCGGAGAGAGGTGTTACAGCATAACACATAGAGGATACTAAACGACCTGCAATGTAATACCATATTTATTAAACGAGTTAATCATTTGGTATCAAACGAGCGAAAGCGAGTTTGATGCTAAATCTTTCAATTTAATAAAAATGATATTTCACGGAAGCGAGTTTAGTATTCTGTTTACGTAGTGTGATGAGTCTCAGCTTTCCACGAGTCAAGCAAGGACTAATACCATTGTGACAGAAGTATTAGCATTGTGACGTCATAACTGTAAACCAATATGACGTCATACGTCTACCGGTATTACACTAGTTTAATATTGCTGTCAAAATATTACACTGTAGTGTCTTCCACGGGCGAGTAATAAATGGTTTTACCATCAGGCTAAGGTGAGGTGAGGTGAGGTGAAATTGGGTTTTACGTTGTGCTTGAGAATATTTCGCTCATATGACGACGTGCATGCGTGTGTATGTGTATGTGCGGCTGCTTGTACTAGCCCAGACTGAAGCTGGTTTTATAGTGCTAGCCCACTGAGATACCATGCCGCAGTGAAGCATGAATACCCCACTCAGACACATTATACTGACTCCGAGCCGACCAGTCCTTGTTGTACCCATTAATGCCGAGCGCCAGGCAGGGACCAACAAGTACCATATTTTAACGTCTTTTGGTATGACGCGGTCGGGGATCGAACCTGTGACCTTCCGCTCTCCGGGCGGACGCTCTAACCACTACACCACGGAGGCGGTCATCAGGCTAAGGAGATACTCGGTCTTCACTGATATGTGGTGACACGGTCTGATACAGGATGTTCAGATGATACACAGAATGTCAATGTCCGGAACTTGATGTCTTGAAACAAATGTAAAACAAATTTGTAGTGTCACAGTCTGGGTAGAACTCTTTTGATGTTACATGAGTGAGTGGTGAGTGAGTGAGTGAGTGAGTGAGTGGTGGTGAGTGAGTGAGTGAGTGAGTGGAGTGAGTGAGTGAGTGTGAGTGAGTGAGTGGTGAGTGAGTGAGTGAGTGAATGAGTGTGATTTTACGCCGTTTTCAGCACATGTCACCGGTTCCCAATTGCGCAGGTCGATGCTCATGCTGTTGATCACTGGATTGTCTGGTCCAGACTCGATTATTTACAGACCGCCGCCATATTGCTGGAATATTGCTGAGTGTGGCGTAAAACTTCACTCACTCATTAATAATAATCCAGTTTAAAACACATATCGATTTCAAAATTTATCTGTCAGTTCAATTTCTCTTAAGCAGCCAAGAATAAAATGAGCATTGACATTGCTAAAAAGATCCTTTAGACTAGTGATGTGTGGTGTTATAGGAACAGTGATCAGCAATGGACATCCAATGATGCTACATGATCCGATGTGTACTGCACTGCACTTGTTGTTGGTGAAGCAGTGAAATATGAGGGGAGTGGTTAACCAATCTTCCCGAATTGAAAGGAGTGGTTATACATGTAGCAGCGCTTTAATAGAGTAATGGGATTAACTTGAATAATCTTTCGTTAAACATTTGTTTGGAATAAAACCTTAATATTATCATTCTCTATTCCAAACTGTCACAGTTAACACAATACAAACACTGTTGCAGATAAATGTTAATTGTAATACTGTGATATTATATTTAGTAAGGAAATCCTCGCGAAAACTTATTTTTCTTTGGCCTTCGTTGCTCGATTCCAAATTATCGGTGGTTCGATAAGAGAACTAATAACTATCGCAAGTGCATAGTAGGCTTTACATTCGAAATAAAATGCACTAGTTCTAGACAATATGTTGTATGTAAAGACAAACTACAATGCGAGTGGCGTTTTTGTCCTTTTAACATATGTACTTTAAGTATTGGACTATTGAAATATGAAGGAAATTAAAGCTACATTCGTGATCAAATCTACAACCATCATACAACTGGGCTGGGAACTCATAACTATGTATCAGGCATTATCTTAGCTGGAATGTTTGATATCATTGGTCATTATGGTCTCGTGTTATTCATAGAGGTTGGTTCCTATTCACTTTTGTTATGAGCTTTTCAAAATGGAAATAAAACCCCACAGCACTATTGCTTCAAACGGAGAGCGGAAGGTCGCGGGTTCGATCCCCGACCGCGTCATACCAAAAGACGTTAAAATATGGTACTTCTTGGTCCCTGCCAGGCGCTCGGCATTAATGGGTACAACAAGGACTGGTCGGCTCGGAGTCAGTATAATGTGTCTGATTTGGGTATTCATGCTTCACTGCGGCATGGTATCTCAGTGGGCTAGCACTATAAAATCAGCTTCAGTCTGGGCTAATACAAGCAGCCACACATACACATATACACGCATGCACGTCGTCATATGAGCGAAATATTCTCGAGCACGACGTTAAACCCAATTCCACCACCGCCACCACTATTGCTTCGAGATTCTTAATTTGCTTTGTAACTACTTTCAAAACTCGATTGAGATATTAGCTGGTGGCCTATTTTCAACTTTGTAGACTTTGTGTACCTGTTGTGTAAAGGTAACATCACATTAAATAATCTGGAATCTTTCAGATATCTCCATTTAATATATAGCCTCTGAGAATCTTGTATGTTGCTGTATCTCCAAACCCAAACAAAGGAAACCAATCTAATGAAGCTTGTAAAAGTGTTGCATTGACTATGGATGTAAAGGGGAAAGTTGCATTTTGAAATTGATCAGCACTGAGCCAACAAATGAAGCTTGTCGCTATAAGAGGGGATGCTAAATTGCAACTTAATTTAAAAACCCTCAATAGTATGCTGATTTTGTTGTCTTGTCTTGTAACGCCACTCTCAGCACTATTCCAGCTACACGGCGTAAGGCCAGAAATGCTTGGAAAATGCTTTTTGACTTCAATATCAATATGATGAATTTGACACAAGATAAAAGCACATATATGATACATGTACGACTCTACCTAGTTGGAAATTAAAGCTCAGATGAAAAAATGCACTTGAGGGGTGACTTCACAGGAGGAAATTTTGACGTTTTAACAACATTTCGTAAAATATTCTAAGTACAAACTGTAGTTTTGAAATATAATTATTATTCATGTAGCCTCAACTAATTACATTAAAAATGATTGTAAAAGTTGTGTTTTTTTAACATCTATATGTGAAAAAGATGGAACTCTTGTAGTAGTTATATACAAAATAATTACTTCAAAAGTCTTAATTCAAATCGCATAGATAATCTTGTTCACCCATAGAAGTTTCACTTCGTGTATGATCATTGAACTGGCAACATGCGACTTGATATCTCTAACAGAACAATTAATTTCAAATTTATGTCAGCATTTCATACTGGAGAAACAAAGGGGGAAACCTCTCGTCAGCTATGACAGGGTTACTATAGAATGTGTAAAACCCTTAATTTGACATATAGTCAGGTTTAGAAAGTTGTAAACAAATCAGTTACCTCAGGGGTCATGTCAAAATCAAAACCAGGTAGGAAACACAAACTGGATAGCTTTGATAAGGGTGTCATACGCCGTGCAGTTTATAAACTGTATGAACGCAAAATCCCACCGACGTGTGCTAAAATACAAGATGAGATCAAAGATACAATAAATGTCCTGGTGTAATTCCGCTATAGTTTGGCATGAAATGCATGTGGACCCGTTTTTTACAGGCGTCGCTGCTTGGTGCTATATCTCTTCATCCAATGACCCAATCGATCTCAAACTGTGCAAGTGGATGTTTTGTCAGACAACCTAATAACATTGTAAATCACCGATTTTATGCATTTGTATTAAAGAATCTGTCTATGTAACTGTCAACAAAATAAACAGCAGAAGGCAGAGGGCTTGCAGAGGGAGGGTCAGCCAATGACCTGTAACAGCGGTCAGAGCATGTCATGATATATAATCAGTCACCAATTCATATGATAATGCCACAATAGACACGATAATTACTACCTATTGATATTTACCAGCAAATATATATTATGCGATTTATTCGTATTGGAAAATCACGTTTTACTTTTTGAACAATACAAGAAATGTATTTGAACTGATATTTATTGGATGTTTAACAAGGCTGAAAATAACTGTGCATTGGAGAGTTGGAGGAGGGTTCTGATCCATGTTTATTTATTTAACAAGGCTGAAGATATCAGTATTGTTCAAACTCTGCAATTGAAATGTTATTAAAGTTTAACATAGCATACAGATTACACACGTTGAATGTAATACATTATATTTTTAAATTTTCAGTTGGGAATTACAAGATATATTTAATGCTCTCCGAATCAATGGCATAGTGAGGATATATAGGAACGTCCCAACAGACTTTCAAATCTGCTCTGTAGTGTTGTTTCAACGAAATCATGGCGATGTACCGTGTGGACCTAACCCTCTCTGAAATCCCGGTTCATTTGTGTTGTTCAAGAACGTATACAGGCACCGGTACTGAGAAATAATAAATCAATTGTAAAAGTTCTCATTGCGTATTTAATTATGGTGGGATAATGTGTCAATGCAATGTTTGACAGTTATGTTTGTTTCACTACCCTTGTGTGCAGAGTCAGGTTAATAGATGTTTTCATGGGGGTAGTGTGATGGGTGATTTCTTACTTGTCCAGCATCTGGCAAACCGTTAATTCCCACCATGCATGTTTATGTAGTAGCAGGCACCGTCTCAAAAATATTTGCCAGTGATGCTCCCTCAGCAGGCCCCCCTCATTAAGGTAATTCATAATATAAAACAAATAGAAGCGACCAAACCCTTTCCACACCCAGATAAATCTCCGCTAAAAGCAGAGTCGATTGTACAATTGTGACAATATCATGAGAATATATTTATGTTAACAGTAAACACATGTCCAACATTTTGCAGAGATTTTTATCTGATATTTATCATCATTGCACCATATGTGTCATTTATTTTGATGCCATATTTGATAAATAGCATATGATACATATAATACACATATTACATATTCATATATAATTACAAAATGACATACAATTATCATTATATTTAATAGCCCGACAAGATAGGACACAGAATCATTAGATTTTTTTATGAGCAGGAAGATATCTCTTCTCTGAAACAATAGGTGCTGGACAAGTAGGAAGACTCCGTGTGATGTGTGTACTGTGTACTTCACTGAAACACTGGTTGAGGGCATGAGCGTCATCAGTAGAGTGTTAATCAAACAATGGTAACTGGCGAAACAGTAATAATGAAACGTGATGTGTTGTTGTTACTCAGGATATGTAAACTGATCAGTGGAACTTGGAATCTGTTGTCTTATAAACAGTCTCCGACCCTAGTTGTGGAATGGTAGCAGTTGAAAACTATGACAATGTTTATGCACGCCCTAACATTATTCGTTTTCATGAGCTATTTTCAATCAACCCATGCTATCCATCGTCAAACTCACCAACAACTGAGAAACAAGTTACTCACAAACTATTCAGCAGAGATCATGCCCTCGACTAAAAATCTGGAACTTCTTAACATCTCTCTCGTGTTTAGGCCATATGCAATTCTCGGACTTAATTTTGCTGACTCTGTGTTCACGTTTTCTGCAGTGTTTACATCCGAATGGACAGATCCTGATTTGACATGGAATATCGACAACTATGACAAGCTTGGCTCCATCCTTCTCTCTCCAAAGGATGTCTGGTACCCAAGACCTACAGTAATTAACAGCGTGAATTCAAAGACTTTGCTTGAAAGTGAAGATGTTTTGGGTGTATTTAATAACGGTTCTGTTTTCCAAAATGTTATAAGCACGTTTCAAACCATTTGCAAGGCTGACAGCACCTCATTTCCATTTGACAGTCAGAGTTGTAATCTGAACGTGATACCTCCCTCTTTGTGTCGAATACTACCAAGTGCATCATTAACTCTGACTACTGAAGTGACAGACACCTCGTCGGAGTGGCAACTTATAAATGTGTCTACAACAGCCAGCGACCTTGGCGTGACATATTTTACAATTCATATGAGACGTCAGTCAACGTTCTACGTGACCACTATTTTGTTTCCCATGTGTCTGTTGTCTCTCCTGAACGCCTGTTCATTCCTGCTTCCCATCGACTCGGGAGAAAGGATGTCCTATCTCATCTCCATATGTATGTCTTATTCTGTGTTTCTGGTCTTCATCATTGATGTGATGCCCAAGTCGGGATCCCTATCAAGAATGGCCGTGTATCTGATTCTGGTTCTCAGTCACAGCAGTCTCGCCATCATAACAACTCTGATCATTATGAACCTACAACACCACAACTGTGGCTGTCGATGTTTCCGTGCAGGAAGTGTCACACATACAACAACAGAGCAAGTCCATGCGTCACCAAAAGATCGTATTTATGGTACTTATACTCTTGACAAAGTATGCTTTCTCGTTTTCCTTTTATGGTGGGGCCTGGGTATACTTGTACTTTATGTATAATGATTACTGTATGGTTTGCGTTTATATGAAGTTGCGGTGCCAATTTTTATGAAAAATAATGTAATGTTTATAGTCTTTGTTTACTCCTGTTTAGTTGCTATTTAACGTATTTGTTAACCTTTGCATATAACGAGTGATATGTGGTCATTGTGATGTACATTTCGCATATTCTTGTAATACAAATGTTGTAATAGTCACCAAAACGATGTTTGAGCGAAAATCAGAGATCTAATCTGCCTTATGTGAAAGCGTTATTGATTACAATGAAGATAATTCTAAATATCTTATCAGATTGTGTTTTAAATTAAGTGTGAGGATGTGTTTTGAAGTGTTATTTTCAAATGTAGCATTTTTTAGTATCTGTTTTGTAATCAAGTGATTCAATGTTGGGACGTGTCCTCATATCAAAGGTGTTTAAACCTGTTTACAAGAACCAGTTCAGCTTTCACGGCTGAATTTCTTTCTCAGTGACCAAACATCTGTTACATATACCTTCATGCTACATTCGTATTCGTAGAATGGATTTTGCTTTATAAAATTTGACAGTTGGAATTATTTGATCACTTTCATGTACATTGATTGTCACGTAAATTATTGTTTAAATTAGTGTATAGTCTTTGTTTCTGATAATCGTTGAAAATATACGTTCATACATTACCCTTGAGTGTGGTATTAATAATTATCACAAAACACGACTGTATTTGTGATTACATTGACAAATGCATTAGAATGGTGAGGTGAAGTGAGGTGAGGTGAAATTGGGTTTAACGTCGTACTTGAGAATATTTCGCTCATATGACGACGTGCATGCTTGTGTATGTGTATGTGCGGCTGCTTGTACTATCCCAGACTTAAGCTGGTTTTATAGTGCTAGCCCACTGAGATACCATGCCGCAGTGAAGCATGAATACCCCACTCAGACACATTATACTGACTCCGAGCCGACCAGTCCTTGTTGTACCCACTAATGCCGAGCGCCAGGCAGGACCAACAAGTACCATATTTTAACGTCTCTTGAACCTCTTGGCGGGCGGACGCTCTAACCACGACATCACGAAGGCGGTCATTAGAATGGTGACGTTTTCATTATTGTGTTAATATTATCTGACTGCGTCCTCTGATGTCCTGTTTCAAATACGTTATCATTCATGTTGTGTCCGTATTTGCCGAAAATGTGTCTTACATGTGTTTAAATCAAGAATATGTGAAACCTATTTTCCTTCGTTAAAACAAGAACATTTTCTTACTAACTACAAATCTTTTTAAACAAGCGGAAATCAAAATAAGCGTGGGAACAAAATTGTTAAGGCAAGTATGTTGATGTGCATAATCTTTTGTCAAAACATGTTTCTGGACAGCATATAATGGACATGTATTGATGTCAAAGCCTGATACAGGTGGGTGTCGTCAAACTGGAACATGATCTCCAGATGTTGAATGTAAACAGATGCTTAATGTCATAGTCTTGATATTCAGCCACTGGATTTTGACGTCAGCCTAGAATATGATCCCCAGATGTTGCATGTTTACTGCGTCTTTAATCTGTCTGGTACATGCTACATTGAGGCTGCGTGTGAACTATGATGTGGTGTTTTCGTTTCATCCACACTCTTTAGATTATTCATGTTTAATGATACAATACATTTATTTAAGTATGGTTTTGGCTATGCATGGATCAGTCAGGATGTTGGCAATGTTAATTATTTCATCTTTATTTAAGCAGACGCTTTCGGATAATTATAAAAAAAATGTTGGTTCACTTCAATTCAAAACTCTACTAAATGTTTTTATTACTCCCAGTTTAAGACTCTTTTAAATGTGAAAAGATATTTAAATTCTGACATTCCTGATAATCAAATAATGACTGTATCATAAAAGATGTTAGTATTTTTCTGTATCATGTACTTCAGCGCATTAGAAGTGTTCCTCTTAAACAGCATGTGCAGTAAACTATCAATATCATATGCAATTGATTGTATGATGGGCCTATGGCTTTTACTGAATAAACGTCTCTGTCTGTCTGTCTGTCCGATATAATACATAATCTGACCCGTGAAGGTCCGTGTTAGAATTGATCTTCAATAACCCATGCTTGTCGTTAGAGCCGACTAACGGGATCAGGTGGTCAAAGTCGCTGACTTGGTTGACACATGTCATCGTATCCCAATTGCGTAGATCGATGCTCATGCTGTTGATCCCTGCATTGTCTGCTCCAGACTCGGTTATTTACAGACTGCCGCCATATTGCTGGAATACTGTTGAGTGCGGCGTAAAAGTAAACTCACTCACTCACTCACTCATTCAATGCATAATCTGACAATCTGTAATTGATAAACTCGGCCTTTACTGATGGGTGGTGTCACTGTGTTGTAGGGTTTCCCAGATTAAGCCTGAAAACAAGGGTCTCGTGTCATTGTCGATGTACACAAATTCATAATGTCCCAGTCTGGAAAAATAGTTCCGATTTTACATGATTACTGTCATGTGGTGTCATTGGGACCGTGATCAGCAATGAAGCATCGAGTGATGCTATATGATTTGATGTGTATGCACTGCACTTGTAGCTGATGAAGCAGTGGAATATATGTGGAGTGATTATTAAACACTTTTAGATGAACAAATCTTTCCAAACCATTATACAGAAAGAATCAATTATACATTATAGCGGCTTAATGGAATAATGGGGATAGCTTGAATAATCTTTATTTAAAGATTTGTTTCGAATGAAACCTTAATATTATTGTTTTCAATTCCAAACTGTCTCAGTTTGCTTTGTAACTGATATTGCTAAACGCTGTTATAGACTGAGAGTGATTAGTTGGTGGCGTATTTCCAACTTTATAAACTTTGTGTACCAGTCATAGAAGTAATGTTACATTGAATATTCCGTTATAAATATTAGAATATCTCCGTTCAATACAGAAAATTAGAATATTATACGTTGCTGTAAACACAAGACAAATCAAAGTAAACCAACCTAATGAAGTAAATGTCGCCCCTCCTGTTGCAGTGAATAGGAATGAGTGAGTTTGGTTTTACGCCACTTTTAGCAATATTCAAGCAATGTCATGGCGGGGGACACCAGGAATAGGCTTCACACATTGTACCCATGTGGGCAATCGAACACGGGTCTTCGGCGTGAAGAGCGAACGCTTTACCCACTGTGCTACCCCACCGCCACTTGCAGTGACTATGAAGGTAAAAGTAGGAAAGGTACATTTAGAAATTGATTATCAGCGCAGAGCCAACAACTGGAGCTTGGTGATATAAGAGGGAATGCTGAAATGCAAACTACATCCTTAATATAATGCTGAGTCCAATACAAATGGAATGTGGAGTCAGAGGCATTAAAGGCCAATGTGTTGTAAAACTAATCTTTTCCCCAAACGTTTTTCTTCACTTATAAGCATCGGAATCTCTGTACTTCTACACATTAGTCGTAATTCTAAATTTTAACTTGATTTCCCGCTTCATCGATCACTTGATTGTCAGGTTTGTTTACAGAACGCCGTTGCGTGACAAGTGTACTAGTGTGCAGCGGCAAGAAACACTCCTGTTGTAAGGCAAATCGTGTGAATAGCGAGTTCTACCGGTAGCGGAGAACGTGCTTTGTATAATACCCTTTTCGCATGATTTTCAGTGATCCATTCATATAATGTTCACCGCTATTTTTTCCTTTTTACACCAAACGGAGTTGTTTCTGAGGATTGTAAAGACTGGATATTCTTTTGTACTGACGTTCTGTATTTGTGTATGGTATTTATTTGCTTACATACTGAATTTATGATAACAATACAAGCCAATTCTTTCTCCAGGCATAAATGTGGCTGTGGACTCTCTGTTGAGGAACATTGTCAAAATTGGCAATTGACAAAATTATCTTGAACTGAAAGAGAGAATTCGGACACCATCAGCCATCCATGCGGGTATGATGTCACCATCCCCATCACACCTTTCATTGTCCACCGTTCACAGATAGGCAGCTGAGTTCAAGAGAGCAAGAGGAATCCTTGATGATGACCCAAGAACAGGAAGGCCTTAAACTGACACTACTAACGAAAATGTTGATAAGCTGAAGAGTACGTATCTTTATGATCTAAGACTCATCACATAGCCGTACTCGTGAAGAGCAGCCTCCTCGTGGTGAGTGCTGGGTAACGCCAATTGCTGTTCTCTTCTCCCGTGTGGACCCGGGGTAGAATGTGTCTACAGCACCCCATTGCTGGTCGTAAGAGGCGACCAAATTGGGCAACCTGTTTGCCGTGGGTTGTGCTTCTGTGTCTGTGAGGACGGTAGTCTTGTGGTTGAGGGCACTGGTTCCACAAATAGCGTTCCTCTGCCCAACACACCACTTAGACCCTTATTTCACATAGACTTCACCTTCTACATTCCACCTTCATCTGCTCTGCGACAATCTGATCTGTATGATCAGCTACTCAAGCCCTGTATCATCTTGGGCGATTTGAACGGTCACAACCTCTATGGGGAAGTACAAGAACAAGCAATAAAAGCAAGGTCATGAAGATAATTTATGTGTGTGTAATGATGAATCAAGCACCTATTTACACCTGCTACAGAAACCAATTCTTCACTTCATCTGTCCCTCGCAGATTCAAACGTTTACAATGAATTTGAATGGTCTGCTCACGATGTCCTTTGTGGAAGCGATCACTTCCCAGATGATGATCCACCTTCATCACGGTGGAATTTTTCCAAGGCCAACTGATCCTTGTTTGAAACAATGTGTGTGGAAAAATTAATACCGGACAATTTTAAAAATGTACCAGATCCAATACAGTTGGTTTCCGCTCAGCTGAATGAAATTGCTGAACAAACAATTCCTACGTTCTCTGCAACTCCTCATATTCATAAACCATGGCTTAACAATGAATGCAAACAAGCCAGAAAATGTAAGAAGAAGGCAGAAAAATATTTTCGCCGACATCCTTCAGTTCATAACTTGAATAATGTTAAACTTACAAGTGTCAAGGCACGACGGGCATATAAGGAAAACAAGCGCCAATCTTGGAGAAACTATGTCTCAAAAATTAATTCGTGCACACCCATGTCTAAGGTGTGGAACATGGTTCAGAGAAGAAAAGGCAAAGGTTCAAAATCTGCTGTTCGTCATATTAAAGATGGTGACAACTTAAAACTGACAGATGTAGCATTGCAGATATAATTGGCGAAACTCTTGCCAAGAAATCATCATCGGCATATGATGCCCCTGAGTTTCAGAGTTACAGAAAAGACAAATATAAATTTTGATTCACATATCGGTGAAGATTACAATTCATTACATGGGCTTCACACAGCGCTTTCAAGAGCTAGCTCATGCTACCGCAGCAGGTGATGATAGTATCCATTATCAGCTACTGAAACATTTGCCTGAATCATGTCTTTTGACACTTTTAGATATATTTCATCAAATATGGACGTCTGGACATTTTCCTCCTTCATGACGTAATGCCATTTTAGTTCCCATTCCAAAACCTAGCCGGGATCATATAGATCCATCGAATTACAGACCCATCTAGAACCAGCTCTAGAAAAATATGCGAACTATTGAGAGAGAGTTACAAATTTCTCTCAACAAAATTCATGGATGGTGCCTGGAAAATGAGTTTAAATATTCTAAATAAAAAACCAATTGTATTCACTTATGCAGAAAATACAAACCCCATAAAGACCCTGAATTATCTTTAAATGGCACACCCGTCAATGTTGTGAATGAAGCTAAGTTCCTTGGTCTCATCTTTGATTCACATTTAACCTTTCTGCCACATATCAAATAACTAAAAGCCAAATGTCTGAAAGTCGTTTGATATTCAAAGTGGGGAGGAGACCAAACTACCCTCTTACACTTATGTAGATCACTGGTGGGGCCTGTAAAATCAACCTCAAACTACTTGATACTGTCGACCACCAAGGTCTACGACTTTGTCTTTGATCTTTCAGAACCTCTCCTAATGACAGTCTCTCCGTGGAGGACGATGAGCTATCTTTAAAACTTCGCCGTATCATATTATCTTTACAGTATATTACAAAGCTATGTTCTAATGAATCCAATCCTGCACACAACTGTGTTTTTAATCCTCTTTATGAGGATCTGTATCATAAATAATCTTCACTTGTTCCACCTCTTGGGATAAGAATAAAACCATTCATTTCTGCTGCTGGCATTGTGCTGGAGTATATATGCCCTTCCCGTCTTATTTCGACCTTTGACCACATTAATAAGTCAGAAACAAATGAATTACAATATAGACAGGAATTTAATCAATTAGGAAATAATTATGATACATGCAAATCTTTATTTACAGATGGGTCCAAGGATGGTGGCGTAGTTGCTTGTGCCACTGTCACTGGATCCAGAATAATACCTCGCGATTACCGGATAACAGCTCTATTTTCACAGCAGACGCTAACGCCCTAATAACAGCTCTTAAATATATTAATAAACACCGTAAATACAAACAATGCATAATCTTTTCAGATTCACTTTCTTGCCATCAGTCTGTTAAAAATCTATCTTGTAAACATCCACTCTTAATTGAAATGATTGAATTATATAATCATTTTGCTACTGGCCAGTGCGACACAGTCCTCTGTTGGTTACCCAGTCACGTTGGTATTTCTGGTAACACAGTGGCTGCTGCTGCTGCTAAGGCAGCACTCAACAAATCTGTGACGCCACGTTTTGTTCCATAGTCTGATTATAAAGCTTACATTAGATCTTATATCAGTGATCAGATGCAAAGGAAGTGAGACACCCACGTTGGTTTCAATAAAGTACATCAAATAAAATCAACTATCGGTTACACCTACTTGTGCTCTCAGCCCAGATTTGAAGAGGTCATCATGCGACGATGTCGCATTGGCCATAGCAGATGCACTCACGAATACCTATTGAAAGGTAAAGATCCTCCATTTTGTATCCCTTGTGATGAGAGAATCACGGTCAAGCATGTCCGTCTTGACTGTATTGATTTTTCCATCACATAGGATAAATATTTTAATGTCAAAACAATTAAGGATTGTTTTTATAATGTAAATTTCATTTAATAATTTGTATTTTAAAGGAATAGAATTATAAGAAAATGATAGACCAATGGTAATTTAAAATAGATAGATTAAATTAGTAAATGAGATTGTTAGTGGCTGTATCCTCAAAGGGGATTAAAGTATTGTAAAGTTATTGTCCTCCTGAAAGGTTACGTAAGTCCCCAAACTTTCAAAGTATATTTTGATCTGTCAGCCTATTTAATCGTATTATTAATGTCATTTTAGATTCATGGCTGAATCTCAGCATAATCGTCAGTGGCTGAAGGGATGGTGTAAATCCACGTAGGGTCCATGCAGGTAGAGAAAGTACTGTGAGTCCCCATGGACCCTAGTATGGTGATCTACCTTCAGTAGTTGGCGATCTTTAGCCCGTTTATATATTTTATTGTCCAAACAGTGCTACTAGTTTTAACTTTACATGCTAGTTGTAATTCTAACTGTGATAGTTAGTTGTTTTACCGTCCTTGGACGACAGGTTTTATAATATACACGTATTCCATTTCAACGTCAAATATGTTCTCGTCGTGATGTGGCTAACATATTGCCGTACCCGTGAATGTCCTTGTTAGAATTGATCTTCAGTAACCCATGCTTGTCGTAAGAAGCGACTATCGGGATCGGGTGGTCAGGCTCGCTGACGCGTTTGACACATGTCATCGTATCCCAGCTCCATAGAACGATGCTCATGCTGTTGATCACTGGATTGTCTGGTCCCGAGTCGATTATTTACAGACCGCCGCCATATAGCTGGAATATTGCTGAGTGCGGCGTAAACCTAAAGAGATGAGAGAGATTCCATAGCCTTTTCATAATTTGTCGAGATAAAGATTTCCAATGTTTCTGACTCCTGAACAGAATGCGCAAAAAAACAAAGTAATTAAGTGTAACTTTCTTGTTCCATATGAATAATATATAGGTGCACATTTTCTTTCTGTATATGGGGCGGTGGGGTAGTCTAGTGGTTAAAGCGTTGGCTCGTCACGCCGAAGACCCGGGTTCGAATCCCCACAAGGATACAATGAGTGAAGCTCATTTCTGTTGTCACCCGCCGTGATATTGCTGGAATATTGCTAAAAGCGGCGTAAACCCAACTCAGTCAGTCAGTCAGTCTTTCTGTATATAAGATTTAAATGATGCAACCGAGTCGCAATTTCTAATAGCTAAGGGAATATTATTCCACATTTTAACTGCTGATAGAATAAAAGATGATGTTGAGTACCTCAGTCATGTACATGGTTAGCTAAAATTATCGGAGATTCTTAACACATAACTTGCCCGGCTTCCTACTACAGGTGGGAATAAATCCTGAAGAAAAGCTGGTGCAAGGCCTTTTTGAAAATATTAAAAAAAATAATGTTCCCCTTCTCTGAAAAAGTAAATCCCATCCCGTTTCATAATACAACGAACTGGAAGATGCATATCTTGGAAGACCAGTAACTATCCGATGCGAACCGCTTCAAGTTGAAGTTTTTCTAATCTATTGGCTTGTTCAATCAAACATCCATCCCATACATACAGTATAATGTTGTTCTATTTAGTAGAAACTTTAATTTCCGAAATGCTCCATTCATTTTAGATGTCTTTTTGACAATGTTTTTAATATGGTGATGCCAACTCCCGTTAGACGTGATGGTTAAACCAAAATGTTTATACAAATCAGCTGTACTGCAATCAAATTCAAATTAATGTCTTTTCGGCCATCTTTCAAAGTAAATAATATAGCTTTTGCTTTTGCGGATTAGAAGTTAACCAGACCTTTTCCCAATTGCTTAATAATTCTAGCTTTTCAATCATGACTCTTTCCATCAACTTTTAAAGTTGTTCCTTTGATAAAGTTCTCATTTCTCCATTAGGACCAGGAACTGGATTAGACTAAACATAGTCGTTATGAAGAAGCGTAAAGATAAGGTTAAAACGTATTAACCGGATATGTATGCCACCCGTGTCGTACATGCCAGCGGGGAAAGGAATGCAGAGAGTTAGTTCTTCTATTAGAAGACGTCGTTGCTCATTCAAGACAGTGTGAACTCATGAAACGAAACCCACAATTTACAATAACAAGACAGCTTATCAGAGCATGCCAACATATATAATCAGTCAACAATTCATGTTATAAATCCAACAAAATAGACATGATGCCTACTACCTGTTGATATTACACAGCAAATATATTGCATGAGATCTTTTTGAATTTTAACGTCATTCTTTACTTTTCGAACAATAAATGAACTGTACTCGAAATGATATTACAATGTATATGTATTTAACAAGGCTGAAATTTACAGTAATGTTCAAACTGTTATCTACAACTGAATTTTATTACACTATAGCACAGCAGAGCACAGCACAGCATAGCACAGCATAAAGATTACACACGTTGAATGTAATACACAATAATTTCAAGATATATTTAATGCTTATCAATGGTGTAATGAGGATATAAAGTCTTTCGATACTGTTCTACAGTGCTATTTCACCGTGATAATGGTGATGTGCCGTGAGGACCCAACCCTAATTTAAGTCCCGGTTCGTTTGTATTGTTCACAATTATATACAGCTACTGGGAGTGAGAAAAAACAACTTAATTGTAAACATTCAGTACACATTGCGTATTTCGTTATGGTGGGATAATGTTTCAATGCAACATTTGGTTGCTGTGTTTGTTTCACTGTTTGGGCAGGAACACTGTTTTGGTTTTGTATCTGAACATAATGAAACACAGATTAGCATTCTATAAGCGATTGGCGCACCGTATAGAAGAACACCCTCTCATGTCTGCAGCGTCAGGCAAATGGACATGTTCATGGGATGCTGAGTGCTAATCGAACAATGTTAACTAGCGTAACACAGTAATAATGCAATATAACATATTGCTGTTCTTGGAGGAATGTACACAGAACAGTGGAACTTGGTATAAACTGTTGTCTGATGGAGTCTCCGGCCCCAGTAGTAAACAAGGAAAATGTTTGTGCAAGTCCTAATATTACTCCTGTTAATGAGGAACTTTCAATCAACCTATGCTAATCATCGTCAAACTCACCAACAACTGAGAAGAATGTTGCTCACAAACTATTAAGCAGAGATAATGCCATCAAGTGAAAAAATGGAACAACTGAACATCTCTCTCGCGATTAGGCCATATACGATTCTCGGACTTAACTTTGCTGACTCTGTGTTCACATTTGGAATGTCGACAAATATGACTTAAGCTTGACTTGATTCTTCTCTCTCCAAAGGATATCTGGTACCCAAAATGTACTATAACTAACAAAGACTCTGCATGAAAGTGAAGATGCTTTGGGAGTATTTAATAACGGTTCTGTTTGCCAATATGGTATAAGCACGTTTCAAACCATTCGCAAGGCTGACAGCACCTCAATTCCATTTGACAGTCAGAGTTGTAATCTAAACATGATACCTCCCTCTTTGTGTCGAATACTACCAAGTGCATCATTAAATCTGACCACTGATGTAACAGACACCTCTTCGGAGTGGCAATTTATAAATGTGTCTACAACAACCCACGACTTTGGCGTGACATATTTTACAATTCATATGAGACGTCAGTCAACGTTCAACTATTTTGCTTCCCGTGTGTCTGTTGTCTCTCCTGAACGTCTGCTCCTTCCTACTGCCAATTGACTCAGGAGAAAGGATGTCGTATCTCATCTTCATATGCATGGCTTATTCTGTGTTTCTGGTCTTCATAATCGATGTGATGCCCAAGTCTGCATCCTTGTCAAGAATGGCCGTGTATCTGATCCTGGTTCTCAGTCAGAGCAGTCTCGCCATCATAACAACACAGATCATTATGAACCTACAACACCACAACTGTGGCGGACGATGTTTTCGTGGAGGAAGTGTCACAAATGCAACCACGGACCAAGCCAATGTGTCACCAAGAGATCGTGTTTGTAGTACCTATACTGTTGACAAAGTATGCTTTGTCGTTTTCTTCTATGGTGGGGCCTGAACATTCTTGCATTTTATGTATAATGATTACAGTATGATTTGCGCAATGCAGTGCCGCTAGCACGACATAATAATGTCCATGTAATGTCTTTAATCTTCTATTACTCCTGTTCAGTTGCTATTTTATCCGCACTTTTTATATAGCGAGTGAGGTATAGTTTATGCACCGTTTTCTTGTAATGCAAATGATGTTGTAAGAGTTGACATAACGATGTTTAACTCTTTCAACGCCAGTCAACCAGAGGCTTTTACTGCCATGACACCGAGTTCCCAGAGACACTGAGGTCATAGATGGAGCCTATGTTTATCAAGGAAAATATCAGCTTATAAAACATTATTGCCACTACATGACATACACCATTTGAAAGGTGTAATCCTACTGTTTATAAATATGAAAGTTATTTTTCATCATATTATTCAAATAATCTAACTACAACTTAAATAATTTTTTAATGAATGAATTTTTAATGAAAATGCAAGCTTAAACATTTATAATGTCCAGATAAACCACAAACATGTCATAATATCCCCTTGCCGTTTTCTTCTATATTTTCATTTTACGCAATTGGAAAATTATTTAAAAAAAGATTTCTCAAATAATATAAATGGCCGTCTATTTCCCGATGTTTTTCCGCTCGGTGACGGGATACAACAGCGGGAAATACCTCGGTTTTCGAAGCTTCGTATAAATAACATGTGGTGCGATTCGTTTGAGGGCGGGTATCGTTCGAAAGCTCTGAAAATCAACAATATCACTGTATCCTTGCCAAGAGTATTTTCACAGTTGTAAGAAGCGATTTTATTGGATCAAGATTGGTTTCTAATGACGCTTTTTGCCACAGTCAGCTATAAGGATCGCCATTGGTCAAAATCGTACACGTGACCTAAGGCAGCCAACTATGTTACAGCAATGGATACCGTCCTTGTAAACGAAAACTTCAGACGAAGGTTTTGGGTTAAATCACGCTATTCTGAACGTGTTACGCAAAAAATAACCACATATACGTATATTATGGAACTTAGTGGACGTATCCTGCTAGGTTATGACCTGTGACAAAAATACTTCATGCATATATTTTAGCATTAAACATCGTGCCCGGGCGTAAAGTTCGAGGCGACGAAACCCGAGGTGTCACTTGAATTACATTACACGTTCGCTCAAAAAGATGGAAATAGTAAGTTATAATGTACGTTTGACAACTTTTATGAGTACTGTTGTTGATTTTATTCATCAGCTTATTTTTTTTGATTAATTATTTTCTCGAAACATGGTTACTTTGCTGTGGACCCGTTGCCGAAGCCTGTGTCCGAGAATTGTTTTTTTTCAATAACGTTGCGAAAAATAGTTTATAATTCTAATCCTGTCGATAATAAATGGTCATTTGAAATTAAATAAGTGTTTTCAGACATTGTGAAAAGTGATAGATTTGGTAACAGAATCATACGTTAGTTGGGGTCCTAAAAATATATATCATTTTGATGCAACTACTGCCTGGCCGGTTTACTGGCCTACGGTGTCTTGGGACTCGTGACGTTTGGCCGGTTTTCCGGCCTACGGTGTTGAATGGGTTAATGGAACATCAGAGATCTAATCTGTCATATTTGAAAGTGTTATAGATTACACAGAGTGTTGTAAATTATCTTGTTTTTAAGTGTTTATGTGGATTGTGTTTTTAAAATATAAGTATGTGTAACATTTTGTAACATAAACTATTTTTTGTAAATGTAATTTGATGTCCTGTCACACATGCCGTGTCTATATTTTGGGAAAAATTGTCTTATATACTACACTTAATACCCTGCCATGAGTCTTATTTAGGCGAGAGCACATGACCGGAACTGTTCAAGATAACGAAGGAAATCCTTACAACGTTGTTCATGGTATTAATGGAGGACATGTGCAACGTTTTTTCATTTGTTGTAAGAAACTACTTCTTTCAAATAACGACTTCTCCTTTGCAAGTTTACGAGCTGAAACTTCACTTAAAACATTGAACGTGGACAAGTATATTGATAATATGCATTATTGTTTGTCAAAGCCTGTAACTGGTCAACAGATAATGGATATGTATTGATGTCAAAGCCTGATACAGGTGCGTGTCGTCAAACTAGAACAGGATCTCCAGATGTTGAATGTAAACAGATGCCGGGTGTCATAGTCTTGATCTTCAGCTACTGGATTTTGATGTCAGCCTAGAATATGATCTCTTGATGTTGCATTTTTATTGGTGCATTCTGTACATGCTAAAGTGAGGCTGGATGTTTGTTTCATGTAAACAAATTAGTAATGTCGTAGTCTTTAATACCTTCTGATGTTACAGGAGTGAGTGAGTTAAGATTTAAAGTCACATCGGCAATATTTCAGCCATATCGTGACTATTACATGATGTCTGACGTGGGGTGTCATAGGAACGGTGATCAGCAATGGAAAAAACGAATGATTCGATGTTAATGTGCTGCACGTGTAGTTGATGAAGCAGTGAAATTGATGATCAAACAGTTTTTGATAAACAGACCTCCCAAACTGAAAGGATCGATTTTAACGGTTTAATGGAGTAATCGGGTTAACTAGAATAATCTTCAGCTAAAGATTTGTTTATAAAAAAACCCCTTATTATTATTATTCTCTATTTCAAACTGTCTCAGTTCACACAATACAGTCGCTTTTACTGGTAAATGTGTGCAGGAAATCATTAGGAAAATATTTTTTATTTGGTGTTCTTCTTACATTCGCATTATAAGTGGCTCGACAAGGGAAAATAGTAGACTGCTGATAAAGTTTAATGTAATATTGCGATATTGGTATTTAGTGATAAACAAACGAGGAATCCTAACTAAACTATTTTTGTCTTTGGCCTTCGTTACTGGTGTATTTGGATTATCGGTGATCCGATAAGGGAACGAATTGCCAACTATTCTCACATTTGAAATTAAGGGCACTAGGTGTAGACAATAAAACAAAGTACAATGCGAGTTCCTTTTTGTCCATTTAAAATATTTATTCTGACTTCAAGTACTGGACTATTGAAATATACTGAAAGGCAAAAGAAACGGCGTAATATTGGAAATGACATTTCCAATAATACGACGTTTATTTTGCCTTTCAGTATATGAGGCAAATTAAACTTAAATTCGTGATCAAATCTACAATAATCACACAAGAGCTCAGAAATATTTATCAGGTTTTCTTTTAGCTGCAATGTTTGTTATCATTGGTCAACATCGCCTCATGTGATTCACAGAGGTTGGTCCCTTCTCTCGAATTATATAATGATTTTTGTAAACTGGTAAAAATAGCACACATTGCTTCTTTATTGTTAATTTGCATTGTAACTAAATCGATTGAGAGCGATTAGCTGGTGGCCTATTTCCGACTTTATAGACTTTGTGTTCCTGTCGTAGAGGTAATGGCACATTAAATAATCGAGAATCTTTAAGATATCTTCCTTCAGTATGACAAATTAGAATAATGTATGTTGATGTGCATACAAGACAAAATAAAGTACACCAGAGTAACAATTTTTGTGGAAAGACAACTCCTTTGTTGCAAATGAACTTTGTTGAGGATAATGGAAAAAATGGTATTCGACAAAAGTAAATCCAACTAAAAGCGAGAACTCTGATACCAATAGCAATCCATGCGGACATGGTGGCATCTTTAGGGTATGATGCCATCATACCCATCGTACCTTTTCTTTGCCTAGACTTTGCATAATGTTTATGCAACCTGGTATCATCACTATTTCAAAGTGATTCAGGGCGATGGGGCAGCCTAAAACTAAACCCACTCACTCACTCAAAGTGATTCATACTACACATACTCTGTAATCGTATCGCATGGTGACAACCACTGGATTATCTTGTCCAGACTCCGGATACTGCTAAATTCTACATTCGGCTCTGCTTTTAGCAGAGATTTCTTGTGAATGTGGAAACTATACACAATAGCAAAACAGCTTGTCAGAGCATGTCATGATATATAATCAGTCAACAATTCATATCATAATATGTCACAATAGACATGATAATTACTATCTATTGATACTGATCTACTCGTATTATAAGATTACATTTTACGTTTTGAACAATACATGAAATGTACTTGAATTGACATTTATTGTACTATATTTAACAAAGCTGAAAATAATGGTGCTTTGGAGAGTTGAAGGAGGGTTTCCTGGTCCCCTCTAGATCTCACGTTTATTTATTTATTTATTTTTCGATATTTAGTTGAGAATTACAAGGTATATTTAATGCTCTCCGAATCAATGGTAAAGTGAGGATATAAGTGGAAGTCCCATGACTTCCAATGTTGCTCTGCAGTGATTGTTTCAAACTTAATTACGGGATGTACAGTGTGGACCTAACCATCTCTGTAATCCTGGTTCGTTTGTCTTGTTCAAGATCCTATATAGATACAGGTACTGAGAAAGATCAAATCAATTGTAAAAGTAAGTTCACTACTCATTGGCTATTTAATTATGGTGGAATACAGTTTCAATGCAACGTTTGACAGTTATGTTTGTTTCACATTTTATAAGCGGCGCACCGTGTAGAAGAAAACCACCCATGTCTGCAGCGTCAGGTTAATAGACGTTTTCAGAGGGAGCAGTGGGTATCCTCCCAAAACGCAGACCCGTTAAAACAACACTTGTTATGGTTGGTTGCATCTGTGATTAGTAGCCTGTGTCCATGATTAAGGACAATGGTATCACCCATGTAACGAGTTTTGACAATGTAGCAAGTGATCCTATATTTCATCAATATTTATTTAATCAATACTATCTAAAAGTTGTTACAAATGAAAATTTATTTATACACTTTATCACACTCAGTATCACTCATTCTTCGTTCACCAGTCACAATCTTCCTCACAACAATGTCAATCATTCTTAATTCACCTGTCACAATCGTCCTCACAGCAATGTCAATCATTCCTAGTTGATCAGTCACACTCTTCCTCGCGACAATGTCAATCATTCCTAGTTTATCAGTCACAATCGTCCTCACAGCAATGTCAATCATTCAGTGTTGTCCTCTACAATCATTCCTAGTTTATCAGTCACAATCGGCCTCACAGCAATGTCAATCATTCCTAGTTTATCAGTCACAATCGTCCTCACAGCAATGTCAATCATTCCTAGTTATCAGTCACAATCGTCATCACAGCAACGTCAATCATTCCTAGTTATCAGTCACAATCTTCCTCACAACAATGTCAATCATTCCTAGTTCATCAGTCACAATCGTCCTCACAGCAATGTCAATCATTCCTAGTTTATCAGTCACAATCTTCCTCACAACAATGTCAATCATTCCTAGTTTATCAGTCACAATCGTCCTCACAGCAATGTCAATCATTCCTAGTTATCAGTCACAATCGTCCTCACAGCAATGTCAATCATTCCTAGTTATCAGTCACAATCGTCCTCAACCTGGCATCTTCGTCCACTGATGTCGCAACGATGTAGTCATTCATGACATTGGTGTGGCGTACGTCAGGGCACTGGTTCATTGCTACATGCCAGGCATCTTGGACCTTGGATCTTGATGACATATTTCAGAAATGGCATATGTTGCACAAAATTACATATTTATATAAAATTACAAAATTAGATACACTTATCAATACATTTCATAGCCCGACAAGACAGGAAGCAGCATCATGGTACTCAAGCTTCTATTTGTCATGTGCAAAGAGTTTTCTCTTCTATTAAACAAATGATGCTGGACAAGTAGGAAGACCCCGTGTGATGTGTGTACTGTGTCCTTCACTGGAAGCACTAGTTGAGGGCATGAGCGTCAGTAGAGTGTTCATCAAACAATGGTAACTGGCGAAACACAGTAATAATGAAACGTGATGTGTTGCTGTTTCTGAGGATATGTAAACTGATCAGTGGAACTTGGGATCTGTTGTCCGGTGAACAGTCTCCGGCCCTAGTTGTGGAATGGTAGCAGGTGAAAACTATGAAAATGTTTATGCACGTCCTAACATTATTCGTTTTCATGAGCTATTTTCAATCAACCCAAGCTATCCATCGTCAAACTCACCAACAACTGAGAAGCAAACTGCTCGCCAACTATTCAGCAGAGATCATGCCCTCCACTGAAAAACTGGAAATACTGAACATCTCTCTCGTGTTTAGGCCATTTGCAATTCTCGGACTTAACTTTGCTGACTCTGTGTTCACGTTTTCTGCATTGTTTACATTAGAATGGACAGATCCTGATTTGACATGGAATGTCGACAACTATGACAAGCTTTATGTGGTTCTTCTCTCCCCAAAGGATATCTGGTACCCAAGACCTACAGTACTTAACAGCGTGAATTCAAAGACTTTGCTTGAAAGTGAAGATGCTTTGGGAGTATTTAATAATGGTACTGTTTTGCAAAATGTTATAAGCACGTTTCAAACAATTTGCAAGGCTGACAGCACCTCATTTCCATTCGACAGTCAGGGTTGTAATGTGAATGTGGTACCTCCTGCTTTGTGTCGAATACTACCATCTGTGTCATTAAACCTGACCACTGAAGTGACAGACAGCTCGTCGGAGTGGCAGTTTATGAATGTGTCAATAACATCCAACGACCTCGGCGTGATATATTTTACAATTCATATGAGACGTCAGTCAACGTTCTACGTGACCACTATTTTGTTTCCCATGTGTCTGTTGTCTCTCCTGAACGCCTGTTCATTCCTACTGCCAATCGACTCAGGAGAAAGGATGTCCTATCTCATCTCCATATGTATGTCTTATTCTGTGTTTCTGGTCTTCATAATCGATGTGATGCCCAAGTCAGGATCCCTGTCTAGAATGGCCGTGTACCTGATTCTGGTTCTCAGTCAGAGCAGCCTTGCCATCATAACAACACTGATCATAATGAACCTACAACACCACAACTGGGACGGACAATGTTTTCGTGTAGGGAGTGTCACAAATGCAACCATGGACCAAGCCAATGGGTCACCAAAATATCGTGTGTTTGGTAGTTATACTCTTGACAAAGTCTGCTTTGTCATTTTCCTTTTATGGTGGGGCCTGAGCATACTTGTATTTTATGTATAATGATTACAGTATGATTTGCGCATATAGGAAGTTGCAGTGTCAAAACCTAAATGATAATGTAATGTCTTTAGTCTTCGTTTACTCCTGTTTAGTTGCTATTTAACGTGTTAACCTTGTCATATAATGAGTGATATGTGGTCCTTGTAATGTACATTTCGCATATTCTTGTAATACAAATGTTGTGATTGTCACCATGACGATATTTGATCGAAACTCAGAGATCTAATCTGTCTTACTGACTGTCTGAGTTTAGTTTTACGCCGCTTTTAGCAATATTCCAGCAATATCACTTCACACATTGTGCCCATGTGGAGAATCGAACCCGGGTCTTCGGCGTGACGAGCCAACGCTTTAACCACTAGGCTACCCCACCGCCCCTAATCTGTCTTACTTGAAAGTGTTATTGATTAGACATCATTCTAAAATATTTATGAAATTGTGTTTTAAATTAAGTGTGTGGATGTAGCATTTTGTGATATCTGTTTTGTAATCAATTTTGGGACGTGTTTTAATGTGGCTCGAGCTCAATGTGTTTGATTCTGTCTACAGGAACCAGTTGAGCTTTCATGGCTGAGTTTCTTGGTATCAGTGACCAAACACCTATTATAATCACTATTTGATGGTAAATCATGTCTACATGCTCATGATACAATCGCCTTCGTAGAATGGATTTAAAAGTAACAAATGTTTCACATGACAATTAGAAATTATCTTATCACTTTCATGTACAATGATTGCCACGTAAATGTTTGTTTGAATTAGTAGATAGTCTTTGTTTCTAAGAATCGTCAAAAATCTACGTTCATACGTAATTCTTGAGTGTGGTGTTTACAAGACAAACACAGAACACGATTCTGTTTATGATTACATTGCCAAAATACATTAAAAATGATGACGTCCGGAATATGTTTTCATTGTTGTGATTGCATCCTCTGATGTCCTGTACAAAATAGCGCTGATGTTGTGTTCATATTTACAGAAAATATGTCTTACATGTGTTTAAATCAAGAACATGTGAAACTCACTCACTCCTTCATTATCACAGGAATATTTTCCGACAAACTAGTAATCCTTTTTAAACAGGTGGAAATCAGTCGTTTAGGCAAGTGTGTTGATATGTGGATATGCATCATCTTTTGTCAAAGCATGTATCTGGTCAGCAGATAATCGATATCTATTGAAGTCAATGCCTGGTGCAGGTGCGTGCCGTCAAACTGGATCAGAATCTTTAGATTTATATATAAACAGATGCCAAATGTCATAGTCTTGATCTCCAGCTACTGGATTTTGATGTCAGTCGAGAATATGATCCCCAGATGTTGCAGTTATATCTGTCTGGTACATGCTACAGTGAGGCTACAGTGAGGCTTCGTGTGTACTATGATATGGTATATTAGTTTAATCCACACTCAAATTATTCATGTTTAATAATATAATACATAATCTGACTCGTGAAGATTCGTGTTAGAATTGATCTTTAGCAACCCATGCTTGTTGTATAATGACTACAGGATGATTACATCTTATAGAAAGTTTAAAAAATGAAATAATAATAAAATGTCTTCAATCTTCGTTTACTAGTGTTTAGTTGCTATCTAACCTTTTTGTTAACATTTTCGTATGGCGAGTGATTGTGTTTTTTGTGATTTCGCATATCCTTGTAACACAAATGTAATATTCCACATGACGATATTTGATCTAATCTGTGGTATTTGTAAGTATTAAATATTAGAAATAATTCTAAAACATCTTATCAGATTGTGTATTAAAGTGATTGTGTAGGTGTGTTTTAAAATGTAAGTATATGTAGCATTTTGTAGTATTTGTTTTGTATTCTTGTGATTCAGTTTGGGCGTTTTTTAATACCCTCAAGCTGAAAGGTGGTTGATCGTGTTTACTGCAGTCAGTTAGCTTTCATGGTTTCAGTGACCAGCACCTGTTATCGTCACTATTTGATGGTGAATCATATATACATGTTTATAATATAATCGCACTCGTAAAAGGGTATTTGCTTTAAAGTGAAAAGGGTTCCATATGATAGTGGGAAATAATATTTCCACTTTTAAGTACAATGGTTGTCATTTAAATAGTTGTTTATATTAGTGTATGGCCTTTGTTTCTAATAATCGTCCTAAATGTACGTTCTCACAGAATGCGCGAGTGTGATTTTAATTAGACAGACTTCGCAACACTGATTACAGTGTTTAGTGTTTGAATCAAGGACATGTGAAACTTGTTGTCCTTCGTTGAAAAATGAACATTTTCCAACTAATTAACGAGCGGAAATCTTATCTTGAAACTTAATCAAGGGAACACGATTGTTAAGGCATATATATTGTTAAGGTACACATATGTAGGCACGTGTCATCAACCTAGAACAGGATCTCCAGATGTTGAATGTAAACAGATACTTGGTGTCATAGTATAGATCTTCAGTTACCGGATTTTGATGTCAGCCAAGAATATGATCGAAAGATTACACATGTTCATTGCTATGTGCATAATCTGTCTTGTACATGATATTGTGATGCTTCATGTCTAAGTATGCGTATTGTCTGATCGAAGTGTTCAGATTATGCATGTTTACTGTGGTGTGGTGTGACAGTCTGATTCACGCTCTGATGGATGTTTACTGCTTGGTGTCACAGTACATGGTATGACAATCTGCTAAAGGTATTGAGATACTCGATCGTCACTGATAAGTGGTGTCACTGTCTTGTACAGGATCACAGATGCTGCATGGAAACAAGGGTCTCGTGTCATTGTCTGGAACACGATGTCCAGAAGCTACACGTAAACAAATTCGTAATGTCACAATCTGGAAACATATCTTCCGATTTTACATGATTATTGACATGTAGTGTCAGAAGGACAGTGGTCAGCAATGAAGCTCCTGGTGATGCTACATGATTCCACGTGTATGCAGTGCACTTGTAATTGGTGTTAACTAAAGATTTGTTTAGAATAGAATCTCCTTATTATTATTGGTTTTCCAAAATGCCCTTTTTAACACACTGCATTCGTCATCACGGATACATTTTCTGAGTGTTCATCAAATGAGGAAATCCTAACTTCGTTGTATATTCGACAGATTTGCAGTATCGGTGACTTTGGGGTCTTTATCAAGCGCGTGGAAACATGTACCAGTCGTAGAAACATCTTATACGTAAAAACAAAATATAATGCGAGTTGTATTTCTTTTCAATATCTAAAGATCTATTCTGACTTCAAATTGTTATGGACCACACAACTTACAACAACAAAACAGCTTGTCAGAGCATGCGAGGAATATATACATTTAATAATTCCAACAAAATATTCATGATAATTAGTACCCATTGATATTGACCAGCAAAAATATTATGTGCGATCTATTAGTATTTTACCTTTGGAATAATAGATGAAATGTACTGGAACTGATATTTTAATTCAACAAGACTCAAACGTAATACAAAACATATACCGGCAGTTGAATTCTATAACTAAATATTATACAAACTGAATGTAATAATATTTAAAAAAAATAATTTCAAGTATACATTTGAGAATTACATGATATAATTTATGTCTCCTAATCAATATTTTATTAAGGATAAGATGGAAAGTCTTTCAATACTGTTCTACAGTGCTGCTTCACAGATAACATCCCTCGCTTAACATCCTGTACGTTTATCTTGTTCTCGATCCTACACATATACTTGTAAGAAATGGTATATAAAATGTAAATATGAGTACACATTGTCTATTCCATGATGATCAGATGATTTTTCAATGCAACGTTTGACTGTTCTGTTTCCTTCACCTTTTGGGTACCAAAAGGAATGTATTGTAACATAATGGAATACAGAGTATTGCATTACATAGAAAAGCGATTGGTGCACCTTATAGAAAAAGACCCATCTTGTATGCATAGTCAGGTTAATGGACTTATTCAGGGGATTTGGTCTGATGTGTGTACTGATCTGTTATGTACTATGTGAGGCCATTATCGTCAGTGGAGTGTTAATCAAACAATGTTAACTGGTGAAACACCGGTATAATTAAACATGATGTGTAGCGGTTACTGAGGGAATGTAGACAGATCTGTGGAACTTGGTATCAGGTCATCATTTCAAGTGCAGTCTCCGGCCCAAGTAGTCAAGTGTTGAAAGGTGAGAACCATGAAAACGCCCATGCAAGTCTTAACAGTAATAGTTTTGATGAGCTACTTTCGATCAACCCAAGCTATCCATCGTCAAACTCACCAACAACTGAGAAGCAAGCTGCTCACCAACTATTCAGCAGAGATAATGCCCTCCACTGAAAATCTGGAACCCCTTAATATCTCTGTCTTGTGTAGGCCGCTCGCAGTTCTCGGACTTGATTTTGCTGATTCTGTGTTTACATTTTCTGCCGTGTTTGTATCGAAGTGGACAGATCCTGATTTGACATGGAATATCGACAACTATGACAAGCTCGGTGTGATTCTCCTCTCTCCAAGGGATATCTGGTACCCAAGACCTACTATCCTCAATAGTGTGAATTCAAAGATTTTTCTTGAAAGCGAAGAAGCTTTGTTGGTGCAAAACGGAACTGTTCACCAAAACGTTATAAGCACGTTTCAAACAATTTGCAAGGCTGACAGCACCTCATTTCCATTTGACAGTCAGTGTTGTAATCTGAACATGATACCTCCCGCTTTGTGTCGAATACTACCGAGTGCATCATTAAATCTGACCACTGATGTGACAGATACCTCTGGCAATTTATGAATGTGTCAACAACATCAGACCGCTTAGGTGTGTCATACTTCACAATTCATATGAAGCGTCAGTCAACGTTCTACGTGACCACTATTTTGTTTCCAATGTGGCTTCTGTCTCTCCTGAACCTCTGCTCCTTCCTAATGCCCATCGACTCAGGAGAAAGGATGTCGTACCTAATCTCCATATGCCTGTCTTATTCTGTGTTTCTGGTCTTCATCATCGATGTGATGCCAAAGTCGGGATCTTTGTCAAAAATGGCTGTGTATCTGATCCTGGTTCTCAGTCAGAGCTGTCTTTCAATTATAGCAACACTGATCATCATGAACCTGCAACACCCCAGCTGTTGCGGACGATGTGATCGTGCTGGAACTACCATAACTCCAAGTACAGACCAAGCCTATGTCACACCGAAAGGAAGGAGATCTCATGCTTATAGTACTTATACTCTTGACAAAATATGCTTTGTTGCTTTCCTTTTGTGGTGGATCCTGTGCATACTTGTATTTTATGTGTAATGATTATTGTATGATTTTACTCATTATTAGAATTGGGCAGAATGAATCATTTGTAATGTGTTTAATCTTCGTTCACTTCCGTTCAATGACAACTAAACATAGATGTTAACTGTTTTCGTGATGCAATTTACTCATTTTCGTTTTAAAAAACGCTTTGTAATGGTTGATATGACAATGTTTAATGACAATCAGAAATATAATCTGTCGTATTTAAGAGTGTTAAATATTAGAAAGGAGATAATACTGAAATGTGTCTGGCCAGAGTTTGTTCTAAACGTCATTTAGTAGATATATATTGAGCATTTTGTATCTTGTGTGTCGTAATCTGTGTTGTAATCTATTCACTCAAATTTGTGACGTGTTTTAATACAACTCGTGCTGAAATGGTGTTTACGGCAATCAATGCTTCATGGCTGAATATTATGGTGGATATGTATGATGACATTTCTAAATTTGGTCATGACAATCGAACTGGCTTTCAGAGGTTTCTCGCAAATATATTTTCCTAACATTTTGTCAATATCAATCATTGTACCTATACATGAAAATAATCCAGAAAATTATAGAGCACAGTGCCTAAATATCATACTAAGTGATATTTTTTCATTTATAAATTTTTACAAAACACCGCAACACCTATGATTTATACCTCAGTATTTGACAGGTATATTCATATCATAATTATATTTGTTTGTGTGATTATTTTGAATAATCTGATTTAATAATCTGATGTGCACGTGCTCAATCAAAGGCGAACTCGTGTATCCGTCTTTATCAAGTTTCAGTACACTCTACTTATGCAATTGGTTTCTTTGTGACTAAGCAAGTTCAACATCTGACCACTGCTCAAAGATGGCACGTTAATGGTATGCAGAATGCTGCGATACCTTTGAGGGCTATTGCAAGATTGGTCAGAAAACATCCACAAACTAATGACGTTAAGTTTTCATGTGTTTATGCGAATAAGACACTTGCACGTTAGGCAAACATGAGTAACATGTAAATGCAAGCTAGGTGCTATAAATCAGAAACAATTATACGCAGTTTTTATGGATTTAAAAAGAAATCACCGTTGGTCGTCATAAATTATTGCTTTGGTTGAAAAATGCTATGTCAGATGGTAAGATGTTGAATTTAAACAGAAAAATTAGCTATCTGATTGGTTATCCTGTTGGGTGGAAGCAAGGTTGTTTATCAGATCCCACGTTGCTCTCTTTCTAAAGGAAACATGGCGTATATGGTTTATGGCGAGTGAGGAATCCAATTGATATTTCTTCATATATTCGTTGACTTAAATATTGGTTTGAAATTTTAGAAATGCATGAAGATCGCATTCATATGAATGCTTATAAAATGAGTTTGGGTATACAACCTGGCATCCAATATTCGTTTTATTCTATTTTCTCATGGATTTAGTTAGGTATAGTTGTACCAAGGTATCGATAATAGGTTTGATTATTTAGTAAAAGACAAGTTCCACCAGGAATGGACACAACTCTTGAACATATATTTCAATATGAAATTTGCAGATCTTTTGGATATCTAATAGAACCAAAACTGTATTTAAATGTTTCAGCTTGGAAATATCTGCTTATAATATTTTCCCAATTCAGACCACAGATATCATGGAAGACAAATGACGAGAGCATGCCATGCCTAGACACATAAGAGTATGTCTTTTCTGTCCTGTATTTTGGAGGATAAATTTCACCTATTACAAAGAAACAAAAATGTATTCCCCCAAATACCTACATTTTCAAAACTTGTAATATTTAAATTTCTGGTTATCGTAAAGGATGATAATTAATTGTTAGTCTAGCTCTATTTGTTCATTGTGCTCTTCGTCGTCGTAAAACAATGTTAACATGAGGACATTATTTACATCCATAGCTATATATATAATGTTATATAAAGTAGGTTCCATGCAATACTTGTATGTACGATTTGTATGTGTCATTTATAATTGCTGTTTTACTTGTATTTGGACTGGAGGCTTAGAATACAATAAATATTTTGATCTTGAATATGATAAGAGCTTTTGGACATTTGTACAGATGCCCTCCTGTGTCCTGTTTCCAGTACGTTGTCACTCAAGTCCAGACTTGCATTAAATATTATAACATTAAATATCTAGACATGGGGTTTGTTACGGAATACCATTTATCATACAATGGATAGTGTTCTCGGCAGGATAAAGCCAACGGATATTTTCGGTATCCGTTGGGGTCATATACGGATATCGATGCAAATTAGAGAGGTCATATGCAAATTCCAGGGACTACTTTCACAGTGTAAACAAACATGGCGTCAAGGGTCGGTGGTCGTGTCCGGATTAACGGCCGTGGTTACGGTACTGTCAGTGCTTTGATCCCAGAAAATTCATGACTGGTTTTGATAGATGGAATAGATTACAAAGCGAACACAGAAATTCATAGGCTCACGAAGATACTAACATCAGTTCCCCGACCGACTGTCAGTGTTATCGAGAGAACGGTGCACAATGTCACGCTAACATTAAAGCGTATTTGGTTGTTCAAAAGGTTAATTGAATGTTTCTGAAGTTCCACGTGAGTTTGTTGTTATTTTTCAAACGTAAGCTAAGATGTATTGACAAGAATACGTGCTTTAGCATAAACGCTTACTGGGAACTAGATGACCGCTGAGTGATCAGGACAAAATTATGTCACCGGGCTTGTGACGTAACGTATTACTCCGCTCATATTTGTGACGTCATAGACAGTCCACGAAGATTAGTTTCATGATTTGTGGCATTTGAAATCGCATTTTCTTAAATTATAAAGCAAAAACGACATTGTATGATAAATAGGTTATCACGCTCGTGTGTTTTGGGATGGTTAATATCCTGCATTAGGAATAAACAATATGTATTTAGCTCGCCAAGGCTCGCTAAATACAATGATTATTCCTAATGCAGGATATTAACCATCCCAAAACACACGAGCGTGATAACCTAAATATATAAGGACTGTATGTTTCATAGGAAATATAACAAAGGATATATTTACTAAAACTCATCCATCATGTCATTTCAACCTACTTTAGTCAAAGACATGTGGAGCGGGTTCTGCTTTGTTGTGATAGTGAAACTTTTCCGTCACCAAAGTTAAAGAGTTTAATTCATTCTGATAAGTAACTTTGCTGTGTCCATCAGATATGTGAATGTGAGTTGTAAAACATCTGTAACTCTTTACTATGGAATAATGCTGACTCGCACCACTACTTACTACTCAGTTGCAAACGAGCAGAAACCCCCATCATGAAAATTAAAAGTGTGGGAACAAGATTGTTCAAGAGTGCATGTCGATGTGCATTATCTATCGTCAAAGCATGCAACATGATCTTTAGAGTATGGATGTGTGTGTGTGTGTGTGTGTGTGTGTGTGTGTGTGTGTGTGTGTGTGTCTGTCACAACCTTCTACGGGTGCGTGACGTCAAAACGGAACACATGTTGAATATGAGGTTGAGCTTGCAGCGTTAACAAAACAACCCAAATAACATTAAGAAATATTTTATATAGATATTGTATATTTAATAAAATTCCCCAAAAGAATAATCGTTAAATGATTACCTCCCTGTAGCATTAACATTTGTCCTGATGAAATGCCCTTGAACACATTGTTACACAATGAAGAGGTGTTGACCAATTACTAGACCACTTACCGTTTTTCAGTTTCTTATCGACAAAATAGGTTGACATGCTACAATAACCATTATAAATCTCATTCATGTATCTCAGCTTCACGGCTTTTCACAACGACTAATATATTTCTGAAAACAATTAAGAGGTTGTATATCCATACCAGCTTCTAAATGCCACTTAAGGAAGGAAACTTAAATCTTACCCTATTAATTCATGCTTTACTTGCTGGATGCGTGATTGTATCTTGCCAATCTTTTGTCACAGCCATTATCATAGTTTTAAATATTAACATTTTTTTCAGTTTGAGGAACAGTTGTGTCCTATATTGTTACTGTTATTTATTCTTGGACAATGCTTTCTATTTCACCTTTATGCTTTAACTTACAATGTATACTCTCAAAATCCACTATCCGAGCTTGTCTTCTTCTTTTCTAAATGTAGTTCTGCTTTATACTATTACTGTTACCTATTCAGACCATTAGTTCTGTAGCACTGTTAGCGCTGTACACACATGTCATGTATGGTAGTTATATGCATTTATAATTATGTCATACGTCCATTCACGTAGTAGCGATGTATCAAATCAATGTATCTCTCTCTGTCTGTCTACATTGTTTTACAGCCTGGTAAAAATATTCAGATATTTGATCTGTACTAATGTGTGGAATCAGGTACAGTAGCCTTTGATGCTGTATGGAAACAGAGGCCTCGTGTCAATTTACTGTAACACAATGTCCAGAAGCTGCATGTAAACAAATTCGTAGTGTCATATTTACCGTTCATATTGACTGACGCATGGTCAGCTGCTTGACCTGATGTGTATGTACTGCTCTTGTAGTTGGTGAAGCAGTGAAATGAAGGGAGTGGTGATCAAACACTTTTATCCTAAACCATTATACAAAAAGGATCGATCATACCCTTGAGAGACCTAATGGAATAATGGGGTTAGCTTGGGTAATCTTTAGTTACAGATTTTCTTTAATATAAAACGTAATTATTCTCCTCCTCAATGACACACTATCACATTTATCACACTGCAGCAATTTTTGCTGAAAAGTAACTAATATGCAAGGGTTACACACATCTTATACAGTCGATAATATTTCATAAAAGGCAAAAACTGTTTCATTAAAAAAGCAAAGCCTTACGACCATTACTGCTTTTGTATTCGCCAAAAATAACATTATCATCGGTGGTTTAATAAGGAACTAATCGGAACTTCAAAGTTGAAACAAAATGAACTTGTTGTAGAGAATATGTAGTATGTTTGTTTCGTTTGTTCGCCGCGCTCATCAATTCTCCGGCTATATGGCGCCATCTGTAAATAATCCAGTGATCAACAGCATGAGCATCGATCTATGCAATTGGGATTCGATGACATGTGTCAACCAAGTCAGCGAGCCAGACCACAAGCATGGGTTGCTGAAGACCAATTCTACGGTTTGTTTTCATATCTATGTGAACACAAACTGAACTGCGAACTGTTAATGTTTGTCAATATAAAATTGACTTTCTGACTTTAAGTTGTATTAGAATGTTCGAATGTGAGAGAAATCCCCGAAGAATTCATGATCAATCATCATTGAACTATAGCTCGGCCATGGCCTTATTAATATTTATGAGTTATTACCTCGGCTGGAACGTTCGAGATAATTAGTCACAGGCTTCTCTAATGTCCGAGATTCATGTTGATGTTTCCTTCTCATATGACCCATAAGAGTTAATCTTATCTTACGTGGCAATGCCGGTCTCTCAATTACTGGAAATCAGAATCTATAGCTGTCAAACAAAACGTTTTCTCAGTTAACTTCTGTTGTACATACCTTGGCCCATGACAGTCACTTGTGAACATTGTTGAGAGATGAATTGTGTAATTACATGTATTGGGAGAGGGCTTTTCTAAGTGGGATAACTTGTGCCCAATCCTTTTCTTGAATCAACAGCTATGTTTCAATCAAAATATGTGCATTTAAGCACAGCTATCGCAAATCTACGTTTCTATAGAACAGTTTCATACTGGAAAATCACCATACATACATTACATTCTTCAAAACAAATCTGTCTATGGGGAGTCATAACATGGTCATAAAAGCCTACCAAAAAGCCTTTGAATTTCTTAAACGGGTTTTCATTTATTGGTGTCGGGTCACTTTGACATGATCTATACAGGTGTGTGTTTGCAATTCGATGTTGTCAGAAGGCTAACAACGCGCCCACATTCATCTATGCACACATTGTTGTGTAACTATCATGCATGGATATTTCACCTGAATTTTGAATATGACCTTTTCAACCAATGAATAAACCCTTTCGGAAGTTCTGAAATCTTTGTAGGTGATATGTGTATCAGCTTAGCGTCACTGGCAACCAATGATGTGCGTGTATCTGTTGTCACGTGACTGGCAACGACGCACTATATGTTAGGCTTGTGTTTATCGTCACAACCATTCGTCTCCTCTCCCCCGACTCGTAACCGTCTTTGAGAGTGCAGCAGTATTAGATCACTAAAGCATCATGGTAAGTTGAAGTTTCATTGTCACAGCAAAATATTGGCACATCGCAACACATTCAGGACATATTATGTTTTTTAACTCTCAATAGAGCATATTGATGACGGTCATTTGTAACGTAATATCTGGACCGTGTACAGTAACCAGGATAGGTTGGTTATGAATGTATTTTTGTCTTCAGAGGGAATGTATCTCCATCCATGTTGGTCAAGCCGGTGTCCAGATGGGCAATGCCTGCTGGGAGTTGTACTGTTTGGAGCACGGTATCCAGCCTGATGGTCAGATGCCCTCTGACAAGACCATCGGGGGTGGTGATGATTCTTTCAACACCTTCTTCAGTGAGACTGGCGCAGGAAAACATGTCCCCAGGGCTGTCTTCGTTGATCTCGAGCCAACTGTTATTGGTAAGAACTTTCACTGGACATAATTCACTATTTACATTCAAAATGGTCCTTTAATTCTTTCACGCGAATCAGATTAACCTTTTCGAAAAATTAATGTTCATTGCAGTCGAATAAACGGTTCAGGTTGCGAAAAGGAATTTATGCTACCTTTCTTCTTTACATATTGGCTTCAGATAATATTAACGTTTAGTTCAAATAAAATCAGCCAATTTTGTTTAAAAGACAGAAGTTTTCATGCAAACTGCGGGAGTGGCTGATGGCTTTGGCAGGGCAGGGCTAAGGTCACTGGAAGTTTGCCTATGACGTCAAACTGAATCGGTTTCGGCGGATAGTCCTCTCTGTTTATTTCCCTGAGAAAAAAAAATTAAATCATTTCTGCAGGCGATTGTTTAAATACACGTTACATCACGAGTATGAATGATTTCGTTTCGAACAAAGTTTTAATCATCATCCTTGCATTCTTACAGATGAGGTCCGTACCGGTACCTACCGTCAGCTGTTCCACCCAGAACAGCTCATCACTGGCAAGGAGGACGCTGCCAACAACTACGCCCGTGGCCACTACACCATCGGAAAGGAGATCGTTGATCTCGTCCTTGACCGACTCAGGAAACTGGCTGACCAATGCACTGGACTCCAGGGCTTCCTCATCTTCCACAGCTTCGGTGGTGGCACTGGCTCTGGTTTCACCTCTCTCTTGATGGAGCGTCTGGAGTGTTGACTACGGAAAGAAGTCCAAGCTGGAGTTTGCTGTCTATCCTGCTCCTCAGATCTCCACTGCCGTGGTCGAGCCTTACAACTCCATCCTGACCACCCATACCACTCTGGAGCACTCAGACTGCGCCTTCATGGTCGACAACGAGGCCATCTACGACATCTGCCGTCGCAACCTTGACATCGAGCGTCCCACTTACACCAACTTGAACCGTCTGATTGGTCAGATCGTCAGCTCCATCACTGCCTCTCTCCGCTTTGACGGTGCCCTGAACGTGGATCTGACAGAGTTCCAGACCAACTTGGTGCCCTACCCACGTATTCACTTCCCTCTGGCTACGTACGCTCCTGTCATCTCTGCAGAGAAGGCCTACCACGAGCAACTGTCAGTGTCTGAAATCACCAATGCCACCTTCGAGCCTGCCAACCAGATGGTGAAGTGTGATCCCCGTCACGGCAAGTACATGGCCTGCTGCATGTTGTACCGTGGTGATGTCGTCCCCAAGGACGTCAACGCTGCCATCGCTACCATCAAGACAAAGAGAACCATCCAGTTTGTGGACTGGTGTCCCACCGGTTTCAAGGTCGGCATCAACTACCAGCCACCCACTGTTGTTCCCGGTGGTGACTTGGCCAAGGTCCAGAGAGCTGTGTGCATGTTGAGCAACACCACTGCCATCGCTGAAGCCTGGGCACGTCTTGACCACAAGTTCGATCTGATGTACGCCAAGCGTGCCTTCGTCCACTGGTACGTGGGTGAGGGTATGGAGGAGGGCGAGTTCTCCGAGGCCCGTGAGGACTTGGCTGCTCTGGAGAAGGACTACGAAGAGGTCGGAGTGGACTCCGTTGAGGGAGAAGGCGAGGAAGAGGGCGAGGGTATTAAATGACTTTCATTGCAGAACCTATTAAAGCAATCTGATTTTGTGTTATTGTTAAAAGTATGTTCTTTAAAGTGAAACTGAACGAACCAAAAATTAACCAATAAAGTTACCACCATTGTACTCTTTTAATTCATTTGTTATTCTGTAAGGGTGAATGAGTATGGTTTTACGTAGTTTTACCAATATTCCAGCAATATCACAGCGGGGGACACCACAAATGGGCTTCATCCATTGTACCCATGTGGAGAATCAAACCCGGGTCTTCGGCATGACGAGCAAATGCTTTATCTGGGCTACCCCACTGCCCCTTTTTCTGTAAGGATTATATATGCGTAAAGATACCCTTACTTATGCTGCACATTTGCAATCACTTTCGTTCATTTCCATACAAGATGGATAGATTTGACTGAACGTAAAGTAATGTAAGAATTCCAAATCGAGTTCATGAACTGAGTATGTTCAAAGATTTTGCTTAACCCGAATGCCATAGGGCAGCTGTAACAATAAACAATTAGTCCTGGACGAGAATTGGACACATTATTACTACCCATATTCATGTCAATGAGGGAGTATGTTGAATAATAGTAATTCCTTTTCATACGACGGATTCACTTGCAAATATTGCCCGTGAAGATCCGGCTTAGAATTGATCTTCCCTAACTCATGATTGTCGTAAGAGGCGACTATTGAGATTGATTGGTCAGTCTCGTTGACTTGGTAGACACACGTAATTGTATCCCATCAACAAACAAAGTGACGGCATAAATCCTACTGGGAATCATGCAGGAGGAAACAGAAGCACTGTCAGTCCCCATCATCCCCGGTAAGGAAGTCTATCTTTGGTGAAGGTCGCGGGTTCGATCCCGGACCGCGTCATACCAAAAGACGTTAAAATATGGTACTTGTTGGTCCCTGCCTGGCGCTCGGCATTAATGGGTACAACAAGGACTGGTCGGCTCGGAGTCAGTATAATGTGTCTGAGTGGAATATTCATGCTTCACTGCGGCATGGTATCTCAGTGAGCTAGCACTATGAAACCAGCTTCTGTCTAGGCTAGTACAAGCAGCCGCACATGTAAATGGTGACATGCAGCCGCACATGTAATTGGTGACATGTAAATGTATTTAAAAATATCTAACTTGTTCACATCGCGATATGGCTGCAATATTGCCGATACGATGTAAAGTTTTAACGTACAAAACTATAAAATCATGGTTGGTGGTGAGTGGGTGAGTTTGGGGGAGGGTTGATGGGTGTTTTGATGTTTGGGGTTGATGGGTGCAGGTATGAGAGTGAGTCAGTGAGTATCAGTGAGCGAGTCTGGCTATTGACTGAGACGGGACAATCACTTTGTAAAGTAATCTCTATGTTTCCTATTTTCTGTGAAAGGTCAGCTGGCACTTTACGTGTAAAGGGGCACACACATGACTATACAGATACCATTCACACGCAATATGGCATTCCCTACAGTACATTCATTATTACATGTAACATTATGCGAAGGTAATGGATTCAAAGAACCAACTCATAAAACCTGCTGATTTACTCGATCCCAACTGACACTTTGATAAAGTACTATTCTCCATTTCCAGCAAGGTTATTGTGTACAAAGGAAGTGGGGTAGCCCAGTGGTTAAAGCGTTCGCTCGTCACGAATAGCTGTAAAATAGCTGTACAATTGCTGATGTGGCGTAAAGCAACTTTCACTCACTCACTCGTCACGTCAAAGGCCCAGGCTCGGAAAATTGCTAAAAGCAGCGTAAAACCCAACTCGCTCACTCACTCACTCACTGTATGCATTACTTCTTTCCCAATGCTTTGAAACACACTGTTCACATCATATGCAGGCCGTTATTTGTCATCAATAAAGTGCATTGTACAAACACAAGCATAGCCCAGGTCTTAGAAACGAGTGAGTGAGTATCACGGCAGGGAACACCGGAAATGGGCTTCACACATTGTACTCTTGTGAGGAATCGAACCAGGGTCTTCGGCGTGACGAGCCAACGCTTGAACCACAAGGCTACCCCACCGCCCCGAATCACTTTGAAATAGTGATGATACCAGGTAGCATAAACATTCTAGTCAGTCAAAAGTTCACCTGAAATAATTCGGGAATGTAGGCTACCCCACCGCTCCTCTTAGAAACGAAGGTGAGACATACTATGATATGCATTGAGTTGTTGCAAGTAGCATTTCAATAAACGAGGTCGAACGGCTAGGTACAAACCGAGCACATAACTGTTTGGAAATAACATCAATGATGTTCGCTTTCTATTCACTTTGAGTCATCAATGCATAGATATACTATAGGTGCTATGAGTAGATTTCAATAACGTTTCGATTCACTGAAAACGCTTTTTAAAATGCGTAAAAGTCATTGCAATTGTAGTACTGTTTTGTGTATTTGAGCAGAGCCCTTGGTTACATGATTGTCCAGTTTGTGCCCATGTTTGTTGTCACATCATTGGCAACGCGCACCTGGCCTCAGAGTATATACACAGTATGTCTGCCAAACATTCATCACATCGTCTCCCACACCAAACCGTCCAAGTGAGCTTCGTCATCATCAACTAAACAAGCACCATGGTGAGTTGATCCATAAACACTTGAGAGATTTTAATGAAGAATCCTTTAAACCTAATCCGCTATGTACATAATTTGAGTGCCTGGTTATATTATGTTTTCGGATGGCAGTTTCCCTCTCGTCACAACGAGGCGGATTGCGTCACACGCACATTGTAAATTGGTGTTGGATCATGGCTTGTGTTTAAGATAAAGGTGTTTTGATAATTTAGTGAAACGTTTTACAATTGTTCATGCAATAATTAGGATAAGAAATGCATTTCTTAGGAGTACGAACACAAATAACACGAGGATACAAATTACCTGTATATGATCTTATAATATGCGTTTACAAGTGTTTTGTATTCATATGATATTGGTGTGACTATAAATTGGTCTTCAGAGGGAATGTATCTCCATCCATGTTGGTCAAGCCGGTGTCCAGATGGGCAATGCCTGCTGGGAGTTGTACTGTTTGGAGCACGGTATCCAGCCTGATGGTCAGATGCCCTCTGACAAGACCATCGGGGGTGGTGATGATTCCTTCAACACCTTCTTCAGTGAGACTGGCGCAGGAAAACACGTCCCCAGGGCTGTCTTCGTTGATCTCGAGCCAACTGTTATTGGTAAGGACTTTCACTGGACATAACGGTCTGCATAATTCTACCCCGTCATACTATGGGTTTAAATTCAAATGCCAGTATAGTTTTCCATTTTCGACTGTATTGTTTCTAAAAAAATCTAATATGAGAATGTTTGTATTGCCTAATTATTCAATACTGAATATACGTCAAAGATGGAAGAATAGAAACACGTAGAGAATCACCATAATATTAACTTTAATGCTTGCTTGTCCACAGATGAGGTCCGTACCGGTACCTACCGTCAGCTGTTCCACCCAGAACAGCTCATCACTGCGCAAGGAGGACGCTGCCAACAACTATGCCCGTGGTCACTACACCATCGGAAAGGAGATCGTTGACCTCGTCCTTGACCGACTCAGGAAACTGGCTGACCAATGCACTGGACTCCAGGGCTTCCTCATCTTCCACAGCTTCGGTGGTGGCACTGGCTCTGGTTTCACCTCTCTCTTGATGGAGCGTCTGAGTGTTGACTACGGAAAGAAGTCCAAGCTGGAGTTTGCTGTCTATCCTGCTCCTCAGATCTCCCACTGCCGTGGTCGAGCCTTACAACTCCATCCTGACCACCCATACCACTCTGGAGCACTCAGACTGCGCCTTCATGGTTGACAACGAGGCCATCTATGACATCTGCCGTCGTAACCTCGACATCGAGCGTCCCACTTACACCAACTTGAACCGTCTGATTGGTCAGATCGTCAGCTCCATCACTGCCTCTCTCCGTTTTGACGGTGCCCTGAACGTGGATCTGACAGAGTTCCAGACCAACTTGGTTCCCTACCCACGTATCCACTTCCCTCTGGCTACCTACGCCCCTGTCATCTCTGCAGAGAAGGCCTACCACGAGCAACTGTCAGTGTCTGAAATCACCAATGCCACCTTCGAGCCTGCCAACCAGATGGTGAAGTGTGATCCCCGTCACGGCAAGTACATGGCCTGCTGCATGTTGTACCGTGGTGATGTCGTCCCTAAAGACGTCAACGCCTCTATCGCTACCATCAAGACAAAGAGAACCATCCAGTTTGTGGACTGGTGTCCCACCGGTTTCAAGGTCGGCATCAACTACCAGCCACCAACTGTTGTTCCCGGCGGTGACTTGGCCAAGGTCAGAGAGCTTTGTGCATGTTGAGCAACACCACTGCCATCGCTGAAGCCTGGGCTCGTCTTGACCACAAGTTCGATCTGATGTACGCCAAGCGTGCCTTCGTCCACTGGTACGTGGGTGAGGGTATGGAGGAGGGCGAGTTCTCCGAGGCCCGTGAGGATTGGCTGCTCTGGAGAAGGACTACGAAGAGGTCGGAGTGGACTCCGTTGAGGGAGAAGGCGAGGAAGAGGGCGAGGAGTATTAAACATGAAATGACTTTCTTGGGAATATTATTCTCATCTAAATACTTTATTTGGTATAATTGTTAGAAGACTGAGAACATTATCGGTAAAATACAATAATGATCAATGTGATAATACTCACCCCTGTAATAAGAAATGGATAAATGTTTATATAAATGTTTTGCCTTTATGGCGAGGAAGAGGAGAGGGGTATTAAACGACTTTCAGTGAAGAAAACTAATAATCAAATCATACAGCCTAACCACAACAAAAATGGCCGAATAAAGTTTCCAAAAGTATACTCTTTTCTTTATATACCATGCTGGGAGGATTAGGAATGTGCGATTTACGATTTTTATTATTTGTGCTGCTCATTTTCTGTTACTTTCGTTCATAATCACACAGGACGGCGGGGTAGCCTAGTGGTTAAAGCGTTCGTCACGCCAAAGACCCGGGTTCGATTCCCTTCATGGTCACAATGTTTGAAGCCAATTTCTGGTGTCTCCCGCCGTGATATTGCTGGACTATTCAATTTGTTAAAAGCTAAACTCACTCAGTCATGACCAAACGTGTTGTGGACTGCAAATAGTCAAGTCTAGTCGAGCAATGAACATAAGGCCACATTCATTTCATGTAACTGAATACACATGACCAAGACGACGTTTGTAAAGAGATCTCAGACATGTCCCTACATAGGCCGTTGCTTTTAAAACGTTTGAAATACACAACTCTTGCAATTGGCTTAGTAGGCAGTCAGTATTGTGACACATGGAAATCTGTATCGCTGGTTTTGTCTGCAGATACACGTGAGTCAGAGGATTATATTGGCAACGTGTCGAGTGTTTCCTTCTGGGTAGTCTGGGTAGGTTAATGGGTCGCCCGACACACCGGAGATCGGGTTCCATAACAATGTATGACGACTTGGTGAATATTACCGTAATATTGACAAAAAAGGCACAACGTCACACTCACTTCTGTGTGGGTGGTGGGGTAGCCTAATGGTTAAAGCGTTTGGTCGTGACGCCGCAGACATAGGTTTGATTCCCCACATAGGTACAATGTGTGAAGCCCATTTCTGGTGTCCCTCGACGTGATATTGCTGGAATATTGCTAAAAGCGGCGTGAAACCAAACTCACTTACTCTACATTCTGTCTGGTGTATAGGATAGGGCGTCTGACCTGAAAGTTGAAAGGCAATAATTTGATCCGTTGACCGCGTCATACCTTAAAACTTCAAAATATACGTACTGACAGATATAACGAACAATTTGATAGTCCGGGCCACTTGCTGTATGTTAGTCGAAATGCGAATAACGAACTACGATTATAACGAAATTAATTCAGTAGACACTCTCAGTTCGATATAACCGCATTTTACAGCATATTAAAATAAGATATTTGCAAATTATTTTATTTATTATTAATTTCCATTTCCTCTTTGGTAACTGAGGCAATGAGGTAGCCTAGTGGTTGAAGCATCTGCTCGTCACGCCGAAGACCAGGGTTCGATTCCCCACATGGGCAATAATTTGTGAAATCCATTTCTGGTGTTCCCCGCCGCGATATTGCTGGAATATTGCTAAAAGCGGCGTAAAACCATACTCACTACCTCAGTAAATTCTGCTTGTCCTTTAAGGTCACGTGATGGATTGGATAGTCAGTGGTTAGGTTGATTCACGCTATTGACAAACACTGGTTCACTTGTCTAAACTTGATTATATACACGAATGCCGCCATAATACGGCTGGAACATTTCTTAATTCGGTGTTCCAAGCTCACAGATATTTTATACGTTGGTGAGGGATATGCAGTATCACTTGTAATTGCAATATTCACGATCCGAGAAATTACGTCAATATCAGGGCAAACAGACCGTTATATATTTTGTTGAATAAGTGCCAGTTCCTTCAGAATAAATTAAATATGTGCATTGCTTTATGTACAACGCAAGTGTAGGACTTCGGAATGTAAACATATCAAACTCTGTGATTGTCTGGCACGAAACAACTAAGGAGTGAGTGAGCTTTTGGTTTTACGCCGCTTTCAGTAATATTCCAGCAATATCACAGCGGGGGACACCAGAAATGGGCTTCACACATTGTACCCATGTGTGGAATCGAACCCAGGTCTTCGGCGTGACGAGCGAACGCTATTACCACTAGGCTACCCCTCCGCCCGATACGTTAAGATATGACTATGCTCTGGTGTAACACAGGTAAAGTGGCCAGCGACTATTATGAACGATTTCTCCTAACTACATTTAACGTACCACACAGACAGAATGAAGACACATTTCTACTTCACAACAACGGGTAACCAGGCGTACACGTAACGCAATACATGCGCTCTTTGAATGGGATTAATGCAAATATTGCAAGTGTATTAGAACAGTTTCACGGTTCATAACACTACCTGTATCTGAACGCCTCTGGTTTTATTGCACACAGTCAATCGAGTACAACCGCGAGAGCGACAATGAAATCGACTAAAGCCTGTATAATAAACAGGACCTAGCGGAGTAGTGTATGAATATACAATTTTTGTTATTTGGGTTAATAGTTTACGCTCAGGGCTATACAGTACAACCAGAAATTATTGAGAATTTAAAATTGTAATTTTAAAAAAATCACTCATTACTCACGTATTAAATGTGAATATAAGCAGAACATAACTCCAGATTCAAAGACAGATGAACAGTTAGTATTTTGTCAATTCACCATGGGCAGCAATGCAGGCTTCAATGCAGCGGGCATACTACTGATCAAAGAAGTTAGAAAGTCGTGGTCCATGCTGTCTCAATATCAGACCACCTCTTCTTTCATTTCAGCAATATTTGTCAGATTTTTTCTTATTTACACTTTCCTTCATAAGTCCCCAAACATTTTCTATTGGATTTAGGTCAGGGCTATAGCTTGGCCAATCTAATAATGTCATATGAATGAAGGCCTGTGAATGCTTTGAACGATGTTTTGGGTCGTTGTCCTGCTGGAAAATCCAAACATTTCCATAGAACACGTGAGCAGATGGAAGTAAATGTCCCTCGAGAATATCTGTGTGCCGCTCACTGTTCATATTCCCTTCAAATACACAGAGGGCGTTGCCCTGACACAGATATGCCATCCCATACGTTAAATTTCGGACTGTACTTTGGGCGCTGATACAAATGTTTTTCAGTTTGTTTGGTCCAGAATTTCAGTGTATTAGGAAACAGCCACACAGAACTTTCATCTGAGAAAATCACATTGTCCCAGTTAAAATTTCTATGCTGTAAGCACCAGTTCAACCTTCGTTCCTTTTGTTCAGGTTTCATGATCGGTGATGGAATTCCTTGACTTTTGCAATATTTTTCAAAACACGATAAACAGTGGACAAAGGGATGCCTGTTCTACTTGAAATCACTTTAGCTGATCTGATGTCCTTGTTATAATACTCTAAAATCAACTTCCTCTTCTCTAAATCATCCATACTGAGGATCACTGAAAATGTCGTCTGCTAGCAAGTAAACAAAGGGGGATAACTCTTCACAAACTAGTGAAAAAGGATTAACGGAGTTGTCTCTCTTGAATGAAACCAAGCACTTGATAGCTGGTCAAGGTTGTTTATACTAGAAATCCAATTAAACATATTCCTAAAATTCTCAATAATTTCTGGTCATACTATATATACTTCTGTTTAAACTTAAGCATAAAAGTAGGTTTTCATGATAATCCACGGTCCCTTTTCATATCAGAATCTGATATTTACGGTTTTAAATGTAGAAATAAAATAGCAAAGAAACGGAAAGATGATGATGATGATGATGATGATGATGATGATGATGATGATGATGATGATGATGATGATTGCAGCGCTTTGGCGACCAGCAGACATTGAGTATGTCATACCAAATTTTCAAGCGCATAATTTCGTTGACTCGGTAGGTCGCGCTATTAGATTGGAGCATACTGAAAAAATAAACCCAAGCATAAGTTTTGTTCAGTTAGTTTGCCCCAGAAACATTATTTCTGTTGCTACCTATGCCTGTCTTGACAAATGCCAATATGGAATGACAGTCATGACGTCATAGTGCAGAAACCAAGAACACCTACACTGAAACATGTTGCATGTAGTGTATCTGTGTCTTGTTTATTGTTCATCGCCGCATTCTGCAATATTCCAACTATATAACGGCAGTCTGTAAATAATCGAGTTTGGGCCAGACAATCCAGTGATTGACATCCTGAGCATCGATCTACGCAATCGAGATATGATGACATACATCTTCACGGTTCCTAAGAAATTAGTAAATAGGAAATGTTGAAACAGACAGGTAATTAAATATTGTGTATGAGATACAGATACTAGTATATACGATAATTTGAAATAGGCCAGTGTTTAGAACTGTTTAATATTACTAGTGATTGAAACTACGGGTGGTTTTATAGCAGAAATTGAAAGGCTATTATAACTATGAAGAAGAAAATTATCTAAGAACTTTCAGGTATCCATGATTCAGTACTGGGAACGTTTAAATAAGAGGAAAGGTTACAGACATCGGTCATCAGCACTTGTATGCAGCGGCCCAATGCCAAGGAACATACAGAAATTGTACATATTATCAGTTATTAGAATAACACCAATGGTGAATGATAAGGAAACAATTTAAAAATCCAGGTATATGTGTTTAGCATGAGAAAAGAATCTCAACCGAGTGTCCCTTGATAACGACAGGGGTTTAAACAGAATAGGCTTTCTGTTTATCATCTGAAATTATTCGTCCAACTTTTCATTTTGTAAGCATTAATGACCAGCACATGCGGATTATAATGTTTATCTAAAAGCTTTAGTGACGGAAGTTACATCACTTGATGACGTCATCGTGACAGATGACGTCACAATGTTTTGCGAGGCATTTGGATGCAATTTCATTGTACTTTTGTGTCATAGGAGGCTACGGGAGAACTCATCCAAGCGATGTATATACCATGATGATAGTCATTTGATGAATGTTTCTGTGTAAGTATTATGTTCATTAACATAGTGATGCTCTCAAGAAGATCATACATAGAACATAATAGCATAAGGAATTAGGTACTTGGGTATGTTTATGTAAATCAGTTATATCATACAAACAAAACAACGGATAATATACAATACATAGTAGCATGAGATAAAGGAGACATTATAACCAAGGATAAATGAGTGTAAATTGGTTATATTAATATATTTGGTGATACGAATCTCGTAAATGAAATGCCACGGAAATCTCTTCACATAACTTTGTTGATATGCTGATTTGTCAGGACAACATATACTGAAAAATTCTGGAAAACGTATTTATCATTGTATCTGTGTTCATATGGAGTATTCATACAGACTCTGACAGTTTCCTATGACTCAGAAATGACGCGATCTGTACATAAACATGTGTTTGGTTTGAAGGACCCGTAGCTATGTTCCTTTGCATTACGCTACTGAGAATCACAATGTACACAGTACATACTTGAAAGCCTCCGACGTTCGATCTCTTGATCCCGCCAGATACCCAGTTTATTTTAACTTTAACGTGTCCTTCTCAATGTTACACTTTACGAACGACGCCCGATGCAAGGGCGACAGACTTCTATACCCTTTGTGTTGCCCGTTTGTCCACAAATGTTTACACAGTGTGCATTTTGCGTACCGACTAATACAACTTGGACAAAGGGAACGATCGACGAGAATAGAAACCTGGAGATATGACTGGCCTGTAGTAGGTGTGTTTTCCTCACGACGACCTGTACGTATAGTCCGTTTGGCTCAAAAGCGGACCGATGAATTGCAATCTAACTCGAAAACTAATAAACATAAAATACTCAATGAAACGCTGATCATAATCAAAACATCATACCAACTCTGTGAGGTTTTGCAGAATTTTTGTCCTAAAAATAAAAAGTTGTTTAACAAACTATCATTAAAATATTGATACAGTTCACTGTTTGTTAAGAGGGAGGAGTGCAGAGAAAGGGACAGCCAGGTGTTCGAGAACGGATGGAGACGGCACAGCACAGGTTAATGAATAAATAACTTTGTCTGTGAACGTGCTTCTCGAACACCTGGCTGTCCCTTTCTACACTCCTCCCTCGTAACAAACAGTGAACTTCAAACCACGAGCGCCCTTTTCCATTGCCAACACTTTAAAGAACTACACTGTAATAGTGTGGTCTTCCCACAGACAAATATATAGGAATCGACATTTTGACCTACGAAGCTCTATGTAATTATACGGAGGAAAGTGCACAGAGGAATGTCAAGTCTTAATGGATGATTAACTTTTTATTGTACAATGTCTACGTTTCGGTATACATACTTATACCGTCATGCATGAGTGAGTGAGTGAGTGAGTGAGTGAGTTTAGTTTTACCTCGCACTCAGCAATATTCCAGCTATATGGCGGCGGTCTGTAAATAATCGAGTCTGAACCAGACAATCCAGTGATCAACAGCATGAGTATCGATCTACTCATTTGGGATACGATGTCATGTGTCAACCAAGCCAGCGAGCCTGACCACCCGATCCCGTTAGTCGCCTCTCACGACATGCATGGGTTACAGAAGGTTCATTCTAACCCGGACCTTCACGGGTAGTATATACTGGTCAAAGTTTATGTTTAAAGTATATAATGAGCAAAGTTTATGTTTATTGTATATAATGAGGCTACTACTGCACTATAACTTACTCATTTGGTAATTGGTTGAAGTATTGTAAAATTATTGTCCTCCTGAGAGGGTACGTAAGTCCCCAAACCTTCAAAGTTAAATTTAGACTTATCAGATTTTTAAAACGTAGTATTTTTGTTATTTTAACTGTCGGCTAAATTTTCCTACAATCGCCAGCGGCTGAAGGGATGGTGTAAAATCCAACTAGGGTCCATGCAGGTAGCAAAAGCACTGTAAGTCCCCCATGGTCCCTAGTATGGTGATCTACCTTCAGTTGTGGGCGACCTCTAGCCCTTTCATATTGTATTGCCTTCGTAAATAAAATAGTTTTACATGTACATGCTCCGTAAATAATCGAGTCTGACCCAGATAACCCAGTGATCAGCAGCATGAGCATCGATCTACTCATTTGGGATACGATGACATGTGTCAACCAAATCAGCGAGCCCGACCAGCCGACCCCTTTAGTCGGCCTCTAACGACAAGCATGGGTTACTGAAGGCTCATTCTAACCCGGACCTTCACGGGTACCGTTATGCATGAAAGCGGAATAAGTATCTATACTGACACGTCGCTATTGTACAATAAAGAAGTTGATCATCCATAAAGACTTGTCATTCCTATTGCTTACAACTTCCAGGACGCCTATCAAACAGTTAAATGTACATATAAATGCAAAATGTGAAACACCGCACTTTAATCATTACAGTAGCATTCTTTGGAACACTTTGTCTCTTATTACTCCAACAAAAGTAAAAATGTAAGTAACGCGTCTAAATTGTAATTTGTGACACTCATCGAAGGCAGAAAAAGGGTAAATTTCAAACAATGTCACTGTATGATATTATCATATTCCAGCAAGAGGTGAGATGACCTCGCATCGGGCTCAACGCCACGTTCAACATGATCGCTGTTACATGATCGTACATAGTAAATGTATATAATAAAATAAATATATGGAATGTTTGGAACGGTAAACTGCTATGTAGGTTAAATAACACATTTAGGAAATGTATCTTTAACACATAAGTAACTCCCATTTCAACGAACAAATTTATGATATTGAGAGATATTGTTCAATCGCCGGCAACATGCAGTCGAGTTGGGCCTTTACGTGCGCTTCTCTAAGTGGACGAATGGTGTCGGGATGTTTATAGTATGAGTGAGTGAGTCTAGTTTTACGCCGCATTCAGCAATATTCCAGCTATATGGCGGCGGTCTGTAAATAATCGAGTCTGAACCAGACAATCCAGAGATCAACAGCATGAGGATCGATCTGCGCAATTGGGAACCGATGACATGTGTCAATCCAAGCCAGCGAGCCTGACCACCCGATCCCGTTAGTCGCCTCTTAAGACAAGCATGGGTTACAGAAGGTTCATTCTAACCCGGACCTTCACGGGTAGAATATACTGGGCAAAGTTTATGTTTCAAGTATATACTGAGCAAAGTTTATGTTTATAGTATATAATGAGGCTACTACTGCACTATAACTTACTCATTTGGTAATAGGTTGAAGTATTGTAAAATTATTGTCCTCCTGAGAGGGCACGTAAGTCCCAAAACTTTCAAAGTTAAATTTAGACTTATCAGATTTTTAAAACGTAGTATTTTTGTTATTTTTTAACTGTCGGCTAAATTTTCCTACAATCGCCAGCGGCTGAAGGGATGGTAAATCCAACTAGAGTCCATGCAGGTAGCAAAGCACTGTAAGTCTCCATGGTCCCTAGTATGGTGATCTACCTTCAGTTGTGGGCGACCTATAGTCCGTTTTCATATTGTATTGTCTTCGTAAATAAAATAGTTTTACATGTATGTACATGCTAGTTTTAGACTCCATCTGTGATACGCTAGTTATTTTACAGTCATTCGATGACTGATTATTTAGCAACTTACATTTATTGTGTGTGTAAAACATTTCTCGTCACTATATGGCTGAAATATTGCCGAGGTGACTTGAAACTGTAACTCACTCACTCACTCATTTGGTAATATGTTTCTCTAACAAATGCATCATGGCAACCAGGCCATGTCCTTCCCCATCCGTAGGACTCGCACACTTTGCATTAAAAAGTAACTGTAGCCTGTACACACAGCAGTGCTCCTGTCATTCTTTATAAAGAAACCAGACAATCAAGAAATGGATAAGCAATCCAATAAAACACACATAAGGGTATGTTCATTTTTTAAAACTAACATACTCTCTATCCACCATTTGTTCGAATCATGCATTTTCGCTCTATATGTACAACAACACAACCATGGCTGCTGGCTAAAACGTTCCACTATTTCGCTGGTGGTAACTGCCCACTCAACACAGGCGAATAAACTCTGCCAGGTAACCTAAACATACATATTACTTTCAAGTTTACGGCTGATAGTTGCGTACATATTGCGGTGAAAAACAACAGCATATCGGTAACGGTCACGTATAATCATATTTTCCCAAGCGTTTAGGCCATTATGTCCTGTTTCGTTCTCATGTATCTGAAGCGTATTCAGACTTATTCACGAGGTGGCTGTAAAAGAATGCTTGCTTCAGTTGTAGAGTCACACAAAGTCAATTTATGGTAATGTCAAGTCATTTGTCAGAAAAATAAAATGTTGCCAAACAAATTTCGTTTTAATCTAGGTGTTAGGCAAGGCTGCGTTTTATTTCCTTGCTATTTTTTTTTCATGCCCTTGCTATATCAATTATTCATAGATGTAATTATACACACAAGAGCAAGATCCTTTTTCTGGAGTACAAGTGAGTGAGTGACTTTTACACCGCTTTTAACAATATTCCAGCACTATCACAGCGGGAACACCAGAAATGGGCTTCACACATTGTACTCATGTGGGAATCGAACCCGGGGCTTCGGCGTGACGAGCGTAGGCTTTAACCATTGGCCCATCCTGGAGTACAAGAATGTCAGTCAATTTTGAATAACCTAAAATTGAATTTTTTTCTGAATGGTGAGCTGCTGAGTAAAAAGTTACACAAGGTTTTAATTTGTGGCTCTGTTTTTAGCATCAAGCTATTATGGACACAGGCTTTAAACATTATTGCAGTCAAGCCAAAACGGTATTGATTAACCTATTTCTGGTGTGTTTTAAATGTAATTTTCTCCCAAATGGCTTTGGACATTATTTGATGCTAAGATATCATCCATGTTATTGCATAGGTCCGAAATACTCACATTCCGTAAAATGGAAGAGGTTGATCAGACGAAAGTCGATTTCTGTAGGTCATTACTGATTCCCAAGCTCGTGTTTGGTGCCGCATAAACACAGCGTCATCTCAGCGTAATCTCAGCGGAATATCTGAGCAAAGTACTGTTTGGCGGGGTTCATTGATGTTTTGGGATGCCTCTCGCAGGACTGTAAACATGACCTTGTAATGATTGGACAAAATCTAAAATATACAACTGTACATCCCTGACATTCCACATTTCAATGACTATCCTCTTTACACAAGGGCAATCTTCATAGACGACAAGGCTAGGCCATTATCGTGCCCGTGACGTAGGGAGATTTCTAACGTCAAGAGGCGGAAGGAACTCTACTTTGGCCTACAAGGTGTCCAGATCTCAATTCCATGAAAGACTTCATGTAAATATGTTTTTCATGACAAGGATTTATTTATTAGTCTTTATGATTGTGAACCCTATGTCAAAGTAAATTTTCACCTCTGGTTTGAATAACTGTTGTTACTCGGTTCACAATCCATCTTTGTTACTTGAAACATATCCCGGACCACTGATGTTATTCCGAGCCCAGCAGCTGCAGTTTGTGGAAAAATGCGAGTAATGACAAAATCAACATTTATTGCGAATATACATAGGGAAGAATAAACTGACGCACAAAAAGAAACATTATCAAACTGAATTTTGACGTTGGGGCAGAACCTCGAATACTGTTACAAAATGATTTGCCCACAGTCGCTAAAACACAAAAATAACCGACTTTCCAGGTAATGTTAGTGGCGGGAGGGGTGTGCGTTCGTGTGTCACAATGAGTCTCGGCAGTTAGTGGCAAGCAGAAAAAATCGACATCCATACAAGGTCGCCTCTTTACATTAATTGCACTTCGCAACAGATTCAAATATACCACCTTTATTCATAGGGAATTCCGTACAATAACAGGCCGAATTGCAACATGGACCGTTTAAAACCAACTCTATGCCTTAAGGAGAGGCGTCCATGGAAGGGTAAGACCAAAACAACTGAACCAAGGCTTCAAACACTGATGTGGGCCAGGCGATACAAAATGTTTACAGACGAATCAAGGTTTTACCTCCGATTCACATATGTCAGAAACATTGTTGGCCATGACCAATATAGGAGCGTAAGTACCATTAAATCTGGATTACATGTGACAGGCAAACTGTTGTAAACTGACATTTGACAGTGATATTGCTTCCCTGTCATTGTTCCATTCGCAGAATTATCAGCAGAAATTTTGAACTGCAAAACGCCGCCGAAGTAACCACCGGTTATCTACTTTGAGAAAGCATTCAGCAGTGTATGAAATAAGCCAAAACCCAGCCAGACATCAGGGCTGGTTACTTCAAAATGTTACCAGCCCAAAATGGATTTAACCAGACCAGACAATTTTGAGGAAATCACTCAATTGTCAGCATTTCGGCAATATTGAAATGTACATGCAGTGCTTTGTGTTTGCAGAACTCCGTGCATCGATATGTGTCGCTGTTTTAGTGATAATATATATCAACACAGTGCTTTGAGCTTGCGATACGATATTTCAATGTTTTAAACAGTAATTGTCAACTCTAAATGTAACACTCATTTTGAAAAATAGATTATAAGATATGGTGAATTTACTCAGATGTATGGAACTGTTTATTTAAGTTTTACCAGACCATCGGGCTGACTAGCTGTAAATTTAGACCGTCCGTCAGAAATCTATCCCGTCTCGGACGGTCGGACGGGCCTGCATACAGTTAATGGAATGGATCGCTGAGTCTAAATCAATGTGCCCAAACAGAGTATAAGAAGAATGTCCTCAGGCGGAGAGATATTATCACAATTTGTACCAATGATTTGGGTGTCAAATTTCTAATCTATTGAGAGTAAACGCAGTTCCTCCACATTCTAAGGAACTGCGTATACACTCAAATATATAGATAAAACAACCTGACAAACTGCAGTATTCTATAACGAGAGTGTATTGTATATAGACTATGGCACATCCCATATAAGGGTAAACATACCTCCATGATGGTCCCTTTCCTCTGTGCGACTTGGTAGATAAGTGTGATTGGTATCGGTGCAGTCATGAGAACTGCCATAAGAATTCCTATCACCTTGGCGTGGACTGGATATATGTATGTCCCGTAGCTGGGCGGGTCGTACATGAAGAGAGATAGGTTCAGTGCCGCCTGTGGAATAAAAGTATACAGTGAACTAATTTGGGAGTTATTCAGAATGTTATATTCTCACATAAACCCCCATGTTTTCACTGACTTTCACCAGAGTCTTTAAAACATACACTTTTTATTCACCTTAGGAAACCATCGTAAAACATGTCTTGCTGGTGCACAAGTACTTTGAAAAAGATTCTTAAAAAGAAATCTGATCATCAGCTAGTTAGTTTATTCACTCACTGGGCTGGAGAAAGGAATGTTACGTCCATCTCTTTGAAGCATTAGTAAGCTATTTGATCTGACACCAGTCCACACATTCCCTTGGGTAGTTTGTGTTTTGTTGCATGTGTTCAAATACAATATCTCCAGAAAAGAGGCACTCTCTGTGGAAACTGTGTCTGGTACGAGGGACAATCTATAGAAAGTCCCTACATTCTTCTGTAGATTCTGCTTCGGCAGCCTGAAGATTAGGTTACCATGAAGTAGAAGGATCTCTTATAACAATAACTTGACGTCACTTGAGGTTTCTTGTGCGTTTAGTTGGAACATAAATTGGTGGATGATATGTATATAAGTGATGTTATGATTCCCTTTCATGCTTGGTCAGAATCACTTATTCGAAACAACAAGAGGTAGATCCTGACGCAAATAAGGGACTCGACTCTTAATTGCCTCCCGGAATGCCTCGTGTAATAGCAGTATTACCACACACCTTCCAAAGAGTACTTACGGGTGTCCACTTAAATCACTAACTTAAGTCCCTAACTGTTCACATCCAAAGTTAGAACTCGTCTCCCCTGTCACTAATGCATATGGTTATTGTCACAGGCGACTAACAGGTGGTCAGGTTCCCCACACATGCATTATCATGACTCGATTGATGCATGTCTTTGTATCCCAGTTCGGTAGATCAATCACTGGATTGTTGCAGCATACTCAGTTATAGACCCCGTGATACAGATGAAATATTTCTTGAGCGCGTGGTTAGCCATCAAAGACATTAACAAAGCAACAAACCAACTAAACGTATGTTTAACTACAAACAGAATGACAGGGCAATGAGTGAGTGGAGTGAGTTTAGTTTTACGCCGCGCTCAGCAATATTCCAGCTATATGGCGGCGGTCTGTAAATAATCGAGTCTGTACCAAACAATCCAGTGATCAACAGCATGAACATCGTTCTACCTAATTGGGAACCGATTACATGTGTCAACCAAGTCAGCAAGCCTGATCACCCGATCCCGTTAGTCGCCTCTTACGACAAGCATGGATATTGTAGACCAATATTCTAACCCGGATCTTCACGGGTCGACAGGGCAATGAATGTCAGTGTGTTGTACATTACAAGTAGTGACTGTGTTAGCCATGTGTCCAGATTGGGTTACTTACAAACAAGATGGGAAAGGAACTACAGTATGCTGTTCAAATCAACTGTGTTGTGCTGACTAAGTTTAGCAACTAACTCACCATTGCATGTGTCCATGATAATTGCCTCTGGTTCGGCAGGATGCGTTCACCTTTTAGTGTTATCACTACTTGGTAGTGATTCATGTGTATGTTAATGCTCGGAATTGTAAATCGACTCTGCTTTTCACAGAGATGTCTTATGGGTATGGAAAGACAGATTCTAGTTGTTTCTATTTACAAACAGGCTAACTTACGTAACTACAATATGAGGTACATTATAACATCCCATGTAGGCTAGAGGTGAGGTGAAATTGGGTTTTACGTCGTGCTTGAGAATATTTCGCTCATATGACGACGTGCATGCGTATGTATGTGTATGTGCGGCTGCTTGTACTAGCCCAGACTGAAGCTGGTTTTATAGTGCTAGCTCACTGAGATACCATGCCGCAGTGAAGCATGAATACCCCACTCAGACACATTATACTGACTCCGAGCCGACCAGTCCTTGTTGTGCCCATTAATGCCGAGCGCCAGACAGGGACCAACAAGTACCATATTTTAACGTCTTTTGGTATGACGCGGTCGGGGATCAAACCCGCGACCTTCCGCTCTCCGGGCGGACGCTCTAACCACTATACCACGGTGGCGGTTTCCAATGTAGGCTAGATGTACTTACAAACATGATGACAGGGGTGATGTAGGATAACATGAAGCTCAGCACTGTAGGGGCTCGTCGCCCAAGCATCATCTCCACGTCCAGGTTGAACCGCTTGGAACCTGAAGCAAATATTTAACATAGCACTGAAGCACAGCTTACTTGTTATATGTTCTCTGTAATACAATGAGTGAGTGAGTTTAATATTTATCGTCACATCGATAATTTATATTTCAGCCATATCGTGACGAGAACAATTAATATTATATTAAAGTTCAATAAAATTAGAAATTAAAAAAACTGTTGACGAACAGTAAAATCACTAGTGTATCACAGATAGACATATACAACTAGCATGTAATTTAGAACTTATACTATAATCCAAGACAATGCAATATAAAATACGGGCTATAGATCACCAGCAACTGAAGGTAGATCACCATACTAGAGACCACGGGGACTTAGAGTTCATTTGCTACCTGCATGGACCCCAGCCGGATTTACATCATCCCTTCAGCCGCCAGTAATTGTAGCTAAATTTATCCCGAGTTTAAAATCACAAAAATGCTACGTTTTTATAATATTCGGTAAGCTTAATTTACCTTGAATGTTTTGAGACGTACGTACCCCACAGGAGGTGTAATACAATGACTCAGCGAGTGTCTTAAAAGTAATGCTCATGTGCTTGTCACATATTTCAGAAAACAGAAATAACAAACATTTGACTGCCAGACAAACGTTCTTCAATTCTAAAAGACTACTCAAGACAACGAACCTGTTCACCTCTTCAAAAGACCACCATTTACAACCATGGAATCCTGCAACTCAAGGGTGACGCCTTAGGTAAATTGTCCAACTCATATCAATGTTAAAGAGTGACCTTGTGGGATTATGAAAGCGTCATATGTACCCATTGTTTGAGGATGTTGTGGTAATGACTTGGGTGAATAAGAGACGTTTTGTATAATAAGTTTATCATTATAATGAGCTCATAGCTTCCTGTACATATAAAGAATACTAGACAAGCTCGTTGTCACTTTATCTGCTGCTTGTCTGTTTATTTGATATTTCACTGTCGTCTACATCATAATTCGATAAAGAATATCAGAATTATAATTCATACGCAGTAATAATGAGGTGAGGTGAAATTGGGTTTTACGTCGTGCTTGAGAATATTTCGCTCATATGACGACGTGCATGCGTATGTATGTGTATGTGCGGCTGCTTGTACTAGCCCAGCTGGTTTTATAGTGCTAGCCCACTGAGATACCATGCCGCAGTGAAGCATGAATACCCCACTCAGACACATTATACTGACTCCGAGCCGACCAGTCCTTGTTGTACCTATTAAATGCCGAGCGCCAGGCAGGGACCAACAAGTACCATATTTTAACGTCTTTTGGTATGACGCGGTCGGGGATCGAACCCGGGACCTTCCGCTCTCCGGGCAGACGCTCTAACCACTACACCACGGAGGCGGTCCAGCAATAATGAAAACGTATTATTAGACTGTACTGTTCCGTAAACAAGGCTATCGTAGTGCTAAGATCATCGTAACTCCCATAATAAAACTCAGATTTACGACTGTTGAGCTTCGATCACACGACTACCTGAACCACAAGTTTACAAACACGTCATATACCCTATGGCGAAATTTGGGAATTAAATATTATACAGGCGAAAAATGCTATGGGACGCCAGCGTTACAGGGTAATCGAGTAAGCATAAAGCTCCTCTCATTGATCTTTCATCTCCATGTGCTATGAATTTGAATGTGTTCAATGAGTTTTCAATATTTATTAGTGACAGCAGTTCCCGCCGCACCTATGCACTCGCTTTGGTATTATAAATTGTTTAAAGGCACAATTTCACACATTTTCAATAATATTTTGGCCTATGTTATATATATTTGGGGCATATGCACTCACTTCAGCTTCCTATTAATGCAACACAAGACTTATTATCCGTTGCGACTTGCCTGAAATCGATAATTGAAACTTCGAGGCGAACAGCTTCCAAAACAGAGAACACTTGTCATATAATATGTGGAATGTAAACAATTACTCCGGTGTTGGCGGTGTTTGCCGGACTAGTTTAAATCACAAGTTGCGCGTATATTTTTTTGCGCTAGGCATTTTGTCTAGGACGTAGGAATTATAGGATATTTGTAACGAGCGCTCTAAGGGACAAAACTGTATAGGGTTCGCTTGAAATAATGTTCGGCCGGTAGACTGACTGACTGACTGAGTTTAGTTTTACGCCGCTTTTAGCAATATTCCAGCAATATCACGGCGGGGGACACCAGAAATGGGCTTAACACATTGTGCCCATGTGGGAATCGAACCGGGTCTTCGGCGTGACGAGCCAACGCTTTAACCACTAGGCTACCCCACCGCCCCTCGGCCGGTAGAGGGCGCGGGAGTCGATTTAATGCAACATTGCAGTAATTCGTTCGAACTTTATTATTAAATTTTGTAATCTAAATTCGTAATTTATTTTGGAATACATTAAATGATAGTTTCATTGAGGGCTGATAGAAAGAAATACATTATATTTTTTAGAGAGGTGATGTGTGAAATAGTGCTTTCAACTCCATGCTTATTGTAATTAAACTTTGGTACTTTCAACGGGCGAGTAATAAAACTGAAATAACATAGTATTTTATTATTTACAGATGTGCAACTTTACAAATTACATCACAATCTTCATAATACTTAAAACATCCAATTATAATGTGCACACTAGGTCGAAAAGATGCGCGGCGAAGCGGAAAAAACCCTTAATATGATCAGAATATGTAAGTTATGACAATCTGGAGAAGCTTTATCAATTTTCAACTGGTTAGTCTTGAATACATATATTTATACATATAAAAGGAAACTGTTTGGCGTAAAGTTTCAGTTGGTGAACACACAATGTACATTATAAATATGATAAAGTGAGTTTTCACATGGATTAGTACAGTGAATACGAGCCAATTCTACCGTGGGGTTCACTGTGGTTCACTGCATGATCGAGTCCAGTGTTGTCAGTGGGTTATCTATCTGAATTATGAAAACACCGTCAATAACCATAACAAAAGTTTGGTTCAGGGTTTGCTAAATATTGAATGTTATAAATTAATTCATTTCAAATAAAACAGACATTGAAACTGAGTAGCATAGCAATCCTCAGCCACAGCAAAGTATAAACCCCTAAAGAAAATTAACCAAGCCTAACCATGTTTAGTGCGACATCTCGCCACTACTTCGTTTTAACTACTTCTTTGAGGCCAGACTATGCATAAATTTCTGTGTTGCAGGTGATAAGAGCATATATAGTTGTTTTTAAAATTTTGCCATAACGTCACTAATAGGTAGAAGTCTATAGTAGAATATTTGCTCTCGTGTAACGTTCAACGTCCGCTTGCTCATTGTCGCAATAGGATATAACGGTACAGGCCGTCACTACCAAGCTTCAGATTTGAAGTTCCCTGTGAACACGAAGACGATCGTATTTGAACACTGACATAACAGTGTCACATACCAGTCAATGTTTGTATAGAAATCTAAATGTATATGTACACACACACACACACACACACGCGCATATATCTATCTATCTATATCTACACACACACGCACGCACACACACACACACATATATATATACATATACATATATATATATATATATATATATATATATATATATATATATAGATAAATAAAAAAAGAATGCCTTTTTCTCCAACATGTTTCGTTCTTTACTCTTCAGGGAGATTGTAGCGGTTACAGTATGACGTCATTTCATATATATTGTGACGTCATAATAGGGACAACATTCTAGAGCGACAAGGTCACAGCTTGCAATGGTTTAACATTGGTTTGTACTTGTCTATGAAGTAGTGTTCTTTAAAAATTCGTTTTACTTTGTCCGAATTTTGAACTTGATAAAAGGAAATATTGTAAATTTAACATCGTTTCCTTTCGCACAGACATCTAGATGTTCACTCAGTGGGATACATCGGGTTTCAGGACACTTTATTTGTTGTTTGTGGACACGAACCCGGGCTCTTAAATTTTCTGATTGACCAATATACTGTTCATTACAGCCTGTGCATGTTATGACATATATTATGTTTTTGCAAGAGCAGTCAAAATTCTGTTTTACATAGAATTCTCCGTGTCTCGTGAAAGTTACAGAGTGTCCTTCAACAATATGTCGACACGTTCCACAGTTACCTCTGTTGCATCTAGACACAGTAGGATTTGATAAATTCTGTTTCTTTAAAATAAATTTGGCTTTTGTTAGTATCTTTTTAAGATTCTGATTTTGTCTTTTGCTATTTATTATTTTTCTAGATTTCAGCATTGATTTCAGTTTTTCATCTTGTTCTAAGATGCACATATTTGTTTTTATGTTCTGGAACACATTTGGGTTCAACGAATTATAAGTAGATACAAAGCAATTACTTTTTCCTCATTGGTTTGTTTCATCGTTCCTGTCAAAAGATTGTCTCTATTAAGCTGTAAAGCTATATATATTCCGTCTTCAACAAGAGATTTTGGATATTCCCGTAATAGTAAAACGTCCTAAGTTCATTCAGTCTTTGATTGCGGCTGTCTTGGTTTGAAACTATTGTACATATTCTTCGTGCCAGGTTATATGGAAGACTTCTTTTGGTGTGGCTCGGATGGCAAGATTTGAAGTTTAAATATTGTTTCGTATCTGTAGGTTTGTAGAAGATATCTGTGTCCAATTTCCGCCCCGATTTGATGACCATTGTGTCTAAGAAAGCTGTTTTAGTTTCATCTGCCTCCATAGTGAAAACAAGATTTTCGTCCATGCTATTTAATAGTTCGTAAAATGTATTTAGTTTCTCCTCAGAAAATGGCCAAATTATGAAGCAGTCGTCTAGAAATCTTTTCCAATTTTCCATGAAATAATGGGCAACATCCTCTCAAGAATTTGACTGATTTTATGCTTGAACTTTTCCTCCAGATATCCTAAGACAAGCTTCGCATAAGTCAGCGCCATTTTGGTTCCCATGGCTGTTCCTTTAATCTGTTTATAGTACTTATCGTCAAAAAAGAAAATATTGTTTTTAAGATGAATTCAACGCTTTCAAAATGAATGATTTTGAAATTCACTCAGGTATGTGTTCTTCACAACTTGGTTTAACCAATAATCCAACGCTTTAATTCCTAGGCTGTGCGGGATATTTGAATACAAATTTTTTACATCAAAACTTACAAGTTTGCTTGTTTCATTAACGTTTTGTGGTAAAGAGGAAAGGAAATGCATGGTGTCACGAGTAAAACTTTTAACATTTGATGAGATTGGTTTCAATAAAATATCAATGAAATTACTTAGTCTATGTGTAGCACACGCTGGGCCTGCAATTATAGGTCGGAGTTTCAAATCTCCCGGGTGTTCCATCTCAACATAGCTGCTTTTAGGATTTTTACATTGTCTTATGATCTCCTTACTTTTATGAATTTTGGGTAAGCCATAGAAATTGCTCGATTTGCAGTCAAAATGTGTTATATAATTTAATTCCTTTGATGTCAGCTCTTCTGAGTACTGACTGGTTAAGGTTCTTTAATTTCCGAAGTACACTGTCTGACTCTTTTTTCACTGCACGGGACATAAGTACCTTTGTCCAGGAGTAAGTCCATTGCCATGTGTTTGTAGTTCGTTGAATCCATTATCACTGTTCCTCCGCCTTTGTCAGCTTCTTTTATTATGATGTTCGGATCATTGGCCAAAGAGTTTAAAGAATCTCTCTGTTTGCTGGTTATATTAGAGTGTTTCTTGCTTGCGTTAGGAATTATTGGATAACTGTTTATTATGATCCACAAAATTATCCAAATGTTTGTTTTGTCCCTTTTGGCGCACCAAACACTTTTATTTCTAACATAAAGGGATTCCTCTCCACATTTTCACTGCTCGATCGGAGCAATTCCTGATTTCCCAAAATTTTTCTGCAGGGAATTCAGTTAAGTCTGTCTTTCAAATCATTGCAATTACTAATGATAACATGGGCAAGGTGTAATATAACCAGTCCAGAGAGATTCTTTAATATTTGTAATGATCATCTTCATGTTAAAGGGCTGCCTGGCGGAGCAACAGTGATAATATCTTTATGACGAACTAGAAACACATGGCAATGGACTTACTCCTGGACATAGGTACTTATTTCTGAGTGAAAAAGTCATACATTTTAAAGAACTTAACCATCAGCATCAGAAGACTGAAATCATCTTGATATTACACATTTGGACTGCAAATCGAGCAATTTCTGTAAACAGCTTTCATAAAAGTAAGAGATCATAAGACAATGTAAAATCCTAAAAGCAGCTATGTTGAGATGGAACACCGGGAGATTTGAAACTCCGACCTATAATTGCAGGCCAAGCGTGTGCTACACATAGACTAAGTAATTTCATTGATATTTTATTGAAACCAATCTCATCAAATGTTAAAAGTTTTACTCGTGACACCATGCATTTCCTTTCCTCTTTACCACAAAACGTTAATGAAACAAGCAAACTTGTAACTTTTGATGTAAAAAAATTGTATTCAAATATCCCACATAGCCTAGGAATTAAAGCGTTGGATTATTGGTTAAACCGTTGTGAAGAACACATACCTGAGCGAATTTCAAAATCATTCATTTTGGAAAGCGTTGAATTCATCTTAAAAAACAATATTTTCTTTTTTGACGATAAGTACTATAAACAGATTAAAGGAACAGCCATTGGAACCAAAATGGCGCCGACTTATCTGACGCTTGTCTTAGGATATCTGGAGGAAAAAGTTCAAGCATAAAAATCAGTCAAATTCTTGGAAGGATGTTGCCCATTATTTCATGGAAAATTGGAAAAGATTTCTAGACGACTGCTTCATAATTTGGCCATTTTCTGAGGAGAAACTAAATACATTTTACGAACTATTAAATGGCATGGACGAAAATCTTGTTTTCACTATGGAGACAGATGAAACTAAAACAGCTTTCTTAGACACAATGGTCATCAAATCGGGGCGGAAATTGGACACAGATATCTTCTACAAACCTACAGATACGAAACAATATTTAAACTTCAAATCTTGCCATCCGAGCCACACCAAAAGAAGTCTTCCATATAACCTGGCACGAAGAATATGTACAATAGTTTCAAACCAAGACAGCCGCAATCAAAGACTGAATGAACTTAGGACGTTTTACTATTACAGGAATATCCAAAATCTCTTGTTGAAGACGGAATATATATAGCTTTACAGCTTAATAGAGACGATCTTTTGACAGGAACGATGAAACAAACCAATGAGGAAAAGTAATTGCTTTTGTATCTACTTATAATCCGTTGAACCCAAATGTGTTCCAGAACATAAAAACAAATATGTGCATCTTAGAACAAGATGAAAAACTGAAATCAATGCTGAAATCTAGAAAAATAATAAATAGCAAAAGACAAAATCAGAATCTTAAAAGATACTAACAAAAGCCAAATTTATTTTAAAGAAACAGAATTTATCAAATCCTACTGTGTCTAGATGCAACAGAGGTAACTGTGGAACGTGTCGACATATTGTTGAAGGACACTCTGTAACTTTCACGAGACACGGAGAATTCTATGTAAAACAGAATTTTGACTGCTCTTGCAAAACATAATATATGTCATAACATGCACAGGCTGTAATGAACAGTATATTGGTCAATCAGAAAATTTAAGAGCCCGGGTTCGTGTCCACAAACAACAAATAAAGTGTCCTGAAACCCGATGTATCCCACTGAGTGAACATCTAGATGTCTGTGCGAAAGGAAACGATGTTAAATTTACAATATTTCCTTTTTATCAAGTTCAAAATTCGGACAAAGTAAAACGAATTTTAAAAAGAACACTACTTCATGACAAGTACAAACCAATGTTAAACCATTGCAAGCTGTGACCTTGTCGCTCTAGAATGTTGTCCCTATTATGACGTCACAATATATATGTAATGACGTCATACTGTAACCGCTACAATCACCCTGAAGAGTAAAGAACAGAAACATGTTGGAGAAAAAAGGCATTCTGTTTTTATTTATCTATGTAATATTTATGACTGAACACCTGTACTACTTTGGACATTTTGTGCGTATATATATATATGGGATGAGATGTATTGTCACGTATTTATTGAGTGCTGCCTTAGCAGCAACATCAGCCATTGTGTTACCAGAAATGCCAACATGGCAGGGGTAACCAACAAATGAGAATGTCGTATTGGCCAGTAGCAAGATCATTACGCATAATTTTAGTGTAGAAGTACCATTCAGTTTGACTTCGGTAACATGGGGTTTTGCCAGCTCTGCAACCCATTGAATCTTATACACTTGCTATTCAGCTGACACCAAATTCCTGTGCGTTTTTTATTTTGACGTGTCATGGTTTCTAATGACAATCTGCTTTCCACTTGTCGTGAAACGTTATTTGATGTTGGAAATGTCCTATTTACAAAGCCCAATTATATACAAATTACATTGGATTCAGATTGGAGCGAAAATGTTGACAACCAATCCCTGACTTGACGCGCAGTACAAAGAAGTGGGTCGCGATCGACGGCAGGCTTGTACTCTCTGTCAGAAACCCTGACGTGTTTCTGAACGCTGGGTGTCAAAGTCCACCAACGAAAGAATGACCGAGTAAGAACTATATTTTCGTACGATCGCCAGCCCGGCTGGAAGGGATGATGTAAATCCAACCAGGGGTTCATACAGGTAGCAAAGGGCACTGTAAAGTTGCCCATCGTCCCTGGCATGGTGATCTACCTTCAGTTGTTTTGCGATCTACAGCCTGATTCTATTTTGTGTCGTCTTCCATGGTTAAAGTGTTTTAGATTTAATTACTAGTTTTAAATTCCATATATGCTGATAGTCTAGTTGTTTTACTGTCCTTCGTTGACAGGTGTTTATAATTTACTTTTAATTATTATAAAATCCATGCTTGAGATTTAGTCACTATGTGGCTGAAATATTGCCGATGTGACTTAAAATCTTAACTCACTCCACTCACTCCTCCAAAGCAAACAAACACATCTTGAAACCACCCTGTATTGTAGCGTAATATCTCGGCGGGGTGCACCAGAAATGGTCTTCGGACATTATGCCCATGTAGGAAATCGGAGATACAGAGCCTTAGGCCCGAGCCATTGGGGGCTGAAGTCTCGGTCTTTATGAATGAATGTATGTTTATAAGCATTATGACACAAATTTCAGCTCATTTTGACTTAATTCGACTAACTTTAGAGCGATATTAAAAATCTCGCCCATGTGCCAAATATATGTTGGCCCATGGGCGAGAATGTTAAGTTTGCTCAGAATTCATGTTTTGGAGGGTGTAAATGGATGAATGTATGTATAACCACTTATGAGTATCATGAAACAAAATTCAACTCATTTTGACTTAATTCAGCAAATTTAGAGTGATATTAAAAATCTCGCCCGTATTGCGAACAATATGTTGGCCCTATGGGCGAGAATATTCACTTTTACTCAAAATACATGTTTTTCCAACATTCACACGATCATCTCAACCATACCCATTGCCGGTTAGGCCAAACCATTTCAACTCTTGTTTTTCTTAAAAGTGGCTTTCTGCGGGCTATAACTATCAACACACCCCAATCCGACCATCTGTCATTAATTACCTGTCAGCGTGGCTATCAGTTGTATTGAAAGCTCTCACCTATTGTTTTCTTTACTTAATTGTTTCACTGATAGATATATATTGTTGTCCTCCAAATTCACCATATGTGCGTGACTGTCCTCTCCGACGTCCGCGCCCACCTCTCAACCCTAGCAATCTCGATCCACTTTCTGCTCACTCCAACCACCTATCTTCTCAGAGGTCCGCGCGCCTCTCTATTCCTTCATTATTCCACACAAACTCTACCTCCGAACAACTACTGTCTCCTCCGAGGTCCGCGCGCCTCCAGCCACCACCGACCCCCGCAACCTCTCAAGCACCAGTCCATAACAAACTCCTCGGTCAGTGGCCGCCGTCCAAAGCCCCTCAGTCAAAGACCACTCAGCCAAGCTTACTTCTGCCTCTCAATTACTACACTCTCTCAGCCTGCCCTGCCCCCTCAATGCTCCCATACCACCCCCTCACCCCACCCACCCTAGAAGGACTTATACATGGTCCGTTCATGCGTAGGCGATTTTGCACAAATTTACCCATCATTTAAAAACACAAAGTATCCCTTTCTACTATTATATTATCTAAATTTACTTCAAATGTTTTTGATTGTTTGTTTAACTAGCTTTGAGTTTGACGATACCACACACCTATTAATGAACTCATGAGATTATCAGTTAGTGCTGTTTACTGCAGATGAAAGTGTTATGATGACATTGCGTTTTTCCGATGTCATGTATTTTTGCTTGATTGATTACATTAATTTTTATAAGTTAGGTTCAAATGTAGGTGAATTCTCGCGCCTCTCTATTCCTTCATTATTTCCACACTTAACTCTACTCCAGAACAACTACTGTCTCCTCCGCGGTCCACGCGCCTCTCCAGCCACCACCACTTGGGGCTCCCGCCACCTCTCAAGGACCAGCCATAACAAACTCCACGATCAAGGCCGCCCATAGCCCCTCAGTCAAGGCCACTCCAGCCAAAAGCATACTACTGCCTCTCAGTTACTTCACTCGCTCAGCCTGCCTGCCCCTTCAATGCTCCCCATACCACTCCCTCACCCCCACCCCGTTTAGCCTTTTTTCTTTCTTCATCATTTATTTAATTATAAACGAAGCTTAACTGTTTCCAAAACAAGCTCCCACTATGCTTTGGTTCTCTCCCCACCCCAACCAGCCCCACTTTATATCTATCAGTTTAGTTCTATTTCTTATCTCTTCTCATCCTAATTACATCCAAACTACATTATTTTTTCTTTTCCCTTCATAATCACGGCTTTTTTATTATTATTATGTTTTGTAGCCGTTTTCATTCAAAATTCACTTAAGTTAACACCCCATCATTTACATTTTTGGGGGTATGGTGGTTTATCCTTATTATAAACACATAGTAATTATTACTTTAGCTCCCACCTACCCCGTCGGCGACGTTGGCTACAGCCAGAGGCCGACGTTAAATATAATCATCATCATATGTAGTCAATAGGCGCCCCAAAACATTAGAAGTAATGCCATGGAACAGAGTTATCTAACTACAGTATGACGTGATGATTGTATAGTAGATGATTTGAGGAATACAGAAGCGCTGAAAAGCATCGTTCTTTACCACCAGGGGTGTAACACTTGTGACCCAGTTCAGGATCGAGTGATGACTGAATTATTGTCAAAAATGCCTCTTCACAACAAAATCTGCGAATGATCCAGAGTTCCATCATTTTTATGAGTATGTGATATGGCTTCATAGAACAACACAAGGTACTACACCAAAGGTACTACCTTCTGTTTGAAACTGTATCTGACATACTGCTTCAATGATACATTTTATTCATGAAACAGAACAGAAATCACAGCAAGATAAGCCTCAGTTTACGGTAGCTTATTCATTGAATTTGTTAACGTACAGCATGCGAAATAACTTACAGTGCAATTGGAAATGTGGCTCGTCAAAGGTATGCGTGTAGGCGCAGATAATAAAACATACACGTCGGAACAGTCAAAATTAAGGAAATTGGTGAATATGATATATTACTTTTCATTAGTAATTTTGTAGCATAAACAATTATTGTGAGGCTTTAACTGTATTGAAATATGTCTTGTCAATTCTTTTGACATTAGCCAATAACCACTTCCAAATAAAATAAATGGTCTATGCTGCTTCAGAACGTATAAGATCAATTAGGGCCCCAACTGGGTAATGAAGGAAAGAAGTCACTTCCTGCCCAGGATGCCACACGTCACCACTCAGGAGCTAAGGGCCTTGTCAAACCTTCTCACAACGGAAAAAAGCATCAAAACTGTGTTTTATTCTACCTGACACTCGGTATGTCGTCATTGTATTCATTGTTGAATAAATTCTATCGTGGGCAACCCCACACTTGCGAGGTGTACCTACCAGGTTCGCACGTTTCATTTTAATATTTTGTGATCAATTCACGGCTTTTCTTCGCCAGAGGTTTTAGGAATTACCCCACGTCCCCAAACCCCTATTTAAATGAAAAAATGAAGCAATTCCACATAAAATAAACATGCAAAGTACACACAATATGGCAATGCTAACACTGAGACCATTCTGATTTAATGAGCAGAGTAATATTGGCACTGTTTTGCGGGTTCTGCCACTTTTGCACTCTACCTTTTTACCTGCAGATTCTTGGTGCTTTTTAGTATTTCATTTAATTGTTTCGATTGTTTATTTTGGTGTTTTAACGGCTTGGGCCCTTCTGAGTGAGTCTATTATAATAATTGTACTTTCATTGTGTTTGTTTAACGAGCTGGACATGGAGTGTTGTTATCATGTATGTTATCATATATTAGAGGGATGCATTGATAGTAATGAAAACTTATAAGAAGATATTGTACCTCAACATACAAACATACACCGATAGCGCTCATCGTCACTCTCATGTCAATCCATTGTGACTGTTGCAGTCCTCCTGTACATCCTGTATATATATAAGTAAGTTGGGTATTTTTTATTTATGAATTATTATTGCTAAAGGCACATTTTGCCGAGATGAAGAATGGGGTCTCCAATTGCCTGTTCGCTTTTAAACACCTGCAAATTTATTCCATGTATGTCTTTGCTCTCATAAGTTAAACATCCCATTTGTACGCCAGTTATCAGACAACATTGGATCAATCTGTGATTACAACCTAGTTTACCCACTGACGTAATAGACCTATCCATAGACTAACGACATATTTTCATATTAGTGGTTAGTGGTATATTTTAACACTAATTATGGAGTTTGTTACTTTTCGTGCAGAAATTCTTTTCTAAGAATACTAATGTTTATTGACTTCGGCTTCTCACATTTGTGTTCATAATGTTCACTTTGATCAAATCAGGAGCATGACTTCTCCCACTTTGTGTTCATAATGTTCACTTTGATCAAAACAGGATTATAGATTTCCCATGTAACTAGTTGAGTTACACCCAGTGGTACAGAGTTGGATACGACGGGCTGTTGGGCTTCCTATGCTCCCCTATGAATTACTAACAAGAAACTTGAAACCAAGATCGAGGTAAACAGTTAAAATATAAACTCAATGAAGCTGCAAGTTTGCATAGTCAAACATACTATCGATGCATCGATATTTTTGCATTTCTACAATCGATTAAATGCTTTCGGAATAATTGCAATTCATCGATAGTTTGATGCATCATTACAGCCCTATTAATTATATCGCTTAACATATTCTTATGCACATAACTTTGGATCAATCCATTACCCAATAAAGGTAACAGTGCAGTGAACCTGAGTGCAACCAACCATAACTTTTGTTGATTTAACGTGTCTGACAAATGGGACGTCTAACTGATCGGAGGACACCAGAGAGTAAGTTGCATGCGATATTTTTTAATATTGCCCTTGTGGATTTCCATTATGATTTGCACACATTATGTTTCGCATACAGTGTACATCACTATCTATGTAACTGTATTATTGTTATGGAGCGGCATGGATATGCATGTTTATGCTTGTTTGCCAATCCCGTCATGATAACTTGAAGAAAACATGTTTAAACTATACATTAAAATATCCATAGTATTAATATGTAGTCTTTACATTGGGCAATGAGGAATACAATATATTCAAGATTGAGTTTGCTTTTACCTTTTTATCTTTTTAAAATTGTCAATATACAGGTCCGTGGTTTGTGGTCTCTTGGTATTTTAGAAACTATGTTGAGAGTGATGATCTGTATGCGGTCTTTCTGCATGCATTTTCACGAGATCCATTCTCCTTTTCCTTTTTTCACTATGAACATATAACCATTTACACCAAGGTATCTTCCACCACGAAATGTAGAAAACTTTGAAGTCTAATTGTGCATTTGCCATAACTGCTTAAAATTCACTCACACATTCTGGTACGTGTCTTATTTCGTTTCCTGAGTGAACTGAGTTAACACATTTTACATTTGGTAGAAAGCTAGTGTACTATTCCCTTAAAACAACACCGTCGTCCACAACATCAAACATCAAGGATTGTTACCTCGACCCAAAGGTCCAAACTTACCCAGGGACTACCCAGTAACGGTTTTGGCAGCTGCGCCAGAGCAGGGTGTCCCAGGTTTTGCCAACAGATATTGTTTAAAGGTTTCAGAGTCCACTGAACCATTCTAATCTCTTAAAAAACAGGTTGAGAAGTACATTTTTAGATTACCCTGAGGCTGGTGAACACGCAGTTCACTTGCTTACCACTGCCTTTGAGCTCGTGAACACAGTTCACCTGAATTGACACTAATACAGGTGAGTGATTAAATCAATGATTGATGTGTATGTTTAAACTGAACACATCACTTATCTCGTTGACATATCAATCTGATAAAGGTCACAGCAGAACTACACAGAAATAACATTGATGCGGTTGCGGGATTGGTGGTTGTGTGACACCTAAGAAGAACAAATATCGCCAGCTTGAAGAACGGCTAGACCGCGGGGATAGACTGCTGCTGCAGATGGTATCGATACTCTACTTGCATACAGTGTGTCTCACCTTGTGTGGACTATGAATGATGATGTATGCTTGTGTATAATGTGATATTTTGTAATAATGTATGTTTGTATCCTGATGGTAGTGCTAATATTGCCTAATGGTTGTATTTCATAATACTGTTGATGAGATTGATGATGATGATAATATATATATTTGAAATAAATGAATGAATGAAGTCCACAGCGTCAATTTTATGGGCGGCCAAAATACCTTGGACCATATTACACACGGAACAACCTGCCAGCACGCACATTCATTCATGTGTCCTCTTATCCGAGGTAACCCACTGCTGTCTGCTGGGGTACCTCCTCCAAACGCCGCTTACATTATAATGAGAAGTTGTATATCCATATAACTTTCTCCGTTGTTGAAATTATCATGGTCTCAACATATATTGCATTCCATGCGAGTTCATGAGGAGATTTTAAAGGTTATTGTATTGTGTTGTCATCCACATGTTGATTTAGCTGGTTTCTTCCTCATTTCAAATTTCATCCCATTCTGTTGAGTATTTCAGTGTAGCTCGCAAAGAGACAGAGGCCACGGGGAGCGGAACGATGACGTGTAGGTGTATCTCCGCGTTCAGTTACGTAATTTCCACCAAGCGCCTGCGACAATTTTGCGCCGAAAAGTCGTTGTGTCCCATCCGTTTGGTCATGTTTATTGGAGTTGAACAGCCACGACTTTCAAGGTGTATTTTGCTTTCCATATATACAATCCATTGATCACACTACAGGCTCGTAGAGGGTGTTTTGATTAAAGCCAAATCTCGAATTGATTGTTTTATAAGGTGTCGAAATGGCGTTAAATTCTCTTTTTGTGCATGAACTTATTTGTCATGCAAAGGTGGTCAATATATATGTGTGTGATTGAACAACCCTGTTTACTGAGATAGGAAGAGGAACTTTGACCTTTCTCAAGACGTGCACATTTATGCGTATATGCTCTTGAAAACCTTGTTTGGCAACATGTGCATTGTGTGCATGTTGGAACATATGGTTTAAACATATTTATATTCTCAGAGAATCTGGTTTTGGTAAACAAAGCAAAACATTGCTTTTATTAATACCTCACCAGTACATATATAATATAACAGAATACAAAAAAATACACAAGAACTGGATACAGAAAACGTCAAATTAATTCCTATCATAGAAGTAGTAACAAACTGTCACTGACGCCTTCGGCTAGGAGTGGATAAAACAGGACGCAAAAATCCCCGTTATACCCCGCATCAAAATAGAACACAGAATTTATCTTAACAAATGTTTAAAGACAGACAGATAGACATGGTTTATTAAAGTGTCCCATGTATGTAAAACAAAATATAAAATACATATACAATGAACACATAATGTTTACATACATCCAGCTTTAACAGGCTTAGGAGACACTGTTATCTGCCGTGGATGCATGTTTTTTTTTCCATGGGGCGGGATATTAATGATTTTATTCTGCCTGATGATTTTGTACAACACCACCCAAGCAGTGTACGACCGTGCACCCTGCATACATGGCAATTTGTTCGGTTGTAGGAAAAATGTATGTAGATTTGGGCAGGATAAAAGTCATAGGAAGAAAAGTCATAACTCAAAAAGGTCAGTATTGATAATGTATTTACTTAACAATTCCTTTAACACTTTCATCTGCAACAGCACTACATCAGTCAGTTGTCCTAGCATATTTTATTTAACCGAATGTTCTAGCCAATGCCGTGAAGAGAGATTGAGCCGCAGTCTTACGGCCAGCGTGTCTTATATTAGCTGCTAGAAGGAAGCCATTTGAGTAAAAGCAGTAACTGATAATCCCATGAGTTCATTAATCGGTGTGATATCGTCAAGCTCAAAGCTAGTTAAACAAACAATCATAAACATTTGAAGTAAATTTTGATAATATAATAGTAGGATACTTGTGTTTTTAAATGAAGTCCTGCTAGGGTGGGTGGGGTGAGGGGTGGTATGGCTTGATAGTGAGCAGAAAGTGGATCGAGATTGCTAGGTTGAGAGGTGGGCGCGGACGTCGGAGAGGACAGTCACGCACATATGGTGAATTTGAGTGACAACATACCTATCAATTGAAACAATTAAGTAATGAAACAATAGGCGAGAGCGCTTTCAATACAATTGATAGCTCATGACAGGTAATTAATGACAGATGGTCGGGTTGCCTGCCTGACTGACTGAGTTTAGTTTTACGCCGCTTTTAGCAATATTCCAGCAATATCACGGCGGGGGACACCAGAAATGGGCTTAAAGAACCACTAAACTTTGTTTTTTGTTACTCTTTTAACCATTACATATGAAAGATTTGTGGTTAGTCTTATGCGGAACACCAAATTTATTCTTTAAAAACTTGTGGTTAATTAATACCGAGCGATTAAAAGTGGCCAAAAAGTCGCCTGCTTCACTCTCGCCCGCCAACGAAACCACAGACAGGTTACGTAACTCTGTCGCCAGAGCACTGCAGTGACGTCATATGAGGAACGATTTTCAGTTAGTTGTATAGAAAGTGTGTAGCATGCTCATCGTTTTGATGATTTCTCGACATCAACGACGACATGTCGAATCGTTGCTTTGTCGTCAATTGCTCCTAGGGGTCGGGCGATGGTGTCACCATGCACAGATTTCCACAGAACCCGCAGTTCGTGCTAAATGGGTTATGTTTGTGAGTGCGAAGCGAGCGTTGTGGAAGCCTGAAACGATATCTTACTTGTGTTCAGATCGCTTCACGGAAGTAAAAGAATCAAAACTACTTACTAGTTGTAGTAAAATATGTATATGATTGATGACCATAAAGATTTTCCATGACACAACTTGTAACATAACGATTTCTTCCTCGGAAGTGAGGTTGTGGTCGAAGTAACAATAATATTGTAAGTAGTATTATATTGACACCCACCTCGCTGCCAGGAGAGAAATTGTTATGTTATACATATGTCATGCAAAATCCTATTGGCCATCAATAAAATAAATATTTTACTACCAGTAAAAGTAGTTTTGATTTTGTATAACTCAGTGAAAACAAATCTAAATAGCATTTATTCTCAGACTGGCGGATGTTCCCGACAGAGTCGCCGCCATTTTTGAAAATCGTAAAGTCTGTTAGAATTAATGAGATTATAGTTTGTTTTCATCAAGTTAGAAAATCAAAACTACTTTCTACTCGTGGTTAAATATGTATTGGAATCATAACCAAACGGATTTTGCATGACACAACTTATAACATAACGATTTCTTCCACGGAAGCGAGGTGGGGCTCGAAGTTACAATACTGCGCGATAAATTTCTTGCTACATTCACATGGTTAATGTCCACTCACCAGTATGTAGATACTAGTCAATGTGCGTCTTTATCTTTGGTCTTATAATCCTAATTAGTTTGTGATCATACTTGTATGCATTTTGAAACTAAATAAAAGCAGACGATCTGCTGATACTTATAGTGAATTTATAACAGAACTGTAATAGCTAGACATTTTATAGTTTGCCAATGTGAATCATAATCCGCACACACACCCTAGTGTATGTTGTCTGTCTCATTACACTTCACGGCGAAAACAATGATTCTGTTGAATGCTACGACAAATGAATAAAAACAAAATGCAAATATTAAAATTAAAACAGATTAAAGTTATAGGAACAATATAAGGCCATTACCTTGTTCGAGGAATGTATCCATCAATATCCACAAAACTGTTCCAAATGATGTGTCTTTTAACAGTTTAATATACGAAAAAGTGATCAATCTTTTCAGGTATTGGTGTATAGTCTCATTGGTCACCCAAGATAGCACACCTGGCAACTAATTGCATAATGTCCGCCTTTCTTTAAAAACAGTAATTTAGTTAGCCAATAATGGGCAATCAATCAATGTATTGCCGGTTAATCCTTTGAACGGAGCACGTTGTTTTTACGCAGACACCGACACGACAGAGTGTATTCAGTATAGATTAGTAAATCTACATACATAAACACTACCTTTTGACAATTCCGCTGTGTAAGATAAAAGTAATTAATCAATCAGCGTGTTATCGGTTAATCCTTTGATCGATGTTTATAATGTTGAATATTTACTCCAGACACAAGAAATGCCAAATGGGAACCTTTGTCAGGTAATCTAAGTGTGTTACCACTAATTATACCTGTTATAAATTCATTAACTGACCATCAAGTGAATGATGACAAATAACATGTGTAGGTTTATACCACCTAACACAGGTTACAACAAAGGGAGTATTAATTGCTGTATTGCATGTGAAAAAACTTATGGGCCGACACTGTTTTGAGAATACAAACAGATTTTTACATGACATGATTAAATATCGAGGTAAAAACACAGAAATGGGATCAATTTAGATCAGTCATTATACAAATTGGGCCTAACGACACTAATCGATTTTGACAGAATCGTCTATGAAAACAAGTTGTAACTCGGAAACTAGGCAAAGCAGGAGACAAAATTAAATGACAGTAGATTGTGAGAACATATAGCTTTCATTTTCCACAACAATTGTCACGATTTCAGGTTTATACAAGCCTGTAAACAAGATAATTTACCCCCTAAAATGTAGATGAATTCTGCATCGGCCCTCAAAGCTATTCCTCATATGACGTCACAGAGACGCGCCGCTCTGATTGGTTGAAATTTCGTTCCTTGGGTGAGAATTGTGCACTGTTGTCAAAAGGTCGATTTAAGTCAATTAAAGGTCGAAATGAGTAGTTTTAATGACGGGGTTTCATTTATAACGATGCCAGTTAGTGATTTATGTATTTGTACCCCTAGGGTTTATGTGACCTTAACACATTGTGCCCATTCATTTACAACCACCAAAACTTGGAAAAACATGTATTTTGAGTAAAAGTAAACATTTTCGCCCATGGGCGAGATTTTTTAATATCGTTCTAAGTTAGTCGAATTAAGTCAAAATGAGTTGAAATTTGTGGCATGATGCTTATAAACATACACTCATTCATTTACAACCTCCAAAACATGAATTCTGAGCAAAATTAAACATTCTCGCCCATGGGCGAGCCCAGTTTAAATTTAAAAATTTCCATTTTTTCCCCATTGTTTCATCCTTGGCATATATTCATAACAACTGCATGTTTAATTTGGTCAAATCCCTTGTCGGAAAGTGCCCACAGTGCGGAGAGTTTCTGGACTTTTGTGAGTCCAGAATTAAATTGTGACGTGTTTTATTTATCTCGGGAGGGATAAGTTCTAAGTAATATAAAGACCGAGACTTCAGCCCCCGATGGCTCGGGGGTAGCACCGTGGATAAAGCGTCCGCTCGTCACGCTGAAGGCCTGTATTCGATTTCCTACATGGGCATAATGTCCGAAGACCATTTCTGGTGCACCCCGCCGAGATATTACGCCACAATACAGGGTGGTTTCAAGATGTGTTTGTTTGCTTTGAGTGAGTGAGTGAGTTAAGATTTTAAGTCACATCGGCAATATTTCAGCCACATCGTGACTTAATCGTATGTCGGTGGATATATTCGCTCTACTACAGCTGCTTCAGCTGAGTACTGAGTTATGGATTATAATAATTAAAAGTAAATTATAAACACCTGTCAACGAAGGACAGTAAAACAATTAGACTATCACATATATGAATTTAAAACTAGTAATTAAATCTAAAACACTTTAACTATGGAAGACGACACAAAATAAAATCAGGCTGTAGATCGCCAACAACTGAAGGTAGATCACCATGCCAGGGACGATAGGCACTTACATTGCCTTTGCTACCTGTATGAACCCTGGTTGGATTTACATCATCCCTTCAGCCGCTGGCGATCGTACGAAAATATAGCCATAATTTAAAATAGCAAAAATACTACAGTGTTCGAGTGTAACTCTAAAGTTTTAATTTTTGTCATCCCTGGCATATATTCATAACAACTGCATGTTTAATTTGGTCATATCCCTTGTCAGAAAGTGCCCACAGTGCGGAGAGTTTCTGGACTTTTGTGAGTCCAGAATTAAATTGTGACGTGTTATAAGTATTTCATGTTAGTTTGATCATGAGTTGACTCATTGTAATTGTATAAAGGACCTTAGCACTAGGTTCTTTTTTCAACAGGCTTTACATACCGTACGAGGAATCAGTCCAATTGAAGCATCTGTGGTTGAAGCGCCCGTAGTTTAAGGATACGTTCATAATTATTGGGGGCGGTGGGGTAGCCTTGTGGTTAAAGCTTCGGCTTGTCACGCCGAAGACTCGGGTTCGAATCCCCACATGGGTACAATGTTTGAAGCCCATTTCTCCAGCTAGGGCCAATGCAGGTAGCAAAGGTACTGCAAGTCCCCATGGGTTCTAGTATGGTGATCTACCTTCAATTACTGGCGATATATGTGTCGTTTAGAAAATATCATTTTATGGTTATTTGCTAGTGCAAATCTGTGGTATTCTAGTTATTTTACTGTCCTTTGTTGACAGGTTTTCATCTGTTAGTTTTATTGTGACGATATGGCAGAAATATTGCCGGTGTGATTTTAAATGTTAACTCACTCACTCACTCACTCACTCAGGCCATAATCACGAGTGTATTCATTTGATTTGTATTCTGTAAACAGCTTTGCAATGAAAGAAATCCATGTAACTCTTTCTTAATTATCATGGTTAGAATTGGTCTTCAGTATCCCATACTTGTACAAATATACCAGAATACTTTCATGGCTTGTTGTCTAGGGGTAATGATGTTTGTTATGAAAGTATACAACAGCAGCTAAAAGCACTCATAGCCCTTGATCCCAAATATATTGGTACCACTTGGGGAAGTCTCACCTGTATAGAAATATATTTCTAACCCCTGGCAATATGTTTTCATGTGATAGCAATGTAGATTTCGGAGCTTTTAGTTTTTACAGCACTTTAAGGCATAAAGCATGGAGGCAAAAGGATGCCAGAATATCAAGACTTCAACAACTAAGCATCTGCACAGGAAACTCAAGTCAGAATGTGGTGACAGCCTGCATATGATGATAATGCCAGACTTTCATTTTCATGGACTGTATATGAAGCTCTTTGTTTATTGCACAAGAAGTAAGTACATCAGAAGATCAAACACAAGGGAGCCATTGGTAATATCATTACAGTTGAGAACAGATGACACACTGAGGAGAAAAGCCATTGAGAAATTGGATTCCAGAATCATAGCAGCTACAACCCGGGGTATTGTTGCAACAGAGGCGCACTACCACAGGAGTTATACAAGAGAGGGTAGTAGACTTCACCACTCAACTGCAGTCACAGAAGAAGAGCAAATTATGAAGAGGCTTTGACAGCAGCATATGATAAGCTTTTCATGTATATACGAAACATTGTATTCCAGAATCCAACTGCATTAAAGATGTCAGAGATAACCAACAGACTGAGAAACTACATGGATGCAAAAGGATGCTAGAATATCAAGACTTCAACAACTAAGCATCTGCACAGGAAACTCAAGTAAGAATTGGGTGACAGCCTGCATATGATGATAATGCCAGACTTCTACTTTTTCCCAGGACATTGACAACTGAAGCTATTGCCATTGAAAATCAAAATATGAAAGAAGAACTGAATGCCATAAGAGAAAACAGCAACAGCAGGAAAGCCCTTCAGGAAACAGCACTACTTCTTCGAAAAGCTATAAAGAATATTGAAGCGGATCTACCATGGCCCCCAAAACAGTGTGATTTGGACAATCATTCTAGGTACATTCCTACATGTGTCAAGGAATTGTTTGCAACTGTTCTGACAGGTGATTTGAAAGCTGATGTCACACACCAAAAGACGAAAATTCTAACTGAATCGTTTGGTCAAGATCTTGTTTATGCTGTTACAGGAGGAAAAAAAGCTGACATCTAAGCATATCCTGCTCCCATTTGCTGTGAAAACCCTAACTGGGAATGTTGAGATGATTCAAGTTGCAATGGAAAGGCTTTTTGCGGAAAGGGTTGAGGAAACAAATTGTGGCCTGCTATCTACAATTCAGTCTGCACTGGAAGATATTGAAGACTTTCATGTTAATGTTAACAAAGAAAGTTTGGAATCACTCTTTCAGAGTTCATCTTTCACAGACACTGAGACAGCTTTTAAAGCCTACCAAGAATTTCTCATGCTTCTGGACTTCATACACAGATATGATTGAAGTGCTCTTGGTTCTTATCCGAGCGTCACGGGAGGGCAACTGGCAGCTGCATCTATCAAGCATCAGGAACATTGCACCTTGGTGTTTTGCATATGACAAGCAGAACTATGCGAGATACCTATCATACTATCATAGACAGATGTCAGCTCTGTTGACTACTCACAAGCACGTTCATGAATACTTAGAGAATGGTGGATTTTCTGTACATCTTGGAACTGAAATCACCTTTGGGAGAGTACCAGTAGACCAGGCTCTGGAGGAAACAGCAAACAGAGATACACAGACAGCAGGCGGAACAAAGGGCTTCAGTCTTAAACTTGGTGCTGTTGCTAAGTATTATCTGATGGCAAAATATCGCAGTATCTTCTTAGGACAGATCAGAAGTCTCACGAAGTTGACCCGATCAAGTTTCAGTCATCCAGATTTACAATAATCAAGGAGAGCAAGAGATGAGGCAGATGTTCTTGCTGTTGTAAACATGTTGGAAAACAACTGGGTAAGTTCTTTCTTGAATTCAGAACTCATCTACTTGTCAACGGCTGCTGCTGCCACTCCAGCCATGGTATCTGACCTTCTCAAGGCACAGACCATTGGGGAAGAGAGGATGATGGACTTCTGTACAAATCGTTTACAGCCTTTGTCACAACAGGACTTTCATGCTCTGCTACTAAGGAAAAACCTGAAAACTTTCACTGAATTGAGCCAGAAGAAGAAGAAAATCCAAACAAGTCAAGTGGAGGTTGTGCTCAGAGCTGACAGGAACCTCTTTGCTCATATGGTTATTATAGCTCAAAGCAGAAAACTTGACATGAAGTCTGTTTTCAGGCATCCTCTTGGACCGCTTCATTTATCACTCGCATATCCAGATGGTTCCACAAGAAAGACCAACAAGTCAAGCCTAGCTCGAGAACTGGAAAATAACATCCTTCCTGAAGAGAAGCTCCCTTACCCATCCTGTACTCTGATTGATGGTATGGCACTTGTCCAGAAGATCAAAGGTGACAACAAAACCGTCCAGATGGTTGCTAAAGAAATGTTTGTCCAGGTCTTTCATGAAGTTTACAGCAGTCAGATGATTGATGTCGTCTTTGATGTATACAGGAACGTGTCAATCAAAAATGCAGAGAGGTGAGCGCTCTGGAACTCAAGGAACACAATACAAGAACATCGCAGCTGGCCACACCATAGGATAATTGCGAAAATTCCTTTCCAACAAAAATAATCTTGTTCTGTTTCTTGTCAAGGAATGGGGAGGTGGAAAGTATGGAAGTCGGATTGGAAACAAGAACTTCATTGTCACCTGTGAAGAAGTATGTATCAAGCTGGGCCCAAACAGTGCAGAGAGGATAGAGGAACTAACATCCACTCAAGAGGAAGCACACACTCGGCTGTTACTCCACGCCAGACATGCTTCAAGCAACGGCTACGGGAACATAATCATTTGTGTCGAGGATACAGATGTATTTCTACTCTGTGTTGCCTTCCAATCATCTCTTGAAGCAGATATCTACATGAAGCTAGGAACAAGGAACAGAACAAGACTCATCAAGGTTTCAAGTGTAGCCCAGGTCCTCGGTCAGAGCGTCTCAGAAGCACTACCTGCATGTCATGCATATACAGGATGCGACACTACCAGCTCATTTGCAGGAAAGGGAAAACTGTCTGCTCTCAGACTCCTCAAGGGGAATAAGAAGTATCAAGACTGCTTCAAACAACTTGGAAAGGATCCTGAGCTTACAGAAGATCAATTTCAAGTCCTGGAAGACTTCACATGTTCACGTGATCAAGTGGTACCAATCACCCGCATTTTCACTCTGGGATCAAGGACTATCATGCACTGAATGGCAACGCTTGTGGCCTCTACAATCCACCATAATTATATCTTTATAATAACTATGAACTATTAAGTTATTACACTCCAAACCCAATCAATAACTTGGTATTGCAAAATTGAACAATGAAATATCATGTAACCTGATTTGAAGTATAGATTACAGGACCATTTAATAATTCAAAAAAAGCCTGACATAGTAATTATTTCCAATACACTTAACATGTAATATAACCAGACAATGATAACTGCTGTGGTTACATCCTGGAAAACTTACTGCAGTTTCATTATACTTAGGCAATTACCATGATATGTCCATGACATCAAAATTACAAACTACTTACTTGTGTACAAAATATTCAACCATTATAGAAATATTCAACCAACATTTCCATCTTAAAAATAAATTCGAGATTGACAACTATATAAATGAACTAACAAGGAATTATTCTACATATGGTTATTGTTATTATTTACTATGTCAACATGGCTGGATTTACCAACCTCCTGGCAATAATGGTTATATGCATTTACAATACACATAACAGCTGATATAATGCTAATAATTACCAAACATTCTGTTCCTGATTAAAATACTCCTAACAACTGAGATAAACTGAACCGCTCAAAGCGGATGTTTACACATGGGTGCAGCCATCTTGAATCCCTAAGTGCCACCTAGTGTAGGGGAGACAACTCGTTCCAGCTTATCTTTCCAACTAGCAATATAAACTAATCTTCAAATTTACAACGATTTGTTAATTCCCTTACAAACAACAAATTTCATAACAAACTCTAGCATTAATCTGTAACCATAAGTAATGGTTATTTTTAACGAATACACTCTGTTTACACATCTTAAAGGTCACGCTGTACGTGAACTCACTGTCCCTGACATTACGCGCTTTGACCTGAGTTTACCTAACCAATTCCAGTTTTACCACACTTTCTACAAGCTTGATATATACATATATGGAATCTAGGAATGGTAAACACAATTACCACTTTAATATTTATGGGATAATTACCTGCAGGAAGAGAGAAACAACAAAACGAGTTGAGCGTCACTCAAGTTTACTACTGCAACCATGGCGGGGTTCGTGGTAACAATGATGGGAACCCCGTAGACGTAACACCATATAAGGCGGCAGGTTGCTGAGAGTTACTTCCTTTTGGCCATGTACGAAGACCAATGACGCTGACGCTGCCGCTGCCGTAACAGAGTGACAAAACCCCAAATACAAAGATTTTTTTGGGGGGGTCCCCTTTTAATTGTCATAATAAAAAAAGGAGGCGATTATCACATGTTACAGAAACCCTACTACCAGTTACCTATTAAGATGGCCGTTCTGCATTGTCAGGGATAATGTAAACTCAAGTTACACACTCGCTGGCTCGAATCCCCACATGGGTACAATGTGTGAAGCCCATTTCTGGTGTCCCCCCGCCGTGATGTAGCTGGAATATTGCTAAAAGCGGCGTAAAACCAAACTCAGTCAGTCAGTGCTACTTTAAGAGTCTTTTCTGTTCTGTTACTGACAGTTATCCTGTTCTCTATCCCTTAGTTTATTATCAAGCAGTAACAGCATTGATTCTATGACGAAATAACCGTAATTCTTAATAATGGATTTGATACGTTTCTTGTATAACGGATGCATTTTTCACCTTATAACAATACCTTCACGCCTCCACAGCTTGACCAACTGTCGAGTTACTTTGGTAAATATGTAAGGGGCAGAAGTCAGTCCGAAAGGCAAAACTAAACATTTATAGTAATTTCTACCACATGGCCATCTCCAAATGATGGTATACAGAATGTATGTCACATTTTACAATCCAGGCTGAGTCATTGTCATTTATGTACATTAAAGCAATTTTCCAATCTTCATACTTTACTGACAGTTTATACACGTGCTTATTGACAACGGACAGATCCAAAATCAGTCTTTTCTTTCCAGAAGCTTGAATGAAACAGATAAAGGATTCACCACACATGGAGGTTCAATACATTCCACTACAAGATCGTAACGTAGCAAATCCGTGATAGCTTCACAAATAAAACTGGAATAAGCAATGACAGATTTGTTATTTCTTAGTTCCATAGCTGGGGCCGTGGAGTAAAATGGAATTCGTATATCCCGTTTCAATAACATCAAAACAAAGTCAGCAGCACCGATTTCCCGCCAAAATTCACAGCACATTCTAAGATGCACTCTTACTCTAATCTCAGCACAATCCTTCGCAAAAGCCATCAGTTAATAAGAAATGTTCACAATAACCGCGTATACGCGTTGAGTTTTCTGCCTTCTACGACCCTGTTGTCTCGCTAAGGCCTCCCGGTGACAGACGGACAGACTCCAGTGTGTCGGGTCTCCACACGCGAAACACGTGCCTCGTTGCTGAGCACGAAAGGGCTGCAGGAAAGGAGATGACAGATTATTAGCGCCAGAACATAGGGTAGAATGGGTGACAGTGAGTGAGTTAATATTTATTGTCACATCGGCAATAGTTCAGCCATATTGTGACGAGAACAATTTATAATTCTATCAAAGATCAATAAAGTTAGAAATTAAAAGCCTGTTGACGAAGAACATTAAAACTACTAGTGTATCACAGATTTTCAGTTAAAACTAGTAATTAAATCTGAACTATTTCAACTAAAATGACAATACAATATAAAAACAGGCTATAGATTGCCAACGACTGAAGGTAGATCACCATACTAGGGACCATTGGGACTTACAGTACATTTGCTTCCTGCATGGGCCCTAGCATCCCTTCAGCCGTTAGCAATTTAGACACGTCTAGCCATACATTTAAAAAGACACATATTCTACGATTAAAAATAGTGGAGAGTTTGAATTTACTTTGAATTTGTGTGGACTTACGTACTCTCTCAGGAGGACAATAATTTTAGAGTACTTTAACCTCCTTTGAGGATACAGCCACTAACAATCTCAGTTACTAATTTAACCTTCTAATCATAAAATATTTATCTATTTACAAATCATTTAACAAATCTAATTCTTTTAAAAATGCAATAGTTAAATGAGAACTTATATTATTAAAAAGACCCTTCATTGTTCGTGATTTGAAATAGTTATCCCTTGTGATGGAATATTCAACACAGTCAAGCAAGACATGCTTGACCGTGATTCTTTCATCACAAGGGATGCAAAACGGATGATCCTCACCTTTCAATAGGTATTCATGAGTATATCTTGTGTGGCCAAAACGACATCGTCGCATGATATCCTTTTCAAATCTGGACTGACAACCCATGTAGGTGTAACCTATATAGGGTTCTATTTCAAGTATTTTATTTATACCTACCTGGGTGTCCCACTTCTGCTGCATCAGATCACGGATGTAGGCTCTAATGCTAGCCTTGTAATCAGAGTATGGGAGAAGAAGTGGTGTCACAGATTTGTTGAGTGCTGCCTTATATCCGATCAATGATATGCATTGAACTGACGTAAACTGAAATTATCTGTCTGCTTTAGATATGTTTCTTGCAGACAGAATGCTGATGGACTAAAGTCCTGGACCAATATTAGTAAGTTGTTAAAGTTGGTCTTCAGTCCTAAACAATTCCATTGTATAATACTGTTTTGGTAAGCTGTCTTTTGGGCGGAATGATTGGGGATCTACCCCGTACCTTCTTAGAGGGAGACATGCTATACGCCCGTGGCTGGATGTATTCAGCCACTTCCATTCTTTCCAGAGATCCAAACTTATTAAATAGTTGGATCTGATTATCTGACTCCTTTGAAATCCTTTCAATTTGATGTCCTTTCGAAGATTCAGTTCTTGGTTTGGTTTGCTACACATTTCTTTGAGACTTCTTTGTGCTGGTGAATGATTCTGGGTGAGAGACGATGATTGGTCTTGAGATAGAGTCTGTATGTTAGAGAGTGAATCCGATGTTTGAGTTGATTGTTCATTTGAGTAAATTTGAGGTGCTTCAGAGTTCAACCAAGTCAGGTCTGTCTGGCAGTCAATAGATGATGTCTTGACTTTGAGGGTTATTTCAGGGGCTATCTGAACGATAGACGCATAGGTTCCTGTGCCTTCCCGAGATTGAACAAGTGACTCCCTGAACAGTTGGTACGTTTTTTAACATCATTGTCACAGTGTTCCGTTGTATGAGTTTGCTCACTGCAGTGAGCACATGTGACAGATCTTATACACGTATTGACGCTATGGCCATATGTTTGGCATTTAAAACACCTGAACGGGTTGGGCATAAAAGTGTCAACTGCTTTAATTGATGTTGGGGCAGTCGGTGTTGAAAATTAAAAAAAGGTATGTATTAGTAGGTTGTGTTTGTGAGTTCTATCGTGTGGAGAACCATTTAACATACATAACACCTTGATCTCGCATCTCGAACACTATCATACATCCATCCATACATTTGTATAGCGCCGATATCCAGCTCAGCTGCTCAAAGGCGCTTTGTCTTTCCTCGATCACTGGATCTCAATCTCAACGGCACATCGTATTATCAATCTCAACTCCCTGGGGATCATACAACTCTTGCAGCCACTAGGCGCACCGAGTTAGTGTGGCTTTCCCATCCTTACGAGGTACCCATTCACAGCTGGGTGGACTCGGACACATAGTCACAGTACTTTGTCCAAGTTTACTGCACGTTGCTGTACCCGCAACTAGGTGTTTGCACGTATTAATGTGGCCACCATCTGGTCATATACCAACGGATTCGTGGGTTCTTTTAAGTGCACAGGGTTATGTACTGTACACTAGGGGCTGTGACAACACTGAAATAGTATGCACAAAGTTGACTCCAAGGTTTTTACACCCGGTCACAGGTGGGTTCGATCCCGTCATCTCAAACTCGTTGGATCACTAGCCTGGCGCTTTAGCCAGTTCGCCCACCATGCCTTGAACACCCCTAGATATTGCAAAAGGGTTCAATTTGAGAGGTATTTTGTCAACTGTCTCAATCACTAGAAACCGTGGCCAATGTTCTACAGACGTTATAGGTCGTTGCTCATCTTCATTGTCCAGTGGACGGTTGGGTTTTTTAAGGGGTTTGGTATTCCATGTTTGTTGGTAATATGGTTCATTATCCGAGCTCCCCACCCACCACGGAGTATTATAAAGACAATGCTATATACAAGTGAATTGCCTACTTGTAGCACCAGAGATACCCGGATGATATACTCCAGCAAAAAAAACTAAAATATTAACTTCTCCACCAGATTGGCACATGAGCCACCGCCTTCTGGGCATAAGAGTCAAGGCAAAGTTCATGATAAATATATCACAAAGTCAAATGTTGTTCTATGAACAGGGGCGCCAAGACCAAAATTTAAACAATTCCAAGTCAAATTTTGCGCATGTACATAAAATCCATGCACAGGGCCTGGCATGACCAGCCGATTAATACTTAACGTAGCTTCTCTTTATAAGTCTGTCATGACTGCTTTGTTAACTAGTGGAATGATTAATTTTTTAATCCTTCTACTAAGGTGTAGAAGTGTATAGTATAGCAAGAGACGTTAAGGATATCAAGAGAATGAGCTCACTGCCGATAAAAAATAGCAAACGACAAGCCACTAACCTGCTATCATCTGCAGGCTTCAGTGTTTCACTGACTGTCCATCGGACTCTCAATACAAGTTAAGGCATTGTCAGAGATCGGAATCATATTTTCTACTGCCTTGTTAATTAACAAGTTTTTATGCCTCTTAAAGAAGCCTCTGGAAGTAAGTTAAATCTTTGATGGGCATTAAGAAGTGGAATGCATTACTGTGACCTGATTTTCACCTGATGAAGGAGCAAGCATATATTCACCATAAAGAAGTTGACATCCATAAATCTTGATTTTCTTATTAAAAAGGTAAGTTATTAAAATCTGCTGAGCTGTAGGTTTGTTAATCATGTCGCGATGTCATTATCGCTCTAACACACCTGAGAGATTCGTCAACAGTGTGGTATGCACAGGCGGTGAACATTGTATTGTATTACATTGGGTTGGTTGCATATTGTTTTGTGTTATTCTGTCAGTTTGTATGTATGTGTGAATGAGGAACCTCACATATTATAACATTGAAAACAAACTAAACTTAACATTATGCCATGGTCAATATCGCAATGTTAGTGAAATGGTAGTATACGGAAGTTTGTTTCACATTTTTGATAATACCTTTTTTTATGCAGATTAAATTATTAAAAAATGAACGAATAATGCCATGCTTCTCTCAGAGTAAGGGAAGATAATTTATAAAGTGATTCTTATCAAATTAGATATTTCTTTATCGTCCGAACAGAATTCACAAATTACGGATGTTTTGTGTGGGTGTGTGTGCATGCACGCGTGTATAACATCTAACTTGACAGGTATTAAAATCAGGCCGTTTGTAACCATAATGACTATATTGGTTGGAACACTTGAGGAACAAAAAATAATTTCACTCTTCCAAAGGAACTGGAACAGTAACATTTTTCATATGAGCTTCAAAACATTGAATGAAATAAATGCTGTATGATGAAATGGATCAGAGAACATTATAATGGCATAAATGACGTGTGAATGACACATGTAATGGTCAAAAATATATAATCACTATGTTAGTTAACTCATGACCAGACACGTCAAACTGGTACCTATATATTTATATCTAATACGTAAAAATTCAGTATTTCTTAGTACCTGAAAACACGAATTTGGAATGAGATGTTTTAATCTGAGATCAATCTGTTAGGTAGCAGTTTACTAAAGTAGAACTTAAATCAACTTCAAAAGATTGGTCATTCGCAAAGTGAAGCAGATCTCACTTATACTGCAGTAAACAGTATGGGGATACACAACGAAACATACCACTTACGTGATAACAACTCCCTGTTTATTGCATAGAGCGGCATTTCGATGTACAACGTTCAGGATAAACAAGCTGTTTGAATGTTGATGGATTCCATCACTTGGACAATGGAGTGGATTTAGACTTGTTGATCTTACTCTCCTGTTGGCCCCAACGATGTGCTACTTGCTGAATTACCTGTTGTTAATTTACTGCTTGTCACTATGCATATATACTTCTATTCACCTGGTTGTAGTAGCTTTTATCTTGATAACGGCGTGAGAATATACATGGAAACTCCCCTCTATCGACCTTTGGTCCAAACGGATGAGTTAAGAGAAATGTTGATGTCCCGTCCGTTAGCAATTAACATTGGATTATAGAGACAATGATAGGCCTACGTGTTGATAGGAGAGGATATTCCGGATTATGCGAATGAGAGCACACATAATGAGAAAACGAGCCAAATATATGTATAAAGACAGTGTTTTATTTCAGTCTCAGTTCACTTAGGATATATACATTGAAATATAAAACACATAAAAAACATAGAAGGCGTAAGCCACGAGTGGTAACGGGACACTATATGGACAGCTTTTATTTAATCATGTTACAACGTGCTACATTTTACAGGAATTATAAATAGTTATATTACATCATATTATGCAATGTTTCAAAATATTACAAAATTTTAAATATATATACACATTTATAAGTACATTATATATGAGAGGAAAGAAGAGACGCTGAATGAGCAAACTGTCTAACAGTTAAAGGTCACATGCAACCAAAAAATCAAACATAATTAAAACACAATTATCATTTATTCATAACATATAATATACATTGCTGGTTATGAAAAAACATATAAACAAAATTATAAGCGTACAATCGCAAATCAAAAGTGCAATATTGTGTGCTTGGGTTTACTTCCCAAGAAACGAAGCAGCCGGGATACCGAACCCAGTCAGAGCGGGTGGGTGTGCACTCAAGTGTAACGGCTGGTTCATTTGCAGATGTCCTCACGGCTCATTGTGTGTGTATATATAGAGATGTTGGGTTTTGTAAATACATGCTCAATCAACAAACATCATAACATGTCATGTGTTCAAGTATCACACCTGCCTGTCTGTGTAATTACATAATGTGACAGAGACCGAACTCGGGCCATAAATCAATGCATTTTGTTTATGGTGTATAGCCTGATTGGTGTTAAGTTCAAACTGCATGTGGTCAGTGATCGCAGTTGTGTATTGAATATTGTCATTAGCAGACAGGCAGGCAGACACACAGGTGTTAATAAAACAAGATATTGAGTTTTGTCTGTGCCAACGACATATCTATATCACAGTTAGAAATTCTGTCAACGCTATATAATGACATTGCTTTTGAGTATCGAACTGAGAAAGTGACTCGGTAAGAAGAACGTGTGGTGAAATAGACAAATGAAATTATATAAACAGTTAATTTACTGTCATAATATATAAAAAGCTCGCACCTGTGAGATATCAACAAAACATTAAAAAAATAGCTCACACCAAAGCCTTCACCGAGTATTCACCGGACAACCCGCTTCCAAGTTGCGTGAACCTATTTCACTGCGCATGTGCTATGAGCGCAGCCCAGCTGTTGGAACCACTTGAATTGCCCCCAAACGGTGGGGGAAAATTAGTGAATCGTTTGAACAACGATTTCGCGCGGTTTTTTTCATCGCGTTATTTATAAACTTTATAAGTTGAAGTTGCATTTTTGATGATTTGTTTCGGTAAGTCCATACCGAAAGGTATCAGAATCTGCAAAGTTGTGTTTTACGTTGCATGTGACCTTTAACATTTCATTTTGAAACTGGTGTCTCAGTTATTGAAGACGACGTTCCAGGTATCGGTATTTCTTCTTCGTGGGTTGTCTTTGGCCTTCGGCATATTGCACCAACGAGGTGTAAGAATAAACTTATGTTCAAGTTGAGCATTAGCCTTTTCGAAAGCGAATGTACACTTTCATGCTTCTTCTCATTATACATCCCCATGTAATTAGAGGGGAACTGATCCAGAGCGATTAATGTTTCTCGCCAACAGTCTTATTACCAAACCAAACTGCAGGCTTGTCGGTATCTGCTCCCTCGACCGTGACGGACACAGGGACTGGGCTTCTGGCCACCTTGACAAAATTTCTTCAACCCAAACAGCGGGACATTAGGAAGGGTGGATGCTCATCAGATGCTGTTATTTGAGAATACCCCCGGTGGTTCCTGTCTGATTGCAATAAAGTATACCAGCTGTGTATGCTTTTCGGATTTTCTAATGCATAGATGGCATAGTGACTGATCCAATTTGATCTTATTTCTGTGTTTTTTTTACCTCGATATTTAATCATGCATCTCAAAGAGGTTATGTAGATTTACTAATATATACTGGTTACACCCTGTCGTAAAGTACCTGTGTAAAAAGAACATCTTTCCTTCAATGTATTAACCGCCAGTAAGTTGATGGGTGTGTTCCTCTTTGCCAGTCGGGCAAGTTGTTTATTTAAGGCATAAGAGGATCACCAGACCATGTTAATTAGCAAGACAATGGTACGGGTGGGTGGGGAGGGTGGGGGAGGAGATGACCAAGCCAAGAAAAACACAAGTGGATTGATTGCTCATTATTGGCTATTTATATTACCTTTTTAAAGAATGGCGGACATCATGCAATTAGTTGCCATGTGTACGATCTTGGATGACCAATGAAATTATACACCAATGTGAAAAAACCCTGAATCGATTTATCCCTTTTTCGCGTATTAGACTGTTAAAAGACACTTAACATGGAACAGGATTCTTTGTCAGCTGCAGATCAATGGCATAATGTTCCTTTATGTGGAGGTAGTGTCCCATTTTTGACAGCGTCTTGGTCACTGACTCGCGAAGTTTCGCTCTCAAACCTGGGATAACTAGCTGCATCAATTAAGGGTAGTTATGTAAATGCAATCACCTGAGAGAAGTACAGAACAAGTAACATTCTTGAACACTAATAATACAATCAACTGAGAGAAAAAGATGCGAGAAGCAACATTATCTGTTGAGATGTATGAATGCAATATTCTAAAAAAGGCTACGTCATGAGCAGGATGGGAGAAGTAGCTTTACCAATAACTTGCAAAGTATATATGCCCACATATACATCACATTTTCGTATCGTATTTCATCATGGCTGAGAAAGGTGCAAAGTTAGATGGTAGGAGACCAGGTGGAGAATTGTTGCTGGATGGATATAGGTATCTGAGACGAACTGCCAACAGGAATGGTACCATTATATGGAGATGTCAGTGCCTGAAAACCGCCTCAGTCGCTACAGCAGCAGATGGGCCTGGTGTCAGAAGAGGGGACAAACAGCATACACACCCAGACCAAAGCTCTATTGGTTCCTATATCCTTACCAGTAATGTAAAAAAACGGGCACGAAAAGAGCTGACAAGTGTACCAAAGTTCATTGTCAAAATTGGGATAACTGGCTAGATCAATAACAGAAGTGAGAAATTTCACTGTCAGATTTGAGGCTGTAAAAATCGGGACTAAACCTATGTGGATATTGATGGATACATTCCTCGAACAAGGTAATAACCTGACATTGTTGCAGACTTTAGTCTGTTTTATTTCTAATATTTGCATTTTGTTTTTATTCATTGGTGGCAGCATTCAACAGAATCATTTGTTTTCGCCGTGTAGCGTAATGAGACAGACAACATAGACTAGGTCATACCTAGGGCGTGTGTGAAATATGATTCATGTTGGCATTCTATAAAATGCTTAGATATTACAGTCATGTTATAAATATGCTATAAGTATAAGCAGATCGTATGCTTTTTATTAAGTTTCAAAATGCATACAAATATGACAATAAAATAATTAGGATTATAAGACAAAATATAAAGACATACATTGACTTCGTTACAGTCCTGACGTTTTTTACCACTGGCAGATGATTAAATTTCAAACTGTTTTCATTTGTTATAACAAAAATGAAGATGGAAATATTATCGAGTAAAAAAGATTTCATTTTTGTTGATCAATCTATACCTATACGATCAATTGCGCATGCGGGTGGCGCAGCAAAGGTCACGAACCCATCGAAAATACGGGCATATCATCCGGGTACTCAGGGGAGAAAAACAATAACAAAAGCAACAACCAGTGCGCGGAAATTGCTCTGGATCAGTGCCCTTTTAAATGTGTTCACCATATGATTGTTTGAATCATGTTTTTACACGGTCGGCTTCCGTGTGCGATGTGTTCACTTCCATCAACCACAAGCTTGTAATAACACGTCACATGAGATTAGCCATTTGCTAAAATAACACCCAAACTTCAAAGCGTACCCCTTGTCAACGTTCTAAGCATTAGAGAACAGATTGGCTTGTTTCGAATTTAATGCTTTTCATAAACTAGAATCTCATAAACTATTTGTCTCTGGAACATCTGTGATATGAACATGTGTACTGATTTCTCTAGAAATTATTTAACGTTATCTAAAACTAAACATTTAGTCACCTTTTATTGTATATGACCAAATTAATTAGTTATACTACGAAGTTTTTAAGAAGGAATTCATTTAGGTTCTATTTGCCTCAGTCCGGCCGTGTGTGGACAACATAACCAATTATCTATTATCAAGTTCATGATATTTCGTGAATACACCAACTGCATAACACCGTCTCTGACCACAAACCCAAACGGGTTGTTCTCTATTCGCCTACAGTCTTAAAACAACATTTCATGGTCTGTTGACTGTTGATTTCACAATGATAAACCGCCCAAACGGTCCATCCCATGTGACAGGTGTTAATTAGAGGGTACCATTAAAGAATGTATTCTACTACAATAAGCCGATTATTCCCTGGCAAGGGTTCACTTTTATGACATGTAATAAACCCTGTCCAGTCAGTCAGTGGGTCCGGTAAACTTTTATTTAATCAATGATGTAACGTTGGTCTATGTAATTTGTGTTTATGCAAACCGTGACAGGCCAAAAACTATTTGCGCTTCTGTGGCTAATAAGTAAAACATACACTTAAAACGGTATTTTGGAAAATGCTAGCCAAACCAAGGGCAAATAAAGCAGTCAATATCAATTTTTAACACCTAGAACAACAAGGATGCAGTTAAGTTATACCAGGGATAATCTACAACGTCTTATAGTCTCCTTGGTTATACTAATATATAGAATTGGTTCCTAGCATAGGAGGACGAATACACTCCTAGGAGGACGAATACACAGTCTATACACTCACGGGGATCCTTGGGAAAAGGAGAAACTGAAAGAAGTAGTGGTAAAATCCTTCCTAAAAACCAAAAATTTACAAGCCTTGGAAATATCATGTTTCCAATTTTGGAATTTTTTGAAATATGATATTTCCAAACTGGAATTGTTTGGAAATAACCATTTTTTTCTTGTGTCCGCTATAGGTCTCTGGTCACTAACACGAGCAAGGAATCGTAAGAGACCGTGCTCGCGTATGCCTGACATATCTGAACTTTGTCTAAGAGCTGTAGATCAAATACTTTATGTTAAACGATTTCACAAACACGTCAAAACAATGAAACCATTAGAGCAGTTACCCATCTCTTTTCTTTTCTTTCTCCAAACGGTCCAACATCACTCAAGGCAGGTTATTTTATCACCATTGTTGACACCTACATGCCAAATCCTCTCATGTGCGTCAAATGTATTCCAGTAATAGTGTACAGTGGACTAAGGACTAACTTCAGTGAACTGCAGGTATTAGTTCCCGGTTTTACACCGTCAGTATTCTGTCTGCAGGAAACACATATAAAACATAATATTATCCATACTCCATTTAGACTTACAACTCATCTCCAGGCCTATGCAGTGCGCCTACCTTTGTACGTTGCTTTTACACCGTGTCCTCCTATTTTTGCCTTTTTCAACACTTCAAAGTCTCAGTCACCAACCCCTGAAACTGTATTATTATGGGTTTTCAAATGTCCACAACTCTGGGGTGGTACAGCCACAAACACTAACGTGAAATACTGGAGAGGTTATTTTCTGATAATAATAATAGGTTCAAATAAATATTTACTTCCTATCACAGGAACATATTCAGTTCCTCGTTTTATCAGTTACATATTTTAACCTACTGGATGAATTTGAATGGTCAGTCCACGACGAATTCAGAGGAAGTGACCATTAACCTACAATATTATAATCTGTGAACCCATCTGATGTTCCCCCAACCTTAAGATGGAATTTTGAAAAAAGGTAACCGACCTATATATGTTGCGTTGTGTTGTAATGAATTTAAAACCTGAACCTTTCATGGACGTTCCTGGTGCTATATTCTGGTGTCCAGCGCCATGTTAGGTCATGATTCTTTGGCGAATTATGTATCAACAATCACTTATCGAACGCTGATATCAAAGGTATGGAACATGATCCAGAAAATCAAAGGTAAGGGCTCTAAATCTAGTATTCGCCATCTTAAATACGTAGACAATTTTTTAAGTAATTAATCTTATATTGCTTAACAAATTAGTGAAACTCTTATTGTGTACCTCATTCCCAAAGTGTCAAAAGCAGCAAAGAAAGAAAGTTTAACATTTTAAGTCAGTTGACTTGTCGTTACATAAGCAGATAATATTCTCTGAAATACATTCCTCAAGGAGTTTCCCTTTTACTGTCCTTGAGATCTATTGTGTACTGTCAATGTATTTATTTTTGCAGTAATTTGTTAAGAATTGTAAACCATTGTTAAACGTATGAACATTAAGTTGGTGTTTGTTGGTTTCACGATAAAATGGTTTGGGTATGAGGGAAGTTATCTGTTCAGTTTCGTAATTGACAACAGGTAACAATATATAACTGGCAATATTCTCATATTTGATTATTGTTCACTGACTTTAACGACACATTTCATTTTTTTCAGGACGACACATGCACTGCTGAGTATGAGTAAGGAGCAGATTGTAAACGTTCCTCTTCAGGAGCCCAACGTGACATCAGGCGAAGAACATACGAAGAGAGCACAATGGTCAAACGCGTTTCAAGGTTTCATTGCTCAGCTTGGATTTTCTGTGGGTCTAGCAAACTTATGGCGGTTTCCCTATGTCTGTCAAAGAAACGGAGGAGGTATGGTCTTATTCATATGTAATCTGTCAAAGCGTCAACCGTCTGTATAAACAGAACAGAAACTGGCAACAATAATCCAAACAGACCCAAATATTATTCATACACGTTCACTCATACAATGCAATTGTATCTTAATATCTAAATGGGTCCCTTTGTAGCAAGTTGCTGGTTGCTTTATAAAGTTGCTACGTGAAAGTGTGAGTCTACGTCAAGGTGTATGTCTGCGTCCCGTGTCCCTCAATGCTTCCTCATCCTCAAACAACCCTGATCCCGATCAGTTGCCCCTCTTGTAGCATAGATACTTCTCAAAGCAAACCAAAACATTTTGCTCACACTTCCCATTTCACAACTGCAGGTGCATTTCTGATACCTCACGTAATCTGCATCGTTGTTGTGGCTATACCCCTCTTCTTCCTGGAAGTTGCCCTTGGTCAGTTTTCCCGTAAAGGTCCCATAGGCGTTTGGGCGATGTGTCCTTCATTAAAAGGTAAATATAAACGGCTGTATCTGTTTGCGCTATTGATAACACATGTCATTGGATAAAAGTACTGCACGGTGTACCAGTGCCACTGCGTCAGTTCCTCCCTTGTGTTCCTTCCAACAAGTTTAAGTCATTTGCTGCAAGGATTTGTCAGTTTGCGTCAGCTGTACTTTGGAACTTCCGTATGATCTGATATGTTCTCCCTCACTTGACGTTTTAATAGCTTATCTCCAGACCTATCTCTTTGGGAGACATTAAAATTGACTTGAACTATAGTATGCGCTTACAGCGCGCATGCCCATCAGGTGTGGAGATCAGATCTATACAAATGTCTTGATTATTATCATTATTAAGTGGATGATATTTTGTCCCAAATGAAATGTAACTGTCAAAAGCTGATGAAGTCTTTCTCAGAGCAACCATAATTTATTATGATATATGTTGACATTCAATTTCATCTCTTTTTCTTCCTAAAAGTAAATCCAAAGCGGTGGTAACTTGCATTACTATCTTCGTTTTCAAGGTATCGGTTATGGTATACTAATACTAAACTGTGTGAGCGTCCCGTACTACAGCATGATGTTTACCTGGGCCCTCTACTACCTGTACAACTCCTTCTCCACCGTCCTACCCTGGACAACTTGTGGCAATTCATGGAACACGCTACAGTGTGTGGCTGCTGCAGGCTCGAGACGTGAAGTTGGTACTTCGACGGAGATCGCTATGTTTAGTCTCAACACAACAAGAACGACTTATTCAAACCTCTCAGGAACAGTTACAAATGCATTTGGTCACACATCAACAGAGGAGTTTTGGCAGTAAGTTCACTTCAATGGTTTTAAATTCGATCCAATGTTATTTGCACATGGTTTTCGGTTATTCATTACTGACCATGTTATATGTTTAAGATACAAAGTCCTTGTCATTTCCTCGAGCTTGGAAGATATGGGATCCCTGCAGCCGCATCTCGTCATTTGCTGGTTTCTTACCTGTGTGAGCATGTTCCTGTGTTTGATGAAAGGAGTCAAATCTCTTGGAAAGGTATTTTTGCTTGACCTTGGAAATTGAAAGTTTCTCTTTGTCAAAGTGTCTGAATTTATGCTTATTGCATTTACCAGTGCACATATATGTATTTTGTTCTGATAATGAGTTAACATGTAGTGACACATTGTAGGCCAATAGGGGACATGTTCGTTGTTCATTCTACGATATACTGACCACCATGTGTCACAGGTGGTGTACGTGACTGCGACGATGCCGTACGTTTTGCTGACGACGCTGCTGGTCAGGGCGTGCATGATGCCAGGGGCTGCAGATGGGATTTCATTTTACTTAACTCCAGATTTCATGCGTCTTCAAAATGCTCAGGTCAGCTAAAACCTCAAAAACATTTTTATTTATGAAAAGACATTCCCACCGCAAACACACCTAAAAGCTCTGAAGGCTAAAATTTCATTCATAGGTGTGGTTAGAAGCACTTCTCCATGTATTCTACTCTTCGGGACCAGCTTGGGGATCTCTGATTGTCATTGCAAGCCACAACTCTCCCAGAAACTGTATTGTCAGGTAATAGATGAATGCGGGGATTGTCACAAATCCACTTACCAATGTTTAACTCAGTGAGTAGTTTACTAGTCTGCTCTTTTTGTATCCTGTACACATATGCTGGTACCCGTGAAGATCCGGGGTGGAATTGATATTCAGTAACCCATGCTTGTCATAAGAGGCGACAGTATAACGGTATCGGGTGGTCAGGCTCGCTGACGTAGTTGACACATGTCATCGTATCCCAATTGCGTAGATCGATGACTCATGATGTTGATCACTGGATTGTCTGGTCCAGATTCGATTATTTACAGATGCCGCCATATAGTTGGCATATTCAGTGAGGCGTACAACTAAGCTCACGCACACATATGCTGGTCATTCATTTACATGAATAAAACAAATGGCATACTTTATGTTGGCATTAAGACATAATGAATTAGGAAAGTCAGTGAAGAATTGATTTCACATTTGTTTCATAAACAAATAAAGTCAGGAAAGTTACTGCTGCTACTACTAGTTCTACTATTACAGACACTCACGAACAGCATCCTCCTCATGGTGAGTGCTGGGTAACGCTAACAGTGAGTGAGTGAGTTAAACTTTAAAGTCACATCGGCAGTATGTCAGCCATATTGTGACAATGAAAGTTGTAAATATATAAATGAATGAAAACAAACTTAGACAATATGCTTACATGTCTGCAAAGGACAGTAACATAACTTGTCTCGCACAAATCTAAAACTAGCATATAACCATATCTATCTATGTTCTATCTGCAACAATACAACACAAAAATGGACTCTAGGTCGCCAACACCCGAAGGTAGATCACGGGTAGCGCTTATAACGAAAGCCGAGAAGTACGAAAGCCCAGGATTGTCAAAATGAATTTGAATTTTCTGTTTTAAAATTGGTAATAACCATTTATTTCTAGTAATTTCCACTTTTGACACTGGTAATTACCTGTTTTAAACTGGTTATAACCACATTATTCTACATACATCAACTGACTACGAAAGCCCAGAGTGCGCAAAATGATTTTTAGAATTTTCTGTTTTAAAATTGATAATAACGATTTTTCTCTTGTAACTACCACTTTTGACACCGGTAATTACCACCTTTTTCTGGTAAATACCACTTTTGACACCGGTAATTACCACCTTTTTCTGGTAAATACCACTATTAAAACTAGTACTTACAACTTTGAGTACATGAGACTATTTAAGCGAATGATTTAGAATTTGGTAGGAGAGGTGTCCTACAGCTGTGTGTAATGTATGTATAGTCGAGTGTGGCGTGTGGGTTGTGTGTATAGAGGAGTGTGGCGTATCCCGTAGCTGTGTGAGTTGCGCGTATAGAGGAGTATGGCGTATCCTGTAGCTGTGTGGGTTGTGCGTACAAAAGAGAGTGGCGTATCCTGTAGCTGTGTGGGTTACGTGTACAGATTAGTGTGGCGTATCCCATAGGTGTGTGGGTTGTGTGTACAGAGGAGTGTGGCGTATCCTGTAGCTGTGTGCGTTGTGTGTACAGAGGAGTGTGGCGTATCCTGTAGCTGTGTAAGTTGTGTGTACAGAGGAATGTGGGGATTCCTATAGTTGTGTGGGTTGTGTGTATAGAGAAGCGTGGCGTATCCTGTAGCTGTGTGGGTTGTGTTACAGAGGAGTGTAGCGTATCCTGTAGCTGTGTAAGTTGTGTGTACAGAGGAATGTGGCGTTTCTTATAGCTGTGTGTAAAGAGGCGTGTGGCGTATCCTATAGTTGTGTGGGTTGTGTGTATAGAGAAGCGTGGCGTATCCTGTAGGGTTGTGGCGTATCCTGTAGCTGTGTGGGTTGTGTGTACAGAGGAGTGTGGCGTATCCTATAGCTGTGTGGCGTTTCTAATAGCTGTGTGTTGTTTGTACAGAGAAGTGTGGCGTATCCTATAGCTGTGTGGCGTATCCTGTAGCTGTGTGTATAGAGAAGTGTGGCGTATCCTATAGCTGTGTGAAGTGTGTGTACAGAGGAGTGTGGTGTATCCTGTAGCTGTGTGGGTTGTGTGTATAGAGAAGTGTGGCGTATCCTATAGCTGTGTGAGTTGTGTGTAGCTATAGAAGTGTGGCGTATCCTGTAGCTGTGTGGAGTTGTGTGTACAGAGCTGTGTGGCGTATCCTATAGCTGTGTGGAGTATCCTGTGTGTGGAGGAGTGTGGCGTATCCTGTAGCTGTGTGGGTTGTGTGTACAGTGTAGTGTGGCGTATCCTGTAGCTGTGTGGGTTGTGTGTACAGGGGAGTGTAGCGTATCCCATAGCTGTGTGAGTTGTGTGTATAGAGGAGTATGGCGTATCTTGTAGCTGTGTGGGTTGTGCGTACAGAGGAGTGTGGCGTGTCCCATAGCTGTGTGGGTTGTGTGTATAGAGAAGTGTGGCGTATCCTATAGCTGTGTGAGTTGTGTGTAGCTATAGAAGTGTGGCGTATCCTGTAGCTGTGTGGGTTGTGTGTACAGAGGAATGTGGCGTATCCTATAGCTGTGTGAGTTGTGTGTACAGAGGAGTGTGGCGTATCCTGTAGCTGTGTGGGTTGTGTGTACAGAGAAGTGTGGCGTATCCTGTAGCTGTGTGAGTTGTTTGTACAGAGGAATGTGGCGTATCCTGTAGCTGTGTGAGTTGTGTGTACAGAGGAGTGTGGCGTATCCTGTAGCTGTGTGGGTTGTGTGTATAGAGGAGTGTGGCGTATCCTGTACCTGTGTGAGTTGTGTGTACAGAGGAGTGTGGCGTATCCTATAGTTGTGTGGGTTGTGTGTATAGAGAAGTGTGGCGTATCCTGTAGCTGTGTGGGTTGTGTGTACAGAGGAGCGTGGCGTATCCTGTAGCTGTGTGGGTTGTGTGTAGAGAGAAGTGTCGTATCCTATACCTGTGTGTATCCTGTATCCTGTGCTGTGTGTGTTATAGAGGCGTGTGGCGTATCCTGTAGCTGTGTGGGTTGTGTGTGGAGTGTTGTGTGTATAGGCGTATCCTGTAGCTGTGTGGGTTGTGTGTATAGAGGAGTGTGGCGTATCCTGTAGCTGTGTGGGTTGTGTGTACAGAGGAGTGTGGCGTATCCTGTAGCTGTGTGGGTTGTGTGTATAGAGGAGTGTGGCGTATCCTGTAGCTGTGTGGGTTGTGTGTAGAGAGGAATGTGTCGTATCCTATACCTGTGTGGTGGCGTATCCTGTAGCTGTGTGGGTTGTGTGTACAGTGTAGTGTGGCGTATCCTGTAGCTGTGTGGGTTGTGTGTACAGAGGAGCTGTGTGCGTATCCTATGCGTACAGAGGGAGTGTGGCGTGTCCCATAGCTGTGTGTTGTGTAACCGTACCTAGTGTGAACCTACCAGAAAAGTGGTAATTACCATATTGCCAAATACTAAATTTGTATAATAAGAAACAATCCCTTATTCCGCCCCTTGGAATAACTATAAAACCTGAAATTTCGAAAATTGAACTCACTGACATTCCTCACATCGGCAATATTTCAGCCATATCGTGACTACAACAGGTAATACATTAGCAATAGATAATATTTGAATATAAATTCTGTCAACAAAGGACAGTAAAACAACTAGAATTTCGCAATTTAAGACATTACAACTAGTATTGATCGTAAAAATCGATAACTATTTGGGACAATACAATATTAAAACGGGATATAGATCGCCAACAACTGAAGGTAGATAACCATACTAGGGACCATGGGGACTTACAGTACCTTTGCTGCCTGCATGGACCCGAGCTGGATTTACACCATCCCTCCAGGTGTTGGCGATTATGGAGAAATTTAGCCGAACCTTAAAAGAACAAATATCCTATTTAAACGACGGTAGATATAAACCTACTTCAAATGAAATGTGTTTTAGATCTTTCATTGACAAAACTAAAGAAATCTGACACAAATCAACTAATTTATCAGCAAGTGTGTAAACAATTACGAAACGGCTACGATGCTTATAAAGCTATATTTGCTGATGGCTCCAAACATGGTAGCACAGTTGTTAACGCTACTATGTTCAAGATTGTCGAATAACAGCTAATTTTTTACTGCCGAATCAATAGCTATATTAACGGCTCTACGATATATGAATGGTCAATCTGGAGACTATTCATTATTTCTTCTGATACCCTCTCTTGTCATCAGGCCATATAGAATATTTCTTGCAAACATCCACTTTTAACTGAAATACGCGACTTATATAATGATCTTGGTACTGGCCAATACGACATCGCCTTCTGTTGGTTACCCAGTCAAGTTGGAATTACTCACAACACAATGGCTGCTGCTGCTAAAAAAAGTTGTGACGCAGCTTCATATCCTGTATAGCGTTTATAAACCAGTAATTCACCAAAAATGCATATACATTATTAAAAGCCTGTCCACAAATTACTGAAAGTCCCCATGGTCCCTAGTATGGTGATCCACCTTCAGTTGTTGGCGATCTATAGCCCGTTTTTATATTGTATCGTTGTTTAACGTGGTATATTTTTATGGTTACGTACTAGTTTTATTAGCAATTCTGTGATATCTAGGGAGTTTACTTTCTTTCATCGACGTGTATGTATTGTATCTAACTTGACCTTTATCAATATATAGCTCTTGTGGCGAAACATTATTTTCGCTGGATGAAGGGAAGTAACTCTGAGCATGTTTCCCGCATTAGGAGTTAAGCGCTTTAGTTTCGTATTTGCTGTTTTGGCTCCACTTGTGCCAACACGGTAAGTTTGAAATTACCGAACGAAGTAATGAGATATTGTAAACGTTCATATATCGGGAAGTATTTTGTAGCATCATTATTTCCATCCATATATATTGTTGAACCATGTGCATACAGTGGCAATAATGTGATTCCAAAATGTGGGCCCACTTCAGCGCCTGTTATAGGAGCCGAAACAAGTGAGCCCACATTTTAGAAACTTGCTTTTGTAATGCCCTTTTGTTTTTATCATGGTATTCTGTAATGCCCTTTTGTTTTTATAATATAACGGAAATAATGTCATTCCAAAATGTGGGCCCACTTCAGCACCCGTTATAGGAGCCGAAAATAAGTGGGCCCACATTTAGAAACTTGCTTTTTTTATCATGGTATTCTGTAAATGCTTTTTTGTTTTTATAATATAACACAAACTGCATGAAATTCAACTAAAACAACTTTAATTTCCCCTCAATGAACAAGAATGTATTCGCACATGTTGAATTCCTTAGACACGTCATCAGGTTGATTTTATTGAGTGTGTCCATATGCAGGATTATCACTTAAATCATGCTGAGGGAAATGCAGGATTATCACTTAAATCATGCTGAGGGAAATGAAACTATAATGAATATAATGAAACAAGAACAACAGTTAATTAAAACTCATTACTGTGATGGAAATAATTTTACATCAGAGACCTGGAAGTATTTACCAACAAGTATATACTGTTTCTGTAAAGTTATAAACACCAAGCAGAAAAACTAGTGAAAGGGGTGGTATTTCCTAATGAGATCTGTCATGAGGGAAAACATGCACTCATTCTTGTTGTTCCAACGGAACATAAGTTCATCAAGATCCGCACCAAGCTGCCCTTTGGATACAACATGCATGGATTTAAACTTTGATTTGGCGTTACCCCAAAACCCTTCAATGGTATTGGTGTGAGCCCCAGTATGAGGATCTACATAAATTGAATTGTTTTTGTGGCAAACTGTTTGGTGCTCATAACCATTTCTCTTTAAGCAAAGATATGATTTGAATTCATCAGTTATGATCTGAGTGCCAACTTCAACATGGGCAAGTACTATGGGTAGTAATGTTTCAGTGGTTCTGTTCTCAACACTGAATAAAAGAACATTTTTAGTGTCTCTATCCATGAGACCAAAAAACCCAATAGGTAGGAATACCCTGACTGGAACCCATGTGGTATTTTCTCTTTCTACCCCATTTGCTTTCATCCATCTCCACAGTATGGCCAACCCCACCCAAAGTAACTGGCTCATCTTATAATGCACGAGACATTAAGTCTCTGTATAAATTGTACCAATTGTACAATGATGTCTCACAAACATCAAGCATTTTGAGAGCCAAGTGGGCAGGTACATCAATGCAAAACAGATACAATATCATGAGGAAAGTACCAAGGCTAAGCCTCTGTCCTTCCCAGAAAGCTACCTAATCTCACTGACTTTGTTTTTCTATATTTAGGACATCGCCAGTTATGGCCATCAGCGTTCTGTTTGTCTTTCTGCCACAACATATTCACATTGCATATGCTACATATTTGTGAGGAAGCCAGTAATTTGTTCCTTTTCATATAGTCAAGTGTTTTCTCAGAGTCATTGCAAATTGAAGCTATATCTAACACTGTAACTTCCATTTTGATTTAAACACACCATTACATCAGTGAATATCCTGTGAAATGCTTGAATGCCTCAACGGCCAGCCAGCATGTGTATTGCTTGGAATAAATTCCTGAAGATAAGATGGAACTGACCCACCAGTAAAGTCTCCCAACAAAGGTAAGACCATCAAGTCTGCTGATCACCAGAATGTCAAATCCATTATGTCTAATTACTGCAAACTTGTATCTGTTATAACAGCTTCCAAACATTTCATCAACTTTTCCAGGAAGGAAATGAAAAGTGAAATTGTCATATTCCAACTCAGAAATACTTGACCAGTTCTCACACAGGTTTTCAGCAATACTATCTTCTGTGAAACTTCCTATTTGAGTTATATATGACTGTTTCTTTTTGGACCACCAATGTACAAGCTGAATTACTCTTCCTTCCTTAGCTGGTAGGTCTTTAGACACTGCTTTTAATTCATTCAGGATATGTTTGAAAAACATTATGTATGACACACACAGAAGCAGGCACCTAAGTCATCATAGTTCTCATGGAATCCAGAGACATATTTTGCAAGCAAGGATCTGACTGTAACTTCAATGCATGACCTGGGTGGGTATCTAAATGTCTGATGTATAAATTTCAAGTTCAGACTATTCATGTAAAAGACAGCATTCAAAACATTTCTTCTGTATCTTTTCCCATTGATGGTTCGTTTCTGTCTCAGTGTATATTTAAAATAACACAGCACATCAACTGAATGTTCTGGGAAAAGTGGTCTGAAACCTGTGTCATAAAATCTGTAATTTGCTTCATCCTCTTGATAATCTTCAATGAAATCACTTTTTTCTTGAGATGGCAGTCCACAAATTTTGCAAAATCTTTCTTTTTGACACACAATGGGATAACTTCGTTTGAGCCAAAATTCTTTAGGACACTGTAATAAACGTTTTTCACAATATTTCGTCACGCAACACTCACGGAATTCGTCCATTTCCCATTATTTTCAACTTCAAAACGAGTGATAACTTCGTAGTAAAAATCTACGGGAACAGTAGTATGCAAATTAGACTTACCTTTGACCTGACCCACGAAGGTCGATTATTTGGGCCAATAGAACGTCGCCTGGCTCACAGCTTCTCCAATGACACGACGGGGGCTTGTCTCATTAATATTCATGAGGTCCGAATCTGACAAGTTTCGCGGGGTTTCAACCCTGACTTTTGATTGTGTTTTCATCTTAAAACATTTCCATCAGTCGTTTATTTCAAGAAATACACAACGTTTTGAATTTATTTTCTTAGGAATACCTGATTATACTTGTTTAATAATACATAGCTGCTTTATTTTCGAATGTTGGCCCACTTCCTTGTATCGGAAAACAAACTTAGAGTTACTTCCCTTCACGTTGCCTCCATCCACCGATAATAATGTATCGCCGCTCTTGTAGTCACGATATGGCTGCAATATTGCCGATGTGACTTTAAATGTCAGCTCACTCACTCACTCTACTACGTCATATCTAAATCGAGCCTTTTTTACTTTTCAGAGATGCTATATTGGTTACTTTATTAGGGGAGTTGACAAGCGTTTATGCCGGTTTTATTGTGTTCGCAACGGTCGGTTTCCTGGCTCACAATGTTGATGTGCCTGTAGCTGACGTCATTACTTCAGGTGCGTTACACGCATAAATGTTAATGAAACATTAAAATGTAGCTCAGAAAATATTATTGTGGTTTGTGTTCATCTTACATTTAACGAGAATCGAACTCACTCCAAGAAATCGATACGGTTTTTCAATCCTAAGCCTATATTGTATCCAATATTTTAAATATACTTGACTGCTCCACCATAGGCGGTGGAGCCATAGTCATGTTTAGAGTGGATCAGTACTCTGTTCAGTTGAAGGAGGGTTTTCTGATTCCCTCGACACTTTGAGTTAGAGTCTACTCTTAACAAATCAAGGGCCTTCAGGCACATTCTTTAAATATTTAATGTGGGATTGAAAGGTCAAATGCTGATAAAAAATGATACACTCTTCAAAAAAAGAAACGCACAGGCGTGTTCAGTTCATTTCGATATATTTGGATAGGAATCGTCATTAGGACAATTCCTATGTTTGAATCCCGTTAATTATGTCGTATTTGTTGTGTATTGTAAACGTGTGCTTGTAAACGTGTGCCGTGAAACGTACATGCAGAAAGTGTTTTCTACGTAATGCACGCGCAATATGTGGGAACCGTGTGGAGACATCGATTATTCATTTCGAAATTTACGACGTAAACAAAGATATAAATGCCAAGATTGAATTCCACTGACCGAAATATCGCAATTGGACTTTTAGAAGCAGCGGAGTCCCAGTCTGCTGACACCATTATCGCATCGATATACCCGCTTCAATTCGACCCAAGATCGTCCCAGAAGGGGAAGGCCAGGAGTGACCACTCCTACTCATGACCGATTCATCTGGGTGTTTCACCGTTACTACAGCAGTGGACACTGCAAGACAGGTGCCTGGTCTTCGAACAATTTCCGACCAAAGATCAGAAATTGTCTGAGAGAAGTGGGGATTCGAGCATATCAACCAAAGGTTGGACCTGTCCTGACACGACTAACCGACAACGACGTTTCCAGTTGTGCAACAGGGTACAGACATGCGTTTGCAAAGGGCGACGCGTTTGATTCAGCGATGAATTGCGTTTCCTCCTGCAGGGACCGGAAGGGAAACAACGTATCTATCGACGTCGACATGAACGTTTTCAGCCGAACTGCATTCGACAAGTGGACATTTTTTGTTGAGGTAGCGTCATGGTGTGGGGTGTCCGTCCTACACGGGTAGATCGGAGTTTGTGGTGGTTCAAGGCAATGTTAGAGCAAATCGCTACATCTACACTTTTAAAACGCCACAGGGAGCTCTTTCAGCACGACAACTCTCGGCCCCATACAGCTCGTGTGACAGGTGCCTATTTCTATATGCCTATGCAAACGTCAATGATCTGAAACCGACCCCGCATCTATGGGACGCGTCGTAACCGTCACCATCGTCCTCAGACACTTGCAGAGCTTGCCAACGCGTTGCAGGGGGTTTGTCGAAGAAATCCCCAAGCAAAACTCTTGACGGCTTGTGCAATCCCTTCCAAGGCGGTGTATACATTTCTTTCTTTTTGAACTGTGCGTTTCTTTTAAATTTAGAACTATTTTCTAAAGACCATATCTTTGTGTGGTTTGTATTTGCTACAAAGGTGGACATAATTGCTTTTCCTACAATTTACCGATTACATTTAAACATAGCTGCAGCAGCCTTTCAATATTGTTCATATTTTGTCCCATGACAAAGAATACTAAAAGTATCCACAAACAGCAATCCATCAATGGAATCATTTCAACAAACAGATTGCCCAATTCGGGAGCCTTTAACGACCAGCAATGGAGTGCTGAGGACTTACATGGGGGAAGAGCTATTAGCGTTACCCAGCACTCACTTTACGCCATACGAGTCTACATGAAGCAGGGCTTACAAGCACACGAACAATGCAAATACCTGAATCAGTTTTTCTTATCTTCTTGTCAGTGAGATGAAATATATATGTGTCATCGTTATTTTCAGAATGGTTTATCATACTAACTATGTGTGTACCAATTTTTATGTGAAAGTATATGCTTCATGAAACTATTTTGCAGGTCCAGGCATTGCATTTGTTGTCTACCCCGAGGCAGTTTCACTCCTTCCTGTTCCTCAACTGTGGTCGGTGCTATTCTTCTTAGTAGTTCTGATGATGGGCTTCGACACCATGGTATAACATTAGACTAACCTGTTACTGAATCACGTAGACCAACTTTGGTTGCTGGTGGTCTGTAGATCGTTTATGGGTGAGTGAGTGAGTTACAATTTAAAGTCACTTTGGCAATATTTCAGCCATGATATATCGTGACTAAATCAAGTTATTGATTAGTAATGATTTAAGGTTTCGAACTGTTATCAACAAACGGCACGCATTTCAATGTTGAACCTGAACAACTCAGCAAGAATTGCCAGATGACGTTTAAAAGTGACATGCTGCAAGCAAATTTATCCCCTGTTCAAAAGCTTTTTAGAAAGTTATGTTAACATAGACACATTCAAAAGACAAGTTCTATAGTCCGAGGTCAAGTGTCACAGAGGAGGTGCAAGACATGCAGCATTCAGATCCAGTGCTTCTGTGAGCGTCTCTTTAAAAGGTTTAAACTTTTTGCCTCCAATGTCTCCTACTGAGTTCATTTACATCGTAGACACGTCGCGGTAAATGCCCTTTCGACCATTCAGCGTCTCTCTATCTTAATAATATGACCGATTTTCCTGCACAGAAAACAGTTGCATACAACTAACAATATCAAAAGTAAAGTTTGCAACGCACATGCGAAAAACAGAATCGTCACAGACAATTGAAGAAAACATTTGAAATGACGGCATATGCAGTTCAAATATATGTTATCTGAACAGCCTTCAGACGACTGGGACATTCAAACCAAAGGCAATTTATAAATTGAACGTTTATCATGTTGCACATTAAAGCTCCTCTTCAAGCAAAGCATTTATATACGAACAGTTTGGATCGATCGAGGCAGCCACCGGGTGTGTGGAGGATATTCTACCAAAACGATTTCACAAGAAACAACTTCCAACTGTCATGGCTGCTGTGTTTATGGGTGCAGTTTTCCTCTCTGGACTCATCTTCACCACCAATGTGAGCATCACGTTTAATGATTAATAGCTGAAAGATTATTTGTAAACAACATATGTGTTCTTCCAAATCCAGTTCATTCAAGGTTATCACGGTTATGCATAATATGTGGTGTAAACAACATGATTTCATAAAGATGTTCAATAGTACACCGTCGTTCTCTCTGGATGCCAACTCTTGTACATTTCAGGCCGGGGTGTACATGTTCCAGTTAATAGACTGGTATGTGGGTGCTGTGGCATGCTTAGTGGTCGCCGTCTTGGAATGTCTGGTTGTTGGATGGTTATATGGTTCGTGAAACATTATCTTTTTGAATCTATATTTTGACAAGCAATCAACCATCATCCGCTACTTATTGTCAAAACTATTCAGAAGGTTTCTTTTCAATAGTGAGTTTCTTTTGTTCTTTCTTCTTGATAGTATAAGCTAATGAAAAAGGATGGAGAGTCGGGAAAACACTTCGCAGCTGCGTGTGGAGTTAGACCCCATAGAAAGAACAGTATAAGTAATATGTAAAATTTCACATGAATAAGGTTCTGAGTATGTATGGCAGTTTATGTAACCGACCTTGAGCATTTACGCAGGCATTGCAATCGGCCACTAAAAGCTGAGGTTGTGAAAGCCTCAGCCCCTATCAACTTTATTGGAGGATTTGAAGACGTTGCAAACATGTTTTCAAATCATCATAGACACGTTCGTTTAGTCCCAGATCAGATGATACTAGAGTGAGTGAGTGCAGTTTTACGCCGTATTCAGCAATAAATAAATAATCGAGTCTGGACCAGACAATCCAGTGATCAACAGCTTGAGAATCGATCTACTCAAATGAGATAAGATGACATGTGCCAACCACCCGATCCCGCTAGTCGTCTCTTACGACCAGCATAGGTTACTGAAGATCAATTTTAACCCGGATCTTCACGGGTGATAATACTGGATGCCAATGTACATTTAGTTATGTGTACATGTACACGTTATCGTGAGTGGTGCTTCCAACATGTGTTATGTATTATTGTGTTCTTGTTTATATCCACAAGGTGTGAAACGTTTCTCTGTTGACGTTGAGGCTATGATAGGAAAGCGGCTTCCAGTTGTCTACAAGCTGATGTGCTTCATCGTTGTTCCTGCCTTGCTGCTGGTGTGTAATACATTTCCTCAATACAGACTCGTACAGAGATTCAGATTGATGAGATAGAGTATATCAAATTCTTTATTGCGCATTCGAGGCAAATATTGTAGCCGTAAACAACTATTGCTTGGACGTTAGGCAATGAAAAGATCGTTATTGCTCACTATAAATTACTCCTAGAAAATCATTAAGCATCAAGGAATATTACATCAATGTCTAAATATGAAAAAACACACCAATATCGATTCTCACACGTTCATGATTCACGTATGGTCATTTAGCGATGACTAATTTGCCAACATTTTCATGACAAGCTTTTTTATAATTTTAATTTGTTGTTAATAATGTTATATTCGGTAAGAATATAAACATCTGAATGTATTGATAGTGACCTAGTCCGTCTATAGTTTTCATGTCGTATCCAGGGACTGTTTTACATTCACACCGTTTGTTTTAAACAGGCATCTATGGTACTAACCATTGCAGCCTACAAACCACCAACATATGCAGACTATGAGTACCCACCAATCGCCGTCACCATTGGTTGGTGCATTGCTGTACTGCCAGTAGTTCCTATCCCTGTTACTATGGTGATATATATCCTGATGCAGAGAGGCTCCTTTGTTGAGGTTTGTGTTAGACAGACAAAAGTACTGTGTAAAGCTGATATAACAGATAAAACCATAAAGACCCTCTAACTCAGTCTCCCGTTTTTAATTCTAAATGATTAGACTAAAGTGGACTTGAATTTATAAACAGTTTCAACCTTCAAGTATTTTCGAGCGATTACGATAATGTTTAGAAAGGTTATAATGTGTTAATCCTTGCAGCGTGTAAAGACGGCCATGACACCAAGCCCTGAATGGCAAAGATGCAGACAGCGGTATGGCATTACAGGAGAGGCAGAGGAGTCTTACAGCATAAAGGAAAACCTGCTGCATGTTTTCAATCGATAGCAAAAACAACAGATTTCAAGGTCATGTGTAGACCTTGACACCGTCGTTTTCTTCACCAATCACCTTTTCTTAAAGCACCTGTGAGTGTCATTTCCATAACTTCAGTCATCTCCACTAACAGTAGAGTGAGTTAATATTTAAAGTCACATCGGCAATATTTCAGCCATATCGTGACTACACTTTCATATTTTCTTCATAATAAATACATACAAATTATTAGCCTCTGTCAGACAATCCGGTGAACAACAGCATGAGCATCGATCTGCGCAATTGGGAACCAAAGACATGTTGTCAACCAAGTCAGCGAGCCTGACCACCCGATCCCGTTAGTCGCCTTTTACGACAAGGATGGGTTGCTGAAGGCCAAGTCTTACCCAGATCTTCACGGATAACTCTTGTATATAGTATTTACGTACCATATATGAAACAGTCATTATCAAGATAATTAATGTTTTGTACAGATTTTCCACCCCATTTAGCATTTGAAACTACTTTTAGTACATCAAGAGCTTTCAAACCGAAACATGAGTCTCATTAACCTATTCAGAATATGACATACTTTTCAGCCGATCCGAATTTTCTCGTGTGAGTGAGTAAATATGTAACGTCACATCAGCAATATCTCAGCCATATCGTGACGAAAACAGTTTGTACAGACAGTTTATTTGCGTAATATCGGCCGAGTGGGCTATAATACAGTTATACAGTTGTATAAATCGATGTACAGTGGTCAAATGGATCCAGCTCTTGTTTGGAATACATTATGCAGAAATAAAGCAGTGAAATATACTACCTGACTGTTTCTTGATTTGAAAATAGTGGACCTTTATACACTTTTCGAAGTTGTACCAAATATTTTTTTCTCGCCAACATTCGTAATATTTACATTATAAAAAGACATGATTCTCGTCTTCAACTTCCAATGCATTACATACAGTGCACAAATATCCTGTTATGGGGATATCGTTTTCACATCTAAATTTGTTTATCTTCAGATTGTTATGGGAAATTCGAAATTTGCAATACGCACGTATTAAGTATTTGTTTTTCAATTCAGTGATGTACGGTTCCAAGTGAAGGTCCTATTTAAATTATGAATAGTGGCTGAGGAACGTTGAGCTGCAAATATCATAACGCCAGATCTGGTTAGCTATATCTTTGATGCGTTGTTCGAAGGTTAAGATGAATAGCTGCACATCGCCAACACCTTGGTTTAACCATACATGTGAAAATCCGTTTTTGAATAAAATAGATCTCACACTTGACACCCAATTAATTTTGCCCATATCGTCAAAAGTTTCAAGCATCTTATAACACTGTATGGGATAACGTTGTTGATTCATGTGTAACAGTTTAAACCAAAACTTAATAACTTTGATCTGGCTGCAAACATACATTGGATAACATCCAAGTTCACCGAAGATAGCCTTGTTAGAAGCAAATATTCCAATTTTGAGAAATCCTTTAAATACGTCATTTGAATCCTTTCAATTGAATCTGAATATTTGTGTCCCCAAATTTCAGCTCCGTAGGGTAGTATTGGTGTTATCTTCCTATCAAAATAATCCGTGCCGTAGAGTATGTAATTTCCTGTTTTTTCTCAAAGATTCTAAACACTGAAAAACAGGCTTTGTTTGCTTGTTGTGCAAGAGTTTCACACGCCTTTGTCCATATTAATCTTGATGAAAACACGATACCAAGATATTTATAGTAAGTTACAACCTCCATAGTCTGATTACCGATGAACCATTTCTCCGATTCCGCCAGAATTCAACCATTTCGAAATACGATGATATTTGATTTTCTTAAATTCAACTCAAGTCCCCAATTTAAACAGAATTCAAGGAGCCTTAGTTGTCGTTGAAGACCAATAACACTAGTGGCAAAAAGAACGATGTCATCGGCAAACATTAGTAGCAGCAGATCTTGTATATCCTGGGTAACGAACACTCAGTTCAGTGGCAAATTAATAAAAAGTACAAAAAGTACGGGACTTAGGATACATCCTTGTCTTACTCCACGGGAGGTATCACACGCTACTGTTCCTGAATTACAACTTTAACACAGGCCTTCACTGATGCGTACATACTTTTAAGCAAGATAAGTAACTTTCCATGACATCCACGTTGCATTAATACAATAGTCCAAAAAGTCAAATGCGTTTTTAAAGTCAATGAATCCGCAGTAGAAACGCCCTTTTGTTTTACCCAAATATTTGGAACACAATGCCTGTAGGGTAAATAAATGATCTGTAGTAGAATATTGGGGACGGAACCCTGCTTGACTTTCTGATATTAATTCAATCCAATAAGTTCAATCCATTTTCTAAGTCGTGACTCGATTATTGTTGTAAAGACCTTTCCCATAATATTAAGCAGTGAAATTCCTCTGTAATTTGATGGCTCCTTCTTATCTCCGGACTTTAATAAAGGCAAAATCATTCCAATATTCCAATGTGATGGGAATAAACCCTCATCTAAGATCTTATTAAATAAACAACTTCAGATATGGAATTAGAAATTCCGATGATAGTTTGTAAAGTTCCGGTGGTACCCCATCAACACCAGGTGTCTTCCCATTATCAGGTTAGAAATTGCATTTTTGATTTCTACTTCAGAAATTTCCTCATCGAGGTGGTGGTGGTGGAATTGGGTTTAACGTCGTGCTTGAGAATATTTCGCTCATATGACGACGTGCATGCGTGTGCATGTGTATGTGCAGCTGCTTGTACTAGCCCAGACTGAAGCTGGTTTTATAGTGCTAGCCCACTGAGATACCATGCCGCAGTGAAGCATGAATACCCCACTCAGACACATTATACTAACTCCGACCCAACCAGTCCTTGTTGTACCCATTAATGCCGAGCGTCAGACAGGGACCAACAAGTACCCTATTTTAACGTCTTTTGGTATGACGCGGTCGGGGATCGAACCCACGACCTTCCGCACTCCGGGCGGACGCTCTAACCACTACACCACGGAGGCAGTCTTCATCGAGGTAGATGTCCTGGTTAGCTAACGCATCACGGTCATGGCACGAATGGTGTTCTAGAAAGGTTTTTTTAACATGTTCATCAAAGTCAGAGTTCGTTTCAGTTACTGTAGGATTCAATAACTTCTCAAAGTAACTCTGCCAGTCCTGAGCTTGAATCCATGAATCATTACTTTTGCGAAATGCTTGTTTTATCCTTTTCCAGAATTCCTTGCAATTTCCATGAGTTGCTGCATCGGTGATCTCGTCTGCTTCCTTCTTATCAAATTCGATTTTCTTAAGTGTGCAACACTTTTTTAAAGGCTCGTTTTGATTCTATGTAATCCCTTCGATTATCGTCACAGTTGAATTTCCTTAATTTGTGAAGACATCTATATTTCATTGCTTTTAGTTGCTGGCAATCGTTATCAAACCAGGGTGGTTGTTTAAGAATAGTTCGAACATTAGAAACGGTCGATCTGAGTTGTCTCCCTGTAGCAGCGACAGTATATGACAGTTTGCCGACAGCACGGTTAATATCACCATCTAAATATTCCATGAATTCTGAAATAATCCCCTTCACTTTGTCAGAGGTATACACATCAATGAAATTGTTGTCTATCGCTATTGCTATAAACATATCTTGGCACTTTCAGAAGAGGTATACTAGGCGCAGCTTGGCTCGTCACAGGCTTGATGACGTCACTAAGGTGACATAATATAGGGAGATGATCAGACTCTGATCTCGGTACTACACACATAGAAAATAATTCACTCGATACCAGTACATAGTCAACGACGCTGGCTCCAGAATGCGAGGTGAATGTAAAATTACAAAGCACATCACCCGGTTTCCTTCCATTCGCAATATGAAGGCTAAACACTTTGCACAAGTCGAGGAGACTTCTACCAAACTTATTTGTTTGATTATCACATGATAATCTTTTATGTCAAAACAGTCTTCCTGAAGTGGCACATGTTGAGTATCATCGTTTAAAATAAAATCTGATTCTTCAGCAGTCCGTGCATTAAAGTCACCAATAATTATGAATTTAATGTCATCTCCGAAGTCTGACATTATGTGTAGTATTTTCTTTTCAAGAGGAAATACCATCATCATCTGAGTCTGCGTACTCATTTGCATATTCTGGGTGAATATACAAAAACAAAACAAATATGTTTTCGGAAAATGCACTCATTTGGAAAACAATTATGTTGGACCATTGCTCATAGAATCTCTGAAAGGAAGATGAAATATTTTGTTTGACACACACACTGATCCCTCCTGAGAATCTGCCAGGATCATTCGCACGTCTAGCGTCTGAAATAAAACATTTATAATGCTGAAATATACTATTGAGTTTAGCTGATAAGTCAAATGAGTGTGGGCACATTGTTTCTATAAAGCAAAATATATCAAATACAATATAAAGTGAAAACATTTTGAAGATTAAAACCTGTCGACGATGGAGAGCAAAAATACTTGAGAATCACAGATATGAATATAAAACAAGCGAGCAAAGCTAAAACATTTCAAGTAAAGAAGACAATACAGTATAAAACACGGGCTATAGATCGCCAACAACTGAAGATAGGTCACCATACTAGGAACCATGGGGACTTACATTACTTTTGCTACCTGCATGGACCCTAGCTGTATTTACACCACCCCTTCAGCCACTGGCAATTGTAGGAAAATGTAGCCGGCAGTTAAAAGAACAAAGATACTACGTTTAAAATATGGTAAATTTACATTTTACTTTGAAAGTTTTGGGTGCAGCCACTAACAATCTAAGTTACTAATCTAAATTACCAATCTTTAAAATATATCTATTTACAAAACACATCAATCAGAATTCATCAAACAAATCAATTTCTTTAAAAAAAACAATAATTAAATGAAAATTAACATTTGTATAAAGATCCTTCATTGTTTTTACATTAAAAATAATATTTATCCCTTATGAATGAGAATTCAACACAGTCAAGCAGGATATGCTTGACTGTGGCTCTCTTATCACAAGGGATACAAAACGGAGGATCTTAACCTTTTAGCAGGTATTGTTAGTATAACGCGTATGGCCAATGCGACATCGTCGCGTAAAGACCTCCTCAAATCTGGACTGACAACCCAAGTAGGTGTAACCAATGTAAGGTTTTATTTCATGTAATTTTTTTGTTACCTACTTGGGTGTCCCACTTCTTTTGCATCAGATCACGGATATAAGATCTAATTGTAGCTTTATAATCAGTGTATGGAATAAGAAGTAGTGTCACAGATTGTTGAGTGATGCCTTGGCAGCAAGATCAGTCATTGTGTTCCCAGATATGCCAACATGGCTGGGTAACCAACAAAAGACGATGTCGTATTGGCCAGTAGCAAGATCATTATATAGTTCAATAATTTCATTTAAAAGTGGATGTTTGCAAGAAAGGTTATTAATAGCATGAAGGCAAGAAAGAGAGTCTGAAAAATGATATATTGTTTATATTTCGGGTGTCTATTAATATATTGTAAGACTGTTAATATGGCGTTAGCTTCTGCTGTGAAAATAGAGCTGTTATCAGGCATTCGAGAAGATATTGTTCTGGATCCAATGACAGTGGCACAAGCTACTGCACCACCATCCTTGGACCCATCTGTAAATAAGGATTTATATGTACATGTATTATATTTCTTTCTTAATTGACTAAATTCTTGTTTATACCGTAATTCATTATTTTCTGATTTTTTAAATGTGGTCAATGTTAGGTCAACGTGTGGCCTAACCAGTTGCCAAGGAGGAGAAGAAAGCAAACACGAAGGGGATATATTCTTCATCTCAATGCCGGCAGCAGTTATGAATGGTTTAACTCAGTGCCCAAGAGACGGAACAAGAGAATATGTCTTGGTGTATAAATCCTCATAGTGGGGATTGAAGACACAGTTGAAACAGGGTTAGACTTGTTAGAAAATATTTTTTTAATATATTGTGTAGATAATTTTATACAACGTTGTCTAAGAGAAGGCTCATCAGCCTGCACGTAGAGACTGTCAACAGGAAGGTTCTGAAGGACCCAAGACAAAGTCTTAGACCTTGGTGGTGGACAGAATCTAATAGTTTTAAGCTGCTTTTCCAGGCTCCACCATATACGACGGAGCCATAATCAAGCTTTGAGCGAACCGGTGATCTATATAGGTGTAGGAGGGTAGCATGTATTTTTTTAGGTATTTAACATGCGGTAGAAAAGTTAAATGTGAGCCTCCTTGACAATTTTGATGGAAGTGCCATTCAAAAATAGTTCAGGGTCCTTATGCGGCTTATATTTTCTACAGAAGTGTAGACAATTAGTTTTTGACTTTGAAAATTTAAAGCCATTTTCGAGACACTATTTATCTATTTTGTTTAAACACAACTGCAGTTGCCGTTCAATAGTATGCATATTTTTTACCGCGACAAGAAATATTAAAATCATCCACGAAAAGTGATCCATTTATTGAATCATATTTAAAACCTTGGATAAACTGTTGATCTTGATACTAAACAGTGTGACAGACAAATACTGCCTTGTTGGACACCCTAATCCTGATAATAATGGTCAGACAGGGTAGAACCCACACGGACTTGAAATTGCCTGTCTGTTAAACTGTGATACAAAAAGAGGTAAACGACCCCTCAAACAAAAATCATGTAAATCCATCAAAATGCCATGCTTCCAGGTGGTATCGTATGCTATCTCGAGATCAAAGAATATCGATACGGCATGTTGTTTATTTACTTTTGCATTTTTAACAATGGATTCTAAACGTACCAAATGATCAATGGTACTATGATTTTTCCTGAAACCACATTGGATATATGTAATAAGGTTATTGGTTTCAAGATACCATGTTAATCTATTGTTTACCATTCCTTCCATGGTTTTACAGACGCAGCTGGTTAGAGATATAGGTATGTAATTAGACGGATCAGTGTGATCCCGGCCAGGTTTTAGAATAGGGACTACAATGGCATTATGCCACGAAGGTGGGAAATTCCCTGAAGTTCATATTTGATAAAAAAGTTCTAAAAGGATTTCTAAACATGATTCAGGCAAATGCTTCAAGAGTTGATAGTGAATATTGTCAGCTCTTGTTGCTGAATCATGAGCTTGCTCAAGGGCAGAATGGAGCTCCTGTAGCGAAAATATCTCGTTATAATCTTCGCCATTATTCGAATTAACATTTATTCTTTTCTTCTCCTCTTGTTTCTGATATGTTTCAAACTCGGGGACCTAATTTGACGAAGAAGAATGCTTGGCGAGTGTTTCACCAAGTGTATTCGCAATGTCAGCTTTATCAGTTAATAAGTTTAAGATGGTGAACAGTAGATTTTGAGCCTTTGCCTTTTTCTCTTTGAACCATGTTCCACACCTTTGAAATCGGTGTGCGGGAATTTATTTTGGAAACATAGTTCCTCTAAGACTGACGCTTAGTCTGTTTGAAAGTGCATCGAGCTTTGGCATTTACTTTATCTAAATTATGGACTGTAGGATGTCGGCGAAAATACTTTTCAGTGAGCGAAAAGACCCGGGTTCGATTCCCTTCATGGGCACAATGTTTGAAACCAATTTCTGGTGTCTCCCGCCGTGATATTGCTGGAATATTCAATTTGTTAAAAGCTAAACTCACTCAGTCATGACCAAACGTGTTGTGGACTGCAAATAGTCAAGTCTGGACGAGCAATGAACATAGGCTACACTCATTTCATGTAACCCAATACACATGACCAAGACGACGTTTGTAAAGAGATCTCAGATATGTCCCTACGTATGCCGTTGCTATAAAACATTTGAAATACACAACTCTTGGCTAAGTAGGCAGTTAGTACTGTGACACATGGAAATCTGTATCGCTGGCTTTGTCTGCAGATACACGTGACTCAGAGGATGATATTGCCAACGTGTCGAGTGTTTCCTTCTGGGTAGTCTGTGTAGGTTAATGGGTCGCCCGACACACCGGAGATCGGGTTCCATAACAATGTATGACGACCTGGTGAATATTACCGTAATATTGATAAAAAAGGCACAACGTCACACTCACTCGCCTTCGTTCTAGCTTCTGTGTGTGCGGTGGGGTAGCCTAATGGTTAAAGCGTTTGCTGGTGACGCCGCAGACATAGGTTTGATTCCCCACATAGGTACAATGTGTGAAGCCCATTTCTGGTGTCCCTCGACGTGATATTGCTGGAATATTGCTAAATGCGGCGTGAAACCAAACTCACTCACTCTACATTCTGTGTGGTGTAGGGCGTCTGACCTGAAAGTTGAAGGGCAATAATTTGATCCGTTGACCGCGTCATACCTTAAAACTTCAAAATATACGTACTGACAGATATAACGAACAATTTGATAGTCCGGGCCACGTGCTGTATGTTAGTCGAAATGCGAATAACGAGTTACGATTATAACTTATAACCTAATTCAGTAGACACTCTCAGTTCGATATAACCGTATTTTACAGCATATTAAAAATAAGATATTTGCAAATTGTTTTATTTATTATTAACACCCTCCATTTCCTCTTTGGCAACTGAGGCAATGGGGTAGCCTAGTGGTTGAAGCATTCGCTCGTCACGCCGAAGACCAGGGTTCGATTCCCCACATGGGTACAATTTGTGGAATCCATTTCTGGGGTTCCCCGCCGCGAAATTGCTGGATTATTGCTAAAAGCGGCGTAAAAAAACCATACTCACTACCTCAGTAAACTCTGCTTGTCCTATAAGGTCACGTGATGGATTGGATAGTCAGTGGTTAGGTTGATTCACGCTATTGACAAACACTGGTTCACTTGTCTAAACTTGATTAGATACACGAGGCCGCCATAATACAGCTGGGATATTTCTTAATTCGGTGTTCCAAACTCACAGATTTTATACGTTGGTGAGGATATGTATCACTTGTAATCACGATCAAGAAATTACGTCAATATCAGGGCAAACAGACCGTTATATATTTTGTTGAATAAGTGCCGTTCATTCAGGATATTAAATATGAGGCATTGCTTTATGTACAACGCAAGTGTAGGACTTCGGAATGGAAACATATCAAACGTCTGGCACGAAACTTCGCTTCAGTTTTCTGTGTAACAACTATGGAGTGATTACTGTGTATGGATAACTTAAATCCTGATCGTTTTCTTGATGTTCCTGATTCAGTGCAATTATTCTCTGATGAACTAAACAAAATAGCCGATGCATGTACATGTATTCCTAAATCCTCTGTAAATCCGCATATACATAAACCATGGTTTAACAATGAATGCAAACAAGCCAGGAAGGCACGAAAAAAAGCCGAACATTTTTTCCGTCGCCACCCAATGGTGCATAACTTAAATAAATATAAAATTTTGAATGCTAAAGCACGGCGCGCGTTTAAGCAATACAAGCGCTAGTCTTGGCATCAGTATGTTTCGAATATAAATTCACGGACGCCGATGTCCAAGGTATGGAACATGATCCAGAGAATTAAAGGTAAGGGTACCAAATCAAGCATACATCATCTCAAAACTGGAGATCAGTTGTTCACAGATACATCTGATATCGCAAACAAACTGGGTGAAACACTTCAAAAACATTCTTCCTCGTTTAACTATGTTCCTATATTTCAAAAATACCAAAAACAGCAGGAAAAGAACAAAATTAATGTGAAGATTATTATGAGATCTTTTCTATTCATGAGCTTCATACTGCTCTTGAACAAGCCCACGATACTGCAGCAGGAGCTGATAACATTCATTATCAGCTTTTGAAACACTTACCGGAATCCTGTTTAGAGACACTACTGAATATTTTTGATGACATTTGGACATCTCGCAAATTTCCTTCCTCTTGGCGTGATACCATTGTTGTACCCATACCTAAACCTGGACGTGATCATACGGATCCCTCTAATTATAGGCCCATTTCTTTGACTAGCTGCGTTTGCAAAACCATGGAACGCATTGTCAATAAGAGATAAACTTGGTACTTAGAATCCAATAATTTAATCACAAATATTCAATGTGGTTTTCGTAAAAATCGCAGTACCATTGACCATTTAGTTCGATTGGAATCATTCGTTAAGAATGCCATTATTAACAAGCAACATGCAGTGTCAATATGTTTCGATTAAGAGAAAGCTTATGACACGACATGGAAGCACGGCATTTTAAAAGATTTACATGATTTTGGTTTACGAGGCCGTTTGCCTAAGTTTATATCCGAGTTTTAAACTGACAGGCAATTTCAAGTCCGTGTGGGTTCTACCCTGTCTGATCATCATGATTAGGATCAGGGTGTCCCACAAGGCAGTATTTTATCTGTCACACTGTTTAGTATTAAGATCAACAGTTTATCCAAGGTTTTAAGTGATTCAATCGATGGATCACTTTTTGTGGATGATTTTAATATTTCTTGTAGTAAAAATATGCATACTATTGAACGGCAACTGCAGTTGTGTTTAAACAAAATAGATAAATGGTGTCTTGAAAACGGCTTTAAATTTTCTAAATCCAAAACTAATTGTCTACTTTTCTGCCGTAAATATAAAACACATAAAGACCCTGAACTGTTTTTAAATGGCACTCCCATCAAGGTTGTAATAGAGGCCAAGTTCTTGGGTCTGATTTTCGACTTCCATTTAACCTTTCTTCCGCATATTAAATCCCTAAAAACTAAATGCAATATCACGGCGGGGACACCAGAAATGGGCTTCACACATTGTACCCATGTGGGGAATCGAACCCGGTTCTTCGGCGTGACGAGCGAACGCTATAACCACTAGGCTACCCCACCGCCCGATAAGTTAAGCTATGACTATGCAGTCACAGTGCAGAAACCAATAAAACCTACACTGAAACATGTTGCATGTAGTGTATCTGTGTCTTCTTTGGGGCGGTGGGGTAGCCTAATGGTTAAAGCGTTGGCTCGTCACGCCGAAGACCCGGGTTCGAATCCCCACATGGGCACAATGTGTGAAGCCCATTTCTGGTGTCCCCCGCCGTGATGTTGCTGGAATATTGCTAAAAGCGGCGTAAAAAACCAAACTCAGTCAGTCAGTGTCTTCTTTATTGTTCGTCGCCGCATTCAGCAAAATTCCAACTATATAACGGCGGTCTGTAAGTGTTGGGGCCAGTCAATCCAGTGATTGACATCCTGAGCATCGATCTACGCAATCGAGATATGATGACATACATCTTTACGGTTCCTAAGAAATTAGTAAATAGGAAATGTTGAAATAGACAGGTACTTAGATATTGTGTATGAGATACAGATACAAGTATATATGGTAATTTGAAATAGGCCAGTGTTTAGAACTGTTTAATATTACTAGTGATTGAAACTACGTGTGGTTTTATATCAGAAATTGAAAGGCTATTATAACTATGAAGAAGAAAATTATCTAAGAACTTTCAGGTATCCATGATTCAGTACTGGGAACGTTTAAATAAGAGGAAAGGTTACAGACATCGGTCATCAGAACTTGTATGCAGTGGTCGACAAAGCTACTGGCCCGCTAGCCCAGTGCCAGTAACATACAGAAATTGTACATATACTCATGCCAATGATGGTTGTAACCCCCCTCCCCACCCCAACCCCACCCCACATCGAATTAAAAAAATTGAAGGGGGTGATAACCATTATTGGCATGAGTATATTATCAGTTATTAGAATAACACCAATGGTGAATGACAAGAAAACAATTAAAAAAATCCAGGTATACGTGTTTAAGCATGAGAAAAAGAATATCAACCGAGTGTCCCTTGATAACGACAGGGGTTTAAACAGAATAGGCTTTCTGTTTATCATCTGAAATAATTCGTCCAACTTTTCATTTTGTAAATGCGCACATGCGGATTATAATGTTTATCTAAAAGCTTTAGTGACGGAAGTTACATCACTTGATGACGTCATCGTGACAGATGACGTCACAATGATTTGCGAGGCATTTGGATGCAATTTCATTGTACTTTTGTGTCATAGGAGGCTACGGGAGAACTCATCCAAGCGATGTATATACCATGATGATAGTCATTTGATGAATGTTTCTGTGTAAGTATTATGTTCATTAACATAGTGATGCTCTCAAGAAGATCATACATAGAACATAATAGCATAAGGAATTAGGTACTTGGGTATGTTTATGTAAATCAGTCATATCATACAAACAAAACAACGGGTAATATACAATACATAGTAGCATGAGATAAAGGAGACATTATAACCAAGTGATAAATGAGTGTAAATTTGTTATATATATATATTTGGTTATAAGAATCTCGTACATGAAATGCCACGGAAATCTCTCCAAATAACTTTGTTGATATGCTGATTTTTGTCTGCGTACCGACTAATACAACTTGGACAAAGGGAACGATCGACGAGGATAGAAACCTGGAGACATGACTAGCCCGTAGTAGGTGTGTTTTCCTAACGACGACCTTTACGTGTTTCAACTACAGTGTAGACATTAACATCGGCAGCACCCAATGAACGCTGCATGGGAACCATGAGGTAGAGGTACAGTAAGTGTCCATTGCCCCTAGAAAAATGAATGACCTTTAGTTGCTGGCGAACCAGTGCACAGATTATATATTTATCTGAATCGTTGACCATACAATATTTAAGTGTTCTTCATCTAATGTTCAATATCATTCTGTATCCGAAATACGTCAATAATCTAAGTCACACATAATCTCATCCAATGAAGTAGTCAATAAACAGTATCATCCTTCTATGTTTCATTATTTTCATAAATGGAACATGTGAAACATGTGGTCTCACATTAGGCAAGTTGAGTTTCTTCAAACTTGCCTCTGTCCACCTAGCAGAAAATGGGTACTCGGTGGGATAAGTCACATGACTATTAACCTTCTAGCGCCTCATATGCAGCTTGGGTTTTCCAGGGTAATAATAATCATATTCTGTAGCGCTTTGAGGATGCCTTAGGGTGTGGAATAGGTGCATTATCAATATGCATTATTTATTATAACAATCGACTTCAAAACGAGAGAACATCTGACAAGATTTGGTACACTTCTTGATATCACCGAAACTGATATTGCCACTTCAAACCACGAGCGACCTTTATCCATTGCCAACACTTTAAAGAACTACACTGAAATAGTTTGGTCCTCCCACAGACAAATACCATAGATGATATAGGAATCGATATTTTTGACCTACGAAGCTCTATGTAATTATACGGAGGAAAGTGCACAGAGGAATGACAAGTCTTTAAGGATGATTAACTTCTTTATTGTACAATGTCTACGTTTCGGTATACATACTTATACCGTCATGCATGAGTGAGTGAGTGAGTGAGTTTAGTTTTACGCCGCACTCAGCAATATTCCAGCTATATGGCGGCGGTCTGTAAATAATCAAGTCTGAACCAGACAATCCAGTGATCAACAGCATGAGCATCGATCTACTCATTTGGGATACGATGACATGTGTCAACCAAGCCAGCGAGCCTGACCACCCGATCCCGTTAGTCGCCTCTCACGACAAGCATGGGTTACTGAAGGCTCATTCTAACCCGGACCTTCACGGTACCGTTATGCATGAAAGCGGTATAAGTATCTATACTGAAACGTCGCTAGTGTACATTATAGAAGTTGATCATCCATAAAGACTTGTCATTCCTATTGCTTACAACTTCTAGGACGCCTCTCAAACAGTTAAATGTACATATACATACAAAATGTGAAACACCGCACTTTAATCTTTGCAGTAGCATTCGAACACTTTCAATTTGGAACATTTTGTCTCTTATTACTCCAACAAAAGTAAAAATGTAAGTAACGCGTCTAAATTGGACTTGTGGCACTCATCAAAGGCAGAAAAAGGGTAAATTTCAAACATTGTCACTGTATGATATTATCATATTCCAGCAAGAGGTGAGATGACCTCGCATCGGGCTCAACGTCACGTTCAACATGATCGCTGTTACATAGCGTACATAGTAAATGTACATAATAAAAATAAATATATGGAATGTTTGGAACGGTAAACTGCTATGTAGGGTTAAATAACACATTTAGGAAATGTATCTTTAACACATAAGTAACTCCCATTTCAACGAACAAATTTATGATATTGAGAGAAACCGTTCAATCGGCAACATGTAGTCGAGTTGGGCCTTTTACGTGCGCTTCTCTAAGTGGACGAATGGTGTCGGAATGTTTATAGTATGAGTGAGTGAGTTTAGTTTTACGCCGCATTCAGCAATATTCCAGCTATATGGCGGCGGTCTGTAAATAATCGAGTCTGAACCAGACAATCCAGAGATCAACAGCATGAGGATCGATCTGCGCAATTGGGAACCGATGACATGTGTCAACCAAGCCAGCGAGCCTGACCACCCGATCCCGTTAGTCGCCTCTTACGACAAGCATGGGTTACAGAAGGTTCATTCTAACCCGGACCTTCACGGGTAGTATATACTGGGCAAAGTTTATGTTTCAAGTATATACTGAGCAAAGTTTATGTTTATAGTATATAATGAGGCTACTACTGCACTATAACTTACTCATTTTGTAATAGGTTGAAGTATTGTAAAATTATTGTCCTCCTGAGAGGTTACGTAAGTCCCAAAACCTTCAAAGTTAAATTTAGACTTATCAAATTTTTAAAACGTAGTATTTTTGTTATTTTAACTGTCGGCTAAATTTTCCTACAATCGCCAGCGGCTGAAGGGATGGTGTAAATCCAACTAGGGTCCATGCAGGTAGCAAAAACACTGTAAGTCCCCATGGTCCCTAGTATGGTGATCTACCTTCAGTTGTGGGCGACCTATAGCCCGTTTTTATATTGTATTGTCTTCGTACATAAAATAGTTTTACATGTACATGCTAGTTTTAGACTCGATCTGTGATACTCTAGTTATTTGACAGTCCTTCGATGACTGATTATTTAGCAACTTACATTTATTGTGTGTGTAAAACATTTCTCGTCACTATATGGCTGAAATATTGCCGAGGTGACGTTAAATTTTAACTCACTCACTCACTCATTTGGTAATATGTTTCTCTAACAAATGCATCATGACAACCAGGCCGTGTCCTTCCCCATCCGTAGGACCCGCTAATCGTACACTTTGCATTAAAAAGTAACTGTAGCCTGTACACACAGCAGTGCTCCTGTCATTCTTTATAAAGAAACCAGACAATCAAGAAATGGATAAGCAATCAAATAAAACACACGTAAGGGCATGTTCATTTTTTAAAACTAACATACTCTCTATCCACCATTTGTTCGACTCATGCATTTTCGCTTTATATGTACAACAACACAACCATGGCTGCTGGCTAAAACGTTCCACTATTTCGCTGGTGGTAACTGCCCACTCAACACAGGCGAATAAACTCTGCCAGGTAACCTAAACATACATATTACTTTCAAGTTTACGGCTGATAGTTGATTACATATTGCGGTGAAAAACAGCATATCGGTAACGGTCACGTATAATCATATTTTCCCCAGCGTTTGGGCCATTATGACCTGTTTTGTTCTCATGTATCCGAAGCGTATTCAGACTTATTCACGAGGTGGCGGTAAAAGAATGTTTGCTTCAGTTGTAGAGTCACACAAAGTCAATTTATGGTAATGTCAAGTCATTTGTCAGAAGAAATATAATGTTGCCAAACAAATTTCGTTGTAATTTAGGTGTTAGTCAAGGCTGCGTTTTATGTCCTTGCTATTTCTTTTTTCATGCCCTTGCTATATCAGTTATTCATAGATGTAATTATACACACAAGAGCAAGAGACGTTTTCTGGAGTACAAGTGAGTGAGTGACTTTGAGTTTACACCGCTTTTAACAATATTCCAGCACTATCACAGCGAGGACACCAGAAATGTGCTTCACACATTGTACCCATGTGGGGAATCAAACCCGGGCCTTCGGCGTGACGAGCGAACGCTTTAACCATTAGGCCCATCCTGGAGTGCAAGGATGTCAGTCAATTTTGAATAAACTAAAATTGATTTTTTTTCTGAATGGTGAGCTGCTGAGTAAAGGTTACACAAGGTTTTAATTTGTAGCTCTGTTTTTAGCATTAAGCTATTATGGACACAGGCTTTAAACATTATTGCAGTCAAGCCAAAAACGGTATTGATCAACCTATTTCTGGTTTGTTTTAAAATGTAATTTTCTCCCAAATGGCTTTTGGATGCTAAGATATCATCCATGTTATTGCATAGGTCCGAAATATTCACATTCCGTAAAATGGAAGAGGTTGATCAGACGAAAGTCGATTTCTTTAGGTCATTACTGATTCCCAAGCTCCTGTTTGGTGCCGCATAAACACAGGGTAATCTCAGCGGAATATCTTGGAGCAAGTACTGTTTGGTGGGGGTTCATTGATGTTCTTGGGGTGCCTCTCGCAGGACTGTAAACATGACCTTGTAATGATTGGACAAAATCTAAAATATACAACTGTACATCCCTGACATTCCAGACAGGGTTGTTGTTCCACATTTTAATGACTATCCTCTTTACACAAGGGCAATCTTTATAGACGACAAGGCTAGGTCACATCGTGCACGTGACGTAGGCGATTTCTTACGTCAAGAGGCGGAAGGAACTCTACTTTGGCCTACAAGGTGTCCAGATCTCAATTCCATGAAAGACTTCATGTAAATATGTTTTTTCATGACAAGGATTTATTTATTAGTATTTATGATTGTGAACCCTATGTCTAAGTAAATTTTCACCTCTGGTTTGAATAACTGTTGCTACTCGGTTCACAATCCATGTTTTGTTACTTGAAACATATCCCGGACCACTAAGGTTATTCCGGGCCCAGCAGCTGCAGTTTGTGGAAAAATGTGAGTAATGACAAAGTCAACATTTACTAGTATTGCGAATATACATAGGGAAGAATAAACTGACGCACAAAAGAAACATTACCAAACTAAAGTTTGACACGTTGGGGCAGAACCTCGAATACTGTTACAAAATGATTTGCTCACAGTCGCTAAAACACAAAATAACCGACTTTCCCAGGTAATGTTAGTACTTTTTCTAAGACCAAGTCAAGTCAGATCTGATCTTTGGAAGGCAATATCACTGGACAGAGTAACACTGATCACGTTCCCAGCCTTGTGGTTCTGCTGTTCTTTCATGCCGGAATGTCTTCCTTCGTATTATTAGAAACTATCCATACATCTATTTCATTTCTAGGGAAGCAGGTTCAACGACAACCGGCAACATTAGTTTTTCTCGTTGAATGTGTTCTCTTTCCAGATATATTTTTCTGTGTTCGGTCCGAGCAGGGCCCCATTCAACAGAAGGCGTTCCTGTGTCACAATGAGTCTCGGCAGTTAGTGGCAAGCAGAACAAATCGACACCCATACAAGGTCGCCTCTTTACATTAATTGCACTTGGCATCAGATTGAAATATACCACCTTTATTCATAGGGAATTCCGTATAATAACAGGCCAAATTGCAACATGGACCGTTAAAAACCAACTCTATGCCTTAAGGAGAGGCGTCCATGGAAGGGTAATACCATAACAACTGAACCAAGTCCTCAAACACTGATGTGGGCCAGGCGATACAAAATGTTTACAGACGAATCAAGGTTTTACCTCCGATTCACAGATGTCAGAAACATTGTTGGCAATGACCAATATGGGAGCGGAAGTACCATTAAATCCGGATTACATGTGGCAGGCAAACTGTTGTAAACTGACATTTGACAGCGATATTGCTTCCTGTCGTTGTTCCATTCGCAGAATTATCAGCAGAAATTTTGAACTGCCAAACGCCGCCGAAGTAACCACCGAATATCTACTTTGAGAAAGCATACAGCAGTGTATGAAATAAGCCAAAAACCCAGCCAGACATCAGGGCTGGTAACTTCAAAATGTTACCAGCCCAAAATGGATTTAACCAGACCAGACAATTTTGAGGAAATAACTCAATTTTCAGCATTTCGGCAATATTGAAATGTACATGCAGTGCTTTGTGTTTGCAGAACTCCGTGAGTCGATATGTGTCGCTGTTTTAGTGATAATATATATCAACACAGTGCTTTGAGTTTGCGATACGATCGTTCAATGTTGAAACAGTAATTGTCAAGTCTAAATGTAACACTCATTTTGAAAAATAGATTATAAGATATGGTGAATTTACTCAGATGTATGGGACTGTTTATTTAATTTTTACCAGACCATCGGACTGACTAGCTGTAAATTTAGACCGTCCGTCAGAAATCTATCCCGTCTCGGACGGTCGGACGGGCCTGCATACAGTTAATGGAATGGATCGCTGAGTCTAAATCAATGTGCCCAAACAGAGTATAAGAAGAATGTCCTCAGGCGGAGATATATTATCACAATTTGTACCAATGATTTGGGTGTCAAGTTTCTAATTTATTGAGAGTAAACGCAGTTCCTCCACATTCTAAGGAACTGCGTATACACTCAAATATATAGATAAAACAACCTGACAAACTGCAGTATTCTATAACGAGAGTGTATTGTATATAGACTATGGCACATCCCATATAAGGGTAAACATACCTCCATGATGGCCCTTTCCTCTGTGCGACTTGGTAGATAAGTGTGATTGGTATCGGTGCAGTCATGAGAACTGCCATAAGAATTCCTATCACCTTGGCGTGGACTGGATATATGTATGTCCCGTAGCTGGGCGGGTCGTACATGAAGAGAGATAGGATCAGTGCCGCCTGTGGAATAAAAGTATACAGTGAACTAATTTGGGAGTTATTCAGAATGTTATATTCTCACATAAACCCCCATGTTTTCACTGACTTTCACCAGAGTCTTTAAAACATAGATTTTTCATTCACCTTACGAAACGATCGTAAAATATGTCTTGCTACTGCACAAGTACTTTGAAAAAGATTCTAAAAAGAAATCTGATCATCAGCTAGTTAGTTTATTCACTCACTGGGCTGGAGAAAGGAATGTTACGTCCATCTCTTTGAAGCATTAGTAAGCTATTTGATCTGACACCAGTCCACACATTCCCTTGGGTAGTTTGTGTTTTGTTGCATGTGTTCAAATACAATATCTCCCAAAAAGAGGTACTCTTTGTGGAAACTGTGTCTGGTACGAGGGACAATCGATAGAAAGTCCCTACATTCTTCTGTAGATTCTGCTTCGGCAGCCTGGAGATTAAGTCACCATGAAGTAGAAGGACCTCTTATAACAATAACTTGACGTCACTTGAGGTTTCTTGTACGTTTAATTGGAACATAATATTCCAGCTATATGGCGGTGGTCTGTAAATAATCAAGTCTGTACCAAACAATCCAGTGATCAACAGCATGAACATCGTTCTACGTAATTGGGAACCGATGACATGTGTCAACCAAGTCAGCAAGCCTGATCACCCGATCCCGTTAGTCGCCTCTTACGACAAGCATGGGTTACTGAAGACCAATATTCTAACCCAGATCTTCACGGGTCGACAGGGGCAATGAATGTCAGTGTGTTGTACATTACAAGTAGTGACTGTGTTAGCCATGTGTCCAGATTGGGTTACTTACAAACAAGATGGGAAAGGGAACTACAGTATGCTGTTCAAATCAACTGTGTTGTGCTGACTGGGTTTAGCAACTAACTCACCATTGCATGTGTCCATGATAATTGCCTCTGGTTGGGCAGGATGCGTTCACCTTTTAGTGTTATCACTAGTTGGTGATTCATGTGTATGTTAATGCTCGGAATTGTAAATCGACTCTGCTTTTCACAGAGATTTCTTATGGGTGTGGAAAGACAGATTCTAGTTGTTTCTATTTACTAACAGGCTAACTTGCGTAACTACAATATGAGGTACATTATAACATCCCATGTAGGCTAGATGTACTTACAAACATGATGACAGGGGTGATGTAGGATAACATGAAGCTCAGCACTGTAGGGGCTCGTCGCCCAAGCATCATCTCCACGTCCAGGTTGAACCGCTTGGAACCTGAAGCAAATATTTAACATAGCACTGAAACACAGCTTACTTGTTATATGTTCTCTGTAATACAATGAGTGAGTGAGTTTAATATTTATCGTCACATCGATAATTTATATTTCAGCCATATCGTGACGAGAACAATTAATTATTATATTAAAGTTCAATAAAATTAGAAATTAAAAAAACTGTTGACGAACAGTAAAACGACTAGTGTATCACAGATACAAAATATACAACTAGCATGTAATTTAGAACTTATACTATAATCCAAGACTATACAATATAAAATACGGGCTATAGATCACCAGCAACTGAAAGTAGATCACCAGCGCATACTAGAGACCACGGGGACGTCTAGTGCATTTGCTACCTGCAAGGACCCCAGCCGGATTTACATCATCCCTTCAGCCGCCAGTAATTGTAGCTAAATTTATCCATAACTTAAAATCACAAAATACTACGTTTTATAATATTTGGTAAGCTTAATTTACCTTGAATGTTTAGAGACGTACGAACCCCCACGGGAGATGTAATACAATGACTCAGCGAGTGTCTTAAAAAGTAATGCTCATGTGCTTGTCACATATTTTAGAAAGCGAAATAACAAACATTTGACTGTCAAACAAACGTTCTTCAATTCTAAAAGGCTACTCAAGACAACGAACCTGTTCACCTCTTCAAAAGACCACCATTTACAACCATGGAATCCTGCAACTCAAGGGTGACGCCTTAGGTAAATTGTCCAACTCAATGTTAAAGAGTGACCTAGTGGGATTATGAAAGCGTCATATGTTCCATTTTTCAGGATGTTGTGGTAATGACTTGGGTGAAAAAGACACGTTTTGTATAATTAGTTTATCATTATAATGAGCTCATAGCTTCCTGTACATATAAGAATACTGGAGAAGCTCGCTATCACTTTATCTGCTACTTGTCCGTTTATTTGATATTTCACTGTCGTCTACATCATAATTCGATAAAGAATATCAGAATTACACCACACAAAATGACTGTATTGCCCACATTTACTAACGTTAGGTAATATACGTTTCATCCGGCGGCCATATGAACAACGTTGGAAATCTACGTATAATCTGGCTGTCAGATTTACACACGTTTAAAAGGGTGTTTAAATTAACGTACACTCAACTCTGTATTTACATGTATTTCACAGGTGTGTAAATCTGGCCATTGTTTTCATGTGTTTCCTAGCATGTGTAACATATGTAAATGCTGTGATTGTAGGACATGCATTTTAATACCTTTGAAATCTCGATTGACCAGGGTTAGGTTTGCCATATATTTAGTACACGCGTAAATGGTTCGTAATGGATAAATAGTGTTACAAGATTTACACTATTTTAACATGTATTTCAATGATTCTGTAATGTAACTTTCACATATGGTTCGTTAGCGCGTCGGACTACGTATAATGCACGGAGGTCATTAGAAACACATGGCGAAGCGATACCCATGACTGAGCACCGCTATTAACGTGACTGCCTTTCTTGACATACACATGATGTCTGTTTAAAAGGTTCAAATATTGGGTCTGTGGGCTAGAGCGATATGTATGTTAGGGAGTGTGTGTGTGTGCATGTGTGTGAGAGGGAGGGGTGTTTGATGGGGCAGGTCTAGGGTGGGGTGATGGCGGTGGGGTACTGATAAGCCTTTCTGCAGCTGGTCAGTAGGTAATACCGTTTATACTTTTTGCAATGGAAATTACATTACACTTTAAATAACTGATCTTAGGTACACTTCTTATATATAACATGCAAGGAAAGACTGCTTATTGCAATAAAACACAGACAGGTGTGTTCACACAGACATGAACCGGTAGGTCCCTAATTTTAGTGCACACTTGTATAAGTTATCAGACTGATCATAGCTGCACAAATTGTATTATCTATTCTTTTAAAAATGATGATTACAATGTATTAATGATTCCCGGTGTAAATGACTGTTGTAAATGTGTAAACATACATATACGTACTTGGTATAACCTCTCTTTTATTCGGAATCTAGATATTATCCCATACGGACGTTTTCTAAAATGTAAGTTCCCCGACGGAATATACATAAGTGTACACCTACTTTGATTCCAGTTCTAGGGTAGATTATAGAAAATTCTTGTGATTACAATTAGTTCATAAGCTTAGGTAACTACGCAGTTTCGATAATTACTGAAAGTTTACCACCTCACAGGATTTGTAACTCATGCGTTTTCATTTTCGCTTTTTGCTCTCTGATTTGTTATACATTACATAATTATGGTTATCATTTTGGCATCCCGATATCATGGAATAAATGTTAACTTATTAATCTATCAAAGTGCCGAAACTTATTGTCTGTATGTGTTACTGTTATTGAGTGAAACTGTTAAATGTACCTTCGTACAGAATTTCCAGGACATTCAAACTGAAAATTGCTAAATAAATGGAAAACTAAATTTGATAAAAATTGCAAACAATTATTATTCATATACCAGTTTTAAAGTATCAGTGTGCAGATGTTCAGTGGATATAAAGACCAAGTAAATTGGAAGATTCACAGACTAACAATATTTCTTTACAGTATTTCCTTACAGACATATATAGAAAATTATTTTTACGGGTTTGGAACGAATGGGGTAAAACATCTGCAAAGCATCTGAGTCAGTTGAGATTATCCTTTAAAAACATCATATGTACATTTAACAATTACTTATCATTAATTGCAACCAAAGCATTACATAAATGCCATATTTCCAGACAGCATGACATCACCTTTTGCCGGAGTTCCAAATATTTGAAATCGAAACCTGTCAGTTAACGCAAAGGAAATAACCCTTGTGTTTTACAATTTTCCCTTAATCATAGTCACAATGAAGCATAGGTTGCCATGTGTTTTGCAATATGACTGAGTCAGTGAAATACTAATATTTACCAAATAAAATTAATTGTAATGAAGCCTTTCTTTAAGCAGTGACTTAACGCCATACATAGCTAGACTTGCTTAGATCATTAAAAAAAGAAAAAAAGGGGAAAAAAAACATACAATAAAAACCTAACAACTTCATGCAAGGCATCATAGATATTTCACAAACATGGTACAGGACCCTTCCCCTCATCAGCGTATTGTCTAACCACTTGCGAATTAAGCGTTCGCAGATGTAAGGCGTTAGCACTACAGTAAGGGCAGGGCGGAAGGGGAAATAATATAGTTCTGTGACTGTGAGACACTCTGGGAAAATATGTGGAAAACCAAATATTTTGGACAATAGACCATTGTTTGGGTATTTTAATTGTAAATATGATTCAAATATCTTAGCCTAAATTTCTATATCCTTACATATAATTCAAAAGTATAACAGCACGATTATTCATTTTGTCTTTTGTCTTCTACCCGACCTTACTAGACTAACAACTAGTCTCTGAAATGAACATATTTTACAGGAAAAAAGTTCATAGTTAAAAGGAAATATAATAAAAAGGAGCCCTGAGACATTCTCCTGAAGCTGTGGAAATCTACACTTGCCACATTTTTCTAGACTTGCGTGGGCTTGGATATATTTGCTTCAGGGTCTGTATGACAGACTACGTCCCTACATACGCCCAATCACATGTGTCTCCAGGTCACGGAGAATCATTGGTGCAGGGGCCCATATTGCAATTCTCGCGCGTTTGCATGTGTTGTTGACGCGGCATGGACGCGTTGAAACAAAACTATTTGATTATGATTCACAAACACATGCTCATGATATGGTCGGAATCATGACACGGATTAGCAGATATTAATCATGAAAACAGGTTTTAATGTAGGTGGCTTGAAACTTGCTTTTACAAATGCCAATAGATTCGATCACAATACTTTTCGTTTTACAACTTCTTTTCTCTTAACATGCTGACCTCAAAACTGATTTAAATTCTAATCGCTGATTAAAGAGTAAGACAATAAATAGTATGTCAAATTATCGTTACCATGACAACCCTGTGATATTTTACCTTATGTAAGAGAGCTATAAATACGATGCTGGGTGTGGCAGTACTACTGCAGTTGAAAGTGTCTGTCGTAAATTTTAATAAGTTGCTTCAACGCTATCACTAATCACTGGGTATCTATACAACTTCATGTGTGATGGAGAAGCACTTGCGTCGCTAGTACATCGCGCACTACCCCTTTCTCTTTTGATCTTCTCAAGCGACTGTTACAAGTTCGAAGAATCCTGGTCAAAGTTGAAAAGTATTAAGACTATTCCCTAATATTCTGTAACATACACATTGTACCTAAAATGGGTAGAGCTTCCGTTCGGGGGAATATCAGAAGGACAGCGATACATTTATCTCCAATGTTGTAGAGGGCACTCCACTTACTTAGGAATACAGTAACTTAATGAAATATTGCATTCATGTCGGAATCAATATTTTCGGCCCCAATCAGATGTGAACTTGAACATGCCAGGTCTGCGTCTTTGTCAGACTTAAGGTCTGCGAGTTGTTTCGCAGCACTTGGGCGTAATAGTCATATAGGCCTGCTCCAAACAACGGAATATTTATCTTTTGAGAAGGACTTCTCCGACTGGTAAAGGTACAGCAATGCAACATCACATTTACTTGTGTGACATTTGCTTTCGCAATCTGAGTTCATCGATCGTCAATTTAAACAGGACAATCAAGGCGAATTTAAAAAAGGCACGGAGGTCCAACATGCCTGTGGTATACTCAGAGAACAGCCCCGCCTGTGCTATCTGGTCATAATCGCTACACGAAAAAAACTATTTTTCATTTCATGTCTCACAGAATATATAATTTGATATGTGTTATCATATATGTGTTAATGAAACAAATGTGGACAACTTTAAGTTTATGTATGGCGTTATTACAGCAAAGGCTGACAGGAAGGAGAAAAATACATGGTTCAGGGACTGTGAGAGTAATAAGAAAGATCACATGCAGTGCAATCATATTCCAATTATGTACCGCCGAACAATAGTTAGTAGTGAGCTGAATAGACTTAAGAAATTACGAGTTGGTACTGTGGCATATTTGGCTGAGCTCTAAGAGAGATAAAGTGCTATTCTATTGGGACAGCTAGGGACACTTGAGAGGACAAAGAGGCACCTCATCGCCCTTTGTTCACCGCTGAACCTTTTAATCCCTCGAAACAAGCACCTCACAAGATTTGCCAACACCGCAGACAAGACGTAACTGATACTGGTAGCAAGAGCGAGTGCAGCTTAATCAGGCGTGTTAGCTTGCGTAATACTGCTTTCTTTGTCAGGCTCTTTTGGTAATAAGAATAATGAGGTCACGTGGATGTGCAGCCCCATAAATACTCGGATGATATACTCCAGTAGAAAAACTATATAACTATGCATAAATTATATGCATCGGGGACTGATTGTTTGCGTGTCTGGGGATTTAAGTCGACCATTTCAGATTAATGTCTATTAATATATTGTTCATCTCCTACGTGAAGTTTGTACAAGAGGTGGTGCGCGTGTAAACGTATGAAGTAATATCCGTTACATGTTCAACACGAATGGCGTTAAGATTAGCTTCACACTATCATCTGCGACTGAATATCTTCGATATTCATTGCGCGATCAAAGGTAACAAGAGTTTTAAAACTCCCAGCGTTGTTGAGTGAGTGACTTAACATGGATTTATGCATAAACAGCATACAGGGCATTGATTAGATTCATGTTCCCGTCATGTTCAGATATAACCACAAAGGAAAGACCAGCACGAACAAACACAGGCATTCACTACACGCTCTCGCTTTATGAGATATACGACGACAGATGGTTGTTGTCACAACATGTAGTCAGTGAGTGTTCAATAGCAAAACCAGTCAGTAGTTTACAAACTAAATAAAAAAAGGAAGGTTTCTTTTTATCCGCTATTATGTGATACATTTAGCATGTGATAAGTTGTAGAAACGCTACACTTCAAAGAGTAAATAAACACAAGAACTTCCATTTGTTTTCCGTTGTCAGATCACATAATGCCAATGTCATAGCTGGGCGTGGGACGTGGAGTGACTGAAAAGCAAATCAGCTTGGAATACATTCGGTGTTTCAAAGACAGCTATTTAACATGCAAGACTAGTGTAAATCGCATAATGCCAATGTCATCGCTGAGCGTGGGACGTGAAGTGACTGAAAAGCAAATCAGCTTGGAATACATTCTGTGTTTCAAAGACAGCTATTTAACATGAAGGACTAGTGTAAATTTTGCAGTAATGATTTTTTATTACGATCGAAATGGGCCGACCAATATGAATACTATCTCAAATCTATTACATGCCTATGAGTATGAAAGTCAAGTACATGCAATGCCTTGCAAATGGTATTGTTAAAGAGTTCGCTCGTCACGCCGAAAACCCGGGTTCGATTCCTCCAATGGGTACAATGTGTGAAGCCCATTTTAGGTGTCCCCCGCCGTGATATTGCCGGAATATTGCCTATGTCCGTGTATGAACCATTCAGAGACACATACAAATTGCATTTCTAGCATTGCCATCGAAAAACATAGTTTTATTGCTTCCTTTTTAAAACAGTTTCTGAAGAGAGAATACAATAGAACCATTCTGATTAACACATATAAGATTCAGATTTAAGATTTGCAAATCGTAATCGAGACGGGAAGCTATATGAGGACCTTAGGAGAACGCATAACTTGTCAGTTGACACGAATTATTATCAGTGAAGATCTTACGAGACCCCGAGCAGTGCTAGCTCGAAGGGCCCGCCAGCTTGTCTTGGATGAGAAAGTTGAGGCATCATGGCTGACCAGTGGGGTCATGCATCTTCATAAAGATGCTGGACGGGACGGCGAGAAAGGTGGCCAACAGCACTTCGATGAATTGTGCGAGTCTACTAAACTCAAGGTGGTGATTAGTCTGAGTCAAGACAAATGAATACTATTACAGTCATGAGATAACTTGTACGAGATACCCATAATGCCCTTGCACGATCTCATGAACAGTAACTGTCGATGGTCATCATGACTCCATGCTTTACATCAGTGTAACATCAGTCTAACTGTACATAAAACTGTGTTGTTTACAGTAACATTGCGGTTTTGCAGAGCTTCACATGTGTTATAAATGAACAATTTATATGATTTAGATAAATATGATATTATGCGATCAAGAAGTTGTGAACGCCTCCCTTCACGTCTTCAGTCAGTAACACGCACCGCCAGATGTGAACGGTGAACGCGCTGCGAATGTTGTGAAGCACGTGAGTGTGTGGGATGCACGAGCAGTGTGTCCGTGCTCTACATGCTATGTAACGGGTCTGTCTACTACAGACAGACAACACGTGAGGTGTGGTGAAATTGGGTTTACGTCGTGCTTGAGAATATTTCGCTCATATGACGACGTGCATGCGTGTGTATGTGTATGTGCAGCTGCTTGTACTAGCCCAGACTGAAGCTGGTTTTATAGTGCTAGCCCACTGAGGTACCATGCCGCAGTGAAGGATGAATACCCCACTCAGACACATTATACTGACTCCGAGCCGACCAGTCCTTGTTGTGCCCATTAATGCCGAGCGCCTGGCAGGGACCAACAAGTACCATATTTTAACGTCTTTTGGTATGACGCGATCGGGGATCGAACCCCGCGACCTTCCGCTCTCCGGGCGGACGCTCTAACCACTACACCACGGAGGCGGTCAGACAACACGTACTTACAATAAATATTGCATTCATGTCGGAATCAATATTTTCGGCCCCAATCAGATGTGAACATGATAGGTCTGCGAGTTGTTTAGGAGCACTGGGGCGTAATAGTGATATAGGCCTGCTCCAAACAACGGAATACAAAGAAACCATTTTTCATTTCATGTCTCACAGAATATATAATTTGATATGGCATTGTTTGTTGTCGCATACCTTTGCGCTAGTGAAACAAATGTGGACAACTTAAAGCTGCATGGCGTTATTACAGCAAAGGATGAGCGGAATGAGAAATAACATGGTTGAGGCACTGAGAGACTATTAAGAAAGGTCACATCATATTCCCATTATGTACCGCCGAACAATAATTTACAGTAGTGAGCTGAATAAACTTAAGAAATTACGAGTTGGTACGTGTGGCATATTTGGCTGAGCTCTAAGAGAGATAAAGTGCTATTCTGTTGGGACAGCTGGGACACTTGCAAGGACAAAGGGGCAGCTCTTCGCCCTTTTGTTCATCACTGACAAGATTTGCCAACACCGCACACAAAGCGTAACTGATACTTGTAGTAAGAGCGAGTGCAGCTTAATAAACCATGTTAGCTTGCGTAATACTGCTTTCTTAGTCAGGCTCTTTTGATGATAAGAATATTGAGGTCATGTGAACGTTGATTTCAAACGTACTAAAATGTGTGAAAATGAAATTACATGAACCAAGTAATTCACAAGATGGAAACAAATGATCATCTTGCTTGAGCACAGGTAAAATGAAGATGTATGAACCGTTCATATACATACCCCTGATATCCGGTATGATACATACATATCTAAGGTGTGTAAACATTTGCAAATTTGAAAACTTACATATGTTTCCCCACCTAAGTAAATTCACATGTTTCCAACCTGAGTAAACTTAGAACGAAATCTGAAATCTCACCACCCATTAAAATTCAAAGGAATGCATCGGAAATACTGTATGATCATGTATTTACTGGGGTATCTGTTTTGCAAATCATGTTTGGAAATACCTGACAATCCGGTCATGGCATACATGAATGAGGTACTTGTGAATACGAAAATGTACGATGAGCATATGTTTAACAGGTATAGATTCATATGAAATATATGCCCGAAGTTAGGAAATATCTGAAAACATACGTAAATCCGGTCATGGCATGTATTTCCTACTGTATTTACGTTTATTTCAATGGTTTACTATCCGGCTTTTGGTCCTGTGTTATAATTCATACGCAGTAATAATGAAAAAGTATTATTAGAATGTACTGTTCCGTAAACAAGGCTATCGTAGTGCTAAGATCATCGTAACTCCCATAATAAAACTCAGATTTACGTCTGTTGAGCTTCGATCACACTACAACCTGAACCACAAGTTTACGAACACGTCATATACCCTATGGCGAAATTTGGGAATTAGATATTATACATGCGAAAAAATGCTATGGGACGCCAGCGTTGCAGGGGTAATCGAATAAGCATATGCTCCTCTCACTGATCTTTCATCTCCATGTGCGATGAATTTGAATGTGTTCAAGGAGTTTTCAATATTTATTAGTGAAAGCAGTTCCCGCCGCACCTATGCATTCGCTTTGGTATTATAAATTGTTTAAAGGCACAATTTCACTAATTTACAATAATATTTTGACCTACGTTATATTATGCACTCACTTCAGCTTCCTATTGATGCAACAAAAGATTTATTATCCGTTGCGACTTGCCTGAAATCGATACTTGAAACTTCGAGGCGAATAGCTTCCAAAACAGAACACTTGCCATATTATATGTGGAATGTAAAAAATACGGTACGGGTTTGCCGGACTGGTTTCAATCACAAGTTGCGCGTATATTTTTGCGCTAAAGGACTGAGTTCTGTCCCCAAAGGAGTTATAGGATATTTGTAACGAGCGCTCCAAGGGATATACTAGTAACTGTATGGGGTTCGCTTGAAATAATGTTCGGCCGGTAGAGGGCGCGAGAGTTCGAACTTTATTATTAAATATTGTAATCTAAATACGTAATTTATTTTGGAATACATTAAATGGTAGTTTCCTTGAGGGCTGATAGAGAGAAATACATTATATATTTTTAGAGAGGTGAAGTGTGAAATAGTGCTTTCAATTCCATTGCTTATTGTAATTATACTTCGGTACTTTCAACGGGCGAGTAATAAAACTGAAACAGTGTTAAATAACATAATATTATATCATTTACATATGTGCAATATGTACAAATTACAACATTCTCTTCATAATACTTTAAACATCCAATTACAATGTGCACACTAGGTCGAAAAGCTGCGTTGCGAAGCGGAAAAACCCTTAATATGATCAATTTTCAACTGGTTAGTCTTGAATAAATATATTTATACATATAAAAGGAAAGTGTTTGGCGTAAAGGTTTTCGCCATCGTATTATTCCTAATTGTTAACAACTGTTTCATTTGGGGAACTCACAATTTATATCTTAGATATGATAAAATGAGTTTTCACATGGATGAGTACAGTGAATACGAGCTAAATCTACCGAGGGTTCACTGTGGTTCACTGCATGATCGAGTCCAGTGTTGTCAGTGGGTTATCGATCTGAATTATGAAAACACCGTCAATAACCATAACAAAAAGTTGGTTCCGGTTTGCTAAATATTGAATGTTTAAAATTAATTCATTAAAAAAAACCCAGACATTGAAACTGAGAGGCATAGCAATCCTCAGCCACAGCAAAGTATAAACCCCAAAAGAAAATTAACCAAGCCTAACCATGTTTAGTGCGACATCTCGCCACTATTTCGTTTTAACTCCTTCTTTGAGGCCAGACTATGCATAAATGTCTGTGTTGCAGGTGATAAGAGCATATATAGTTGTGTTTTTTTAAATTTTGCCATAACGCCACTAATAGGTAGAAGTCTATAGTAGAATATTTGCTCTTGTGTAACGTTCAACGTCCGCTTGCTCAGTGTCGCAATAGGGTATAACGGTACAGGCGGTCACTACCAAGCTTCAGATTTGAAGGTCCCTGGGAACACGAAGACGATCGTATTTGAACACTGACATAGCAGTGTCACATACCAGTCAATGTTTGTATAGAAATCTAAATGTATATGTACACACACACACACACGCGCATATATATCTATCTATCTATATATATATATCTACACACACACGCACACACACACTCACACACACACACATATATATATATATATATATATATATATATATATATATATAGATATATAAAAACAGAATGCCTTTTTCTCCAACATGTTTTCGTTCTTTACTCTTCAGGAGATTGAGTAAAGAACATTGAACACAATCTCCCTGAAGAGTAAAGAACGAAACATGTTGGAGAAAAAGGCATTCTGTTTTATTTATCTATGCAATATTTATGACTGAACACCTGTACTACTTTGGATATTTTTTGCGTATATATATATAGATATATATATATATATATATATAAATATATATAAGGGATGAGATGTGTTGTCACGTATTTATTGAGTTCTACCTTAGCAGCAACATTGCCCAGTGTGTTACCAGAAATGCCAACATGGCAGGGTAACCAACAAAGGAGAATGTCGTATTGGTCAGTAGCAAGATCATTACATAATTTAAAAAAGTGGATGTTTACAAGAGAGATTTTTTATAGCCTGAAGGCACGAAAGAGAGTCTGACAAAATTATATATAGTGTTTATATTTAGAGTGTGTATTGATATACTTAAAGGTCACATGCAACGTAAAACACAACTTTGCAGATTCTGATACCTTTCGGTATGAAACAAATCGTCAAAAATGCAAATTCAACTTATAAAGTTTATAAATAACGCGATGAAAAAAACCGCGCGAAATCGGAGTTCAAACGTTTCACTAATTTTCCCCAGACTTTTCTGGGGAAAACGGGTTTCAACAGCTGGGCTGCGATCATAGCACGTGCGCAAGTAAATAGGTTCGCGCAGCTTGGAAGCGGGTTGTTGGGTGAATACTCGGTGAAGGCTTTCGTGTGAGCTATTTTTCTAATGTTTTGTTGATATCTCACAGCTTTTTATATGTTATGACAGTAAATTAACTGTTTATATAATTTCATTTGTCTGTTTCACCACACGTTCTTCTTACCGAGACACTTTCTCAGTTCGATACTTAAAAGCAATGTCATTATTTAGCGTTGACAGAATTTCTAACTGTGATATAAATATGTCGTTGTCACAGTCAAAACTCAATGTCTTGTTTTATTGACACCTGTGTGTCTGCCTGCCTGCCTGTCTGCTAATGACAATATTCAATACACAGCTGCTATCACTGACCACATGCAATTTGAACTTAACACCAATCAGGCTATACACCATAAACAAAATGCATTGTTTTATGGCCCGAGTTCGGTCTCTGTCACATTATGTAATTACACAGACAGGCTTGAACACATGACATGTTATGATGTCTGTTGATTGCAAAATGTTATACACAAAAAATGAGCATGTATTTACAAAACCCAACATCTCTATATATATATACACACAATTAGCCGTGAAGGCATCCGCAAATGAACCAGCCGTTACACTTGAGTGCACACCCACCCGCTCTGACTGGGTTCGGTATCCCGGCTGCTTCGTTTCTTGGGAAGTAAACCTAAGTACACAATTTTGCACATTCGATTTGCGATTGTACGCTTATAATTTTGTTGATATATTTTTTCGTAATCAGCAATGTATATTATATGTCATGAATAAGTGATAATTGTGTTTTAATTATGTTTGATTTTTTGGTTGCATGTGACCTTTAAGAGCTGTTAGTATTGCGTTTGCTTCTGCTGTGAAAATTGAACTGTCATTGGGTAATCTAGAAGATACTGTTCCGGATCCAATGACAGGTATACTTATACTAGAATCGAGAAGTGTAGAAGTACCATCCAGTTTGACTAACAAACATGGGGTTTTGCCAGCTCTGCGAACCATTGAATCTCATACACTTGCTATTCATGACACCGAATTCCAGTGCGTTTTATTGATTTTGACGTGTTGTGGTTTTCTAATGAAAATCTGCTTTCCACTTGTCGTGAAACGTTATTTGATGTTGGAAAGGTCCTACCTACCAGCCCTATTATATACATGTACATTGGGTTCAGTTGAGTGTAAAATGTTCACAACCAATCGCTGACTTAGCCAGATTGACGCGCAGTACAAGAGTGGTTGCGATCGACGGTAGGGTTGTACATAGACTCTCTGTCATGTCGGAGAATGACGTGTTTCTGAACGCTGGGTGTCCAAAGTCCATATGTGAGTAAGCGCTCGCGTGTGTGTTTGTGTCAGAGAGAGGGAAAGAGATGTCATATATATATATATATATATATATATATATATATAGTTACCGCCTCTATATATATTCGTACGATCGCAAGCGGCTGAAGGGATGATGTAAATCCAACCAGGGACCATACAGGTAGCAAAGGCACTGTAAGTGCCCATCGTCCCTGGCATGGTGATCTACCTTCAGTGGTTGGCGATCTACAGCCTGATTTTATTTTGTGTCGTCTTCCATAGTTAAAGTGTTTTAGATTTGATTACTAGTTTTAAATTCATATATGTGATAGTCTAGTTGTTTTACTGTCCTTCGTTGACAGGTGTTTATAATTTACTTTTAATTATTATAAATCCATAACTTGATTAAGTCACGATGTGGCTGAAATATTGCCGATGTGACTTAAAATCTTTACTCACTCACACACTCAAAGCAAACAAACACATCTTGAAACCACCATGTCTTGTGGCGTAATATCTCGGCGGGATGCACCAGAAATGGTCTTCGGACATTATGCCCATGTAGGAAATCGAATACAGGCCTTCGGCGTGACGAGCGGACGCTTTATCCACGGTGCTACCCCCGAGCCATCGGGGGCTGAAGTCTCGGTCTTTATATTACTTAGAACTTATCCCTCCCGAGATAAATAAAACACGTCACAATTTAATTCTGGACTCACTAAAGTCCAGAAACTATCCGCACTGTGGGCACTTTCTGACAAGGATTTGACCAAATTAAACATGCAGTTGTTATGAATATATGCCAAGGATGAAACAATGGAGAAAAAAAAATGGAAATTTTAAAATTTAAAGTCGCTCGCCCATGGGCGAGAATGTTTAAGTTTGCTCAGAATTGTAAATGAATGAGTGTATGTTTATAAGCATCATGACACAAATTTCAGCTCATTTTGACTTAATTCGACTAACTTAGGGCGATATTAAAAAATCTCGCCCATGGGCGAAATATATGTGGGCCCATGGGCGAGAATGTTTAAGTTTGCTCAGAATTCATATATTTTGGAGGTTGTAAATGAATGAATGTATGTTTATAAGCATCATGACACAAATTTCAGCTCATTTTGACTTAAGTCGACTAACTTAGGGCGATATTATAACATTTCGCCCATGGGTGAAAAATATGTTGGTCCATGGGCGAGAATATTTACTTTTACTCAAAATTCATGTTTTTCCATGTTTTGGAGGTTGTAAATGAATGAGTGTATACTTATGAGTATCATGAAACAAAATTCAACTCATTCAATTCAGCAAATTTAGAGTGATATTAAAAAATCTCGCCCATGGGCAAAAAATATGTTGGCCTTTGGACGAGAATATTTACTTTTACTCAAAAAATACATGTTTTTCCCCACATTCACACGATCACTCAACCATACCCATTGCCGGTTGAGCCAAACCATTTTCAACTCTTGTTTTCTTAAAAGTGGCTTTACCGGGCTATAACTATTAACGCACCCCAATCCGACCATCTGTCATTAATTACCTGTCATGAGCTATCAGTTGTATTGAAAGCTCTCGCCTATTGTTTCATTACTTAATTGTTTCACGGATAGGTATGTTGTCACTCCAAATTCACCATATGTGCGTGACTGTCCTCTCCGATGTCCGCGCCCACCTCTCAACCTAGCAATCTCGAACCACTTTCTGCTCACTCCAACCACCTGTCTTCTCAGAGGTCCGCGCGCCTCTCTATTCCTTCGTTATTTCACACCAACTCTACCTCCGAACGACTACTGACTCCACCGAGGTCCGCGCGCCTCTCCAGCCACCACCGACCCCCGCCACCTCTCAAGCACCAACCATAACAAACTCCACGGTCAAGGCCGCCCATAGCCCCTCAGTCAAGGCCACTCAACCAAGCATACTACTGCCTCTCAGTTACTACACTCGCTCAGCCTGCCTTGCCCCCTTCAATGCTCCCATACCACCCCTTAACCCCACCCCCGTTTAACCCTTTTTCTTTCTTCATCCATTATTTAATTATAAACAGCTTAACTGTTTCCAAAACAAGCTCCCACTATTATTTTTTCTTTTCCCTTCATAATCACGGCTTTTTTTATTATTATCATGTTTGTAGCCGTTTTCATTCAAAATTCACTTAAGTTAACACCCCATCCTTTACATTTTTTGAGTAAGGTGGTTTATCCCTTATTATAAACATATTAATTATTAATTTAGCTCCCACCTACCCCGTCGGCGACTTTGGCTACAGCCAGAAGCCGACGTTAAACTCATAATCATCATCATATGTAGTCAATAGGCACTTAAAACATTAGAAGTAATGCCATGGAACAAGTTATCTAACTACAGTATTACGTGATATTGTATAGTAGATGATTTGAGAATACAGAAGTTCTGAAAAGCATCGTTCTTTACCACTAAGGGTATAACACTGGTGACCCAGTTCAGGATCGAGTGATGACTGAATTATTGTCAAAAATGCCTCTTCACAACAAAATCTGCGAATGATCCAGAGTTCTATCATTTTTATGTGATATGGCTTCATAGAACAACACAAAGGTACTACACAAAGGTACTACCTTCTGTTGGAAACTGTATCTGACATACTGCTTCAATGATACATTTATTCATGAAACAGAACAGAAATCACAGCAAGATAAGCCTCAGTACAGTAGCTTATTTATTAATTTGTTAACGTACAACATGCGAAATAACACAGTGCAATTGGAAATGTAGCTCGTCAAATGTATGCGTGTAGGCACAGATAATAAAACATACACGTCGGAACAGTCAAATTTAAGAAATTGGTGAATATGAAATATTACTTTTCATTAGTAATTTTTGTAACATAAACAGTATTGTGAGAGCTTTAACTGTATTGAAATATGTCTTGTCAATCCTTTTGACATTAGCCAATAACCACTTCCAAATAAAATAAATAGTCTATGCTGCTTCAGAACATATACAGATTAATTAGGGAAGCCCCAACTGGGTAATTAAGGAAAGAAGTCACCCCCTGCCCAGGATGCCACACGTCACCACTCAGGAGCTAAGGGCCTTGTCAAACCTTCTCACAACGGAAAAAAGCATCAAAACTGTGTTTTTATTCTACCTGACACTCGGTATGTCGTCATTGTATTCATTGTTGAATAAATTCTATCGTGGGCAACCCCACGCGAGGTGTACCTACCCAGGTTTGCACGTTTCATTTTAATATTTTGTGATCAATTCACGGCTTTTCTTCGCCCGAGGTTTTAGGGAGTACCCCCCAGGTCCCCAAAACCCCTATTTAAATAGAAAAAATGAAGCAATTCCACATAAATAAACATGCAAAGTACACACAATATGGCAATGCTAACACTGAGACCATTCTGATTTATTGAGCAGAGTTATTGGTGTTTTAACGGCAGGGGCCCGCTGAGTGAGTCTATTATAATAATTGTATTTTTATTGTGTTGTTTAACGAGCTGGACATGGAGTGTTGTTATCATGAATGTTATCATATATTAGTGGGATGCGTTGATAGTAATGAAAACTTATAAGAAGATATTGTACCTCAACATACAAACATACTGACTGTTGCAGTCCTCCTGTACATCCTATATATAAGTAAGTTGGGTATTTTTTATTTATGGATTATTATTGCTAAACGCACATTTTGCCGAGATGAAGAATGGGGTCTCCAATTGCCTGTTCGCTGCTTTAAACACCTGCAAATTTATTCCATGTATGTCTTTGCTCTCATAAGTTAGACATCCCATTTGTACGCCAGTTATCAGACAACTTTGGATCAATCTGTGATTACAACCTAGTCTTACCCACTGACGTATTAGACCTATCCCATAGACTAACGAGATATTTTCATATTAGTGGTTAGTGGTATATTTTAACACTAATTAGGAGTGTGTTACTTTTTGTGCAGAAATGCTTTGCTCAGAATACTAATGTTTATTGACTTCGGCTTCTCACAGTTTTTGTTCATAATGTTCACTTTGATCAAATCAGGAGCATGACTTCTCCCACTTTGTGTTCATAATGTTCACTTTGATCAAAACAGGATTATAGATTTCCCATGTAACTAATTGAGTTACTCCCAGTGGTACAGAGGGGCTGTTGGATACATCGGGTTGTTTGACTTCCTATGCTCCCCCTATGAATAACTGACAAGAAACTTGAAACCAAGACGAGTAAACAGTTAAAACATAAACTCAATGAAGCTGCAAGTTTGCATAGTCAAACATACTATCGATGCATCAATATTTTTGCATTTCTCCCATCGATTAAATGCTTTCGGAATAATTGCAATTCATCTATAGTTTGATGCATCATTACAGCCCTATTAATTATATTGCTTAACATATTCTTATGCACATAACTTTGGATCAATCCATTACCCAATAAAGGTAACAGTACAGTGAACCTGAGTGCAACCAACCATAACTTTTGTTGATTTAACGTGTCTGACAAATGGGACGTATAACTGATCGGAGGACACCAGAGAGTAAGTTGCATGTGATATTTTTAATATTGCCCTTGTGGATTTCCATTATGATTTACACATATTATGTTTCGCATACAGTGTACATCACTATCTATGTAACTGAATTATTGTTATGGAGCGGCATGGATATGCATGTTTATGCTTGTTTTGCCAATCCCGTCATGATAACTTGAAGAAAACATGTTTAAACTATACATTAAAATATCCATAGTATTAATATGTAGTCTTTACATTGGGCAATGAGGAATACACAATATATTCAAGATTGAGTTTGCTTTTACCTTTTTAAAAATTGTCAATATACAGGTCCGTGGTTGTGGTCTCTTGGTATTTTAGAAACTATGTTGAGAGTGATGATCTGTATGCAGTCTTTCTGCCATTTCCACAAAGGTATCTTCCACCACGAAATGTAGAGAAAACTTTGAAGTCTAATTGTGCATCTGCCATATTTGGCAAATTCACTCACATTCTGGTACACGTGTCTTATTTCGTTTCCAGAGTGAACTGAGTTAACACATTTTACATTTGGTAGAAAGCTAGTGTCCTATTCCCTTAAAGGGGAAGTGTACACGAATAAATCACATTTATTCTTATGTGAATCAAAGTGGACTGTTTTAATAAGTTAATACCAATGTTTGAAAATATACACTCATTTTTCTTACAATGTAAGTATAACCCTCAAAATGAGTGCTGAAGTGTTATGCCAATATGAGGTATTTGTTTGCCGAGGTAAACAGGCCAGAGTTACCGCCCTTTTGATTATGACGTAATTGGTGCCACTTGATTTTAAACTGGTCTCCTGTCTAGTCCCAAATCCAAAGATAATAATACTGATATGAATCACGTGGAAAAGATTGGTGAAAATACGAAGAAGCATAAGAACAGAAAATGTAAGCAGCATGACGGATTGATCGTGTGTATTTTCTAGGGGTGTCACGATACACCAATCTCACGATACGATACGTATCACGATTTTAAGGTCACGATACGATACGTATCGCGATACATAATTTTCGCGCCTTTTCATAGCATTACCCTAACGGCAACGTAGGCGCTCGCTGATTGGTCCATCAAAATAGTCTAGCCAATCACAAAAGCTGTTAGTTTCCAACCTATTTTTTTAAGTAAAGCTAGCTACATCTATTTATCGGAGCCGTCTCGTATACTTTTACTATCAAGACTTCGAAGGAGATGGATATAGCATAAAAATTTGAATCGATAAAGTTTTAAAATAGGAATCGATACACGTAAGCATGTATCGCGTATCGTATCGTCAGTAAAAATGTATCGATGCATCGATACATTCGCGTATCGCGACACCCCTAGTATTTTCATTCATAACCTCGCCTCAATGAAAATACCAAATATGTATAACAATGTTGACGTCCGTATGACATCACTATCGGGAAGCGACTTTTTCAAAATGGCGTGTTCACTGACACGAGTACGCCGGAGTTTTCGAAGGAAATTTTCGTTGTTTCAAGCAACGTATATGCATAAATGTGACAAATATGTAAGTAGTCCAAAACCTCTGTCAGTCTGCTGGTTGTTATTTTCTTTTTGTTTTCATTGTGACCAAGGGAAATAGTCAGAAATTAAGAGAAGTACCGTCATCGTTGTGCGTGAGTTTGCGTCAGTTATGGCGTCATGCTTAAAAAAACTATAATATGTTGTGATGAATCTAGAAAATCATTGGAATACACCTGTTTTATTTAACTATCGCTTGCTACGATACCTTTCCCATGCATGTTCTAAAACTAATGAGCAATTGTATGCAACAAGTAGGCGAACGGATACACAGTGTAACATCTGAGATTGGCTTTGTATACATTTCAAACAAGAATTCTTTCACAGCGCGGCATCTCATATCCTCGATATATTTCGTTAGATTTCACTGAAACACTTCGTATCGGTGATGTGTCCATTTGTCAGTTTATTTTGAACTGTATGAGGAATTTCAGGGTATCATGTAAGGAAGATGGTGTTGAATTTTATGGACGACACATAACCAACATACATGTGACGTGATTTTATAAACACTATGTAATATGACTGAAAATTCACTTTGACGTTTGCGTATTTTCCAAAACATTCTCAGCGATTCTCGGTTCATTGATAATGTTTCAGAACGAGCATTGGTGATTCGATCATACAACAACAAACATACCGCTGATCACAATGATCACGTCTTTTTCTTTTAAATTCAATTCTCCCAGTAAAATTTGACATTTGAATTAAGACATACCATAAATTACGCAAAACGCAGTGAATGTTGATTTAGTAAAGTGTCAAAACTGGCGAGATTTACGATGCATGTAATTTTCAGTAAAATGTTATCTACAATGAGCGGATGATATCATAGAAAAACGAATTTCAAACAGTGTTCAAAACTGCAAATTGCATTTATCTGCGTGATGTATTTGGATATGTACTATCGATATCAAAGTGAATTAGGTGGAAGAGGAGTGACATATCGTACGATTTATGTAAGAACTTTAGTAACAAACGTAGAATGCCGGCACATTCAACGATGGCAAGCAAGATATAGTGCATATACGTTTTAGGTTTCATGAAAAGAGATACTGTTGGAAAGGCGACTGACTCAGGTTGAATATGTTATACAATTTGGTTACGTGGTAGCACATTTAGTACAATGTATACGTTTTTTCAAACTGCAACGTCATTACAGTGTAGAACTGACCACGTAGCCAGCTGACGGCCAGGCAACAGGTGGATTAAAACAGTAGCCTGCGCATCGAGACACAAGAACAACACCTATACCTGCACCACGTGAAATGGGTCTAATAAGGTCTGACGACGTCATTCGTTTATCATTTGGGCACCAATGACGTCATTTCCAAGGGACATAAGCCATGGTGTGTTTATTGTGGACATAGAACCCTTGGTAAATGTTGAAAATATGAATTGATATAACGCAAATAATAAATTAGTTACTTCTGATATATGTACGGGTTTGGATTTAAAACGACTTGATAAACACTTTTTATGAAGAAAAAGTGCAAGGCAAAAAGGTTAATTTTCGTGTACACTTGCCCTTTAAAACAACACCGTCGTCACAACATCAAACATCCAAGGATTGTTACCTCGACCCAAACGTCTAACTTATATTACGGGACTACCCAGTAGACATCACTTGCTTGATAACGGTTTTAGCAGCTACGCCGAAACGGGGTGTCCCAGTTTGCCAGCAGATATTGTTTAAAGGTTTCAAGTCACTGAACCATTCTAATCTCTTAAAAAACAGGTGATACATTTTTTAGTTTCCCCTGAGCTGGTGAACACAGTTCACCTTACCACTGCGCTGAGCTCATGAACACAGTTCACCTGAATTGACACTAATACGAGTGAGTGATTAAGTCAATGATTGATGTTATGTTTAAACTGAACACATCACTTATCTCGTTGACATATCAATCTGATAAGGTCACAACAGAACTACACAGAAATAACATTGATGCAGTTGAAGGGTGGTGGTTGTGTGAGACCTAAGAAGAACAAATATCGCCAGCTTGAAGAACGGCTAGACCGCGAGGATAGACTGCTGCAAGATGGTATCGAGACTCTACTTGCTTACGGTGTGTCTCACCTTGTGGGACTATGAATAATGATGTATGCTTGTGATATTGTGTATAATGTGATATTTTGTAATAATGTATGTTTGTATCCTGATGGTAGTGCTAATATTGCCTTATGGTTGTATTTCATAATACTGTTGATGAGATTGATGATGATGATGATAATATGTATGTTGAAACAGGGAGACTATATAAGGGGGAGTGGTCACTCCTCGGAAAGCCCCTAAGCTATGCCTCGGCTCGTCACGTTACCAGTGTAGCCAATATGGCGGTAGCGTAGTTTTTAAGATTGAGCCTGGTTTATTTTTAACAGCTGATTGCATACGCTGAGTGTTGTGACACCTGAAAACCTACATGTAGAAGATAAGTTACCTATTCTGTCACTTCATTTTAAGTCAAATAATTGTTATTAGTGTCAGTATTAGTACAGTAGATTTGTAGTAAATATTCAAGTCGGCATGTTGTAGCTCACTGGCTTAAATTTTCACTACACAGCGAAGAAAGACTAAATTCTATCGCTAAAAACTTCTTTCACATATTCATTTAATTTTTAGAAGGGAAATATACCTTTAGTTGAAAGGTGTTTGCAAGTAATAGTGATAGTTTTATAGCTAAAAAAATGTGTTAGGGTGTATTTGAAGTGTGTGAAAAATATGACATATCGCCGATTGGCCATTGAAATACTACAGGGCGTTGTTTGAGTGTTTCTAGTTATTGTTCTAAAACATCTTTCACATGCACCTTTAATTTTTATGAGGGGAATATACCATCAGGTGAAAGGTGTTTGCAAGTAATAGTTATAGTTTTATAATTTAATTTTTTTTGTTAGGGTGTATTTGAGGTGTGTGAAAAATATGACACATCTCCGATCTGCCATTGAAATACTACAGGGCGTTGTTTGAGTGTTTCTAGTTATTGTTCTAAAACATCTTTCACATGCACCTTTAATTTTTATGAGGGGAATATACCATCAGGTGAACGGTTGTTGCAAGTAATATTGATAGTTTTAGAATTTAAAAAAATGTGTTAGGGTGTACTTTGAGGTGTGTAAAGAATATGACATATGTCGATCTGTTCCGATACGCCATTGATGCTTGAGTGTTATAGTTCTAAAACTTCTTTCTTTCTTGTTGATCTTAGTATTTGACAAAACTGGAAAGGTGTTTACAACGCTTTGTGATAGTTCTAAACTTTCTGTTTTTGAGGGGTGTGTGACAGTGTCAGTTAACATTCTGTCAATGCCCATGTCATTCCACACATGCAACAAGATATCTGAATTACTTACTAATGTAAAAAAATGTCTCAAAGTAGATTTTTTTTAAAAAGGACAGCTGATGTTAACACATGCGTTCTACCGATAGTTTTGCGTTCTTTAACATGTTTGGGGAAGGATGGCCGTGGTGTATCATTTATTCTTTCGTTCATTCACATATGTTCTTTTTCTTTTGTTCTTTTTCTTTATTTCTTTAAATAATTCACATATAATTCTTGCTCTTAATTCATTCATTCATTGTAAAAGTCCGACTGATACAATATACACTGGCAGAAGTACTGTTAAACGCAGCCGAAGTTGCGCTGGGAATGAACCAAGTCACTGTGTGCGTTGGAGCATGACGAGGCACACGTTAATTAGTACAAATGGTAAAGAAAGCCAGCGAGTTACCTATCCCTGTTGTAGAGTATCCCTGGTTGAAATAAATGAATGAATGAAGTCACAGCGTCAATTTTATGGGCGGCCAAAATACCTTGGATCATATTACACACGGAACAACCTGCCCTGCACGCTCATTCATGTGTGTCCCCTTATCCGAGGTAACCTACTGCTGTCTGCTGGGGTACACCTCCGAAACGCCGCTTACATTATAATAAAGAAGTTGTATATCCATATAACTTTCTCCGTTGTTGAAATTATCATGGTCTCAACAGATATTGCATTGCCATACGAGTTCATGAGAGATTTTCAAGTTATTGTGTTGTCATCCACATGTTGATTTAGCTGGTTTCTTCCTCATTTCAAATTTCATCATTCTGTTGAGTATTTCAGTGTAGCTCGCAAAGACGAGGCCACGGAGCGGAACGATGACATGTAGTGTATCTCCGCGTTCAGTTACGTAATTTCCGCAAAGCGCCTGCGACAATTTGCGCCGAAAAGTCGTTGTGTCCCATCCGTTGGTCATGTTTATTGGAGTTGAACAGCCACGACTTTCAAGTGTATTTTGCTTTCCATATATGCAATCCATTGATCACACTGTGCTCGTGAGGGTGTTTTGTTTAAAAAGACTGAGTGCGCATATCGCGCCGCCAAATATCGCACATTCTAAGGAAATCTCGAATTGATTGTTTTATAAGGTGTCGAAATGGCGTTAAATTCTCTTTGTGCATTAACTTATTTGTCATGCAAAATTGGTGTGTATATATGTGTGATTGAACAACCCTGTTTACAGAGATAGGAAGAGGAACTTTGACCTTTCTCAAGACGTGCACATTTATGCGTATATGCTTTTGAAAACCTTGTTTGGCAACATGTGCCTTTCAATTGTGCTATTGTGTGCATGTTGGAACATATGGTTTAAACACATTTTATATTCTCAGAGAATCTGGTTTGGTAAACAAGCAAAACATTGCTTTTATTAATACTTCACCAGTACATATATAATATAACAGAATACCAAAAAAAATACACAAGAACTGGATACACAAAACGTCAAATTAATTCCTATCATAAGTAGTAACAAACTGTCACTGACGCCTTCGGCTAGGTGGATAAAACGGGACGCAAAAAATCCCCGCATACCCCGCATCACAATAGTACACAGAATTTATCTTAACGAATGTTTAAAAACAGACAGGTAGACATAGTTTATTAAAGTGTCCCATGTATGTAAACAAGATATAAAATACATATAAAATAAACACATAATGTTTTACATACATCCAGCTTTAACAGGCTTAGGAGACACTGTTATCTGCCGTGGATGCATGTTTTTTTCCATGATATTAATGATTTGTTTTGCCTGATGATTTGTACAACACCACCCAAGCAGTGTACGACCGTGCACCCGTCATACATGGTAATTTGTTCGGTTGTAGGAAAAAATGTCATGGATTTTGGCAGGATAAAAAGTCATAGGAAGAAAAGTCATAACTCAAAAAAGGTCAGTATTGATAATGTATTTATTTAACAATTCATAACACTATTATCATCAACAGCACTACCACATTTGAACCTAACTTATAAGATTAATGTAATCATTCAAGTAAAATACATGACATCGGAAAGTGCTCAGTCATCATAACACTTTCATCTGCAACAGCACTACATCAGTCAGTTCTCCTAGCATAGTTTATTTAACCGAATGTTCCAGCCAATGCCGTGAAGAGATTCAATCACAGTCTTAGGGCCAGCGAGTCTTATATTAGCTGCTAGAAAGAAAGCCATTTGAGTAAAAGCATTAACTGATAATCCCATGAGTTCATTAATGGGTGTGATATCGTCAAGCTCAAAGCTAGTTAAACAAACAATCAAAAACATTTGAAGTAAATTTTGATAATATAATAGTAGGTTACTTGTGTTTTTAAATAAAGTCCATCTAGGGTGGGTGGGGTGAGGGGTGGGGTGAGGGGTGGTATGGGAGCATTGAGGGGGGCAAGGCAGGCTGAGAGAGAGCGTAGTAATTGAGAGGCAGAAGTAAGCTTGGTTGAGTGGCCTTGACTGAGGGGCTATGGGCGGCCTTGACCGTGGAGTTTGTTATGGTTGGTGCTTGAGAGGTGGCGGGGGTCGGTGGTGGCTGGAGGCGCGCGGACCTCGGAGGAGACGGTAGTTGTTTGGAGGTAGAGTTGGTGTGAAATAACGAAGAAATAGAGAGGCGCGCGGACCTCTGAGAAGACAGGTGGTTGGAGAGAGAGGTGAAGTTATAGATGGCTTGATAGTGAGCAGAAAGTGGATCGACATTGCCAGGTTGAGAGGTGGGCGCGGACATCGGAGAGGACAGTCACGCACATATGGTGAATTTGGAGTGACAACATACCTATCCGTGAAACAATTAAGTAATGAAACAATAGGCGAGAGCTTTCAATACAACTGATAGCTCATGACAGGTAATTAATGACAGATGGTCGGATTGGGGTGTGTTGATAGTTATAGCCCGGGGAAGCCACTTTTAAGAAAAACAAGAGTTGAAAATAGTTTGGCTCAACCGGCAATGGGTATGGTTGAGTGATCGTGTGAATGTGGGTCTCCCGGCAATGCGCTCTTAGCTAATCCATGCTACCGTAAATAATGCAGATTTTTTAATATCGCTCTCAATTACCCGAATTAAGTCAAAATGAATTGAAATTTGTGTCATAAAGCTTATAAACCTACGCACATTCATTTACAACCTTCAAAACATGGAAAAACATCTATTTTGAGTAAAAGTAAACATTTTTCGCCCATGGGCGAGATTTTTTAATATCGTTCTTAGTTAGTTGAATTAAGTCAAAATGAGTTTAAATTTGTGTCATGATGCTTATAAACATACACTCATTCATTTACAACCTCCAAAACATGAATTCTGAGCGAAATTAAACATTCTCGCCCATGGGCGAGATTTTTTAATATCGCCCTAAGTTAGTCGAATTAAGTCAAAATGAGCTGAAATTTGTGTCATGATGCTTATAAACATACACTCATTCATTTACAACCTCCAAAACATGAATTCTGAGCAAAATTAAACATTCTCGCCCATGGGCCACTGTTCGAGTTTAACTCTAAGGTTTTCATTTTTTTCATCCTTGGCATATATTCATAACAACTGCATGTTTAATTTGGTCATATCCCTTGTCAGAAAGTGCCCACAGTGCGGAGAGTTTCTGGACTTTTGTGAGTCCAGAATTAAATTGCGACGTGTTATAAGTATTTCATGTTAGTTTGATCATGAGTTGACTCATTGTAATTGTATAAAGGACCTTGGCACTAGGTTCTTTTTGAACAGGCTTTACATACTGTACGAGGAATCAGTACAATTGAAGCATCTGTGGTTGAAGCGCCCGTAGTTTAAGGATACGTTCATAATAATTGGGGGCGGTGGGGTAGCCTTGTGGTTAAAGCTTCGGCTTGTCACTTTGGCAATATGTTTTCATGTGATAGCAATGTAGATTTCGCAGCTTTTAGTTTTTACAGCACTTAAAAGCATAACCTCTGAAGTTCATAGCCGACTTCATTATATGTAACCAGTAGCAGGATAGTAGTATTTCCATGTGCTATTTTTAACGCTCCATGCTATGGCTGTAGATATGTCAGTGTGACAGCTCCATAGATTGTGGGAGGACATAATGTCCAAGTTTCATTTTCATGGACTGTATATGAAGCTCTTTGTTTATTGCACAAGAAATAAGTACATCAAAAGATCAAACACAAGGGAGCCATTGGTAATATCATTACAGTTGAGAACAGGTGACACACTGAGGAGAAAAGCCATTGAGAAATTGGATTCCAGAATCATAGCAGCTACAACCCGGGGTATTGTTGCAACAGAGGCGCACTACCACAGGAGTTGCTACAGATCTTATACAAGAGAGGGTAGTAGACTTCATCACTCAACTGCAGTCACAGAAGAAGAGCAAATTATGGAGAGGCTTTGACAGCAGCATATGATAAACTTTTCATGTATATACGAAACACTGTATTCCAGAATCCAACTGCATTAAAGATGTCAGAGATAACCAACAGACTGAGAAACTACATGGATGCAAAAAGATGCTAGAATATCAAGACTTCAACAACTAAGCATCTGCACAGGAAACTCAAGTAAGAATTGGGTGACAGCCTGCATATGATGATAATGCCAGACTTCTACTTTTTCCCAGGACATTGACAACTGAAGCTATTGCCATTGAAAATCAAAATATGAAAGAAGAACTGAATGCCATAAGAGAAAACAGCAACAGCAGGAAAGCCCTTCAGGAAACAGCACTACTTCTTCGAAAAGCTATAAAGAATATTGAAGCGGATCTACCATGGCCCCCAACACAGTGTGATTTGGACAATCATTCTAGGTACATTCCTACATGTGTCAAGGAATTGTTTGCAACTGTTCTGACAGGTGATTTGAAGGCTGATGTCACACACCAAAATACGAAAATTCTAACTGAATCGTTTGGTCAAGATCTTGTTTATGCTGTTACAGGAGGAAAAAAGCTGACATCTAAGCATATCCTGCTCCCATTTGCTGTGAAAACCCTAACTGGGAATGTTGAGATGATTCAAGTTGCAATGGAAAGGCTTTTTGCAAAGGGTTGAGGAAACAAATTGTGGCCTGCTATCTACAATTCAGTCTGCACTGGAAGATATTGAAGACTTTCATGTTAATGTTAACAAAGAAAGTTTTGAATCACCCTTTCAGAGTTCATCTTTCACAGACACTCTGACAGCTTTTAAAGCCTACCCAGAATTTCTCATGAATGAAAATGGGGATTTGTCAGCTTTCTGGACTTCATACACAGATATGATTGAAGTGCTCTTGGGTCTTATCCGAGCGTCACGGGAGGGCAACTGGCAACTGCATCTATCCAGCATCAGGAACATTGCACCTTGGTGTTTTGCATATGACAAGCAGAATTATGCAAGATATCCATCAGACTATCATGGTCAGATGTCAGCTCTGTTGACAACTCACAAGCACGTTCATGAATACTTAGAGAATGGTGGATTTTCTGTACATCTTGGAACTGAAATCCCTTTTGGGAGAGTACCAGTAGACCAGGCTCTGGAGGAAACAGCAAACAGAGATACACAGACAACAGGCGGAACAAAGGGCTTCAGTCTTAAACTTGGTGCTGTTGCTAAGTATTATCTGATGGCAAAATATCGCAGTATCTTCTTAGGACAGATCAGAAGTCTCACGAAGTTGACCCGATCAAGTTTCAGTCATCCAGATTAACAACAATCAAGGAGAGCAAGAGATGAGGCAGATGTTCTTGCTGTTGTAGACATGTTGGAAAACAACTGAGTAAATCCTTTCTTGAATTCAGAACTCATCTCCTTGTCAACGGCTGCTGCTGCCACTCCAGCCATGGTATCTGACCTTCTCAAGGCACAGACCATTTGGGGAAGAGAGGATGATGGACTTCTGTACAAATCGTTTACAACCTTTGTCACCACAGCACTTTCATGCTCTGCTACTAAGGAACAACCTGAAAACTTTCACTGAATTGAGCCAGAAAAAGAAGAAAATCCAAACAAGTCAAGTGGAGGTTGTGCTCAGAGCTGACAGGAACCCCTTTGCTCATATGGTTATAATAGCTCAAAGCAGAAAACTTGACATGAAGTCTGTTTTCAGGCATCCTCTTGGACCGCTTCATTTATCACTCGCATATCCAGATGGTTCCACAAGAAAGACCAACAAGTCAAGCCTAGCTCGAGAACTGGAAAAGAACAACCTTCCTGAAGAGAAGCTCCCTTACCCATCCTGTACTCTGATTGATGGTATGGCACTTGTCCAGAAGATCAAAGGTGACAACAAAACCGTCCAGTTGGTTGCAGAAGAAATGTTTGTCTAGGTCCCTCATGAAGGTTACAGCAGTCAGAGGATTGATGTCGTCTTTGATGTATACAGGAACGTGTCAATCAAAAATGCAGAGAGAGGTGAGCGCTCTGGAACTCAAGGAACACAATACAAGAACATCGTAGCAGGCCACACCATAAGATAATTGCGAAAATTCCTTTCCAACAAAAAGATTCTTGTTCTGTTTCTTGTCAAGGAATGGGGAGGTGAGAAGTATGGAAGTCGGATTGGGAACAAGAACCTCATTGTCACCTGTGAAGAAGTATGAAACAAGCTGGGCCCAAACAGTGTAGAGAGGATAGAGGAACTAACATCCACTCAAGAGGAAGCACACACTCGGCTGTTACTCCACGCCAGACATGCTTCAAGCAACGGCTACGGGAACATAATCATTTGTGTCGAGGATACAGATGTATTTCTACTCTGCGTTGCCTTCCAATCATCTCTTGAAGCAGATATCTACATGAAGCTAGGAACAAGGAACAGAACAAGACTCATCAAGGTTTCAAGTGTAGCCCAGGTCCTCGGTCAGAGCGTCGCAGAAGCACTACCTGCATGTCATGCATACACAGGATGCGACACTACCAGCTCATTTGCAGGAAAGGGAAAACTGTCTGCTCTCAGACTCCTCAAGGGGAATAAGAAGTATCAAGACTGCTTCAAACAGCTTGGAAAGGATCCTGAGCTTACAGAAGATCAATTTCAAGTCCTGGAAGACTTCACATGTTCAGGTGATCAAGTGGTACCAATCACCCTCATTTTCACTCTGGGATCAAGGACTATCATGCACTGAATGGCAACGCTTGTGGCCTCTACAATCCACCATAATTATATCTTTATAATAACTATGAACTATTAAGTTATTACACTCCAAACCCAATCAAAAACTTGGTATTGCAAAATTGAACAATGAAATAACATGTAACCTGATTTGAAGTATAGATTACAGGACCATTTAATATTTAATAATTCAAAAACGCCTGACATAGTAGTTATTTCCAATACACTTAACATGTATTATAACCAGACAATGATAACTGCTGTGGTTACATCCTGGAAAACTTACTGCAGTTTCATTATACTTAGGCAATTACCATGATATGTCTATGACATCAAAATTACAAACTACTTACTTGTGTACAAAATATTCAACCATAATAGAAATATTCAACCAACATTTCCATCTTAAAAATAAATTCGAGATTGACAACTATATAAATGAACTAACAAGGAATTATTCTACATATGGTTATTGTTATTATTTACTATGTCAACATGGCTGGATTTACCAACCTCCTGGCAATAATGGTTATATGCATTTACAATAAACATAACAGCTGATATAATGCTAATAATTACCAAACATTCTGTTCCTTATTAAAATACTCCCTAACAACTGAGATAAACTGAACCGCTCAAAGCGGATGTTTACACATGGGTGCAGCCACCTTGACTCCCTAAACGCCACCTAGTGTAGGGGAGACAACTCGTTCCAGCTTATCTTTCAACTAGCAATATAAACTAATCTTCAAATTTACAACGATTTGTTAATTCCCTTACAAACAACAAAGTTCATAACAAACACTAGCATTAATCTGTAACCATAAGTAATGGTTATTTAACGAATACACTCTGTTTACACATCTTAAAGGTCACGCTGTACGTGAACTTACTGTCCCTGACATTACGCGCTTTGACCTGAGTTTACCGAACCAATTCCAGTTTTACCACACTTTCTACAAGCTTGATATATACATATATGGAATCTAGGAATGGTAAACACATTTAACACTTTAATATTTATGGGATAATTACCTGCAGGAAGAGAGAAACAACAAAACGAGTTGAGCGTCACTCAAGTTTACTACTGCAACCATGGCGGGGTTCGTGGTAACAATGATGGGAACCCCGTAGACGTAACAACATATAAGGCGGCAGGTTGCTGAGAGTGACTTCCCTTTGGCCATGTACGAAGACCAATGACGCTGCCGCTGCAGCTGCCATAACAGAGTGACAAAACCCCAAATACAAAGATTTTTTGTGGGGGGGTCCCCTTTTAATTGTCATAATAAAAAAAAGAGGCGATTATCACATGTTACATAAACCCTAGTACCAGTTACCTATTAAGATGGCCGTTCCGCATTGTCAGGGATAATGTAAACTCAAGATACACACTCGCTTGGTCCATGGGAATGTTAAGTCTAGGAGTGAGAGCTCAGACGACTGTAACTCTTCAATAACCACATTTCATTCATGTGCTGGCACTCTGCCATACCAGAAATAACTCAACACTAGGTTCTATACTGAAATAGGTTTACTCGATCTCTCTCGTCATTACAAGGTGACGTGGTCTGGACAGGATAGGGCAAGCTCTTCACCAGATATGGAACCTGATCGATCGCGATGCGAACGTTCTGCTGACTTTGCAACCCGCACCACTTTCTAGTGCTAACCCATCTTTTTAAGGTGTTCGAGCCTGCTCCACTCTTGTCACATGACCACATACAATAACTCCGATTCGTTTAAAGCTACATTATTCCTTGGTCTCATGTCGTACCTCATGATTGGAGAATTACTGTAAACTCATCGGTGAATCACTGTTAATTGCTACTTTAAGTCACGCCAAAGACCCGGGTTCGAATCCCCACATGGGTACAATGTGTGAAGCCCATTTCTGGTGTCCCCCGCCGTGATGTAGCTGGAATATTGCTAAAAGCGGCGTAAAACCAAACTCTGTCAGTCAGTGCTACTTTAAGAGTCTTTTCTGTTCTGTTACTGACAGTTATCCTGTTCTCTATCCCTTAGTTTGATATCAAGCAGTAACAGCATTGATTCTATGACGAAATAACCGTAATTCTTAATAATGGATTTGATACGTTTCTTGTATAACGGATGCATTTTTCACCTTATAACAATACCTTCACGCCTCCACAGCTTGACCAACTGTCGAGTTACTTTGGTAAATATGTAAGGGGCAGAAGTCAGTCCGAAAGGCAAAACTAAAAATTTATAGTAATTTCTACCACATGGCCATCTCCAAATGATGGTATACAGAATGTATGTCACATTTTACAATCCAGTCATTGTCATTTATGTACATTAAAGCAATTTTCCAATCTTCATACTTTACTGACAGTTTATACACGTGCTTATTGACAACGGACAGATCCAAAATCAGTCTTTTCTTTCCAGAAGCTTGAATGAAACAGATAAAGGATTCACCACACATGGAGGTTCAATACATTCCACTACAAGATCGTAACGTAGCAAATCCGTGATAGCTTCACAAACAAAACTGGAATAAGCAATGACAGATTTGTTATTTCTTAGTTCCATAGCTGGGGCCGTGGAGTAAAATGGAATTCGTATATCCCGTTTCAATAACATCAAAACAAAGTCAGCAGCACCGATTTCCCGCCAAAATTCACAGCACATTCTAAGATGCACTCTTACTCTAATCTCAGCACAATCCTTCGCAAAAGCCATCAGTTAATAAGAAATGTTCACAATTACCGCGTATACGCGTTGAGTTTTCTGCCTTCTACGACCCTGTTGTCTCGCTAAGGCCTCCCGGTGACAGACGGACAGACTCCAGTGTGTCGGGTCTCCACACGCGAAACACGTGCCTCGTTGCTGAGCACGAAAGGGCTGCAGGGAAGGAGAAGACAGATGTTAGCGCCAGAACATAGGGTAGAATGGGTGACAGTGAGTGAAAATAATATTTATCGTCACATCGGCAATATTTAAGCCATATTGTGACGAGAACAATTTATAATTCTATCAAAGATCAATAAAGTTAAAAATTAAAAGCCTGTTGACGAAGAACATATCACATATTTTCAGTTAAAACTAGTAATTAAATCTGAACTATTTCAACTATAATGACAATACTATATAAAAAACAGGCTATAGATTGCCAACGACTGAAGGTAGATCACCATACTAGGGACCATGGGCCCTAGCATCCCTTCAGCCGTTAGCAATTTAGACACATCTAGCCATACATTTAAAAAGACACATATTCTACGATTAAAAATAGTGGAGAGTTTGAATTTACTTTGAATTTGTGTGGACTTACGTACTCTCTCAGGAGGACAATAATTTTAGAGTACTCTAACCTCCTTTGAGGATACAGCCACTAACAATCTCAGTTACTAATTTAACCTTCTAATCATAAAATATTTATCTATTTACAAATCATTTAACAAATCAAATTCTTTTAAAAATGCAATAGTTAAAAAAGAACTTATATTATTAAAAAGACCCTTCATTGTTCGTGATTTGAAATAGTTATCCCTTGTGATAGAATATTCAACACAGTCAAGCAAGACATGCTTGACCGTGATTCTTTCATCACAAGGGATGCAAAACGGATGATCCTCACCTTTCAATAGGTATTCATGAGTATATCTTGTGTGGCCAATACGACATCGTCGCATGATATCCTTTTCAAATCTGGACTGACAACCCATGTAGGTGTAACCAATATAGGGTTTTAATTCAAGTATTTTATTTATACCTACCTGGGTGTCCCACTTCTTCTGCATCAGATCGCGGATGTAGGCTCTAATGCTAGCCTTGTAATCAGAGTATGGGAGAAGAAGTGGTGTCACAGATTTGTTGAGTGCTGCCTTATATCCGATCAATGATATGCATTGAACTGACGTAAACTTAAATTATCTGTCTGCTTTAGATATGTTTCTTGCAGACAGAATGCTGATGGACTAAAGTCCTGGACCAATATTAGTAAGTTGTTAAACTTGGTCTTCAGTCCTAAACAATTCCACTGTATAATACTGTTTTGGTAAGCTATCTTTTGGGCGGAATGATTGGGGATCTACCCCGTACCTTCTTAGAGGGAGACATGCTATACGCCCGTGGATGGATGTATTCAGCCACTTCCATTCTTTCCAGAGATCCAAATTTATTAAATAGTTTGATCTGATTATCTGACTCCTTTGAAATCCTATCAATTCGATGTCCTTTCGAAGATTCAGTTCTTGGTTTGGTTTGCTACACATTTCTTTGAGACTTCTTTGTGCTGGTGAATGATTCTGGGTGAGAGACGATGATTAGTCTTGAGATAGAGTCTGTATGTCAGAGAGTGAATCCGATGTTTGAGTTGATTGTTCATTTGAGTAAATTTGAGGTGCTTCAGAGTTCAACCAAGTCAGGTCTGTCTGGCAGTCAATAGATGATGTCTTGACTTTGAGGGTTATTTCAGGGGCTATCTGAACGATAGACGCATAGGTTCCTGTGCCTTCCCGAGATTGAACAAGTTTTTTTGCGTCAGAGTAACTGATGTTTCTGGAAAATTTAATTATATTTATTTCCATCTGTTGTTTCCGACCGTCTTTGGAGTATGACGGTCGACTCCCTGAACAGTTGGTACGTTTTTTAACATCATTGTCACAGTCTTCCGTTGTATGAGTTTGCTCACTGCAGTGAGCACATGTGACAGATCGTATACACGTATTGACGCTATGGCCATATGTTTGGCATTTAAAACACCTGAACGGGTTGGGCATAAAAGTGTCAACTGCTTTAATTGATGTTGGGGCAGTCGGTGTTGAAAATTAAAAAAAGGTATGTATTAGTAGGTTGTGTTTGTGAGTTCTATCGTGTGGAGAACCGTTTAACATACATAACACCTTGATCTCGCATCTCGAACACTATCATACATCCATCCATACATTTGTATAGAGCCGATATCCAGCTCAGCTGCTCAAAGGCGCTTTGTCTTTCCCTCGATCACTGGATCTCAATCTCAACGGCACATCGTATTATCAATCTCAACTCCCGGGGGATCATACAACTCTTGCAGCCACTAGGCGCACCGAGTTAGTGTGGCTTTCCCATCCTTACGAGGTACCCATTCACAGCTGGGTGGACTCGGACACATAGTCACAGTACTTTGTCCAAGTTTACTGCACGTTGCTGTACCAGCAACTAGGTGTTTGCACGTATTAATGTGACCACCATCTGGTCATATACCAACGGATTCGTGGGTTCTTTTAAGTGCACAGGGTTATGTACTGTACACTAGGGGCTGTGACAACACTGAAATAGTATGCACAAAGTTGACTCCAAGGTTTTTACACCCGGTCACAGGTGGGTTCGATCCCGTCATCTCAAACTCGTTGGATCACTAGCCTTGAACACCCCTAGATATTGCAAAAGGGTTCAATTTGAGAGGCCGTGGCCAATGTTCTACAGACATTATAGGTCGTTGCGCATCTTCATTATCCAGTGGACGTTTGGGTTTTTTAAGGGGTTTGGTATTCCATGTTTGTTGGTAATATGGTTCATTATCCGAGCTCCCCACCCACCACGGAGTATTATAAAGACAATGCTATATACAAGTGAATTTCCTACTTGTAGCACCAGAGATACCCGGATGATATACTTCAGCAAAAAAAAAAATATATTAACTTCTCCACCAGATTGACCCATGAGCCACCGCCTTCTGGGCATAAGAGTCAAGGCAAAGTTCATGATAAATATATCACAAATGCCAAATGTTGTTCTATGAACAGGGGCGCCAAGACCAAAATTTAAACAATTCCAAGTCAAATTTTGCGCATTACATAAAATCCATGAACAGGGCCTGGCATGACCAGCCGATTGATAGAACCGGGCCCATTCTACCACCCGTCTAGGTGAAGTAAGGGGTCGGTCAATGCACATGTCCCCGTTCGAATCAATGTAATACTAAGATGCCATCGGCAGATTGAGTACATATGCATAAAACATGTCACGTACATCAACACGTTTGACGTGATCTTCATTCAAACAACCACGTGAGGACGCATCATGCATACATTTGGGCACGACACTCACGTATTACATTTCCACTTTGCCAGAACATCGGGTGGAGTCAGTTGGAACCAGTAAGTAAGTTTTAAATGACAACAATACTACTACATTTTGTAAAAGTATTTTAAACTGAACGTAGCTTCTCTTTATAATTCTGTCATGACTGCTTTGTTAACTAGTGGAATGATTAATTTGTTAATCCTTCTACTAAGGTGTAGAAGTGTATAGTATAGCAAGAGACGTTAAGGATATCAAGAGAATGAGCTCACTGCCGATAAAAAAAGGCAAACGACAAGCCACTAACCTGCTATCATCTGCAGGCTTCAGTGTTTCAATGACTGTCCATCGGACTCTCAATACAAGTTAAGGCATTGTCAGAGATCGGAATCATATTTTCTACTGCCTTGTTAATTAACAAGTTTTTATGCCTCTTAAAGAAGCCTCTGGAAGTAAGTTAAATCTTTGATGGGCATTAAGAAGTGGAATGCATTACTGTGACCTGATTTTCACCTGATGAAGGAGCAAGCATATATTCACAATAAAGAAGTTGACATCCATAAATCTTGATTTTCTTATTAAAAAGGTAAGTTATTAAAATCTGCTGAGCTGTAGGTTTGTTAATCATGTCGCGATGTCATTATCGCTCTAACACACCTGAGAGATTCGTCAACAGTGTGGTATGCACAGGCGGTGAACATTGTATTGTATTACATTGGGTTGGTTGCATGTTGTTTTGTGTTATTCTGTCAGTTTGTATGTATGTGTGAATGAGGAACCTCACATATTATGACATTGAAAACAGACTAAACTTAACATTATTCCATGGTCAATATCGCAATGTTAGTGAAATGGTAGTATACGGAAGTTTGTTTCACATTTTTTATAATACCTACTTTTATGCAGATAAAATTATTAAAAAATGAACGAATAATGCCATGCTTCTCTCGGAGTAAGGGAAGATAATTTATATAGTGATTCTTATCAAATTAGATATTTCTTTATCGTCCGAACAGAATTCACAAATTGCGGATGTTTTGTGTGTGTGGGTGTGTGTGCATGCACGCGTGTATAACATCTAACTTGATAGGTATTAAAATCAGGCCGTTTGTAACCATAATGACTATATTGGTTGAAACACTTCAGGAACAAAAATAATTTCACTCTTCAAAAGGAACTGGAACAGTAACATTTTTCATGTTTTCATATGAGCTTCAAATATTGAATGAAATATATGCTGTATGATGAAATGGATCAGAGAACATTATAATGGCATAAATGACGTGCGAATGACACATGTAATGGTCACAAATATATAATCACTATGTTAGTTAACTCATAACCAGACACGTCAAACTGGTACCGATATATTTATATCTAATACGTAAAAATTCAGTATTTCTTAGTACCTGAAATAGAAAACACGAATTTGGAATTAGATGTTTTAATCTGAGATCAATCTGTTAGGTAGCAGTTTACTAAAGTAGAACTTAAATCATTCGCAAAGTGAAGCAGATCTCACTTATACTGCAGTAAACAGTATGGGGATACACAACGAAACATACTACTTACGTGATAACAACTCCCTGTTTATTGCATAGAGCGGCATTTCGATGTACAACGTTCAGGATAAACAAGCTGTTTGAATGTTGATGGATTCCATCACTTGGACAATGGAGTGGATTTAGACTTGTTGATCTTACTCTCCTGTTGGCCCCAACGATGTGCTACTTGCTGAATTACCTGTTGTTAATTTGCTGCTTGTCACTATGCATATATACTTCTATTCACCTGGTTGTAGTAACTTTTATCTTGATAACGGCGTGAGAATATACATGGAAACTCCCCTCTATCGACCTTTGGTCCAAACGGATGAGTTAAGAGAAATGTTGATGTCCCGCCCGTTAGCAATTAACATTGGATTATAGAAACAATGATAGGCCTACGTGTTGATAGGAGAGGATATTCCGGATTATGCGAATGAGAGCACACATAATGAGAAAACGAGCCAAATATATGTATAAAGACAGTGTTTTATTTCAGTCTCAGTTCACTTAGCATATATACATTGAAATATAAAACACATAAAAAACACAGAAGGCGTAAGCCCCGAGTGGTAACGGGACACTATATGGACAGATATTTTTTTTAATCATGTTACAACGTGCTACATTTTACAAGAATTATAAATAGTTATATTACATCATATTATGCAATGTTTCAAAATATTAAATTTTTTAAATATACATACACATTTATATGTACATTATATATGAAAGATGTGAAAGAAGAGACGCTGAATGAGCAAACTGTCTAACAGTTAAAGGTCACATGCAACCAAAAAAATCAAACATAATTAAAACACAATTATCACTTATTCATGACATATAATATACATTGCTGGTTATGAAAAAACATATAAACAAAATTATAAGCGTACAATCGCAAATCAAAAGTGCAATATTGCGTGCTTGGGTTTACTTCCCAAGAAACGAAGCAGCCGGGATACCGAACCCAGTCAGAGCGGGTGGGTGTGCACTCAAGTGTAACGGCTGGTTCATTTGCAGACGCTCTCACGGCTCATTGTGAGTGTATATATAGAGATGTTGGGTTTTGTAAATACATGCTCATTCTTTGTGTATAAAATTTTCAATCAACAGACATCATGACATGTCATGTGTCCAAGTATCACACCTGCCTGTCTGTGTAATTACATAATGTGACAGAGACCGAACTCGGGCCATAAATCTATGCATTTTGTTTATGGTGTATAGCCTGATTGGTGTTAAGTTCTAATTGCATGTGGTCAGTGATCGCAGTTGTGTATTGAATATTGTCATTAGCACACAGGCAGGCAGACACACAGTGGTAATAAAACAAGATATTAAGTTTTGTCTGTGGCAACGACATATCTATATCACAGTTAGAAATTCTGTCAACGCTAAATAATGACATTGCTTTTGAGTATCGAACTGAGAAAGTGACGCGGTAAGAAGAACGTGTGGTGAAATAGACAAATGAAATTATATAAACAGTTAATTTACTGTCATAACATATAAAAAGCTCGCGCCTGTGAGATATCAACAAAACATTAGAAAATAGCTCACACCAAAGCCTTCACCGAGTATTCACCGGACAACCCGCTTCCAAGTTGCGCGAACCTATTTCACTGCGCACGTGCTATGAGCGCAGCCCAGCTGTTGGAACCACTTGAATTCCCCCCAAACGCTGGGGGAAAATTAGTGAATCGTTTGAACTACGATTTCGCGCGGTTTTTTTCATCGCGTTATTTTTCAACTTTATAAGTTGAATTTGCAGTTTTGATGATTTGTTTCGGTAAGTCCATACCGAAAGGTATCAGAATCTGCAAAGTTGTGTTTTACGTTGCATGTGACCTTTAACATTTCATTTTGAAACTGGTTTCTCAGTTCTTGAAGACGACGTTCCAGGTATCGGTATTTCTTCTTCGTGGGTTGTCTTTGGCCTTCGGCATATTGCACCAACGAGGTGTAGGAATAACCTTATGTTCAAGTTGAGCATTAGCCATTTCGAAAGCGAATGTACACTTTCATGCTATACATCCCCATGTAATTAGAGGGGAACTGATCCAGAGCGATTAATGTTTCTCGCCAACAGTCTAATTACCAAAGAAAACTGCAGGCTTGTCGGTATCTGCTCCCTCGACCGTGACGGACACAGGGACTGGGCTTCTAGCCACCTTGATAAAATTTCTTCAACCCAAACAGCGGGACATTAGGAAGGGTGGATGCTCATCAGATGCTGTTATTTGAGAATACCCCCGGTAGTTCCTGTCTGATTGCAATAAAGTATACCAGCAGTGTATGCTTTTCGGATTTTCTAATGCATAGATGGCATAGTGACTGATCCAATTTGATCTTATTTCTGTGTTTTTTTACCTCGATATTTAATCATGTATCTCAAAGAAGTTATGTAGATTTACTAATATATATTGATTACACCCTGTCGTAAAGTACCTGTGTAAAAACAACATCTTTCCTTCCTTGGATTAACCGCCAGTAAGTGTGTTCCTCTTTGCCAGTCGGGCAAGTTGTTTATTTAAGGCATAAGAGGATCACCAGACCATGTTAATTAGCAAGACAATGGTACGGGTGGGTGGGGAGGGTGGGGGAGGAGATGACCAAGCCAAGAAAAACACAAGTGGATTGATTGCTCATTATTGGCTAATTATATTACCTTTTTAAAGAATGGCGGTTGCCAATTAGTTGCCATGTGTACGATCTTGGATGACCAATGAGCTTATACACCAATGTGAAAAAAAAACTGAATCGATTTATCCCTTTTTCGCATATTAGACTGTTAAAAGACACTTAACATGGAACAGGATTCTTTGTCAGCTGCAGATCAATGGCATAATGTTCCTCTATGTGGAGGTAGCGTCCCATTTTTGACAGCATCTTGGTCACTGATTCGCGAAGTTTCGCTCTCAAACCTGAGATAACTAGCTGCACCAATTAAGGTTAGTTATGTAAATGCAATCACCTGAGAGAAGTACAGAACAAGTAACATTCTTGAACACTAATAATACAATCAACTGAGAGAAAAGGATGCGAGAAGCAGCATTATCCGTTGAGATGTATGAATGCAATATTTTAAAAAAGGTTACGTCATGAGCAGGATGGGAGAAGTAGCTGTACCAATTACTTGCAAAGTATATATGCCCACATATACATAACATTTTCGTATCGTATTTCATCATGGCTGAGAAAGGTACAAAGTTAGATGGTAGGAGACCAGGTGGAGAATTGTTGCTGGATGGATATAGGTATCTGAGACGAACTGCCAACAGGAATGGTACCATTATATGGAGATGTCAGTGCCTGAAAACAGCCTCAGTCACTACAACAGCAGATGGGACTGGTGTCAGAAGAGGGGACAAACAGCATACACATCCAGACCAAAGCTCTATTGGTTCCTATATCCTTACCAGTAATGTAAAAAAACGGGCACGAGAAGAGCTGACAAGTGTACCAAAGTTCATTGTCAAAATTGGGATAACTGGCTAGATCAATTACAGAAGTGAGAAATTTCACTGTCAAATTTGAGGCTGTAAAAATCGGGACTAAACCTGTGTGGATATTGATGGATGCATTCCTCGAACAAGGTAATAACCTGACATTGTTGCAGACTTTAGTCTGTTTTATTTCTAATATTTGCATTTTGTTTTTATTCATTGGTGGCAGCATTCAACAGAATCATTTGTTTTCGCCGTGTAGCGTAATGAGACAGACAACATAGACTAGGTCATACCGAGGGCGTGTGTGAAATATGATTCATGTTGGCATTCTATAAAATGTTTAGATAAAGCGAAATTATATGCTTTTTTTGTAGATTTTTCAAAAGCGTTTGATTTGGTGAATACGGCAAAATTATGGTCTGTATTAAATGAGAAGGGCGTGTCTACCACAATGTGGAATTGTGTCCGATCCATCTATGATTGTGTCAAATCTTGCGTTAAATCAAATAATATGTTTTCCGAAATGTTCCAGTGTAATATTGGAGTGCGTCAAGGGTGTGTCTTAAGCCCCTTTCTATTTTCTATTTTTATAAATGAATTGGCTAGTGAAATTGAGTCATCTTGTTATCCTGGTATACAGATGCATCCAGAACTAACACAAGTATTTCTCTTGTTGTTCGCTGACGATGTAGTACTCCTCTCCGATACTATCTGTGGCCTACAAAAGCGTATCAATGTTTTGGATAAGTATTGTATCGAGTATGACATTTCCGTTAATCTAGATAAATCCAAAATTGTTGTCTTTAGAAATGGAGGTATGCTCTCTAAATATGAAAAGTGGTATTTGAGTGGCATGAGAATAGATTGTGTCCCAGGGTATAAGTATTTGTGTGTTCTTCTTTCTCTCAAAGCTCTTCGTGGCATAAACATTTTGATAATTCCATTCTACAATCTAAAAAGGCCCTCTATAGTATTACTAGGTCACTATCGAAGCTAAAACCTATTCGCGGTGACACTTTCTTCAGGATTTTTGATTCAAAAGTGTTACAAATCCTACTATGGGGCTGAAGTCTGGGGGTTGGATTGTGATATTAGTTCACCAATCGAGAAAGTTCAAACTTTGGCTTGTAAATATTTGCTTTGTGTCAAAATATCAACCCCTAATCACATCGTTCGGGGTGAGTGTGGCAAATACCCTGTCTATGTTTATGCTTACAAACGTTGTGTTAAATATTGGTATAAATTGTTGAATATGCCAGTATCTCGTCTGCCCAGAAAGTGCTATAACTTATTATTGTTAGATGCTAGCCATGGCAAAGCAAATTGGGTATCTAAGCTTAAGTTATTACTTTACAATATGGGATTTGGATATATATGGGAAAGACAGTATATTAGTAGCTTAAATTCCTTCCTGTCTGAATTTATGATCAGGGCTCAGCATATATCCCATCAAGAATGGCATAACTCGTTATCATCAAGTTCTAAAACTTATTCATATTCTCTTTTCAAGTGTAATCTATCTATGGAACCATATCTAAGTGTTATTAATGTTAGTAAATTTCGCATTGCACTCGCACAGTTTCGCTGTGGTTCCCATCAATTAAATATTGAGACAGATAGATACACAAATAAGCCCAGACATCACAGGTTATGTAACATGTGCGACAGTGGATATATAGAAAAGGAGTATCATTTCCTTTTAGTGTGTACTGCATACAGTTCTTTGCGCACTATATGTATTCCTGCCAAGTTTTACACATACCCTTCTTTGTCAAATTACAATATATTAATGACCTCCAACAATACCTTTGTCATCAGAAATATAGCAATGTTTGTTTATTATGCTGTAAAGCACCGCCAATCATATATGGCTGCAAATATTTAATATTTGTATTATGGGCCGATGGTCTACATACACTCTGCGAATAAAGAATAGAATAGATATTACAGTCATGTTATAAATATGCTATAAGTATAAGCAGATCGTATAATTTTTATTAAGTTTCAAAATGCATACAAATATGACAATAAAATAATTAGGATTATAAGACAAAATATAAAGACAGACATTGACTTCGTTACAGTCCTGACGTTTTTTACCACTGGCAGATGATTAAACTAACAAAAATGAAGATGGAAACATTATCGAGTAAAAAAGATTTCAGTTTTGTTGATCAATCTATACCTATACGATCAATTGCGCATGCGGGTGGCGCAGCAAAGGTCACGAACCCATCGAAAATACGGGGATATCATCCGTGTTCATCATATCATTGTTTTAATCATGTTTTTACACGGTCGGCTTCCGTGTGCGATGTGTTCACTTCCATCAACCACAAGCTTGTAATAACACGTCACATGAGATTAGCCATGTGCTAAAATAACACCCAAACTTCAAAGCGTACCCCTTGTCAACGTTCTGAGCATTAGAGAACAGATTGGCTTGTTTGGAATTTAATGCTTTTCATAAACTAGAATCTCATAAACTATTTGTCTCTGGAATCATCTGTGATATGAACATGTGTACTGATTTCTCTAGAAATTATTTAACGTTATCTAAAACTAAACATTTAGTCACCTTTTATTGTATATGACCAAATTAATTAGTTATACTATGAAGTTTTTAAGAAGGACTAATATATAGAATTGGTACCTAGCATAGGAGGACGAATACACTCCTAGGAGGACAAATACACAGTCTATAGTCCTTTCCAATAAGTTCTTATCTCCCCTTCCATGTGTTATCTCCCTTTATCAAGGACACTTCCGGAGATGTTTTCAGTTCAAAATGGCGTCGATAGCAGAGAAACAAGGCGGGAAAACTCAAGACGTGAATCTGAATTTTGATAAACTGAATGTGCGTGAACTGAAGACCTACTTACGGAATCACGGAGAACACGTTTCAGGGAATAAGTCTGACTTAATTTTGCGTGCCAAAGGTGTACGTGATCTTGGCAAACGATCGATTGAAGATGTCAATACATACGACGTGGTCAGCGTGAGACAAAGACGATTTGAGAAGTTTATGTCACCTCTCGGGGAACTTTTACCAGACCCACTACGCTTGAAAATGGCTGGGATAGCAGTGTTGAGCTTATGCCATCATTTAGTTCGTTGATCTGTCATAATTATTTGGTTTTGAGCAAGCAAAGGACACTAGACACTGACCCAAACAACGCTAAACGCCAGTTGAAAGCCAAAGTGTACCTGTTTTAGAAGATAGACACGTTCATTCAGTCCGATATCACCACATATCCGCGGACTGTTCTCATTGTTATGTCAATGCCAAAGTGATTCCTTCCATACCAACTCAGAATATGAAACAGAAACCAGATTATGATGTGTGTGTCCTTGTCAAGGTTACAGGTCGGGTAATATGCTGCTGGTTGCAACTGCACTGCCGGGTAAGTAGATCTAATAGATTACCGATAATCATATTATCTGGCAGATCTAAAGTATGAATTCCATTTACTGAAAACAAACTATACTTGTGTATATATACGATTGTGATGAATGTTCTGGACTTGATTCAACTTTGAATGTATAACCAAATAACGTTTGAGCGTTCGTTGTATATGCATATGTAATACAGATGTGTTCCATTTATGTGCGGGACCGTATCCAAGTAAAGCGTATGCCTACAGTGTGTATTGTTTTACCATTTTGATATGGAATTAGGTTTTTTTTTGTACATTTTCACTTTGACATTCAGTGAACAATTTATCTGTTTCCAGTGAAGGAGAATCTTGCAACCATGTCGCTGCTGTCCTGTATGCTTTGGTTGACATCTCAGAAAAGAAACTTGAGGGCTTACATGCATCTACTTCACAGGAATGCAAATGGAACCAGCCACGAAAACGTAAATTGAGTCCTGTTAAATCACAAGATATGACATTCACAAAACACACAAGTGGATAGAAATATAAAAGACAACAACTATAAGGCAAGATGCTACTAATGTTCTTGATAAATCGATGGTTAAACCCATAAATGTGGACAGATTTGCTTCCAAAAACTCTGTGAACATTTTCCACATGCGAGGGTGGTTACTTCGACTCCTAAGAGTCTGCATATCATTGGCGACTGAGGGAATCCCATAATCAGTACCTCCCTCCATTCAGTTGATTTCAACTATGCAGACACCCGTGATTTGAAAAAATGAAGATTGTATCAGTGCTATTTTCAGAGTATTTCAGTGCCTTTGTCCATCTCCAAAAGAAGACTGTGTAACAATTAGAGAAGAACACACGTGGACAAGCCAACAATAACATGTGGAGCTTCCAGCAAGGGAAGGGCGATTAACCTCTTCCAATTTTGGCCTTGTCTGTAAACTGAAAAACATCTACATGCCTTGATAATGCTAAAGACCATTTTTGCATATTCACCATTTGATAATGATGCTCTGAGATGGGGACGTACTCATGAGTCGGCTGTAAGGGGAGAAAATATATGCAAATCTGATGAAGAAACATGGATGTGAATGCAAAGGTTGTTACATTGTGGTTTCATGGTGCATCAGGACTCCTTCCCTCATCTTGGGATCCAGTCCTGATGGTGTTGTTCACACAGAAATGAAACTGGACTTCTTGAAATTAAGTGTCCCACAAGTGGCGGCTTCCATTAGCACAACAGTGGCAGCGGAAGATCCTCAATTCTGTTCTTCGCCTCCTAAGGAAGGAGAAATTAAATTGAAAGCCACACATACTCATTACTCAAATACAAGACTACAAATGGCTCTTCTATCCCAAAATGAACTGGTGTGATTTTTTTCATATGGACTCTGAAGGATTGTCATGTGGAAAGAATACACTTTGATTCAAGATCTTGGGAGGGCTGCCTCTCTACTCAATGACTTTTTATATTAAAGCTATTCTTCTGCCAGAGCTTTTCACAACTCCGTGTGAAACGAGGAAAGCGTTTTATCCTGTGTGTAAGGACATGAACGACTTTAAATATACACATACACTATGTCCATTATATCATGTTAAAACCAGAGTACCGTGGTTGATTTAGATTCTTCCTTAAACTACATGTATAGTGATCTATCACCTTCTAAACATTTTCATTCAAGCTTGACAAAATGTGGGCTGAATTGATAACACATACTATTCAAAGTTTCGTTCACTGGAGTGGCTTTTATGTAAATTTTACTACTTATGTGAATTTTAGTTCTTAAGCTATTTCACATTTCAATAATAATGTAAACATTTTCCTGTCTTTTCCCCAGGGTCTTTGTTTGTGAAATACTTCATATCATTACTTGCAATGTCACCAGTGAAATGATTACCATTACAAATGCTGAAGTAAGGGCTTGCGACATTAAACCGTATCTGTTATAAGTGAGTCTGTGTTTCATTTCTATTACCAACTGTTAATTTTAGCTATTGACAGCTGTAGAATTCAACTGTTCAATCCCCCTGGCTTGGTTAGCCTAATCAGACTATATTGTTACTTCAGTGTACATGCTGCTTCCCAGATGCTGGCACTGAAAGTGATGAAGAAATAACTTGTTTCCTGGCAAGCTTAATGTGTCTTAGGTCAGTGTGGTGAGTGAGTTATATATGTATGTTCAAGTGTCCCCAGTGACTGACTGAGCTATTATTACTATTATTAATTAGATGGAAGTCCGACCTGG